>NC_088418.1:58495998-59187248 GCF_034236695.1 Oncorhynchus nerka
CGGTTTTGGAGCAGTGGCGTCTTCCTGGCTGAGAGGGCTTTCAGGTTATGTCGTTATAGGACTCATTTTACTGTGGAAGTAGATACTTTTGTACCTGTTTCCTCCAGCAT
Source organism: Oncorhynchus nerka (assembly GCF_034236695.1). Taxonomy (NCBI): domain Eukaryota; kingdom Metazoa; phylum Chordata; class Actinopteri; order Salmoniformes; family Salmonidae; genus Oncorhynchus; species Oncorhynchus nerka. Next base: position 58,496,109 of record NC_088418.1, read on the forward strand.
CTTCCCAGGTTCCTTTGCTGTTGTTCTGGGATTGATTTGCACTTTTCACACCAAAGTACATTCATCTCTAGGACACAGAACACGTCTCATTCCTTAGCAGTAGGACAGCTGCGTGGCCCCATGGTGTTTATACTTGCGTACTATTGTTTGTACAGATGAACATGGTACCTTCAGGTGTTTGTAAATTGCTCTCAAGGATGAACCAGACTTGTGGAGGTCTACAAAAAAAAATTCTGAGGTCATGGCTGATTTCTTTTGATTTTCCCATGATGTCAAGCAAAGAGGCACTGAGTTGGAAGGTAGGCCTTGAAATACATCCACAGGTACACCTCCAATTGACTCAAATGATGTCAATTAGCCTATCATAAGCTTCTAAAGCCATGACATAATTTTCTGGAATTTTACAAGCTATTTAAAGGCACAGTCAACTTAGTGTATGTAAACTTCTGACCCACTGGAATTGTGATACCGTGAATTATAAGTGAAATAATCTGTCTGCAAACAATTGTTGGAAAAATGACTTGTGTCATACACAAAGTAGATGTCCTAACCGACTTGCCAAAACTATAGTTTGTTAACAAGAAATTAACAAGATATTTGTGGAGTGGTTGAAAAACTAGTTTTAATGACTCCAACCTAAGTGTATGTAAACTTCCAACTTGAACTGTAACTCATTTCCGTCTTTTAGGGCTACAAGCTGGCGAGCTCTATTGTCATCCATATTAATTAATGTTGATGGATAAGAGGCAGTTCCCCAGAAAACTGCAGATGACTTTGACATCTGTCTGACAAGGTAAGCAGGTTGGACAAGCCTTTTCCACAATGATGAGCTGTCTAATTTTCTTGGTAAGATGGCAGGAGGACAGTAACAGCAATTTTGTTGACATTTGAAACAAAAATATATACCATTAATAATATTTCGTTATAATACATTTTAATTACGGAAGTGGAGCTGTCTCAGTCAGGGTTTGGACTAGGTGGTATACAGGAACAGTTTTGTAGCAGGTTGGGAGAATTAGGCTATTTTAGTGGGCAATATTATAAACCCTCAATTAAACTAAATTATATATTGCAATGACTAAATACAAATAGAATAATATTTGTGGTATGCATCTTTCTTTTTTAAATGAGGACCTTTATTCTGAAGGATTGTTTTTAAACATCACCCGGAAGTACAGTACTTCGTCGATGTCAATTATTTGTTTGTTGTCAGTAAAATCACCGATAGATGAGTAGAATATCTTTGGTAAAAGTAATTGCATGTGTAAATGTTGGCTATCTATAGAAAACGGGTTTAGTTTGCTAGCTAACTAGTATAGTATTAGCTAGCTTGCATGCAGATATCAACCTTTTTAGCCACGTTGTAAGCGCTTAGTGTATATTCTAGGCTTGGTCACTATCTAACCTTACCATCAAACTCTTTAGCTATCTAACAGTAGCTTGTTCCAGTGGCTATTCTTCTTTGCAAACTAGCTATGGATAACATTATTGATCCAGCATCAGAACAAGGTTAGTTTGTGTTAAATGTAGCCAAGTAGCTAAATGTAGAAAAATTATGTCATGACTCATTACATTTTTGTTTTGTTTTTACATGGACCATTCATATATGTCCTATAGCCTACACATCGCTTGTAATATTAACTAGCTGAGTTATGGAATTTATTTGTTTATCTGTTAATTCCTCTTCTCTTCGGTGACAGATCTCCCTTCTTTCTCCTTGCGTCTCCTGGTTCCACCTCTACGCCTGATGTCTGCTTTCATGTGGCAAGTGGCTCAACAACGTAATGTGATGCAATATGGGAAGCTGGAGGAGTTTGTGACTTTTGTGACAGAGATGGTTCCAGAGCTGCTGAGCTCCAGGCAGAGGACCCAACTCATTATAGGACTGAGAGCAAGGGTGAGAGAGGTGGAAATGTTGAGGGTTGGGATGGGAAGAGTCTTAAGATGGAACAAACTATGGGCAGCTACTAGCTGCAACTACTGTACGTCTGTCCTGGTCTGATTAATCAGGCTGTAATACACAATTCATTGGTACATACAGCCTGCAAAATCATGTAAATGTTCATTACAAGCCAGAATGTTGAATAAAATTCTCTGGGGGATTGTCCTTCTGCTATTGCGCCAAAAATGTCTACAGGAAATCATTGTTTACCCAACCTTTTAGAGATATGGTTCAGCACCTTGGTAAAATTTGTTTTACATTGGATATTTGTCATTCTCTCGTCAATAGCTATAGAACCAACCGTTCCAATGTCATGGGAAAATGTATATTCTGAATCAGGGGAGGATGGAGAACAATCCACACCTTTTTGTGTGAATATTTTCATTATTTCTTTCCCCTACAATTCCACACAAAATTCTCCATCCTCCCGATTCAGAATATACAATTTTCATTGTCATGGCAAGATTGGAGAGAAAAAAAATCCAATGTACAATTAACTTTACCTTAGTAGGCCCTAGACAATACTTTCCTGTGGATATTTTATCTAACATTTCAAGCATCTGAAGGACAAACCACACAGACAACTGGTAGAGTAAGTTTACATTTAACTTTATTCAACATTCTGGCTTGTAAGGAACACTTACACAATTTTGCAGGCATTCATTTCAGGCTGTATGTACCAATACATTGTGTATTACAGCCTGATTAATCAGACTGCCCTGGCCCTAGTCCTGCTTTTCACATATCCACCTCTGTTCCAGATGGTTTTAGAGTTGTGTTGCAGTGCGGGCAGAGCTGACCTCCTGACCATCCAGGCCCACCTGGACATAATCCACACTTTGACAGAAAAATCCTTACACAAAGAAGTACGTTAAATAGACAACACTTTATGAATGAGACACTGGAGAACTTTATTTCTGAGGGATACACTCCTGTACATTTGTCAGATGTTTTGTTTGCTTGCACCTAATGACAGAGTCATGGTGATGAATTGGAGGCTTCAGATTCTAACTTTGTGGAGCTAGTCCAAACTCTGCTGGGAGACCCTTCTGAGAGGGAGCATTTCTTCCAGGTGAGGAACTTTTTCTCTAGACTTCTTTATGATCCTTTTGCCTGAATATATTTCTGAAGTAGGCTACCAGTTAAACATCTACTTAGATCAACTGCTCCTCCATTGTTCCCACAATTAAGGGAGGAGGCTGACGACATCAGACCAACTCCTTGAATGGCCTACGCTTGAAGTTTGCACTATTGTGCTTAATGTTTTGAATGTACACACCCTTACATGTGTGTACATTACTCTACTTATACTTGGGATATTGTTTCTCAACAGGTATGCAAGTTTCCAAATAGCTGGAGTGCATCTTTAATGGACCCATTTCATACTAAATTGTCTATTTTACAGGAGGTGTTCCCAGTCCACTATGGCCCTCTGTATGACACAGCGCTGCAGACACTGGTGTGGGAGTTCCTCTCCAGACTGGGGGAGCTGCTGCCTGTACCAGACCTCACGCAGGTACTGAGGAAAACATCTCCGCTCTAAAAGATTGACGGAACATGGCGTAATGTGGCTCTACAGATGAATTTAATGGTGAATCTGGTCATTTCAAAATGTGTCTAAAACCTCAAGTGGCTGGTACAATGTATTTGAACTCTTTATTATGCTGTATTCCCCTTGCCCTGCTCCTCTTAGACAACAGCATGGCTCAGTGCTGCCCCCTCTGTCCTGGAGGAATGTGGACAGACTGTCTTTGACCCTGAACAACTGAAGACAGTGCTGCAGCACCATCAGCGTCATGGAAACATGAACAAGAGTAAGTCTCCTTCCAGATAATGGCTATGAAGTAAATCGTCCAATTGGACACCTCTTGTATTTTTTACTTGGCAATATAGGTGAGTATAACTGATCTCTCCTACCCAGGTCATGCCTCTAAATACACTGCAGATACCATCCTGTCCACACTGTCCCTCCCTCCAAAAATGAGAGTTGTTATTAACTATGAGCCAGACAACTCTGACAATGGGAGGCAATACTCAGATGAATGCATAGATAATGGGGTCTGTGAAAATGAAGACCACAATGAAATCCTGGATGAAAGCACTGATAGATGTTGGGAGGATCTAGGACTGTCAACATCAGAGCAACAGGAGGGTCTGCCACCTGCAGAGACCTCAGTGTTGGTTACTCCAGTACCCTGTGATGGTAAGGAAAATAAAAAAGGTCACTCAACCATTGTTTGACTTATAAAGTATATGAATTACAATGTAACTGCCAAAATAATATAAACACTTCAGTAAATGAGGGATATGAAGTATATTGAAAGCAGGTGCTTCCACACAGGTGTGGTTCTTGATTTAATTAAACAATTAAAGTCACATCATGCTTAGGGTCATGTATAAAAATGCTGGGCAGGCCACTATGGCTATTATGGCCTTCCATGGCTATGCTCCCATCCACAATGCACGAATGGTAACTGAATGGTTTGAGCATGAAAACGATGTTAACTGTGCCATGGCCGTTGGTCACAGATCTCAACCCAATTGAACACTTATGGAATATTATGGTGCCTGAGACAGCATTTTCCACCACCATCAACAAAGGACAAAACTATGGAATTTATTGTGGAAGAATGGTGTCGCATCCCTCCAATAGAGTTCCAGATACTTGTAGAATCTATGCCAAGGTGCCTAACTCGTGGTGGCCCAAAGCCCTTTAAAAAATGTTTATATTGGTGTTTCCTTTAGTTTGTCAGTTACCTGTGTAAAGTAAATATATATATATATGGTGGTTATGTAATCTTATCTCCTGTATTTTCTCCTTACAGAATTTAACTTGGATCATTCTCTCAACGTAATGGTGAATGCTGACGAGCCATCCCAGGTTCTTAACTGCACTCTACCTCCATTCTCTCACGGTGAAGTGGCCAACCTCTGCAAGGACATCAAGACCGACCAAGTAGAAAAGGACAGAAAGCAGGTTGACAAGAATACAAAGGTGGTCAGAAAGGGGGACAAAAAGAATGAGATCAAACAGGTTGACAAGAAAACAAAGGTGGTCAGAAAGGGGGACAAAAATAATGAGATGAAACAGGTTGACAAGAAAACAAAGGTGGTCAGAAAGGGGGACAAAAAGGTTGACACGAAACAAGAGGGATCCCCTGTACCCCAAAACAGGACTCATACATGTGAGTGTGGGAAGGTTTTCAAAAAACCATCACTGCTGACGCTACATATGGGAGTTCACACGATGCCATATCATTGTGACCAGTGTCCCAAACGATATGCTACTCCTGGGGCTCTGAAAAAACACCAGTTACTTCACACAGAAGAAAGACCATTCGCATGTGAACACTGTGACCGGAGGTACAGGAGTGCATATGATCTCAAAGTGCACGTACGCATTCACTCTGGGGAGCGCCGTCACATGTGTACCATCTGTGGTAAGAGGTTTACCCAGCAGTGTGCACTAGTGAGACACATGCGAATGCATGCTGGGGAGAAGAATTACTTATGTAGCATATGTGGTAAGGCATTCCTTAGCTCAGGAGAACTGCGTCTGCATACACGAACGCACACAGGAGAAAACCCCCACACCTGTAAACATTGTGGAAAGGGTTTCAAAGCATCTTGCCATCTTATGGTTCATCTGCGATCTCATACAGGCGAGCGTCCTTACACCTGCACCCAATGCCCCAAGTCTTTCACTACTTCAGACGCTCTTAGAAAGCATGTATATACTCACACTGGGGAGAAACCTCACCGGTGCTCAGAGTGTGGGAAAACATTTACTCAAAGGGGTAATATGGTAAATCATATGAGAAGAGTTCATCGACCGGTTAAGATTCTCCAAAAGCAGTCCAACAGAAAGACAGACAAAGTCTCATAAAAAGATCGAAGAGATCGAAAGAAACCATGTAGGAGTTAATTCCAATGTAAATACTAGTACTATACACATGATTTTTTGTATATCAGATTATCATACTAATAATCATTTCAATAAATTTCTTCAGATTTGTCATGTCTACACATGATATTTGAGACTACAAATAATGATAATGATTTTAGAAGCGGGATTATGATTGACCCAATTTAAACGGTTTAAAAACTTCTTAGGGCTGAGATCCTGTTAATGGGATCGATATGACAACAGCCAGTGAAAGTGCAGGGAGCCAAATTCAAACAGAAATCTCAGTTAAAAATCCTCAAACATACAAGTATCTTATACCATTTTAAAGGTAATCTTCTTGTTAATCCCACCACAGTGTCCGATTTCAAATAGGCTTTACAGCGAAAGCACCACAAACGATTATGTTAGGTCATAATCAAGTCACAGAAAAACAGCCATTTTTCCAGCCAAAGAGTGGAGTCACAAAAATCATAAAGAGAGAATTAATCATTAACCTTTGATGATCTTCATCAGATGACACTCATAGGACTTCATGTTACACAATACATGTATGTTTTGTTTGATAAAGTTCATATTTATATAAAAAAAATCTCAGTATACATTGTTCAGTAGTTCCAAAAACATCCAATGATTTTGCAGAGAGCCACATCAATTTACAGAAATACTCATTATAAATGTTGATGAAAATACAAGTGTTATACATGGAACTTTAGATAAACTTCTCCTTAATGCAACCGCTGTGTCAGATTTCAAAAAAGCTTTACGGAAAAAGCAAACCATGCAATAATCTGAGTACGGCACTCAGAGACCCAACATGCCAAAAAGACATCCGCCATATTGTGCAGTCAACAGAAGTCAGAAATAACATTATAAATATTCACTTATCTGATGATCTTCATCAGAATGCACTCCCAGGAATCCCAGTTCCACAATAAATGTTTGTTTTGTTCGATAATGTCCATCTATGTTAAAATAGCTACTTTTGTTAGCGTGTTTTGTAAACAAATCCAAAGTCACGAAGCGCATTCACTAGGGGCAGACGAAATGTCAAAAAGTTCCGTTACAGTCCGTAGAAACATGTCAAACGATGTATAGAATCAATCTTTAGGATGTTTTTAATATAAATCTTCAATAATGTTCCATCCGGAGAATCCTTTGTCTGTAGAAAAGCAATGGAACGGGAACTACCTCTCACATGAACAAGCGTCACGAGTTTGTGGCACTCTGCCAGACCACTGACTCAAAGAGCCCTTATGAACCCCTCCTTTACAGTAGAAGCCTCAAATAAGTTTCTAAAGACGGTTGACATCTAGTGGACGCCTTAGGAAGTGCAACAGGACCAATATCCCACTGTATCTTCAATTGGGAATGAGTTGAAAATCAACCAACCTCACATTTCCCACTTACTGGTTGGATTTTTCTCTCAGTTTTCTTGCCTGCCATATGAGTTCTGTTATACTCACAGACATCATTCAAACAGTTTTAGAAACTTCAGAGTGTTTTCTATCCAAATATACTAATAATATGCATATATTAGCAACTGGGACTGAGTAGCAGGCACTTTACTCTGGACACCTTATTCATCCAAGCTACTCAATACTGTCCCCAGCCATAAGAATTTAAACCTCCAGATTCCTTTACATTTGTAAAATATGGAGAAACAATGCATCCCCAACTACCTCCAGAGGTTTTCAGGAAGATTTGATCGCATTCGGTTCATGATGTCTTTTTAATTGCCTACACTTCTAAAAATGTGGGCACAATCAGAATGTTGAAAATCAGAACGTATGTTAGAGCAAGGTATAAACGGGCTTGATTCAATCTGTATTGCAGAATGATCACAGAAGATTTGCATTATAGCTCGATTAAAATTTAAAGGCAAAGTTACTGTGTTTGCGGAGACTGCTTTCACGGAAAATGCTGCATATGTCGACTCAATCGGAAATAACCTTTAAATTTGAGCACAGATCTTCTGTGATACAGATTGAATCCAGCCAGTCTATACATTTCTCTCCCAGATTTGCAAAACCAGTGGTGCAAAGTTTGAGGTCCAGGGTTCAAATCCATCTTTTCTTGTTTGTTGGGTTATAGAGATATACAATGACTCAACAAATCTACCAATCCAAGTGGTGCATTAGGATTGTTCCAAGACACAAAATCATGTTTGGACAGACAAAATTGTAGCTTCTAATCCTCTGTTCCTTATTTCTTTACATTAGGTAATATCATTCATTGAATGAGTCAGCTGTGCCATAATATTAGTGCTGCAGGACAACAAAACAATTTCTTGCAGTCAAAGTTCAAATATTGTCTTTTTATTTGAGTTGAAATCCGCTACAACAGAAAACAACACAAGGACAAACTTTCAACACTGGTTTAAATGTATTAAGCATTTCATATTACAATGATGTCATAGACGTGGCAAAGGCATTTCTCTCGGATGTTTGTGGGGAAAAGTAGAACATGACATTCTCATACATGACAGCTCCGTCTGACATGTTGGCAAAGTTTCCTCCCAATCATTTACACTTTGGGCTGGTTTCCCGGACTCATCGTCAGCCTAGTCTTAGACTAAAAACTGTTCACGGGAGATTCTCTCCATTGAACGTTCTTCTCAATCCAAAACTAGGTTTAAGGCTGGATTTAATCCGTATCGCTGAAGAGCTGCGCCACAGAGTTTCTAAACCCAGAGACTTCTGGGAATGCTTGTGAAACAGACCAAGCAAACCAGGCTGGGGTTTGAGAAGTCAATGCGAGAAGTGAAAAATTATGAATTAGTTGTTCTCAATTTAAAGGCAAAACATAGCTTCGAGACAATATCTTAAGTAGTTGAACATGTTATTACTCCAACATCGTGAAAGTGTCAAACTAACACGTTTACATTTTTGTGCCTTTGATTTGAGGCCTGCACATGCGCAGTACGGTGCGAGACGACCGTTAGACCTGATGACGTGTTTCTGCACAGAGCATAGCTAGCCAATGTCGCCATGACATCGCCAACAAGTATGGTCAGGGATTTCTTTTGGAGAAGCAGTTTGCACCTACGTTACTGTCTTTGGCTGCACAATAGAGATGTAAAGGCAATGTTCCCGAGTTTGTGGAGACCACATTCATGGTAAACGCTGCATATGTCGGCCCAATCAGAAATGATAAACATTTAAACTGCACTAGAGCGCTACAGAATGAATCCAGCCCTTAATCTGCGTCTGAAAAACCGTTGATTTCAGATATGTTTACAAAGATGGGCCCTTAAAAGACTTAAGAAAACCATACTCCGTTGGTGCAACATTTAAGAACTGTCCTAATAGATGCGTAGATTAGATTTATTTTTACCCCAAGAGATTTCAGTGCAGAGTCATTCTAGCGAGCAATGACACCCACCATCGCAGATTGTTCAGAAATAGTTTTTTTAGAAACAGTTAAGTTCGGCATTCCTCAAACATTATTTTGTTGAAATTTAATTTTATCTCTGAAAAATTAAGCTAATTGATTGCACCCAAATTGGCCATTTAAATGTATAGGATTCCGATAAAATTCAATAAACAAAGTACCCAACATCCAATTTGGACCAAAAATATGAATTGGTAGGAAGAAGTTTGGTCCAGACGTTGGGTACTTTGTTTATTGAATATTATCTGAATCTTATGAATTCAAATGGACAATTGGAGTAATTCTTAATTTCTCAGATTATATTCTATTTCAACAAAATAATGTTTCAGGAATGCTAATCGTATCAGTTACTCACTACTGAAACGATTTCAGAAAAATCTTGAGATTGGTGTCGAAATCCTCTTGCGCTTTTTGTGGTGGAACGACCCTGCATCTTTGGGCATTTAGTGGTAAGTTGTGTCTAATAACCACCAAAAGATGGGGCACTTTTTAGGGTTTAAAACCCCTATTTGTTTACGGTTTGCATTTCGATGTCCTCTGACCTATTCTGACGTGTGAATGCACTGGTCTGGGACCAAGACATGCCACTAGAAGACAGCCATGCAGTCAGTAACATACACTGTGATAAACATTATACTTCCATACTTATAACTCCACTATCATCGTAAGCCTCTGGTCATTTCAACAATACAAAAACATCAATGAAACCAAGCCATCAGTGCATGCACCAAGCTGTCCACAGAGTAGCAGGATAAAACCAAAGTTAATTCATTTTACGTACAACTATTGTCTTTGTCAGCATTATGCATTCTTTTAAATATTGTAAAAATATTCCAATACTATGTACCGTAGTGATTATTTACAATTCAGTAAGGCATGCTAGTCTCTGCTGTGTAAGTTGTTAAGAGCCATTATTCTTGTGTTAGTGGTTTACATTTCGGCGACACAGCTCAACCCTTCTTCATGATCCAAACTAGGACATCAATAATACTGAATGGAACAAGCTTTAGGTCAGCCTGTTGACCTTGACGTGCGTCCACCAGCTTTGCTGTTGGTGGGTTCCCTGGTATCGACTAGTCCACAACCAAATAACAACCTCTTATCTCACACAGTCCTCTCCACGAGGCTGAAGAGCCACAGAGTGGAGTTTGATCTATTGACAGATACAGTCCAATAACAATTCTCACCATTACAAATGCATCACTTTTAAAGTGGAGGCAGATAGTGGCCCCTGTAAAGGTATTTACAGAGCATGTTCTGTTTTAACAAATTAAGTACATTCAGGTTGACCACTACCAATCACATTGTCTAACTTGCTTTGGTTCATGTGAGACATCTTTTTAACTTCATAAAAATGATTAGCCATGTAAGACAATAGACAAACCCACAATTCTTCAAGAGGTTACAAATGAGAAAAGAAAACCATAGAACACAAACAAGACATTATCTATAAAAACTATGTGGTAAGTACAAATTCTACAGGCCCTTCCAAAGTAAAAGTGCAACGGTAAACTTACAGCATACTAAAAGATTCCAATGATGAAAGTGAGTAACCACATAAATTGCATAATGTAACATTTTTGCATGTATAATCAATATGAAATGACCAACATTAAGATCCTAGCTAAATGTTTTGTGAGATGTATTCTGCCACCCAGTGGCAGACCAGATTCTACAGCTATTGACATCAGTCACACAAAAAAACATAATCACAAAACTTATCAACAATTAGTCACTAGACTGCTGTGTTGACAATAAATGGTGCATCAGATCTCTGGAGCATAGCTGCCATGTCTATAAGTATCTGTTATAACAGCCTTTACTGTTCTTAAAGTCTTAAACAGAAAAATTGTTCTAATAAGGCAGTCAGATATGGCTCTGCTACACACCACAGGTCTCACACAAGGTGGCCTATCTGTGTAAAATATGGTTTTCTGACCCATTCTGTTTCTGTAACAAATGGCCATTAGACTTTTGAGACCTCTGTCTTTGTAAATCATGGTTGTCGGAAGATATTTTAATTTCCTCTATATCGCCTGATCTCCAAGGGACTTTCTACAGTCTCAACCCCTACAAACATCTGGATTTCCTCATGGTTGGCCAGGGCCAGGGGCAGCAGTGGACTCTTTAGTTAAGTCATCACATGACTGTGATTGTGCACCATTCGCTTGCTATATGATGGTAACAGGGTGCTAGGTGGTGTTAATACCATATTTCTCACATCTACTCAGGAGATGGAGAAGTGCACAGAGGTGAGGCTAAAACTTTGTTTGAAATTGGGCCTTCTGTACCTCAAAAGATGCTATGATTTTCAAACAGTCATGCAAGGACATGGTCGAGCTCTCCACCAGTGGCAGAACAGCCAAAACGAGGCAAACATTCTAAATCCTATAGTCTTGACAAAACTGTTGGGGGTCTCTGTTCTTGTGGAAGATGGAGAAAACTCAGCAGAGAGAAGGAAGGATGGCATTGTGGGAGGACAGAGGAGGCTAGTGGGATGAGCTGCCGGCGCAAGTGCTCATTGTAATGGTTGGTACCATTCCAGCCATTACATTGAGCCTGTCCTCCTATAGCTCCTCCCACCAGCCTCCTCTGGTGGAGCTACAATGGAGATGATAAGAGATGGATCCTCCAGGGGAGAAGCTGACTGAACTCCAGCAGAGGGTCACTGATAGTAGCCAGCAGAAGGTAAAGGTCAGGGGTCAGACGTAGATGCCTTCAGGGTTGAGGCCTGAAGACACTGGACTCTGCAGAGTCCGGAGGTCACTGGGGAGGAGGCGGGAGGAGCCCAGCCGTTTCAGTGAGCCTGATTGGAGGTCTGGAGAGAGGGGAGGAGGAATTCATCAAAGTCTACATTAAGTAGTATTTTTTATTTTAAATTATACCTCTTTACTTTCAGGTTGAGCAGTTAGTGTGTAGATTGGACTGTGGCGTGACAAAACGTAACATTACTAGCCAAATAAAGAGCTTTACAAAAACCTGACATGGTGTACTAACTTCCACTAGGGGGTAGTGTTGGATAATACAGTAATGTTTGAAATGTCTGAGCCAAGATTGGGCAAAAACATTCTGACTAGGATGCTTTGTAATGCTTGTGTGTACCGGTCTTATTCTTCGGGTCTTTGGGCTGGGCTGGTAGAACGGTGACCTTGGTGCCCGTCTGATGGATGAACTGCTGAAGGTTCACCTGTCTCAGCTCCCTGGTCAACTGCTCCAACTCCTGCTCCTTCTCCTGCAACAAACAACCACTCAACTAGTCATTTACTTGCCCTGCAGTTTCTACTGTCAGTTCCACTTCCCTGTATACTTGGTTTGTCCACTGATGGGGGCCCGCCTGGCCACTCGTGCCTAACAAGCAACTTTATAGATTCATACGATGTTTAAAATATTATACTTTTCTCTTGTGGAATGTTATTCCTTTACATTTAAGGCTATTTGCAGGTGGAATTGTTGCATTGAGAAGAACATTTAAAATCAGGCAGTTTACCGTTACATACATGTTGCAGGTTGTTAAACCCACTAATAAAGGATCAGTTTTCTAGGGCCCAGAAAGGAAGAGTTGGTTCAAGGGAACGAGTCATGTAAGTCTGGTCGAGTAGATCTGCAGTTCTTTTCAGGCCTCAACATCACCAGTTGTATATAAAACTCACCACCCGTATCCTTAAAAATACATTTTTACCTCACGCCCACACTGGGTGCATTTAGACAGGCAGTCCAATTCTGAGATTTTTTCAGGGTGGAGTACATATAGGCTGGGTTTAGACAGGCAGCCAATACTGATCTTATTTTCACTCATTGGTCTTTTGACAAATCAGATCAGCCATGATAAAGAGCTGATGTGAAAAGATCAGTTTTAATTGGTCAAAAGACCAATAAGTGAAAAGAAGATCAGTATTGGCTGCCTGTCAAAACACAGCCTATATGGTGTACTCCACCCTGTAAGTAAACATTACATCATGAGGACTAATAAGAGGCCTCCAAAATGTTCCTACTAAAAACACAGGGCCCTTTTCAATCAAACACAGTAACTTCAAAAACATTTGTCCCAAGCAGTGATAAACGATGCTTGAAGTAATAAAACAGTTCTGTTTCATTGTAAACATGGTTTTGTCAAGTCGGAAGTTTACATACACTTGGGTTGGAGTCATTATAACTCGTTTTTCAACCACTCCACAAATTTCTTGTAAAGAAACTATAGTTTTGGCAAATTGGTTAGGACATCTACTTTGTGCATGACACAAGTAATTATTCCAACAGGTGATTACAGACAGATTATTTATTAAGTATCACAATTCCAGTGGGTCAGAAGTTTACATACAATAAGTTGACTGTGCCTTTAAACAGCTTGGAAAATTCCAGAAAATGTCATGGCTTTAGAAGCTTCTGTTAGGCTAATTGACATCATTTGAGTCAATTGGAGGTGTACCTGTGGATGTATTTCAAGGCCTACCTTCCAACTCAGTGCCTCTTTGCTTGACATCATGGGAAAATCAAAAGAAATCAGCCAAGACCTCAGAAAAAAAATTGTAGATGGAGACCTCCACAAGTCTGGTTCATCCTTGGGAGCAATTTCCAAACGCCTGAAGGTACCACGTTCATCTGTACAAATAATAGTACGTAAGTATAAACACCATGGGACCATGCAGCCATCATACCACTCAGGAAGGAGACGCGTTCTGTCTCCTAGAGACAAATGTACTTTGGTGCAAAAACTGCAAATCAATCCCAGAACAACAGCAAAGGACCTTGTGAAGATGCTGGAGGAAACAGGTACAAAAGTATCTATATCCACAGTAAAACGAGTCCTATAAATTGACATAACCTGAAAGGACGGTCAGCAAGGAAGAAGGCACTGCTCCAAAACTACTATAAAAAAGACAGACTACGGTTTGCAGCTGTACATGGGGACAAAGATCGTATTTTTGGAGAAATGTCCTCTGGTCTGATGAAACAAAAATAGAACTGTTTGGCCATAATGATCATCGTTATGTTTGGAGGAAAAAGGGGGAGGCTTGCAAGCCGAAGAACACCATCCCAACCGTGAAGCACGGGGATGGCAGCATCATGTTGTGGGGGTGCTTTGCTGCAGGAGGGAGTGGTGCACTTCACAAAATAGATGGCATCATGAGGCAGGAAAATTATGTGGATATATTGAAGCAACATCTCAAGACATCAGTCAGGAAGTTAAAGCTTGGTCGCAATTGGGTCTTCCAAATGGACAATGACCCCAAGCATACTTTCAAAGTTGTGGCAAAATGGCTTTAAGGAAACAAAGTCAAGGTATTGGAGTGGCCATCACAAGGCTCTGACCTCAATCCCATAGAAAATTTGTGGGCAGAACTGAAAAAGAGTGTGCGAGCAAGGAGGCCTACAAACCTGACTCAGTTACACCAGCTCTGTCAGGAGGAATGGTCCAAAATTCTCCCAACTTATTTTGGGAAGCTTGTGGAAGGCTACCTGAAACGTTTCACCAAGGTTAAACAATTTAAAGGCAATGCTACCAAATACTAATTGAGTGTATGTAAACTTCTGACCCACTGGGAATGTAATGAAAGAAATAAAAGCTGAAATAAATAATTCTCTCTACTATTATTCTGACATTTCACATTCTTAAAATAAAGTGTCGATCCTAACTGGCCTAACACAGGGAATTTTTACGTGGATTAACTTCTTCGAGATAGGGGGCGCTCTTTTAATTTTTGGATAAAAAACATTCCCGTTTTAAACAAGATATTTTGTCATGAAAAGATGCTCGACTATGCATGTAATTGACAGCTTTGGAAATAAAAAACTCTGACGTTTCCAAAACTGCAAAGATATTATCTGTGAGTGCCCCAGAACTAATGCTACAGGCGAAACCAAGATGAAATGTCATACAGGAAATGGTCCAGATTTTGAATGCCCTGTGTTCCAATGTCTCCTTATATGGCTGTGAATGAGCCTGCACTTTCTGTCGTTTCCCCAAGGTGTCTGCAGCATTGTGACGTATTTGTAGGCATTTACATTTACCAGGTGTCCGCCCGGTGTCCTCCGTCAAAATTATTGCGTAATCTCCAGGTCCATGCGCGTTCCATTTTCTTCAGAAGAGAAACCAAACTGCCACGAATGATTTATCGTCGATAGATATGTGAAAAACACCTTGAGGATTGATTCTAAACAACGTTTGCCATGTTTCTGTCGATATTATGGAGTTCATTTGGAAAAAAGTTTGCGTTGTAATGACTTAATTTTCGGGGTTTTTCTTACCCAAACGTGATGAACAAAACGGAGCGATTTGTCCTACACAAATAATATTTTTGGAAAAACTGAACATTTGCTATCTAACTGAGAGTCTCCTCATTGAAAACATCTTCAAAGGTAAATTATTTTATTTGAATGCTTTTCTTGTTTTTGTGAAAATGTTGCACGCTGAATGCTAGGATTAATGCTATGCTAGGCTATCAATACTCTTACACAAATGCTTGTTTAACTATGGTTCAAAGGCATATTTTGAAAATCTGAGATGACAGTGTTGTTAACAAAAGGCTAAGCTTGAGAGCTAATATATTTATTTCATTTCATTTGCGATTTTCATGAATAGTTAACGTTCCGTTATGCTAATGAGCTTGCAGCGATAATTACACTCCTGGATACAGGTTTTTTTCGTAGCCAAACGTGATGAACAAAACGGAGCGATTTGCCCTACACAAATCATCTTTTTGGAAAAACTGAACATTTGCTATCTAACTGAGAGTCTCCTCATTGAAAACATCTGAAGTTCTTCAAAGGTAAATGATTTTATTTGAATGCTTTTCTTGTTTTTGTGAAAATGTTGCATGCTGAATGCTAGGCTTAATGCTATGCTAGGCTATCAATACTCTTACACAAATGCTTGTTTAGCTATGGTTCAAAAGCATATTTTGAAAATCTGAGATGACAGTGTTGTTAACAAAAGGCTAAGCTTGAGAGCAAATATATTTATTTCATTTCATTTGCGATTTTCATGAATAGTTAACGTTGCGTTATGGTAATGAGCTTGAGGCTATAAATAGGATCCCGGATACGGGATTGCTCGTCGCAACAGGTTAAATGTCAGGAATTGTTAAACTCTTCAGTCGACCCTCTACTTTTTTGAACATTTTGTTAAAAATCGCGCAACATTTCAGCGCCCTGCTACTCATGCCAGGAATATAGTACGTTCATATGGTTAGAATGTGTGGATAGGAAACCCTCGGACGTTTTTAAAACTGGTTAAATCACGACTGTGGCTATTACATAACGTGCGTTACATCGGAAAGCGCAGGAAAACCTGATCACAGAAAATGGAAATAAATATCCTTGCGCCACTTCCAGCAATTGTTAACAGTGAGCCGAATTAGATAAGACCGAGCATTCAACTCCCACAGCATCCCCATGTTGTCGAGAGTCTTGTGAATTTAATCATCTTTGATTCTTGGTTGAACCGAAAGAGGGGCACCGCTTACATCCGGTCTCCGCCCAGATCATTCCGGAAGAGCTCTCTCCTGAAATTTTTTCCAAGACGACAGCTAATGATATTTACATCGCCTACGGATGATTTTTATCGCTTATTAACGTTTACTAATACCTAAAGTAGCATTACAAACGTATTTCGAAGTGTTTTGTGAAAGTTTATCGTCTACTTTTTGAATTTTAAAAAATTACGTTACGTTGTGAAATCGCTGTTTTTTTCGTTTATCACACAGTCTACATATAACGATATCTTGGCTTTATATGGCCCGATTTAATCGAAATAAAGACCCAATAGTGTTTATGGGACATCTAGGAGTGCCAACAAAGAAGATGGTGAAAGGTAATGACTGTTTTCTATTTTATTGTGCGGTTTGTGTAACGCCGAAATGCTAATTATTTTGTTTACGTCCCCTGCTGTGCTTTTCTGTTGTAGTGTATTGGTGCATGCTATCAGATAATAGCTTCTCATGCTGTCGCCGAAAAGCGTTTTAAAAATCGGACTTGTTGCCTGGATTCACAACGAGTGTAGCTTTAATTTGATACCCTGCATGTGTATTTTAATGAACTTTTGAGTTTTAACTAATACTTTTAGCATTTAGCGTAGCGCATTTGCATTTCCAGAGCTCTAGTTGGGACGCAAGCGTCCCAAGTAGAGGCAACAGGTTAAACTGAGTATAAATCTATTTGGCTAAGGTATGTAAACTTGTGACTTCAACTGTGTGTATTTACACTGTTCAAAAAAATAAAGGGAACACTTAAACAACACAATGTAACTCCAAGTCAATTACACTTCTGTGAAATCAAACTCTCCACTTAGGAAGCAACACTGATTGACAATCAATTTCACAAGCTGTTGTCCAAATGGAATAGACAACAGGTGGAAATTATAGGCAATTAGCAAGACACCCCCAATAAAGGAGTGGTTCTGCAGGTGGGGACCACAGACCACTTCTCAGTTCCTATGCTTCCTGGCTGATGTTTTGGTCACTTTTAAATGCTTGCGGTGCTTTCACTTTAGTGGTAGCATGAGATGGAGTCTACAACCCACACAAGTGGCTCAGGTAGTGCAGCTCATCCAGGATTGCACATCAATGCGAGCTATGGCAAGAAGGTTTGCTGTGTCTGTCAGCGTAGTGTCCAGAGCATGGAGGTGCTACCAGGAGACAGCACAGTACATCAGGAGACGTGGAGGAGGCCGTAGGAGGGCAACAACCCAGCAGCAGGACCGCTACCTCCACCTTTGTGCAAGGAGGAGCAGGAGGAGCACTGCCAGAGCCCTGCAAAATGACCTCCAGCAGGCCACAAATGTGCATATGTCTGCTCAAACGGTCAGAAACAGGCTCCATGAGGGTGGTATGCGGGCCCGACGTCCACAGGTGGGGGTTGTGCTTACAGTCCAACACCGTGCAGGACGTTTTTCATTTGCCAGAGAACACCAAGATTGGCAAATTCGCCACTGGCGCCCTGTGCTCTTCACAAATGAAAGCAGGTTCACACTGAGCACATGTGACAGAGAGTCTGGAGACGCCGTGGAGAACGTTCTGCTGCCTGCAACATCCTCCAGCATGACCGGTTTGGCGGGGGTCATTCATGGTGTGGGGTGGCATTTCTTTGGGGAGCCGCACAGCCCTCCATGTGCTCGCCAGAGGTAGCCTGACTGCCATTAGGTACCGAGATGAGATCCTCAGACCCCTTGTGAGACCACATGCTGGTGCGGTTGGCCCTGGGTTCCTCATAATGCAAGACAATGATAGACCTCATGTGGCTGGAGTGTGTCAGCAGTTCCTGCAAGAGGAAGGCATTGATGCTATGGACTGGCCCGCCCATTCCCCAGACCTGAATCCAATTGAGCATATCTGGGACATCATGTCTCGCTCCATCCACCAACGCCACGTTTTACCACAGACTGTCCAGGAGTTGGCGGATGCTTTAGTCCAGGTCTGGGAGGAGATCCCTCAGGAGACCATCCGCCACCATGCCCAGGCGTTGTAGGGAGGTCATACAGGCACGTGGAGGCCACACACACTACTGAGCCTCATTTTGACTTGTTTTAAGGACATTACATCAAAGTTGGATCAGCCTGTTGTGTGGTTTTCCACTTTAATTTTGAGTGTGACTCCAAATCCAGACCTCCATGGGTTGATAAATTTGATTTCCATTGATAATTTTTATGTGATTTTGTTGTCAGCACATTCAACTATGTAAAGAAAAAAGTATTAAATAAGAATATTTCATTCATTCAGATCTAGGATGTGTTATTTTAGTGTTCCCTTTATTTTTTTGAGCAGTGTATATATGGTACCAGTCAAAAGTTTGGAACACCAACTCATTCCTGTGTATTTCTTTATTTTTACTATTTTCTACATTGTAGAATAATAGTGAAGACATCAAAACTATGACATAACACATATGGAATAATGTAGTAACCAAAAAAAGTGTTTAATAAATGTATATTTGAGATTCTTCAAAGTAGCCACCCTTCTTCGCCTTGATAACAGCTTTGCACACTCTGGTACTGTATATGTTCCAGATGGTCTTACTTCATTATAATTTTTTTCTGCAAAAGGTATCATCACAGTATAATCCCCATCATCCATTTTATATAAGGTGTTTGTGTGTCTTCCAATCAATGATAAATGTTGTTTTCAAACCCATTTTGATAAATGTTGTTTTCAACCCTATTTTGCAGAATTTGTGGTGTATGTACAATCACTGTTTTCCTATACATTTTTCCTTATACCAAAGCTCACCTGTAGTTTCTTGCTGGACTGTCCAAGTGAGCGGTCCACAGCCCTGCAGCTGCTCTCTAGCTGCACGCTGTGTTGAACCTGCTGCTCCAGCTCCGCCCTGACCTTCCCCAGCTGGGCCCGGGCCTCCTCCTCGTCCACCTGCCTGCTCTGCTCAGTCTCCTGCTCCAGGCCAGCCTCCATGCCCTGGATACGGGTCAGGTACTCCCCCATCCGGGCTTCACACTCCCGCACCCGTCCAATCAGCTCCTGGAGCTGCTCTCTCAGCTGCCGCTCGCTCTCCTGCTCGATCTGCAGCTCGTTCTGCCAGAACTCCTCCTCGGACATCTCCACCTCGTTCCTCCGCAGCTGCTGCTCCAGACGCGCCAGCTCCTCCTCCAGCACGCCAATGCCCTCCTGACCCTCGATGCACACACTACCATCACCGCTTTCCCAGCCGTGTAGCTCCGCCTCACAGCCCTGCAACCGGCTCTCTAGTAGTTGGAGCTTGTCCTTCTGCAGCTGGACCAGGCGCACCAGCTCCCGGGCTGGACGGAGGGGCACAGACACCACCCCCCTGCCCTGGTTCAGTGCTCTCTGCTGCTGCTTGGCCTCGGCATCTCTGCCCTTCCCAAAAATATCCCTCAAGCCCTTGGCCCCAGCCGTGAAGGTGAGGGACTTACGTTTGGGATCCCGACGCTTGAGTGAGCGGTCATTGGCCGACGGGCGCAGCTTGGCCAGAGGAGGCAGGCTCTGGCGGTAGAGGCCGCGCACGGGCACACGGGATGTGCCGTCGGAGTTGGGACGTTCGCTGAGGGAGGGGCCGGTGCGCTGGAGAACCAACTGCACGTCGCTGGCATACTGGCCCCACATGTTGAGGGACACCACAGGGTTCTCATGAGGAGCCAAGTGGCGTTCCGTCTCCCGCCATCTCTCGATCAACGTGTACCTGCCAGTGCGCCCTGCAAAAGAGTGAAATAATGATTTGATCAGATTAATTCATTGGAGCTTTACTAAGTAACTGGGCTTAGATGACCAATGTACAGTAGTCACACGGCAACGTTGTTTGCTATTTCTTGCCAAATACCAGCCGGTGACCAGTTACATACAGAACAGTAGCTAGACTACACTCTGCAGTAGCAGCAGATTAGAGATCATCTACCATTGACTGTGTCATTGTTATCCCCTCCTGCATTCAGAAACACAGCCACAACCCTAATCTGAACTCTTTACCTCCGCTAAGAACAGGGAAACTATGGAAGAACCATTCACAATTACCCCACTTGCTTTCAGACACAGTTTAGTGGGTGAGTTTTCAGAGTAATGGGCTGTTTTTTCTAGGAAGAACAGGGATTTCTCTATTCAAATATAGGAGCAGTTGTTCAGTTCCCATTCATACTAGGGTTGGAGTAAGGTTCAATAAAAATTCCTCCAGACCCAAATCTGTGTGTGTGTGTGTGTGTGTGTGTGTGTGTGTGTGTGTGTGTGTGTGTGTGTGTGTGTTCTGCTGCAGATAAGAGCACAAGCCACAGTCTTTCCCCTCTCAACAGCAGAACCCCTATGAAAGGAACACAGTTGTCACTACAGCTGAATCTGGCTGAAGACCTTTCACATCAAAGTACCCTGGGCCAGACAAAAGACTGAACACATACAAAAGAGGCCCTGGGCCATAACTCCTGTACTGTTGATGAAGACACAGCATTTAGCTGTTAGTCCTACAATGATGTATCTGTGCATGGATCACAATGGAATAGCATGTACAAATCTAATGGATTCATTTAACATGCTACCTCTAGGACCTCCAAGTATTTTCTCTAAGAGCAAATGACCTATGTAAACCATGACATCTCCACATCATTTTGCTTCTAAGCAGCACAAAGTGCAAGTGCAAAACTGTGCCAGTATGAACTGAAAACAGTATGAAATGACAACAGTATTTAAAAAAAAAATGTTTTAATCTTTATTTAACCAGGTAGGCCAGTTGAGAACAAGTTCTCATTTACAACTGCGACCTGGCCAAGACAAAGCAAAGCAGTGCGACACAAACAACAGAGTTACACATGGGATAAACAAACGTACAGTCAATAACACAATATAAAAAAATCTATATACAGTGTGTGCAAATGTAGTAAGATTTGGGAGGTAAGGCAATAATTAGGCCATAGTGGCAAAATAATTACAATTAGGCAATTAAGCACTGGAGTGATAGATGTGCAGAAGATGAATGTGCAAGTAGAGATACTGTAGTCCAAAGGAGAAAAAAAAAATCACAATATGGGGATGAGGTAGTTGGCTGGGCTATTTATAGATGGGCTGTGTACAGATGCAATGATCGGAAAGCTGCTCCAACAGCTGATGCTTAAAGTTAGTGAGGGAGATAAGACTCCAGCTTCAGTGATTTTTGCAATTCATTCCAGTCATTGGCAGCAGAGAACTGGAAGGAAAGGCGGCCAACATTGGAGTTGGCCTTGGGGATGACCAGTGAAATATACCTGCTGAGGCGCGTGCTATGGGTGGGTGCTGCTATGGTGACAAGTGAGCTGAGATAAGGCGGGGCTTTACCTAGCAAGGACTTATAGATGACCTGGAGCCAGCGGGTTTGACAATGAATATGAAGCAAGGGCCAACCAACGAGAGCATACAGGTCGCAGTGGTGGGTAGTACATGGGGCTTTGGTGACAAAACGGATGGCACTGTGATAGATTACATCCAATTTGCTGAGTAGAGTGTTGGAGGCTATTTTGTAAATGACATCGCCGAAGCCAAGGATCGGTAGGATAGTCAGTTTTACGAGGGTATGTTTGACAGCATGAGTGAAGGATGCTTTATTGCGAAATCGGAAGCCGATTCTAGATTTAATTTTGGATTGGAGATGCTTAATGTGAGTCTGGAAGGAGAGTTTACAGTCTAACCAGATACCTTGGTATCTGTAGTTGTCCACTTATTCTAAGTCAGAACCATCCAGAGTAGTGATGCTAGACAGGCGGGCGGGTGCAGGCAGCGATCGGTTGAAGAGCATGCATTTAGTTTTATTTGCATTTAAGAGCAGTTGGAGGCCACGGAAGGAGTGTTGTATGGCATTGAAGCTCGTCTGGAGGTTTAACACAGTGTCCAAAGAAGGGCCAGAAGTATACAGAATGGTGTCGTCTGCGTAGAGGTGGATCAGAGAAATACCAGCAGCAAGAGCGACATCATTGATGTATACAGAGAAAAGAGTCGGCCCGAGAATTTAACCCTGTGGCACCCCCATAGAGACTGCCAGAGGTCCGGACAACAGGCCCTCCAATTTGACACACTGAACTCTATCTGATAAGTAGTTGGTGAACCAGGTGAGGCAGTCATTTGAGAAACCAAGGCTGTTGAGTCTGCTGAATGCGGTGATTGAGAGTCGAAAGCCTTTGCCAGGTCGATGAAGACGGCTGCACAGTATGGTCTTTTATCGATGGCGGTTATGATATCGTTTAGGACCTTGAGCGTGGCTGTGGTGCACCCATGACCAGCTCGGAAACCACATTGCATTGTGGAGAAGGTACGGTGGGATTCGAAATGGTCGGTGATCTGTTTGTTAACTTGGCTTTCAAAGACCTTAGAAAGGCAGGGTAGGATAGATATAGGTCTGTAGCAGTTTGGGTCTAGAGTGTCTCCCCCTTTGAAGAGGGGGATGGCCGCGGCAGCTTTCCAATCTTTCGGGATCTCAGACGATACGAAAGAGAGGTTGAATAGGCTAGTAATAGGGGTTGCAATAATTGCGGCGGATAATTTTAGAAAGAGAGGGTCCAGATTGTCTAGCCCAGCTGATTTGTAGGGGTACAGTTTTTGCAGCTCTTGAAATGAAATGACAGTAGTATGAAATGAAAACAGTATTGTCGGGCTGAGCCATACTCACACAGACAGTTCAATACATCTCCATAATGCAAAAGAGGTGAACCTTTAAAAGTGGCTCCATGCTGGTTCTACAGCTATTTCTCCCTAGAAGCGGTGGGAACAGACAGCTTCTTTTAATCTTATTTTGTTGTCTCTACATGTGGGCTGGGGTAATAGCTTCTCATACATAAATACGGTATCATTATGGGAATACAATAGTCATCATGTAGTTCTCTCTTCTCCTCAGCGAGCATCTCAATGACATCTACGAATCATCCCAACACAGTTCATCTTGATTCTCACAATATCTGTTCACTCCGTCAACTCTAATCTTGATTCTCACATTCTCGTGATCAACTCCCAGTCATCTCGCATCTTGATTCTCACAATCTCCGTTCACTCCCAGTCAACTCTCATCTTGATTCTCACAATCTCCGTTCACTCCCAGTCAACTCTCATCTTGATTCTCACAATCTCCGTTCACTCCCAGTCAACTCTCATCTTGATTCTCACAATCTCCGTTCACTCCCAGTCAACTTTAATCTTGATTCTCACAATCTCCCTTCACTCCCAGTCAACTCTAATCTTGATTCTCACAATCTCCCTTCACTCCCAGTCAACTCTAATCTTGATTCTCACAATCTCCCTTCACTCCCAGTCAACTCTAATCTTGATTCTCACAATCTCCCTTCACTCCCAGTCAACTCTAATCTTGGTGCACTCCACCATCTTTAGCATCTCTCAGAAACGGACTGTCAAATATGCTGCATGCTCTGTGGATGTGTGTCCTGCAAAAGGATCCATTCTCACACGAAGTGTGGTAAGGCTTAATTCAAAGGGGTACAGTAGTTCACTTTAGTTTAATCTTATTTTCAATTTATCCCTTGAACTCTCTTTAATTATATATTTTTTGTTGAGTTTTGGACAATATTGCAGGATGGATTGACTCACCAATGGCCTGGGCCAGGGCGATGACCACCTCCTGGCATGTGGTGAGCTCTGTGACGCCACATACGATCCGCTGCACTCCATCCACCCACACTTTCAGCTCCATGGCTCTCATCGAAGGGGCGTCGTCATTCCTCATCCACACAAGGGGGCGCTACACAGGATCTCTCCAGCATTCTATAGAACAGAGAGACTGTCAAATGCTGGGTTTACTACAGTATATAGCTCTGTGAGTTCACTGTATTCCAAAATGCACACACACAAACACTGAAATACAGACACTCACAAACAATGCTAAATTATCCATCTTGCTCAGTAAGCTTAAAAATGTACAAATCAGAGGTTCTGGGAAATTGCAACTTTCTTGATGACTACAACTGAGATGAGACAGCAAAGAAGATGCCAGTTCATTGATGTGAATTAAACCACTCAACATCGCTTTGTATCTTTGACCACATTGCAGCTGTGCCAATAATCCCAATAACAAACCTACTCTGGTGCAGGGTTTCCCAAACTTGGTCCTGGGGCCCCCTCCACCTGGGTGCACATTTGAATTTTTACACTTGCACTTCACAACTGATTCCAATAATCAAAGCTTGATGATGAGTTGTTATTGAATCAGCTGTGTAGTGCTGGGGAAAAAAACAAAACCTGCACCCAGGGTTGGGCCCCAGGACCAAGTTTGAGTGTCTTATTTATTTGTCATATTCCTCTCCCATTACTGCTACAGTCAATAGTGGCAGCCAGCCAATCCCATAGAATCAGAGCATTGAATTTCCAAACCGATGGGGGTTACATGGATAGAAAAAAAGCTTAGAAACCGAAGTCTCTCAACAATTAGGAATCTGTTGCTGCACTACATGCACTTTAAAGCTAGTTCAGGAGTCCCTCTGTAGCTACTACCAAGGACGACGAAGAAAATACAGCAGAAGTTCAGTTGCAGTTTCTGGTTTCAAGATACACATTTAATCATTGGAATAATGGGTTTAATGCAGTGTCTGTCGGTCTGTCTCGAAGGCCCTATCTGAAGATGGCGGTTATATTTGGTAATGCCTACGGGAAAGCTTTCTCTGGTCGCTTGCATGAGGAACCCTTTAAACTGCTGACACAATCACCTTAGCTGAAAGGCACTCATTACAGACCTGGCAAGGCATCAGGCAGATGCAACAGTGCAGCTCTGAACCACCAGCCTCCCGGGCCAGGGAAAACACAGATGCCCGGAGTTTA
The DNA here is from genome assembly GCF_034236695.1 of Oncorhynchus nerka. Classification (NCBI taxonomy): domain Eukaryota; kingdom Metazoa; phylum Chordata; class Actinopteri; order Salmoniformes; family Salmonidae; genus Oncorhynchus; species Oncorhynchus nerka. The sequence goes on from NC_088418.1 coordinate 58,521,583, forward strand.
AGCGTCATTTTTTATCCCTCTCTCGGAACGGCCATACGTTTTCCCGTTTCGTCCCATTATCTACTTTCTGATCCTTAACTCCCTAATGACACGTGAGGCGGCAACAGCTCCCTTGCCTCTTTAAGCATCTTCATCACACCTGCTGCCAGCCTCACAACAATTCCCTGTCACGTTCCCTCTGGTTCGACACCATCCTGCCGCGGGTATCCCTCCGAGACACCTCTGGTTACTGAGGCCTTCCCTGAATGAGCTAGCCATTCAGGGGCACCACGCTACGTATACAGGCCTTTGGACTCCCTGTAGACAATTACTGCAGAATCCCCAGGCCAGAGCCGCCTGGTAACTGGCTGTTAATAGGGCCATTCCCATGCTGCACACAGCCCAAGGGTAGGAGAGTGAAGTGCAGACTACCAGGTATTAAACATTCACATGGAAATTATATTTTGGGTGGCAGAGGTGTAAATATATGGGATTATATGATACAATGTAGAGGTTTGGTGGTTTTCCAATCTAATAAATTCCATTCCTCAAGCATTTGATAAGATCATAAAAAAATACCCTTTGTGGAATACTGAGAAATATGGATTGGGGTATAGAATCTTGACCACAGGACCTCTGAAGGCAGGGGCTGGGTGTCAGACTGAAGAGCTCCCTGTGAGATTCTCTCTCCATCCTCCATTCTCAACATCTGTCACGTGTTAAATTGAACTGAAACCACCCTTCTTCGACTGAGAGCCTTGATGGAAAAAGAAGTTTGACTACTAAGGATGAAAGATGTCATTACTTCACAAGGGCGAAATTGTGGTGTACATATTGGCGAGGAAGGGGGGGGGGACATGTTGGGGGACATTTTTAAAATCCAAAACAAAGAGCAAATGTATCCAACAAATGTGTAGTCACACGTTTGATGCAGTCATTGTGTGCTATGAATATGGGAACAAATACTTAACTTTCTACTACTTTAATACACATAAGTGAATGTCACAATACTTTTGCTCCCCTAAAATGGGACTATGTACAAAAAGTGCTGTCATTTCATGGATTCAAATGCTCTCAAATTAAAGCTGACAGTCTGCACATATGGAATTCCATGTGTTATTTCACAGTTTTGGTGTCTTCACTATTATTCTACAATGTAGAAAATAGTACAAATAAAGAAAAACCCTTGAATGAGTAGGTGTCCAAACTTTTGATTGGTGCTGTATATATATTTTTTGTATATGCTCTGATTCTATGGAATTGGCTGACTGCCAATATTGACTGTAGCAGTAATAGGAGAGGAATATGACAAAGTAATATAACACTAGAGCAGGATTTTTGGGGCCCCCTCTGGGTGCAGATTTTGGTCCCCTTTGGTCATTTTGGCTGTTACTTCATCCTGTAAGGCTCACACTCACATCAGCACCCATACACAGTGTGAGGGCCCTGAATTTTTCTGAACCATCTCAGTGCTTCTCCTTCCAATAGGGCGCTTCCCCTTCAATCCCCAATTAAATAGTGCTTCTCCTTCCAATAGGGCGCTTCCCCTGTAATTCCCAATTAAATAGCCAGCATCAGCTGCGCAAAAGTGGGGTTGTGATGGAGACGTGAATGAGGATGTGTTCAACCCTCAGTTCCGAAGCGTCTCTATTCCGTTTGTTTTGTTGCCTTTAAAACGTGTGTTTTGTAGCCTAATAGAGTTTTACCCAGGATCGGATCTACTCTTTGCGTCCGTGGACTACACCTCTGTTCTTCGTGGCCTTTCTCCGCTGGAGATCTGTTAGCGGATTGGATTGTCTGATTTACCGACTACAATCTTTTTGTATACGGTATTTCATTTGTTTTGATGTGATGTATACTGTGATGAGTTATGTAGTTAGTTGTAGTTGAGGACTTAGTAAGAGTTGATATGCTTTAAAGTTCTGTGGTAAAATAATTGTTATATTGATTGTATGATTTAATACTGGGTTTACGCTACACTTGAATGAACGGACAAACATTGCGTGACAAAGGTCACTTGAGTTCCCTGAACTCCTTTACCGGGCTGGACTCTTTTTAGGCCCGAGGTACAGGACATTTCTGGAGGAACCAGAACTCATTTTGTTATATTATATGTGTGTGTAATCATTTATGTTGGTAATACAACCCACGCAAAATAATCTAGTTGTTTTTGAAGTTCTTTCCAATGTTCTAAGGGTTTATGAAAAGTTTATTTCCATCCTGACTTTTACATAAGTCCTTTGTATTGGTGTAGACTTGACGGACCAGATGGGACTCATTCCCTCCCAAACCAAAAGGATAAACCAATGTTTTCTCTGGTAGGCACAACCTACCTGGCACCCCTATAAATAATAACCTCAAGTCAAAACCGTTACAACAGGGACTACAAAATGTATGAATTAGCACTTAGATCAAAGTTTTATTTATTTAATGCCAAAGTATTTGCTTGGGATGAATATCAACAGTCATGGTTCTTTGGTGGATCATGTATAAATGTCATCTGACTCAGAACTCTTCAATTTGGCTTTGTAGAAAACATCTGTCTTTCATCAGAATATTGATGTGACTTTGGATGGCTAATGCCTTAATAGATGTTATGAAATACATAATCAATTATCATCAATGTGGAAAATACGCTGTAATGGATGACACATTGCTAATCAAACACAGTACTACTGTTACTGTCTTAATGCCAACTGACACTCCATCATAGTTTTGACCCGAGTTGAACTAACAAAGACCACATACACACAATATTGTGTGTTCCTAATTACCAAGAGGACATGGTACGGACACATCTATGAGAATATTTGTGCTGAAGTCATTCGCCCCTCCATCGTAAGATTATCACTTAGTGCTGGGCATTAGGCAACCAGATGCAAGCACAGCCTCAGAATTGGCAGTGGAGAAACTTGAGCCCTTGAGCGTCATTTAGCCTACTTGCAGTGTTTGAATGCTTCACAGACAAATTAGTATACCTACATGCATAAAACATTTGATAGTGTGTTTTCCTTAATACCTCAATTCTGGTGGTACCAAATTCCCTTTCAGTCTGGAGTGGGAAATCTGGACTTTTCTTCTGTACAGACCTACCTTGACTATAGCTAAATCATGTGGCCAGTTTAGGCAGGAGATTGTGAAGCACGATGACCTAAATATGGCAGGTCTCCTTGGTCTTTGGTGGATCCCTGCTCAGGGTCTGAGCACATGGCTGAAGCCTGCTTTCCCTGACAGCTGAGGGGCTACAGTATCTACAGTTTACCCAAGAAGGGTGGCCGTCTGGCCTGGCCTCCACTGAAAACCTGGAGCTAAACTTAGGGTTCCCTTTAGCCTGGCCCTCTATTCAACCTGCATTCTCTCCATGCCTCAAAGGCAGGGGGAGGGGAAGGACTCTACTGCACAGTAAGCTCACAGAAGAGTAAAAGGTTGGCTGTTTTTGCAAAGCTTCGCAGGAGAGAAAATGTGAGAATAGAAGTTGGTGTGGTTGAGCTACATAATAAATTGCTCTTTGATATCATGATGTTGCCTGTTATTAAGTGGAGTTATTTCTTTAGTAAATAGGAAATCCAAATACTAATCCATTGAAAGTACAGTTGATAAAATACAGATATTGATCCAGATTTTCCACTGGTAAAACTAAAGATGAACCTGAGTGATAGACCAATGCACTACGGAGAGAACTTTAAAGGGTCCAAGGATTTGTTCACAGAGGAGGTTGGTTGTTCTAACAAGTGGTACACAAACAAAGAAGCATGCTGACGAGGGGACCGCCCACATGGGCAGTGCTGGCATGACTGGATGAAAACAATATCTCGCCATGGCAACTGGCCCCTAGATTTGTAAGGCCCCAACAACGCTGACCGGATTGGTTGGCTCAGCCCTGGGAAAGAACAAACATTCACTGGCAATTAGGAAATAATCCATGTTTTTCTGTCACTTCACATTTTTTCTACAATATGGTCAGAGTGGAGTGGACTAGACTGTGGATAAGCATAAACTCTATCAAAGCTCGAGGTAAGAGAGTTCCTCAGTGCAGGTTTTGTCTGGGTAATATATTTTTTTTTAAACAATACAGGAGAGGAAAAGTGGTGCAGTGGATGACATTGAACACAATGACATCATTCAGCATTTTTACCCCACGTCAGCAATTGATGACCGTCACAGTTACATACTCATTACACACACTGACTCTGGCCTACATCACAGACATATTTGCAGAATCATAGACAAAAACACAGTCACAGCAACAGACAATAAAAACAGAAGCCATGTTAATGATGCCTGGGCTGGCTTGGTGGGGTCTTGGTGCGAGTATTTTTTTTAAGGGGGCCAAACAGAGCCCTCTTAAAGCTGGAATTCGCAGTTGAAACAAAGTGACACACCGCCTCGGTTTTGGTAAAAAGCTGAGGGATGGGCCTGGACAAATGTAACCACTCTCAAATTCATAGAGTTAAGGATGCAAGGACTGACTACCTGTCCTTAACGATTACAAGCAACCCATAACATGATGCAGTCACCACTATGCTTGAAAATATGGAGAGTGGTACTCCGTAATGTGTTGTATTGGATTTGCCCCAAACATAACACTTTGTATTCAGGACATATAGTTAATTGCAGTATAAATGTACTGCCTTTTTTTCCAAACAGGATGCATGTTTTGGAATATTTCCTTCTTTTCAATGTCAATTAAGTTAGTATTGTGGACAGTGGCATGTATTCATGGATGCCAAGGGAAGTCAGGATTCCCCCAAAAATGTACCTAGAAAAGAACATAAAATGTATATTTTGTCTCTCTATTTTATACATTTCCTACAATTCGCAAGAGGCTGAATGTATCTCACCAGAGAAAAGATTAGAGCAAGCGAAACAGCACCCCTCTACATGTGTAGGCAATCTGTCTGGTCAAAAATAGTATGACATTGTTGCTGCTCATAGCATTGAATGCAAGGGAAGCCTGTGAGCATTTGGCCTCCCTTGATAGAATAAAATAATAAAATAATAGCCAATTAGCGTTGAGCTAAACTAAGTGAGCTCAAATATGAAATGGTCCTGGCGCACCAAAAAAAAGTGTGAAGGGCAGCCAGTTTGGATTTGACTTCACGCCTACACTCTTAGAAAAAAAAGGTGCTATCTAGAACCAAAAAAGGGTTCTTCGGCTGTCCCCTTTGAAGAACCCCTTTTGGGTCCAGGTATATGTAGGAGAAAACATATACAGTGGGGAGAACAAGCATTTGATACACTGCCGATTTTGCAGGATTTCCAACTTACAAAGCATGTAGAGGTAAATTATTTTTAATCATAGGTACACTTCAACTGTGAGAGACTGAATCTAAAACAAAAATCCAGAAAATCACTGTATGATTTTTAAGTAATTAATTTGCATTTGATCACCTACCAACCAGTAAGAATTCTGGCTCTCACAGACCTGTTAGTTTTTCTTTAAGAAGCCCTCCTGTTCTCCACTCATTACCTGTATTAACTGCACCTGTTTGAAACTCATTACCTGTCCACACACTCAAACAGACTACAACCTCTCCACAATGGCCAAGACCAGAGAGCTGTGTAAGGACATCAGGGTTAAAATTGTAGACATGCACAAGGCTGGGATGGGCTACAGGACAATAGTCAAGCAGCTTGGTGAGAAGGCAACAACTGTTGGCGCAATTATTAGAAAATGGAAGAAGTTCAAGATGACGGTCAATCACCCTCGGTCTGGGGCTCCATGCAAGATCCCACCTGGGGCATCAATGATCATGAGGAAGGTGAGGGATCAGCCCAGAACTACACGGCAGGACCTGGTCAATGACCTGAAGAGAGCTGGGACCACAGTCTCAAAGAAAACCATTAGTAAAGCACTACGCCTTCATGGATTAAAATCCTGCAGCGCATGTAAGGTCCCCCTGCTCAAGCCAGGGCATGTCCAGGCCCGTCTGAAGTTTGCCAATGACCATCTGGATGATCCAGAGGAGGAATGGGAGAAGGTCATGTGGTCTGATGAGACAAAAATAGAGCTTTTTGGTCTAAACTCCACTCGCCGTGTTTGGAGGAAGAAGAAGGATGAGTACAACCCCAAGAACACCATCCCACCCGTGAAGCATGGAGGTGGAAACATCATTCTTTGGGGATGCTTTTCTGCAAAGGGGACAGGACGACTGCACCGTATTGAGGGGAGGATGAATGGGGCCATGTATCGTGAGATCTTGGACAACAACCTCCTTTCCCTCAGTAAGAGCATTGAAGATGGGTCGTGGCTGGGTCTTCCAGCATGACAACGACCCAAAACACACAGCCAGGGCAACTAAGGAGTGGCTAAGTAAGAAGCATATCAAGGTCCTGGAGTGGCCTAGCCAGTCTCCAGACCTGAACCCAATAGAGAATCTTTGGAGGGAGCTGAAAGTCCGTAGTGCCCAGCTACAGCCCCGAAACCTGAAGGATCTGGAGAAGGTCTGTATGGAGGAGTGGGCCAAAATCCCTGCTGCAGTGTGTGCAAACCTGGTCTAGAACTACAGGAAACATATGGTCTCTGTAATTGAAAACAAAGGTTTCCGTACCAAATATTAAGTTCTGCTTTTCTGATGTATCAAATACTTATGTCATGCAATAAAATGCAAATGAATTACTTAAAAATCATACAATGTGATTTTCTGGATTTTCTGGATTCCATCTCTCACAGTTGAAGTGTACCTATGATAATCATTACAGACCTCTACATGCTTTGTAAGTAGGAAAACCTGCAAAATCGGCAGTGTATCAAATACTTATTCTCCCCACTGTATATATGTAGGAGAACCCTTTGAAGAACTCCTTTTGGGTCCAGGTATAACCATGTTTGTTCCAGGTAGAACCCTTTTGGGTTTCACATAGAACCTTTTCCACAGAGGGTGGAAAAGGGTTCTATGTGAAAGAGTATCACATCGAGAGAAATTTGTCATTGACAGAAACAACTTTAATTGTTGCATCTTGCGTTATTTTCCTAAATTAGCCATGGATGGAGGTAGGAATTTGGGCTTGTGGTTTTACTTAATTCTCCATACTGGCCAGTGATTATAATGGCGATTCTGATCCAACCATAAATGTATACATTGTGCCCCTGGACTGAGAGGATGGAAGTTCAATATGAAACTAGATGTAGAAGGCTAATGTTAACAAGCTAACATTGCCCATGAAAGGAAGTTAGTCTAGCGAGCAAGCATTTTAGCAAGGTAGCCTAGGACAACAAAAAATAAAAGCATGTACTGTATGACAGAGCCATAGACGGGATGGCATTGGTGTTTCTCTACAAGTAGGGCGAGTCATGTTTTTTTCTATTTGCATGCTTGCACACACAAAAAAATCTGAACCATGGACAACCACATCATATTTATCTTATGTTGATTGGACTAAATAGTTTTTAGTATCTTTTAGTTGTCACTGTATTAGAATAAGCAGAGGTGATTTGATGATGTTGAAATGTTGAAGTTGAAATGGTGCTGGAATAGTGGCTCCTGTTTTCTTTGTAACTTGCGGTAACTCTCCATGGTTCTAAATCAATAGTCTGAAAATTTCAGAAACAACTTGCTTGACCATGCAACTGTTTTTTTACATGCAATATGCTTTGTGGACTTCACCAGACAGAGGTTGCTCCCCGGTTTTATGATGAAACGAAGGTGAGGTTTAATTTATTCTACCCGTGTCTTCTTATTGTCTGGGCCTTAGTTCATATGCCTTGCGACCGTGATATAGGCCGAACAGATTTAAAAGCAAACAAATGACTTAAATGTAAATGTAAATGTAAACACAATTATTGGCTTCCCCAGTGATTTGGGGCGGCAGGTAGCCTAGTGGTTAGAGCGTTGGACTAGTAACCGAAAGGTTGCAAGATCGTATCCCCGAGCTGACAAGGTAAAAATCTGTTGTTCTTCCCCTGAACAAGGCAGATAACCCACTGTTCCTAGGCCATCATTGAAAATAAGAATGTGTTCTTAACTGACTTGCCTAGTTAAATAAAAGGCTAGAAAAAATGTTTTACCCACACACCACTACTGACTGCGGAGTAACTACAATGTTTTGATCCATCCTCAATTTTTTCTGATCACACTCCTTAAACTCTGTAGCTGTATTAAAGAAAACATTGCCCTCATGGTGAAATCCCTGAGCGGTTTCCTTCCTCTCCAGCAACTGAGTTAGAAAGGACACCTGTATCTTTGTAGTGACTGGGTGTATTTATGCACCATCCAAAGTGTAATTAGTAACTTCACCATTATATGTAGGCCAGTGACACAAAATCTAAATTGAATAAATGTTAAATTCAGGCTGTAACACAACAAAATGTGGAAAAAGTCAAAGGGTGTGAATACTTTCTGAAGGCACTGTATATCTTTCATTTAGAAGTCCAAAAATGGCTGTAGCAACTAAGTATTCTAGATTTACAAGCTCTCCATTGCAGAGAGTTTATCAGCCTAATTGTGCTGACATTTTTTGCCTGTATTTTATACTAATTGTTGGTATGGTGACGATGCCTTCATGCTTCAGAAACCAAGCCAGGGGAACTATGTCCTTTGAAACAGCTAATAGAAATGTCAAAGTGGGCGGCTAGTCTTTCAAGTGTGAAAAACTGGAAATGTCAAGATTTTACCTCAACATATCCCTTGGATAAAGTGATATTTCATTTTGAAGGAAAGATGGTTTGGAATTGAAACGTGTAAAATGCCTTACTCATTCCACCATAGTGAGAAGAAGGCCTAAACAGACAATTGATGTTAGGGTGCTGTACTGGAAATAAAATGGATAGTATTGCTGATTGGCAGTCGGCATCATCAGTTATTTGTCCAATATCTCCATCCCCAACCATTGCATTCTTCACAAGACATGCCATATTCAACAGGTGAGATTTCCACAGGTAAGCCCCTCAGCACGAGGACCACAGACTTGTCCCACTCTCTGCAGAGGAGTTCCTAGGATGGTCTTGCCTGGAATTATATCACAAAGATTTCCCAAAATGTCTCAAACTGGGTGTTTTCAACACTTGTTACAACACGTGACTGACATTTCTTATTCACAATACCTCAAACTTGAGCCTAGACTTACCTTTCCAGCAGTGAATTTTGTTTTTACTTATATAAACAGGGAGCTTCAGCTTAGTCAGTCACCAAACAGACAGTTGTGGTCTCTCTGGTGCCCTTTAAGACCGATGGGAGAAAGGGAGAAAGGAATTCAGCTCCTTTGGACCGAATCAGCCAGTCTGATCAGTATTTCCAAATGCCTCACTGTCATCAGAGTTTAAAGAGGTTCAGTTTATAATGAAGGCAGGCAAGAATTCATAGAGAGAGGAGAAAAAAAAGGAAACAATATGCACTTTGCCATACAGAGAGATGTCAGTTTTGTTAGAATCAAGGGATATTATTATTACTAGTAGATTGGTAGCCTTGCACTCAGTTCAGAGAAGTTCATTTAAATTCACAGAGTGAGGTTAATGAGGCAATAATTTACTGCGCCGTTGTGGTGACTCACTGGGCACAGCGAGAATCTATTTCTTGATCTCATTCAGTGCTGGAAATGACTGAGCAAATGCTGCTCCTAGAAAAATTCTAGCACTTGGCTGTTAATCTGTAGTTGGACAATATTAACTTTCAAATCAATTCCATTATATAGGCTTTAAGAGTTCCAAAAATAAATGACCTTTCCTATTAGGCCTTTTCTTGAAAGGTCACAGGATGCGTGAATGAGCTCACTCAAGTGTTGCGTAGTTGGACTGACAGGGTGGTACTGGCTAGTCTTGCTTGGCCAGATTTACTAGATGACTTTACCTGAATAATGGAAGATTTGCCTCAAATTATAACCACATGCTTAGAACCTTGTGTTTTGGAAGGGTTCAGTACATGCTTAGAACCTTGTGTTTTGGAAGGGTTCAGTACAAAAGAAGAGACACATGGTAGAGTCCCACATGACCAAGTGTGGCTGTCAAGATCTAACTTAGTCTGCTCTGAAGGGGGGTTGCAGGATTAGTGCCTCATCGAGTAATTGAAGGGAAAGACTGCAGCTTCGAATGAATCTCAAATTTCAGGAGGCCAGGGGTAGTTCAACAGGACACGATATGAAGTATCTTCAAATTAAAAGACAAAATGTGCCTTCAACTGATGCTGCTACTTCTACAACAGTCTGGTGGTCTACTGTAGTCGGCAGACATTATCAAACCCATATCTTCCACTACTGATGACAATACCAGCGTAAAAACAAAATAGATGTTTGAATCTGCATGTTTGGTTCATAAGTTTTTTTTATAAATGCACAGCCGCCTTTTCCAGTTCTAAGGCCAACCTTAACGAATAGTGAACTAAGACACATGACTAAATCTGCTCACTCTGTTGGTCACATGCTTAAACTCCCATCACTCAGGATGGCGCACCTAATCATCTTCCACGGCATCGCTCCTAGTGAGAAAATGTGGAGACTCAAAAGGTTGAACGTAAGCAGCTTGGGGAGAGCAATAAGCTGATAACATAAGCTCCTCTTACAGGGTTAACAACAGGGACGGAGAAAGCCAAGTAGTAGTAAACAAGCCACAGCGTGCAATCTGTCATGTGTTTTCACAAGTTCATCCGGGTTCTCAATAGTCCTTTCAGTAACTGGTATAACAAGGCGCTCAATAGTTAATGGAATGTACGAAACATTAGGAACACCTGCTCTTTCCATGACATAGACTGACCAGGTGAATACAGGTGAAAGCTATGATCCCTTATTGATGTCACTTGTTAAATCTACTTAAATCTACCTTTAAAAATAAATAGTTTCATCCAAAAACAATGAGCCCTAAACATGTGCAACCTTCCAAACCCCCCCAGGTATGCTCGACAGAGTAGAGTTTTAGCCCATGTGCAACCTTCCAAACCCCCCCAGGTATGCTCGACAGAGTAGAGTTTTAGCCCATGTGCAACCTTCCAAACCCCCCCAGGTATGCTCGACAGAGTAGAGTTTTAGCCCATGTGCAACCTTCCAACACTCCCCCAGGTATGCTCGACAGAGTAGAGTTTTAGCTCATGTGCAACCTTCCAACACTCCCCCAGCTATGCTCGACAGAGTAGAGTTTTAGCCCATGTGCAACCTTCCAACACTCCCCCAGCTATGCTCGACAGAGTAGTTTTAGCCCATGTGCAACCTTCCAACACTCCCCCAGCTATGCTCGACAGAGTAGAGTTTTAGCCCATGTGCAACCTTCCAAAACCCCCCCAGGTATGCTCGACAGAGTAGAGTTTTAGCCCATGTGCAATTTTCACTTTAAAATGTATGCCAAACAAAAGCCAATGATTGCAAAGTTAAACAAAGGACTACTTTTAACAATTTCCACGGAACATTTTACAAAAACACATTTACTTGAAGAACAGTGCAGATGCCATGTTTGGTAACAGAATGACGGCACAGACAGACAGCACAGACAGACAGCACAAACAGTCATTCTGTTACCAAACTTTGCATCTGCACTGTACTTCAAGTAAATGTGTTTTTGTCACATTTTCCATGTATGTGGTTAAAAAGTAGTCCTCATTTCTTTGGTTTATTTCAAGGATGAACTTTAATTCCAAATGTGGGTCCTGGTAGGCCACCTGTAATTACAGCCCAGTGTATATACTCTAGCAATGAAATAAGATCCACGACTCTGGAGAAACATGCTCAGTCTCCCCACAGGGGGAAGAGGAGGTCTACAGTGCAGGGGAGTAAATACTGGTCTCTCTTGATGTCTGAAGCTGCCTGAAAACAACAGTTTCTGCCCCACCCACTGTACAACCCTAGTAATCCCTCAAAGATGCTTGACCCTCTGATAATTCAAATTTGTTTTAGCTAAAAGACAGTATAAAAAGTACTTCATCCCCAAAGCTGGTCTGCTCTTTTAGGTTTAGCAAAGGATGTTTTCTAGTGTTGTTTCATTCCAGCGGTACTGTATGCCTCCGTTCACCTCTTCCCAGTATTTTAATGGCAAACTGGAATATTTAATCACTGCTGATAACATTCAGCAAATCCACCTTTATAACACGAACAATGCCTCATTTCCTGTGATGCCACTCATCAGGTGTCACCATTAACAGGGATTCCATAAAACCTGTGTTTGTGTTGTTCACCGGCTGTGCTACAAGCAGTTTCACAGTCCTTTACCTCACAGATTAGCACCAATCCTAAAAGAGCTTTGGACCATTACACAATGTAAATTCACGACTAACACAGCCCCATACACAGACAGTGTATTGATGTGAAGAGAAAAGTGCATGGAAGTTTGTCAGTGACAGTACAAACACGTGTTGGTACTTACAGTAGTCTGCTTGAGTTCAGTGGATTGTCTGTGTTTGATTACACATTGTCATACCATGTAAATCATCCAGTAGCTGGTTGTTCACTTGAAGGGCAAAATAACCAAACCAAAATATATTGGAGTATTTTATGACATTTTTTGATTTATTTATTTGATTAACTTTTACTCATTTTCCTCCTCAATTTCGTGATATCCAATTGGTAGTTACAGTCTTGTCTCATCGCTGCAACTCCCATACGGACTCAGGAGAGGCAAAGGTCGAGAGCCGTGCATCCTCTGAAACACAACCCAACCAAGCCTCACTGCTTCTTGACACAATGCCCACATAACCCGGAAGCCAGCCGCACCAATGTGTCGGAGGAAACACCGTGCATCTGGCGACCGTGTCAGCGTACACTGCGCCTGGCCCGCAACAGGAGTCGCTAGTGTGCGATGGGACAAGGACATCCCTGCCGGGCAAACCCTCCTCTAATCTGAACGACCCTGGGCCAATTGTGCGCATGGGTCTGCCAGTCGCGGCTGGCTGCGACAGAGCCTGGACTCGAACCCAGAATCTCTTGTGGCACAGCTAGCAGTGTGATGCAGTGCCTTAGATCACTGTGCTACTCAGGAGGCCCTGTGGACTGTTTTATATCGTAAGAGCAAACAGCAACAATTTGAAAAGATGTGAGTGTTTGCTTTTTCTGAAACTTCTGCTGTCCCTTTTACAACTTGTAGTTCTATTTTCAGTGGTTCTTTATTTTACGATAGGCCTACTATTTCCACTGCTTTAATAGGAAATGACCGGTATGTATATATGTAGTAACAATGTGTACTTTTTGGTAAATAACTGGTAACAACATGGCATGGTATCTAATGGTGCCTAGTGTTACCTGTTCAAATGAATTCCAAAGAAACAAACAATTAATTGGTGATTGCATTGTGTGATTACCATGGTACCCTGTAACTTTTCAGTAAATACCTGGTAACTTATGTACCATGTAATAAAGTGCTACTCTAAATGTCCTTGGCAAGAAGCTCAATAGGGACAGACTCCAACTTGTTAGATAAACAGTCAGCAGAAAACATAACTGCCACATCAAACAAATAAATGAGACGGAAGGTTCAATTCAAACAAGCACTTATGCTTGTGTTTTTTCACCACTGTAACATAAAATAGGTGCCTTCAGAAGTATTCATACCAATTGACTTATTCCACACTTTGATGTGATACAGCCTGAATTCAAAATGGATGAAATAGATTTTTCCCCCTCACCTTCTTCTACACTATTATGTTTGCAAATTCATTGAAAATGAAATACAGGAATATCTCATTTACATAAGTATTCACACCCCTGAGTCAATTGGCCCAGCGTCGTCTGAGGTAGGCCGTCATTGTAAATAAGAATCGAAAGAATCAATAGATCTATAAAATAGGTTCAGAATATTAGGGGTCAAAGACAGAAAGGCATCTACAGTGCCTCCAGAAAGTATTCACACCCCTTGACTTATTCCACATTTTGTTGTGTTACAAACTGAGTTCAAAATTTATTAAATTGTTGTTCACCCATCTACACACAATACCCCAGAATGACAAAGTGAAAACATGTTTTTAGACATTTTTGCAAATGTATTGAAAATGAAATAAAACATTGATGTAAGTATTCACAGCAGAGTCAATACTTTTAGAATCACCTTTGGCAGCGATTACAATTTAGTCTTTCTCTAAGAGCTTTGCAAACCTCAATTGTACAATATTCTTCAAGTTCTGTCAAGTTGGTTGTTGATCATTGCTAGACAGCAATTTTCAAGTCTTCCCATAGACTTTCAATACGATTTATGTCAAATCTGTAACTAGGCCACGCAGGAACATTCAATGTCATCTTAGTAAACAACCATTGTTTATTTGGCGTTGTGTTTTAGGTTATTGTCCTGCTGATACGTGAATTTGTCCCACAGTGTCTGGTAGAAAGCAGACTTAGGCAAAATCCTAGAGGAAAACCTGGTTGAGCTTAGCTCTATTCCGTTATTTATTTTTATATCCTAAAAAACTCCCTATTCCTTGTCGATGACAAGCATACCCATAACATGATGCAGCCATCACCATGCTTGAAAATATGAAGAGTGGTACTCCCTGATGTGTTGGATTTGCCCAAAACATAATACTTTCTATTCAGAACATAAAGTTAAGTTATTTTCCACATTTTTTGCAGTTTTACTTTAGTACTTTATTGCAAACAGGATGCATGTTTTTGAATATTTGTATTCTGTAGAGGCTTCCTTTTGTCCACTCTGTCATTTAGGTTAATATTGTGGAGTAATGTTGAACCATCCTCCGTTTTCTATCACAGGCCTCAGGGTTTCCTTCCTCTCCAGCAGCTGAGTTAGGAAGGACACCTGCATCTTTGTAGTGACTGGGTGTATTGATAAACCATCCAAAAAGTTTAAATAAAAACTTCACCAAATAATTGTATGTGTGGGGTACAGAGGTGAGGTAATCATTCAAAAATCATGATAACCACTATTATCACACACAGTGAGTCCACGCAACACATTTTTACTGCTGACTCAAGACATTTCAGCTTTGCATTTTTTTAATTTCTAAAAACATAATTCCCCTGACATTATGGGGTATTGCGCATAGGCCAGTGACACACAATCTCAAATTAATCCATTTAAAATTCAGGCTGTCACAACAAAATGTGGACATGTCAAGGGGGTGTGAATACTTTGTGAAGGCACTGTAGATTATTTTCAACACAGATGCTTCCAGTTATGGCACAGTACAGTCATTGAAAAAGCCTATTGCATGAACATGATGACAGGTTTGATTGAATCCAGCCCCTTGTGTCACACAACTTTCACATGGGATGGAGCATTACACAATATTTCTAGTTGTTGGATACATTTATTAAGAAATTGCTCACCAATGTATAATATATATTTGTAGTCATTTTCAGATCCTGTTGACAAGTTGAAGCGAGTTACAGTAGTGACAACACACGCACACACTTTTTCTTATTAATCCAAATTCTATTGACATTCAAATTGGCAAGGTATTCTCTCTGCAACCAGTCCAGATAGTCCAGAGATTTGTTTAGGTCACATAGCCTACTCAAGGGGGCCCTACATCCATAGGCTATTAAATTAGGGAAAATGTCCCTAATCACATCTGGCAGTATTTTTTTAATATGATCACTCTTTTTTTTGGAACCCAAACTTAATATTTGAGGCCAAACAAAATGTATCTGGGTGTATTTCTCTTGGTAGAAATAACATCGATGAATTAATTTAGTGAGAATGAAAATGCATTGGCTGTACCACAGGTCATTTTACATTTCCAGCTATAAGCACCATCATACTTGAGTTATGGTGGGCTCTTTTTTTGCTCTTAATGCTGTACTGCGAAGTAGCCTTCGCAGGAGCTGGAATCAGGAGCGGTCTTCGCAGTACAGTGTTAAGTATTGGCTGCGCCTATTGCAAAATCCATTTACCTCTTTCCAGCCGCAGTCCTCCGGCTAAAAGTGTATGAGAAGCTCCCCTCTTTCTCTGGTCCCACTCTGAATTCCCTCAGACATTCAATCCGGTGATATATAATTGTTCTCGGCGGCTTATTTTATTGCATAATCCAAAGGTTTATATATTGTGCAAATAGGCTACCTAATTAAAGTTTGCGCTCTGCATATCCACGCGTGTTTACTGTGCAATCCGTGGTAGGACATCTGATTCCAACTCCTTTTTGTGTAATGTTGGCAACTGTAAGGGGACCGCGGAGTATGTATCCCTTCCGGGTAAATTCCTTCAGCCTTCACAATAAAGATCCCTCGTATAATAAAAATAAAAAAACATTATAAAGGGAAAGGGGAATACCTTGTCAGTTGTTCAACTGAATGTCTTCAACTGAAATGTGTCTTCTGCATTTAGCCCAACCCCTCTGAATCAGAGAGGTGGGTGGGGCTGCCTTAATTGACATCCACGTCTTAGGGAACAGTGGGTGACCACCTTGCTCAGGGGAAGAACAACAGATTTTCAGCTCAGGGATTCGATCTAGCAACCTTTCGTTACTGGCCCAACGCTCTAATAGAATATTAAGCTATATTTAGTCAACTATAAGTGAGGTTTGTAAGTTTTTTGTTTTAATCAAGCACATTATGCCTACAACATGTGTTATGCACATGTAGAACTTTTCTTTTTTTTGTGCTTTTTTTTTTAACCAGGTGGGCTAGTTGAGAACAAGTTCTCATTTACAACTGCAACCTGGCCAAGATAAAGCAAAGCAGTGTGAACAGACAACACAGAGTTACACATGCTATAAACAAACATACAGTCAATAACACAATAGAAAAAGTATATATACAGTGTTTGCAAATGAGGTAAGATAAGGGAGGTAAGGAAATAAATAGGCCATAGCGGCTAAATAATTACAATTTAGCAGTTAAACACTGGAGTGATAGATGTGCAGAAGATGAATGTGCAAATAGAGATATTGGGGTGCAAAGGAGAAAAAAATAAAAAATAAAATAACAGTATGGGAATGAGGTAGTTGGATAGGCTATTTACAGCTGGGCTATGTACAGGTGCAGTGATCTGTGAGCTGCTGTGACAGCTGGTGCTTAAAGCTAGTGAGGGAGGTAAGAGTCTCCAGCTTCAGTGATTTTTGCAATTCGTTCCGGTTCAATGATAATTTGTGTGAGATTGAGGGCATCAAGCCTAGATTGTTGGATGGCCGGGGTGTTAAGCATGTCCCAGTTTAGGTCACCTAACAGCACGAGCTCTGAAGATAGATGGGGGGCAATAAATTCACATATGGTGTCCAGGGCACAGCTTTGGGCAGAAGGCGGTCTATAGCAAGCGGCAACGGTGAGAGACTTGTTTCTGGAAAGGTGGATTTTTAAAAGTAGAAGCTCAAATTGTTTGGGTACAGAACTGGATAGTAAGACAGAACTCTCCAGGCTAACTCCACCCCCTTTGGCAGATCTATCTTGTCGGAAAATGTTATAGTTAGGGATGAACATTTCAGAGTTTTTGGTGGTCTTCCTAAGCCAGGATTCAGACATGGCTAGGACATCTGGGTTGGCAGAGTGAGCTAAAGCAGTGAATAAAACAAACTTAGGGAGGAGGATTCTAATGTTAGTATGCATGTAACCAAGGCTTTTACGGTTACAGAAGTCAACAAATGAGAGCACCTGGAGAATGGGAGTGGAGCTAGGCACTGCAGGGCTTGGATTAACCTCTACATCCCCAGAGGAACAGAGGCGGAGTAGGATAAGGGTACGGCTAAAGGCTATAAGAACTGGTTGTCTAGTACGTTTGGAGCAGAGAGTAAAAGGAGCCGGTTTCTGGGCACGGTAGAATAGATTCAAGGCATAATGTACAGACAAAGGTATAGTAGGATGTGAATACAGTGGAGGTAAACCTAGGCATTGAGTGACGATGAGAGAGGTATTGTCTCTAGACACCATATAAACCAGGTGAGGTCACAGCATGTGTGGGAGGTGGAACAAAAGGGTTAGCTAAGGCATATTGAGCAGGTCTCTACAGTGAAATAAGACAATCACTAACCAAAACAGCAATGGACAAGGCATATTGACATTAGGGAGAGGCATGAGTAGCCGAGTGATCATAGGGTCCAGTGAGTAGCTAGGCGAGCTGGAGGTACTGCGATTCAGACAGCTAGCGGGCCGGGGCTAACTGAAGGGCCTTAGAGAGACGTTGCGACGAAAGAAGTCTGTTGTAGCCCCCTCATATGGTTGCGTTGGCAGACCAGTCGTGATGGATCAGCAGGGCTCCGTGTAGTAAAAGGGTCCAGGCCAATTGGCAAAATAGGTATAGTGGCCAAAGAAATTGGCTGATGGACCTCTTCAGCTAACTGTCCGATATGCTCTAGACAGCTAGCGGGCCGCGGCTGGCAGGCTAGCAGATGGACTTTCAGAGGACGTCGCAATGGAGAAGCCTGTTGATAAAAAACCTCGGGCAGATTACGTCGGTAATCCAGTCGTGATGAATCAGCTGGGCTTTGTATTGGCAGTAAAAAGGGGTCCAGGCCAATTGGAAAAATAGGTATTGTAGCCCAAGGAGTGGCTGATGGACCTCTTCAGCTTGCTGGGAGATGGGCCTAGCATGGGCTAGCTCCAGGCTAATTTATGCTTTCTTTCGGGACAGAGACGTTAGCCAGTAGTAGCAACTCGGATTGCAGCTAGCTAGCTGCAATGATCCAGGTGAAAAGGTTCAGAGCTTGCAGTAGGAATCCGGAGATGTGGAGAAGAAGTCCGATGGGTTGAATCTCGCTGTGCAGACTGGCACAAAGTTGTCCGGGCTAAAGGTTAGCTGATGACCGCTAGCAGTTGTTAGCTGACTACAAGCTAGTGGCTAGTTAGCTGGCTAGCTTCTTTGGGGGTTCCGGTTCTAAAGTAAAGGAAAATAGCAGATCCATACCACATTGGGTGAGACGGGTTGCAGGAGAGTATGTTGAAGTTGAGGTTAGTTGAGGTTAATAATATATGTGAAGAAAAAAGTTCTAAAAAGATATATACATGGGACACGACAAGACAAAGACAAAGAGGCCTGACTGCTACGCCAGCGGAATAGAAAACAAATATTGATTGTGTTTCTGGGTAAATCCCTACTTTCATGGAAGCACAATTAATTTGTTGTACAGTCCAATATGTTTTTGCAATACAACAAAATAAAAATGACATTTTAATAATATAACGTAGCAATTAAACTGAGATTGAACTGTGGGCTGGACTCAAACTCAGGTCCCAGTCTAGTTCTAAGGGTAGGTAGCCTACAGTGGTGGCTAGCGGCACTTAAAATGGGGAGGACGGCTAATAGTAATGGCTAGAACAGAATAAATGGAATGGTCTCAAACACATCAAACACCTGTTTTCTACGTGTTCTATGTGTCCGTTCACTAGATTCATTATTATAAGCCGTCCTCCCCTCACCAGCCTCCTCTGGTAGCCTACCCTTAGAACTAGAGGGACCTGAGTTTGAGTCCAAGGCCAGGCTAGGTTCGTTACAATACAATTACCCCACTCCTTTGGGATGTGCACAGAATGTATCAACGTGAGCCTTTATTAAAAACATGGATTTCCTATCATTTACTAAGCAGTTTCACTGGGGACTTTTATTTTGATGGCAGCTATCGGAATAAGAAGTTATATTATTGCCAGTTGTTGGTTATTGTTGCCAGGATTACAGATCTCTCACTGCTCACGCTTGTAAACTACATTGTAATGTAGATTGGACACTGCAAGGCATTGTGGACAGGTTTAAAGCCGCACATACCAATTGGAACCGCAGATCCACTTTTCCTCAGGTTCTGAGCACTTAACAGTCAGCAATGTGCAGGAATGTGCTGTTAATCAGTAAACTCATTAACTGTCCCATCTGCATCATCCTAAAATTGTTTTCTAACCCAACATAAACGATGGATGTGTGGTGAACTTTTGGTTGACGATGTAAAAATGATCTACAACACTACCAATGTTATGCTTTTGAGGACACCCGCCTTTAACTAAAAGGCCTTTGTGATTCTCTGCATATTCAACCATTTTTGTTCAAATGAAAAGCTAGCAGGGGGGTTGTTGAAAGCCTAAAACTAAACAAATGATATACATAAAACAATTTGGAGGTAGTGGATATATATGAAGATGATAGTGGATATAACCTTGAAAAGTGAGAATGGATATCTGGACTTGTTCCTCCGCTTCCTTCTTGGCATCTCACTGGAATCCAACCACAAACAGTTGCAGTGGCATGTATTATTGGATTCCAAGGGAAGCCAAGCTTCCCCAAAACATTTACCAAGAAAAAAATGTAAATATTGTATGTACATATTTTTTTCTCTTTCGTCTCTCTGTGTTTCATAATTTTCCTACAATTTGCAAGAGGCTGAATGTATCTAATGAGAGAAAGCATCAGAGCGAGCGACACAGCGCCCCTTCGTCTCTGTATGTGTAGGCATTCTATCTGATGCTGTCTGGTCAGAAAGAGTATGACATTTGTTTCCGCCCATAGCCTTTTCCACCAGCGAGCATTTGGCCTCCCTTGATTAAAAAAATAACTAATAGCCAATCAGTGTTGAGCTAAACTGTTAATGGTCTTGGACCACCAAAAAAAGTATCAAGGAAAGCCAGTTTTGATTTGGCTTCACCCCTATCACATCGCATTGAGAGAAATATGTAATTGACAGAAACAACTTGAATTGTTGCACTTTGTTGTGTTGTTATCCTTCGGTGGCTAGCTAGCTAACTAAATTTGGCCCGTTTCTAAATTAGCCATGGATGGAGATAGGGTTTGGACTTGTGATTTTACCGGCCAATGATTATAACAGTGATTCTGATCCAACCATGAATTCATACATTGTGCCCCTGGACTGAGAGGATGGAAGTTCAGTATGTAGCTAGATGTAGAAGGCCAATGTTAACTAGCTAACATTGCCCATGAAAGGAAGTTAGGCTAGCGAGCAAGCAAGAAAATAGCTTTCAGGTACACACTGCTCAGCACTGCCCAATGCTATGCTGGTGTCAAAGGGCATGCTGGATGAGTTTGACATGAGAAAATATGGGGGAGTGAGAGACTGATCCCTGCTGTGAGGAAACGTAGAAAGGCAATGTAAGTACAATAATAACAAAATGCCAAACTCACACATACCACATAACTATAGATAATCATACAATTTTAGACCTTAGGGGCTTTGGTGTGTTATTTTTTTTGATTCACTTTGACACTTTCATACATCAATACGGTACGAGACACAACAGCATTGGGGACAAATATATGACACTGTAGGAATGATATTTTCTTTGCTTCTATAGATTGTTTAGACTTAGTCTTTCAGTTGAGAGCTGTGAATCACTGGCCTTCATACTCCCATCAGCAGACTCACTTCTAAAAGAGCTGGACCTGAGGAGAGTTATGGTGAGGGCAGACTGTGTTCTCTTAGCTGGACTGAAACAATCACACCGTAAACTAGAGACCTTGAGGTCAGTGTCCTGTCCAGGGGGTGTGCTTCTACATAAAGCTGCCTCATGATATAGAAACAGGAGATAGGGTCCTGCCACATGAACTGGTCTGGCTCGCATAAGGCTACTTACTTCACATTATGATAGCCTTTAGATCTCTTCATTTTTGGACAGTTTGTTGGGGTCAAAAAAAAGATTAAAAAAAGATTAAAAGATTTAGATGCACTATTGTAAAGTGGCTGTTCCACTGGATGTCTTAAGGTGAACGCACCAATTTGTAAGTCGCTCTGGATAAGAGTGTCTGCTAAATGACTTAAATGTAAATGTAAAATGTCTCCTGTTTTGTTCTAATAATTATTTTTATTGGTACTCACACACCTACAGTCACATGCATACAATGAGTATACAAACATTAGGAACACTTGCTCTTTCCATGACATAGACTGACCAGGTGAATTCAGGTGAAAGTTATGATCCCTTATTGATGTCACTTGTTAAATCCACTTCAATCATTGTAGATGAAGTGGAGGAGACCGGTAAAATAAGGATTTTTAAGCCTTGAGACATGGATTGTGTATGTCTGCCATTCAAAAGTTTTTAAGTGTCTTTGAACAGGGTATGGTAGTAGGTGCCGGGCACAGAGGTTTGTGTCAAGAACTGCAACGCTGCTGGGTTTTTCATGCTCAAAAATGTCCGTGTGTATCAAGAATGGTCCACCGCCCAAAGGACATCCAGCCAACTTGATACAACTGTGGGAAGCATTGGAGTCAAAATGGGCCAGCATCCCTGTGGAATCCTTTTTGACACCTTGTAGAGTCCATGCCCCCATGAATTGAGGCTGTTCTGAGGGCAAAAGGGGGGAGGGGTGCAACTCTATATTAGGAAGGTGTTCTTAATGTTTTGTACACTCAGTGTATGACTACAACAGATGACCCAAGACATGGACTTATCTCAACAGAGGACCACTTTCGAGGTCTGAATAGATTTCACGAAATGAATGTGATTTTGGGATGTAATGTCCCTTTAATTGTTTTATCTCTAATAATAGACACATCAACATTGGATTTCACTCATTGTATTAAATGTAACATGTATGTTTCATCCACAGGATCAGATGGTTGACTATCACAAGATGGCAGGTAAAATATGTCACCAATGGCAGTAGGGGTGTGGGTCAGCATACAGTATGTAGGCTGTTGTAAATCATATCTTAAACCCTCTATTGTTGCCTGGTCTTATGGACTTCAAGCTGTCCCATGGCAACGACAAACAAGCCCTTGACAAAGAAACTCCTGCAGCATGGAAACACAGAGAGAGAGGTCCAGAAAACAAGGCGCACATTGACGTTACATTACAAATTGCCTGAAAATATGTCACACATGCTGGTGAGTTTGACATTTTCAATCGCCTTACAGAAACTTGACTCTTTTTTGTCGAGCCTTTCTAAGAGAGAGAAAGGTTAGGTTCTTGTTCAGTCACACTGTTCATATCAAGGGAGATGGACATGTATGCACAAAAACATGAACAGTTTTGAATATTTCATCTCTGAATTACTGTGGACCGAAATGATGTTCTTTATATAGACTTCAATGTTTACATGGTGGATCATTTTGGTCTATTTTCAGTATTCATTTCAGTTTGATTAGGAGCAATCTGTAGCATGACCAGTGAAATGTGGCATATCAGGGGAGGAGGAAAATGTCCATCTATCTTGTCCTCCACTCCAGGGTCGTTTTTAGAGTCGTGGTCAGAGCAGGAGGGCTCTTCTACTCATTACGTTATACAGTACATTTGCTCTTAAGGTAGGGCCAGGGTGATACCAGAACATGACTTTATGCTGTGTACTGTAGTATTGTGTTTAGTGTTCTGTTTAGAGGCTAAGTTAGCCTGATCCACCTGCCTGACCACTGCGCTGAACTTTCCTTTCACTTCATGTACGTTTGCGAGATCAGGATGGTCGCGCGAGGCTAACCCTACTACTGTAAGTAGACACTAAACATTGTTGTAACATTGTCATAAGAATGACTATATACCTGACAGTACATGAAATGACAAGCAATGACACTGAAGTGATTTCCTCTGAAGCATCATGGCAGTTTCTTAAGAGTGTTCGTAAGGAACACTAGGAACCAGCTGGATTGCATCCGCAAAGAGGGACCTTTTGGCTTGCACCTTAAGAATAGCAACCACAGTTGTAGCTATAGCAATGTGCCCTTAACTTGCACATTAGGAATCCATCAATCCAGCAACCACAGTTGTAGCTATAGCAATGTGCCCTTAACTGACCCTGTAGAGTGGTTGTTTTATTACTGGGATATATATTTAATCCTGGCTATATCACTGACCCTAAAGCCTGTTAAAAGATGATCAACACAACATGGCAGTATTAGATTTGAAAGTGAGTGTATTTCCACTGTAAACTCTGAGACTGGTAACTAGATTGAGGGATGTAGAAAGCAATTCTCATTCTAGAGTAGTATGAGCATTAATCATGAGCCCTGCGTGTGGTGCTGATCAGGCAGAATCCTTAATCACTTCTCTCGCGACCCTCATTTCCGCTTATCCAGCCCACTCCCTATACATGCGTAAGCAGAAAAAGAGAGGGTGTGGGAGTATGATGTGGTGATTAAGAGCACTTGGAGGGAATCAATATATTACACAGGACGATACATATATATATATATATATAATATATAAAAAATTGGGGGAATAATATTTACTTTTTTTTTTACATTTACATAAAACATTTTTTTATGAACAACAACTTACAGACACACAAACAATGACTACATCTCATCTGCCCAGACCCTGTCACGACTTCTTCCGAAGTCGGCTCCCCTCCTTGTTCGGGCGGCGTTCGGCGGTCGACGTCACCGGCCTTCTTGCCATCGCCGCTCCATTTTTCATTGTTCCATTTGTTTTGTCTTGTTCCCCGCACACCTGGTTTTCCCCACATTCCCAGAGACGTGGAGTCTCTCCGTCTTCCAGCACCCCCGCTCCGGTGCCCATGGAGCTGGGAGGGGCTGCGCTTAGGGAGACTGGAGGAGGGGCCTTCACGTGCACCATCTGTGGCCACAGAGGGCACACTGCCTGTCGGTGCCGGGTTATTCCCTCTGGGAGTCAAGGCAGCAGGCAGGGGTCTCTGGCATCACCCCAGGTGAGTCTGCACCACTCTCATCCAGAGCCCTCTGTTGACCACCTGTTTGTGCATGCTTGTTTTCCTGAGTTTTCCCCGCATTCCCAGCATAAGGCGCTCGTCGATTCAGGTGGGGCTGGGAATTTTATCGACAGAGCGTTCGCCCTTAGTTTAGGGATTCCCATTGTTCCTGTGGTTAGACCATTCCCGG
Organism: Oncorhynchus nerka; assembly: GCF_034236695.1. NCBI lineage: Eukaryota > Metazoa > Chordata > Actinopteri > Salmoniformes > Salmonidae > Oncorhynchus > Oncorhynchus nerka. The sequence continues at coordinate 58,546,137 of NC_088418.1, forward strand.
TACACGCTCTGGATTGTCGACCATTAGGGTCTGGGTTAATTAGAGAAGCCACCATCTCCCTGGCCATGGTGACGCAGGGGAGTCACGACGAGAGAATCAGTCTCTTCCTCATTGACTCTCCTGCGTTTCTCGTGGTACTAGGCCTTCCCTGGTTGGCTAGTCATGACCCCACCATTTCATGACAACAGAGGGCTCTAACGGGGTGGTCGCGAGAGTGATCGGGGAGGTGTGTAGGGGTTTCCGTTGGTGCTACCACTGTGGAAAATCCAGACCAGGTCTCCACCGTGCGCATCCCCCCAGAATATGCCGATTTGGCTCTCGCCTTCTCCAAAAAGAAGGCAACTCAATTACCACCCCATCGACGGGGGGATTGTGCGATAAATCTTCTAGTAGACGCTGCACTTCACAGGAGTCACGTGTATCCCCTGTCGCAAGCGGAGATGGCGGCTATGGAGACTTATGTCTCTGAATCACTGCATCATGGGTACATTCGGCCCTCCATTTCACCCACCTCCTCGAGTTTCTTTTTCGTGAAGAAGAAGGAGGGAGGTCTGCGCCCGTGCAATGACTATCAAGGTCTCAAACAAATCACGGTGAGGTACAGTTACCCGCTACCTCTCATCGCCATGGCAATTGAGTCAATGCACGGGGCGCGCTTCTTCACTAAACTGGATCTCAGGAGCGCTTACAACCTGGTGAGTATCCGGGAGGGTGGAAGACAGCGTTCAGTACCATCTCAGGGCATTATGAGTACCTCGTCATGCCGTACGGGTTGATGAATGCTCCATCAGTCTTCTAATCCTTTGGAGACGAGATTTTCAGGGACCTGCAAGGGCAGGGTGGAGTGGTGTATATCGATAACATTCTGATATACTCCGCTACACGCGCCGAGCATGTGTCCTTGGTGCGCAGGGTACTTGGACGACTGTTGGAGCATGACCTGTACGTCAAGGCTGAGAAATTCCTGTTCTTCCAGCAGGCCGTCTCCTTCCTAGGCTATCGCATTTCCACATCAGGGGTGGAGATGGAGAGTGACCGGAGGTTTTTAAGGTTTGCCAATTACTACCGGGGTTTTGGCCAGGTGGCTGCTCCAATTACCTCACTGCTGAAGGGGGTCCTGTACGTTTGCAGTGGTCGGCTGAGGCGGACAGGACTTCTGGGCACCTAAGGGCTCTGTTTACCTCAGCTCCCATGCTGGCCCATCCGGATCCCTCTTTGGCGTTCATAGTGGAGGTGGGCGTGTCCGAGGCTGGGATAGGAACCGTGCTCTCTCTGCGCTCGGGCACGCCACCGAAGCTCCGCCCCCAGCCCGGTGGAGCAGAACTATGATGTGGGTGACCGGGAGCTGTTGGCTGTCGTCAAGGTTTTGAAGGCATGTAGACATTGGCTTGAGGGGGCTAAAAACCCTTTCCTCATCTGGACTGAACACTGCAACCTGGAGTACATCCGGGCAGCAAGGAGACTGAATCCTCGTCAGGCAAGGTGGGCCATGTTTTTTACCCGTTTTGTGTTTACCCTGTCCTACAGACCAGGTTCCCAGAATGTTAAGGCAGACGCACTGTCCCGGCTGTATGACACAGAGGAGCGGTCCATGGATCAGACTCCCATACTCCCGGACTCCTGCCTGGTAGCGCCGGTTGTGTGGGACCTGGACGCGGACATTGAACAGGCGTTACGTACAGAGCCCGCTCCCCTCCCAGTGTCCCGTCGGGCGTATGTACGTTCCATCTGCTGTCCGTGACCTGTTGATCTATTGGGCCCACACGTCACCCTCCTCTGATCATCCCGGGATCGGACGGACGGTGCGTTGTCTGACTGGGAAGTACTCGTGGCCCACCTTGGCAAAGGACGTGAGGGTTTATGTTTCCTCCTGCTTAGTGTGCGCCCAGTGTAAGGCTCCTAGATACCTGCCCAGAGGTAAGCTACATCCCTTACCCGTTCCACAACGGCCTTGGTCACACCCGCTCACAGGGAAAAACCACGATCCTGGTTTTTGTGGATCGTTTCTCTAAGTCCTGTTGTCTCCTCCCTCTGCCCGGTCTCCCTACGGCCCTACAGACTGCGGAGGCCTTGTTTACACACGTCTTCCGGCACTACGTGGTGCCTGAGGATATAGTGTCTGATCGAGGTACCCAGTTCACTTCGAGAGTCTGGAGGGCGTTCATGGAAGGTCTGGGGGTCTCGATCAGCCTCACCTCAGGTTTTCACCCCGAGAGTAATGGGCAGGTGGAGAGAGTGAACAAGGATGTGGGCAGGTTTCTGTGGTCTTATTGCCAGGACTGGCCGGGGGAGTGGGCGGCGTTCGTGCCCTGGGCTGAGATGGCGCAGAACTCGCTCCGCCACTCCTCGACTAACCTCTCCCCCTTTCAGTGCGTATTGGGGTACCAGCCGGTTCTGACGCCATGGCATCAGAGTCAGACCGAGGCTCCTGCGGTGGACGACTGTTTCCGGCGCGCAGAGGAGACATGGGAAGCCACACATGTTCACCTCCAGCAGGCTGCGCTGCGCCAAAAAAACAGCGCGGACCGTCACCGCAGTGAGGCCCCGGTGTTCGCACCAGGTCTGGCTCTCGACCCGAAACGTACCCCTCCGCCTGCCCTGCCAGAAGCTGGGTCCGCAGTTTGTGGGGCCCCAGCATACTCCGTCCGTTCCATCCTGGATTCGAGGCGTCGGGCTGGGGGGCCTTCAGTACCTTGTGGAGTCGGAGGGGTACGGTAGAGAGGCGAGGTGCTGGGTTCCGGTGGCGGACGTGTTGGACCCTGAAATGCTGCGGGAGTTCCACCTTCTCCGGCCGGATCATCCGGCGCCTCGCCCTCCGGGTTGTCCCCGAGGCCAGTGTCAGCACGCTGCTGGAGCCGCGCGTCAAGGGGGGGTACTGTCACAACTTCCGCCGGAGTCGGCACCCCTCGTTGTTCGGGCGGCGTTCGGCGGTCGATGTCACCGGCCTTCTAGCCATCGCCGCTCCATTTTTCATTGTTCCATTTGTTTTGTCTTGTCCCGCACACCTGGTTTACATTCCCTAATCAACTGCATATATATATTCCTCTGTTCCCCCCCATGTCTTTGTGTGGGATTGTTTTGTTACGTGTTTTGTATTGACGCGCCTAACTGGTTTTTCCCCCGGGTACTATGGTTCAACCCGGAGTATGTTTAATTGTTAAACATTTTTGCTTATTTGTGACTCACTCTTGCCTTTGGCTGGAGGTTTGTTGGACACTGTTGCGTCTGTCTGTTGTTTGCTTCTGCCGAATAAAGTGTGCGCCTGATCACAACTCTCTGCTCTCCTGCACCTGACTTCAGCACCAGTAGCGCATATGCTGACAGACCCACATGCTCACACCCCCATCCCTAGTGCTTGCATTATTGTTTGCCACTTGGCCTTAGATTGTACCAATCTGTTTTTCTAAGTCATTACATATTGTATCATGCAAGATGTTTATTAAGGACACCCCATCAAGGTTGTTCAGGTATTCCCAATGACCTGTGTTATGTTCCAATAGGGTAGAAGGGATTTGATTTGACCTCACCCTCTGAACCTACAGGAATTCAAGATGTTTATTAAGGTTGTTCAGGTATTCCCAATGACCTGTGTTATGTTCCAATAGGGTAGAAGGGATTTGATTTGACCTCACCCTCTGAACCTACAGGAATTAAAATGCTCCATGTTTTGACCTTGCCTGCCTAACCAGATGAAGCCTCTACGATCTTTGACAGATGTTTGTCTACAGCTTTCAGGATATAGTCAATGTTACAAAATAACGGACTACTCAAGACTTAAATACCTCCGCTCAATTACCTGGTTATTTTAAATTACACCAATCTTCCAATCAAATTTTATTTGTCACATACTTCGCAAAAAACAGTTATAGACTAACAGTGAAATGCTTACTTGCAGTTCCTTCCCAACAAAGCAGAGAGAAAGAAAATAGCAAAATAATAGAAATGTAATAACACGTAATAGTAAAGGTAATAATAAATACACAATGAGTAACGATAACTTGTCTATATATACAAGGTACCATTACGGAGTCGATCTGCAGGGGTAAGTGCATTGGCTATGATGTCATTATGGTACAAAGTCCATGATCAGCTCTTTCATTCAGAAACTAGGCTCGGATTTGGATTACGAGATTGGATGATGTTTTATCATGTTTGCAATTGTGGAAGATCCCAAAGGCAATATGCAATGCCATCTGTTTGCTATTACAGTATTGTTGGACGTTAATACTGTGGGTGGATTTAGTATTTCATTTTATTTATTTAGTATCTACTGTTGGTTGACATAAGGACAGATGTGGTATATAACAGTTCACTAAAGCCAGATACAGACAGAGGAATACTAAAGAAAATACACAGTGCCAAAAATCCATGTACCGTGTTTTATATACACGGTACACTACAAGTGATAAACAAATACAAATAAAATATTAAAGTTGTGGCCTGTGAGACTGCCTGAGAATTTTGTGTGGTATATGAAATTACTTTAAGCTTGTCCTTTAACTTGATTTGTGACTGAAATGTCCTGCCTTTGTGACTCCCATTTTGGAGGAGAGCCAGATGAGAGACGGAAGAGTCTGTGTAAGTTACTGACCTACTCTACTCACACAAACAAGATAGCGTGTGTAAGTCAAACGTTATTTTATCAACTATTCTCTATAGCACAGCTTGCTTTGTACAATAGTTTCAAGATCGTTCTCTGTGTGTGTGCGTGTGTGCGTGTGTGTGTGTGTGTGTGTGTCACGGCTCGGGAAAGAGCTGGACTGAAAAGGAGGGATGTGGGGAGGACACACTGATTCATAGTATAATCGATAAGATCTCCTCTCTCTCTCTCAAACCCCCGCTGTGATTTCCTCCCCAAAAGTTTCAATCTGTGGTCAAACCCGTCGGGAAGAAACGGTGACCTCAACAAGATGATATGGTGTTTAAAAACACTTTCAAAACCCCTCTCAAAAAGGTTCTCGACAAAGACCAAAAACCTTTGCATACTTAGTGGTTGCCATGGCACGGCCTCGCAGTGTTTGTTACATCATAGAGGGTGTTACTACATTCCATACATTTTTAAGAGATCAGAGGGATATTTTGGCGTGTTATATGGGCTCCACCTCATGAAGCTGATATATGGAACAACTCTCCACAATGCTGGGGTGAGTGCTGCATAGTACAGGCCTCAATGACTTCATTATCTTCCAGAGTCCTTCTCTGTGTGAACGTATTTCAGTGGATGATAATTCCCTCTATGCAGAACACCACTAGCAGTGAGAGTCAGTGTGGGGGATTAGGAAAAGAGACAAGACTCTGCAAATTAACTCTGCATGCCTTGGCTTTCATCGCGGGTTGCCTTTCAAAAGATCCTGAAAATAGAGTTGTTTTTTTCTCCATCTATGTCTGAGAGTTGAATAACAACTACAAAGCAGAGGTGGAAAAAGTACCCAACTGTCATACTTGAGTAAAAGTAAAAATACCTTAATATAAAATTATCCAGTAAAATACTACTTAAGAAAAAGATCTACCTTTTATTTAACTAGGCAAGTCAGTTAAGAACAAATTCTTATTTCCAATGATGGCTTAGGAACAGTGGGTTAACTGCCTTGTTCAGGGGAAGAACAACAGATGTTTACCTTGTCAGCTCAGGGATTCAATCTTGCAACTTTTTGGTTACTAGTCAAACACTCTAACCACTAGGCTACCTGCCGCCCCACTACCTGCCGCCCCACTTGAGTAAAAATCTAAAAGTATTTGGTTTTAAATATACTTAAGTATCAAAAGTAAGTGTAATTGTGAAAATATACTTAAGTATCAAAAGTAAAAAATATATAAATATATAAATAATGTCAAATTCCTTATATTAAGCAAAACAGAAGACACCATTTCTTGTTTTTATTTTTTTTATTTACAGATAGCTAGGGGCACACTCCAACACACAAATATAATTTACAAACATAGCATGTGTGTTTAGTGAGTCTGCCAAATCAGAGGCAGTAGGGATGACCAGGAATGTTATCTTGACAAGTGTGTGAATTGGACCATTTTTCATGGTTTTTCAACAAGTCATTTTGGGTGTCGGGGGAAATGTATGGAGTAAAAGTAGATTATTTTCTTTAGGAATGTAGTACAGTAAATATAAATAGTAAAGTACAGATACCCACAAAAACTACTGAAGTAGTACTTTAAATTATCTTTACTTAAGTATTTTACACCACTGCTACAAAGACAGTGCTCCACCCAAGCAAACTAGATAGTTGATTGAAAACATCTGGCGCTTATTTAATGTAGACATCTTGAGGGAGTGCCAGATATGATGGTGGTTACCCTTAGAGATGTGAAGTAATGCCTCAACATAATGGTTATGTTTACATCACTTCTCGCATAGTCAAGTCAAGCACACGTTCATGGAATGCTTTCAGTCATGTAATGGATATAGACACAGTCGGCTACTGCACAACATTTGCTAGTCAAACATAAGCTCCAAACACTGTAAACAAAGACTGCTCTTCACGTTCCAAAAGTTCTTAGAACATCCAAATTGGAGCCTCAAATGAACACATTCATTGTGGTATCAGTAACAAAACAAAAGGCTTGCCATACAAATGAGAGTTGACTTTAAAGTATAACTTGTGCATGTTATCAAAGGTTTGGTGTTATAGGTATGTGGCTACTAGGAAAGCATCTGCAAGAGCATTTCATTGGGGATGTGACTGACGTTAACTGGCTTCAGAAACTCTACGTGACAACTGAATAAACTTAAAGGTCCTGAGTGTGCTCATGCAGTTGGTGAGGTAACATTGTCGGCTAATTGTATTAGATTACATCACTCGATACAGATTGATCCATTTAGAGCTCTGTGGAATGATTACAGGGATTACACATTTACCTCCAGGAAAAGATGTCTGTAGCCTCAGTAGTGTATCACTTTCTGAGGAATGAGAAAACAAGAAAACACCTTACTTGATTGGAAGAATGATAGGTGATGATATAATGTACAGCCCACCATAGTGTTTTTAGAAAAATAGATGTATGTTGTTTTGCTGTGTAAAATGGATCAAGGCACAGATGCTGATGTTACGTGGTAGTGTTAATTATTGTTGCAACATTGCCCTCTGTAGGAAAGATATAGGAATGCCTGACTTGTGGTAGAAAAAGACAGTCAGATCATTGTGTCAGTTCTGCATATTACATTTCTATGTCCAGATTTCCAAACTAAAAGGAAGCTGTATGACTGTTTCTGTTGATGCTCCAGCTTGGTCTTTTGAAGTGACATTTTAACAAATAAATAAAGTGAAGCCAGTTCAGAAGGGAAACCAGAGTGTGTTGGCATCAAATCAAACTTTGAATACAACAAGTGTCGACCTTACTGTGAAATGCTTACTTACAAGCCCTTAACCAGCAGGGCAGTTCAAGAAGACCTTACTGTGAAATACTTACTTACAAGCCCTTAACCAGCAGGGCAGTTCAAGAAGACCTTACCGTGAAATGCTTACTTACAAGCCCTTACCCAACAGGGCAGTTCAAGAAGACCTTACCGTGAAATGCTTACTTACAAGCCCTTAACCAACAGGGCAGTTCAAGAAGACCTTACCGTGAAATGCTTACTTACAAGCCCTTAACCAGCAGGGCAGTTCAAGAAGACCTTACCGTGAAATGCTTACTTACAAGCCCTTAACCAACAGGGCAGTTCAATAAGACCTTACCGTGAAATGCTTACTTACAAGCCCTTAACCAACAGGGCAGTTCAAGAAGACCTTACCGTGTAATGCTTACTTACAAGCCCTTAACCAACAGGGCAGTTCAAGAAGACCTTACCGTGAAATGCTTACTTACAAGCCCTTACCCAACAGGGCAGTTCAAGAAGACCTTACCGTGAAATGCTTACTTACAAGCCCTTAACCAACAGGGCAGTTCAAGAAGACCTTACCGTGAAATGCTTACTTACAAGCCCTTAACCAGCAGGGCAGTTCAAGAAAACCTTACCGTGAAATGCTTACTTACAAGCCCTTAACCAGCAGGGCAGTTCAAGAAGACCTTACCGTGAAATGCTTATTTACAAGCCCTTAACCAACAGGGCCGTTCAATAAGACCTTACCCTGAAATGCTTACTTACAAGCCCTTAACCAGCAGGGCAGTTCAATAAGACCTTACCGTGAAATGCTTACTTACAAGCCCTTAACCAACAGGGCAGTTCAAGAAGACCTTACCGTGAAATGCTTACTTACAAGCCCTTAACCAACAGGGCAGTTCAATAAGACCTTACCGTGAAATGCTTACTTACAAGCCCTTAACCAACAGGGCAGTTCAAGAAGACCTTACCGTGAAATGCTTACTTACAAGCCCTTAACCAACAGGGCAGTTCAATAAGACCTTACCGTGAAATGCTTACTTACAAGCCCTTAACCAACAGGGCAGTTCAATAAGACCTTACCGTGAAATGCTTACTTACAAGCCCTTAACCAACAGGGCAGTTCAAGAAGACCTTACCGTGAAATGCTTACTTACAAGCTCTTAACCAACAGGGCAGTTCAATAAGACCTTACCGTGAAATGCTTACTTACAAGCCCTTAACCAGCAGGGCAGTTCAAGAAGAGTTAAGAAAATACTTACCAAATAAACTAAAGTAAAAAATAAAAACAATTATAAAAAGTAGCACAATAACATAACAATAGCGAGGCTATATGCAGGGGGTACCGGTACCAAGTCAGTGTGTGGGGTACAGGTTAGTTGAGGACATTTGTACATGTAGGTAGGGGTGAAGTGACTATGCATAGATTATAAACAGTGAGTAGCAGCAGTGTAGAAAACAAATGGAGGGGGGGGTCAATGTAATAGTTCGGTGGCCAATTGATTAATTGTTCAGCAGTCTTATGGCTTGGGGGTAGAAGCTGTTAAGGAACCTTTTGGTCCTAGACTTGGCTCTCCGGTGCCGCTTGCCGTGCAGTAGCAGAGAAAACAGTCTATGACTTGGGTGACTGGAGTCTCTGACAATTTTATGGGCTTTCGTCTGACACTGCCTATTATATAGGTCCTGGATGGCAGGAAGCTTGGCCCCAGTGATGTACTGGGCCATACACACTACACTCTGTAGCACCTTACGGTTAGATGCCGAGCTGTTGCCATACCAGGCGGTGATGCAACCGGTCAGGATGCTCTCGATAGTGCAGCTGTAAAACCTTTTGAGGATCTGGGGACCCATGCAAAATCTTTTCAGTCTCCTGAGGGGGAAAAGGTTTTGTCATGCCCTCTTCACAACTGTCATGGTGTGTTTGGACCATGGTAGTTCGTGGGTGATGTGGACACTACAGCCCCGTCGATGTTAATGGGGGCCTGTTCGGCCCGCCTTTTCCTGTAGTCCACGATTAGCTCCTTTGTCTTGCTCACGTTGAGGGAGAGGTTGTTGTCCTGGCACCACACTGCCAGTTCTCTGACCTCCTCTCTATTGGCTGTTTCATCGTTGTCGGTGATCAGGCCTACCACTGTTGTGTCGTCAGAAAACATAATGATGGTGTTGGAGTCGTGTTTGGCCACGCAGTCGTGGGTGAACAGGGAGGACAGGAGGGGACTAAGTACGCACCACTGAGGGGCCCCAGTAGTGAGGATCAGCGTGGCAGACGTGTTGTTGCCTACCCTCACCACCTGGGGGCGGCCCGTCAGGAAGTCCAGGATCCAGTTGCAGAGGGAGGTGTTTAGTCCCAGGATCCTTAGCGTAGTGATGAGCTTCGTGAGCACTATTGTGTTGAACGCTGAGCTGTAGTCAATGAACAGCATTCTCACATAGGTATGATCTAAGGCAGTGGTTCCCAAACTTTTGTAGTCCCGTACCCCTTCAAAACATTCAGCTTCCAGCTGCGTACCCCCTCTAGCACCAGGGTCAGCGCACTCTCAAATGTTGTTTTTTGCCATCATTGTAAACCTTCCACACACACACTATACAATACATTTATTAAACATAAGAATGAGTGTGAGTTTGTCACAACCCGGCTTGTGGGAAGTGACAAAGAGCTCTTATCGGACCAGGGCACAAATAATAACATAATAATAATCCATTATTTTGCTCTTTATTTAACCATCTTACATATACAACCTTATTTGTTCATCAAAAATGATGAATAACTCACCACAGGTTAATGAGAAGGGTGTGCTTGAAAGGATGCACATAACTCTGCAATGTTGGGTTGTAATTAGAGAGAGTCTCAGTCTTAAATCATTTTCCACACACAGTCTGTGCCTGTATTTAGTGAGGGCCGAGAATCCACTCTCGCATAGGTCCGTGGTTGCAAAGGGCATCAGTGTCTTAACAGCGATTTGCCAAGGCAGGATACTCTGAGCGCAGCCCAATCCAGAAATCTGACAGTGGCTTCTGATTAAATTACATTTTCACAGAACCGCTTGTTGCAATTGCGATGAGGCTCTCTTGTTCAGATATCAGTAAGAGGACTGGAGGCAGGGCATGAAAGGGAAAACTAATCCAGTTGTTTGTGTCATCCGTTTTGGGAAAGTACCTGCGTAATTGCGCACCCAATCACTCAGGTGCTTCGCTATATCACATTTGACATTGTCTGTAAGCTTGAGTTCATTTGCACACAAAAAAATCATACAATGATGGAAAGACCTGTGTGTTGTCCTTGTTAATGCAGACAGAGAAGAGCTCCAACTTCTTAATCAAAGCATCAATTTTGTCCGGCGCATTGAATATAGTTGCAGTGAGTCCCTGTAATCCTAGATTCAGATCATTCAGGCGAGAAAAAACATCAGCCAGATAGGCCAGTCATGTGAGAAACTCGTCATCATGCAAGCAGTCAGACAAGTGAAAATGATGGTCAGTAAAGAAAATTTTAAGCTCGTCTCTCAATTGGAAGTCAGTCATGGCTACCGACGTGAGTGCTACGGGGCGGTAATTATTTAGGCAGGTTACCTTCGCTTCCTTGGAAACAGGGACTATGGTGATCTGCTTGAAACATGTAGGTATTACAGACTCTGTCAGGGAGAGATTGAAAATGTTGGTGAAGACACACTTGCCAGTTGGTCTGCGCATGCTTTGAGTACACGTCCTGATAATCCAATCCAATCTTAATCCTATATTGACGCTTTGCTTGTTTGATGGTTCGTCTAAGGGCATAGCGGGGATTTCTTATAAGCATCCAAATTAGTGTCCCACTCCTTGAAAGCGACAGCTCTAGCCTTTAGCTCAATGCGGATGTTGCCTGTAATCCATGGCTTCTGTTTGGGGTACGTACGGTCACTGTGGGGATGATGCTGTCGATGCACTTATTGATTAAGACGATAACTGAGGTGGTAGACTCCTCAATGCCATTGAATGAATCCTGGAACATATTTAAGTCTGTACTAGCAAAACAGTCCCGTAGCGTAGCATCCGCGTCATCTGACCCCTTCTGTATTGAGCGAGTCACTGGTACTTCCTGCTTTAGTTTTTGCTTGTAAGCAGGAATCAGGAGGATAGAATTATGATCAGATTTGCCAAATGGATGGCGGGGGAGATCTTTGTATGCATCTCTGTGTGTAAGGGGGTGCGTTCTGGCGGCAGAGAAGTCAGACGCAGGAGAGCAAAAACGGTGTTTCCAACGGCGCAGTTTAATAATAAAAACCCACAGGAAACAAGAACAATAAATAAATGGGTACAAAACCCGACACACACCAGACATAACGTGCACAAGCACTTACAATAAACAATCACCCACACGGACATGAGGGGGAACAGAGGGTTAAATACACAACATGTAATTGATGGAATTGAAACCAGGTGTGTGGGAAGACGAGACAAAACAAGTGGAAAATGAAAGGTGGCTCGGCATATGGCTAGAAGACCGGTGACGTCGACCGCCGAACGTCGCCCGAACAAGGAGAGGGACCGACTTCGGAGGAAGTCGTGACACTGTGTGTGGAGTAAAGGTGGTCTACAGTTTTTCTTCCTCTGGTTGCACATGTCACATGCTGGTAAAAATGTGGTAAAACTGATTTAAGTTTGCCTGCATTAAAGTCCCCGGCCACTAGGAGCACCACTTCTGGATGAGCATTTTCTTGTTTGCTTATGGCCTTATAGAGTTGGTTGAGTGCGGTCTTAGTGCCAGCAACGGTCTGTGGTGGTGAATAGACGGCTACGAATAATATAGATGAGAACTCTCTTGGTAGAATAGTGTAGTCTACAGCTTATCATAAGGTACTCTACCTCAGGCGAGCAATACCTCAAGACTTCTTTAATATTAAAACATTGTGCAGCAGCTGTTGCATTAGAGAATATTGCCCCAACATGCTACCTCGATGCCGGATGTCGCACACACACATGTGCTGGTGTCTCTTGCTGCTATTGCTGTTGCTGCTGTAACTAGCTATTACTCGCTATGCTTGCTGTTTTCTGATATCCCAGGGTTCTGTGTTTCTTCATTCAGGGGATTTGGTATAGCATATCGTGCTCACTACCTGTAGTTATTTGATCACCTTTATATGACGCTTCACTCTGGCAGTGAGCTACCCTGAAGGAGCAGAGCCTAATGCCAAGACAATGCATTGTACTCTTTTCTAAAATATGGTTAAACGTACACGTGGTGTTTCATTTCTGAACTAGGCCTTACTGATACACATTAAATGAAGTTGACATACGGTATTTGAGAGAATAGCTTGTCTTATCAAGGATATTTTTTTTAAACTGTACCAGACCTAATTTAGTATACCTATGGAATATAATCTCTTCCACACAGGCAATGTGGAAGGTGCCCTGGGATACCCATGGGACTTCAGCATTGGTCCCCAGGTAGGAAAGACTGGCCACATAACATATAAAAATGTATGTGCATTTGTGTGTGCACAAAGTTTCAAGTTTTCCACCTGGTCCCTCCCCAAAGACAGGCCCATGTGAAGAGACCTGCTACAGCTGCAGACATCTGCCCCAGAAAACCGCATCAGGGAGCAGATAGCAGTATGTATTTTTGCATTTGAATATAAGTATTGAGAACGCAGACTAAAACATTCAGGCAACAAGTCAAGTACTGTCATATTTAACAAACAAATTGTTTAGTTTCTATACATTGTTCTTCTGCTTCCAAAACCTAAACCGAGTGTGTGTGAAAGACGTGTAAATCAGCATATGCTGGGGTGGTGTCTGTATACCTAGTAGAGACAGCTGCTCACCAGTAACGCCTCGATCACACCAACAGTGTTTTTGCGCAAAATGGCACACAGCATCATCTTGATATGTGTGCAACAAAAGTTCAATATTCACCTTCTGCTGCCATTTATGCCAAGCCTTCTACACATACAGTCGTGGCCAAAAGTTTTGAGAATGACACATTAATTTTCACAAAGTCTGCTGCCTCAGTTTGTATGATGGCAATTTGCATATACTACAGAATGTTATGAAGAGTGATCAGATTAATTGCAAAGTCCCTCTTTGCCATGCAAATGAACTGAATCTTCAAAAAGCATTTCCACTGCATTTCAGCCCTGCCACAAAAGAACCAGCTGACATCATGCCAGTGATTCTCTCATTAACACAGGTGTGAGTGTTGACAAGGACAAGGCTGGAGATCTCTGTCATGCTGATTGAGTTCGAATAACAGACTGGAAGCTTCAAAAGGAGGCTGGTGCTTGGAATCATTGTTCTTCCTCTGTCAATCATGGTTCCCTGCAAGGAAACACGTGCCGTCATCATTGCTTTGCACAAAGGGCTTCACAGGCAAGGATATTGCTGCCAGTAAGATCGCACCTAAATCAACCATTTATCGGATCACCATGAACTTCAAGGAGAGTGGTTCAATTGTTGTGAAGAAGGCTTCAGGGTGCCCAAGAAAGTCCAGCAAGTGCCAGGACCGTCTCCTAAAGTTGATTCAGCTGCGGGATCGGGGCACCACCAGTACAGAGCTTGCTCAGGAATGGCAGCAGGCAGGTGTGAGTGCATCTGCACGCACAGTGAGGTGAAGACTTTTGGAGGATGCCCTGGTGTCAAGAAGGGCAGCAAAGAAGCCACTTCTCTCCAGGAAGAACATCAGGGACAGACTGATATTCTGCAAAATGTACAGAGACTGGACTGCTGAGGACTGGGGTAAAGTAATTTTCTCTGATGAATCCCCTTTCCGATTGTTTGGGGCATCCGGAAAAAAGCTTGTCCGGAGAAGACAAGGTGAGTGCTACCATCAGTCCTGTGTCATGCCAACAGTAAAGCATCCTGAGACCATTCATGTGTGGGGTTGCTTCTCAGCCAAGGGAGTGGGCTCACTCACAATTGTGCCTAAGAACACAGCCATGAATAAAGAATGGCACCAAAACATCCTCCGAGAGCAACTTCTCCCAACCATCCAGGAACAGTTTGGTGTCGAACAATGCCTTTTCCAGCATGATGGAGCACCTTGCCATAAGGCAAAAGTGATAACTAAGTGGCCAGGAAACTCCCCAGACCTTAATCCCATTGAGAACTTGTGGTCAATCCTCAAAAGGCGGGTGGACAAACAAAACCCACACATTCTGACAAACTCCAAGCATTGATTATGCAAGAATGGGCTGCCATCAGTCAGGATGTGGCCCAGAAGTTAATTGACAGCATGCCAGGGCAGATTGCAGAGGTCTTGAAAAAGAAGGGTCAACACTGCAAATATTGAATCTTTGCATCAACTTCATGTAATTGTCAATAAAAGCCATTGACACTTGACAAATGCTTGTAATTATACTTCAGTATTCCATAGTAACATCTGACAAAAATATCTAAATATCTAAAATTCATATATGTGTCATTCTCAAAACCTTTGGCCACGACTGTACAGTTTGACGCATATGTTCGATAAATCCAACTGTGCACCACACAGAACGCACTGAAACTGCCTCTGCAACGCAAGGCAAATGCAGCATTCCATTGGAAATGAATGTACTTCTGGTGTACCAAAATGCATTTTCACTGTCTGTGTGATCAAGGCGGAATCTTAGTTCGAGGTGTGTCCAATCTGGATTATGTTAGATGGACAACCCATGCCAATGTTCAATTGTTTAAAAAAGTGATGGTCCACAAAAATGAAACAAAAAATCCAAACTCTCCTCTTCTTCACCAGGTGAAAGCCAGCCTAAAAATGAGTTTCCAACATATTATTTTTTACCTGTTAAGTCATTTCCAATCAACTTCAAATGCCTTCGCAGGTAGGGACAAAATGGTTGCTCGTGCCAGGCGTTCTGAGTCGGCTGAGGACAGTCGAGCCGGATGCACCACAGATATCTGGAACTCCCTGACAAAGGACCTGGTGGAGGAGAGCATTCCCTGCGGGACACAGGAAATGAAGAGGAGGCCGTCCACAGCCAGGCAACACAGGCATGAATACTCCAGGTATGACCCTTGAACACAATAAGTTTGGGAGTAGGAAAGTGTCAAGTCATGCCAAGGTGACTGTGGTGCTGGCTTACTGTGATGATGATTAAGATGGTGATGATTGTGATGGGGATGGAAATGATGATGATGATGATGATGATGATGATGGTGGTGGTGTTGGGATGTGCTAAACTTTGAACATTGAGATATTAAATGAATGATAGGAAATTAAAAAGACTGGGTTATGTTAGAATTGAATGGTTCTCAGAAGAAAGAAGGCTTTGGAATGTGTTTGATGGAGGAGAGGAGAGCGATGTGTTGATACAGTGGAGACAGATGGACATCTGTGTATTAGATGAAAGAGGGGTTGAGGTCAGGAGGTGAGGACAGATTCTCTTAAGAGAGTAATACATGTTTGGAATCCTGTTACCCTCTTTATTAGCTTCCTGTAGAGCCATAAAATGTAAGGATTGGAGAGAAATTTGAGTGTTTTAAGTAGGATGCATATAAACGGTGAAGTCTGAAATATTTTGCTGTCTGTTTTCAGCTGTACAGAACCTTTGGGGAATGATTAAACTTGGTTAAAGCTTCTATAGTGTCTGAGTAATTAACTCTGAAAAATAAGGACCTAACAGTGGTGATGATGATGGAGATGATGGTAATGATGATGGAGATGATGGTGATGGTGATGGAAAGGATTGTGATGATGGAGAGGATTGTGATGGAGATGATGGTGATGATGATGGAGGTGATGAGGATGATGATGGAGGTGATGAGGATGGAGATGATGATGGAGGTGATGATGATGGAGGTGATGAGGATGGAGGTGATGAGGATGGAGGTGATTATGAGCATGATGACTGCGGTGCTATGCAATAGTGCCTCAGGCAGTGTGCGGATCACAGATGTCCAGCTGCAGGGTCTGTTAGTGAGGCTGGGAAACTCCTCCCAGAGAGAGCAGGACATTGGGGGGTTCCGTCTCCAGCAGAACGTAGCAGGACGTCCCATCGCAGAGTTCCTCTTCCCTCCCAGAACACTCCTCCAGCCAGCTAGCTCTGTTACGGTAGGCCTGTGATGAAAACACAGACATTAATCCTTTGGTGAACATTGGTATAGGTTGTCATAGTATATCGACTTTTGTTTACAAAAAAAGCCTCATTTAATTTTCAATTGAACAACTTAATCATTCTAGGAGGTAGTTTATGCTTTGACAGAGGTTTATGAAGTCGACTCAGTTTTGACCGTGATTTGTACTGTACTGTAAGGTTTGGTCTGAAGCCTCTGGAAGGAAGACACAGAGCCCAGGGGACTTCCTTTGGGTTGGGTTGGAGCGCATCATGTTGAGACCAGAGTGCACCACAGTCCTATGCAAAGACAATGGCCAAGTGAGAACACTGTGAGGGGTGAAGGATGATTGAGTGTTCTGCCCCTATGGTTTGATAGACTGATAGTATATAATTGATCCAGGACTACATTATTTGCCCTTTTTCACATAATTAATCTAAAAACACATTTCCTACAAGTATCGTGTATGTTAGCATTGAATATGCTGTATACATAACATGTAATGATCTGCATACTCTGGTGGGTGGCTAGGCCATAGCATGGTACACACCTGCACGCTGTACTGGGATAAAGCCACAAAAGGCCTGGGCTGAGCATCATGAGAAAGTGGAGAGCTGCAGAGAGGACACTTTGTCCTGTGAAGAGGCAAGCATCCCTGCAACAGAGATCAACTGCCCTGACAACACACCCTTTCTTCTGATTAAAAGGTCATCTGTGTATTCAAATGCAACATTCAATTAATGCTCTGTTGACGTACCATTAGAACAAGAATTGATTGAAGCATTACATAAAGTGATACAATTTCTTTAATGCTAGTGGTTTGATTTTCCTACAGGAAGAAGCATGTGTTTAGGGTGTGCCACAGTCCGTGGACCCAGAACCCTTCATCCATAACCCATCCTTGCTGCTCCCCCTGTGCTCTGCTAGACTTCCGGGCCCAGCCCCAGAGCAACCCTGCAAGGAAGCACACCGGTACAGATTTCCATAGTTCAAGTCAGAACTCTTATTCCGTCATTGAATTGAATTACTTTTTTTTCTGATTCCTTAATTGAATTTAGAATGCGTGACACATTGAACTTGAGAGATAAGTGTATCATAGTATGGTTCTCAAAGTCAAACTATGTGTGTACCATCACATGCAGCCGGTGTCCAGGCCAGAAGACCTGCCACCCTACGTTCCCAGGGGACTGGAGTGGGGGGAGGGCCTGTTCGATCAGCAGGGGTATGTAGATATTACACATGCTATTTTTTTCTTGCTGCTGACACTGAACAATGTAACTGGTAATTTTGTGGATAGAGAAACTATATGATTCAGTAGGGGACAATTCAAAGTCAGTGTTAGTAACATCCCACTGGGCACAGATATCAATTCAATGTTAATTTAACTGAAATGACATGGAAACAATGTTTATTCAACCAGTGTGTGCCGAGTGGGATGACCATTACCCAGAGTACAGTAAACATATGGCTGCTTTGTGTGTTGTGTCTCAGCCCTGTGTAGGAGGCATGATGTTCCTTGGCTCTCAGCCCCCCTGCACCTCCCTCCTCCAGCAGTACCGCACTGCAGCTAAACTACACAGCCACAACATGGTTATTACTGCTTAGGTGCATGAAAGTCAAAGCGGTAGCTACTGCTGCACAGGCACATGACTGTCCAGGGACTAGGGACATGAGACTGAAACCACCTTGGGCAAGCAGCAGAAACAGAGACCCACTCTAATCTTCATCTGTTTCATTAGATCTACTTAACAGAAGATCCTCTGTACTGTCAGCTTTGGCATCTATTGGTTGCCTGTTTAAAAATAAAATACAATGTACATGGTTAAATAGTCACAAATGTCTATATTATTCAATTGGATAAAATAAAATAGTATTTCTTTCTTTTTTAATAGGCAGGTTGCAAGTTGGGATGTATTTTATTTTCCTCCAGGTCAAAGAGGTGTAAGAAGTTCAAATGTATTATTCTCAATAAAAAGTCTAACTATAACCTGCCCTTTATCAAAAAGCATTCCATGTAATTTAAAAAGACAGTCAATTGACAAGGTCAAGAAGGTGCTTCTACATCTGCATGGCTTGTTGTTAGGGGTTTTAGGCTGGGTTTCTGTACAGCACTTTGTGACATCTGCTGATGTAAAAAGGGCTTTATAAATACATTTGATGAATTGATTGAACCAAACCCAGACAAAAACACAGGGGATGGAACAGGGTCAAGGGGAAGCACCACAACAGTGTAAGTGGATCTAGAACTGTCAATCACTGTCAATCACCCAAATTCCATCTCCTGGTTTTTCTCACATAACAAAACAACAACTCCCCAATACTAACTCTAATCCCCCCCTCTCAGGAACTTTAGTTATGTTCTTTATTTTATCAAGTTAGAAATTATACTATAAACAAAATATGTATTTTATTTATTAATGTAATCTTTAAAACATAGGTCCCAGCCCTCCCCAATAGTAAAGCTGGACTCAAACATTGTAGATAAAGAGCGGCTTCGCAGCAGGACTCCTAAATGAAGTGTCAACTCCCTTCATCCATGTCACGATTTTAAGCAAATCAACTTTCTCCAGTTTTCCCAAGTGATCTGTCTTAAATTTCTTTCATATTTTCATTGACCACTGGCTCTATACACTCAGTGGACTCTACCCACACACTGACACGCCAACACACACACACACACACACACACACACACACACACATTGATGCCACACACTCACACACAGACAAGAGTTTCACACTCTTTGCATACACTGCTGCTACTCTGTTTATCTATCCTGATTGCCTAGTCACTTTTACCCCTACCTACATATACATATTACCTCATACCCCTGCACATTGAGGCAGTACAGGTACAACTTGTATATAGCCTCGTTATTTTATTGTGTCACTGTTTCCTTCATTTTTCCCCTATTTTTTCCTACTTTTTAACTCCGTATTGTTGGGAAAGGGCTCGTAAGTAAGCACAGTAAAGCCTACACCTGTTGTATTCGGCGCATTTGACAAATACAATTTGATTTGAAATACACTTGATTCTATGACGTTCAGTCAACACAGAGCCACAGATGATCCACAACCAGGACCAACCCAAAACCCAGCACAGAGGTCCTCAGTGAATGTGGTCTGGACTCTGTGGAGGAGGGTCATTGTATCCGAGACGCTGTAGAAGGCCAGAGTCCCTGCCCTGCTGTCCAGATACACTCCTACTCTGGTGGAGCAGGGGACAGGGATATCAGTCCTATTCTTATTGTGCCAATAGGAACAACTCGAGTTGCGACACACCAAACTCCAGGACTGATCATTGGAACCAAAGCAACATTCCAATCCGCCCTTCCTGCTGATGCTTCTGTATGTGATCACTACCTCACACTCCCCCCTCCTATCCACCTCACAGTAGCGGGTTCCAGACAGATCCTCTTTACACAACACCTGGTAGTGGTCTGTGAATCTGTCTGGGTGGTCAGAATAAGACAGAGCCTTGTCACTCCATGACTCTTCTCTATTGCACTCAGACAGACGCAGGTGTTGATATGCCGAGTTGGGATCCAACGTGAGATGGCAGTAGTCTAAGAAAGTGAAAAAAATAAATGAAGGTGAAATATGCATTCGTGATAAGGTGTGTGTGTTTGTGTGTGTGTGTGTGACGGTATTACTTACTCTCCAAGAACTCCACTCTGGTCTTGGGCTCATGATGGAAATGTACTTCAGCAGCAGCCATTACTATATAGAGTAGGGAGGTATATTAATTAATTCATGTTTTATTAAGAAGCATTCAACACAAATATATACAACATTTAACCAAGATTAAATATTCAATTGTGTGTGTGTATTACTCACACAGACTTCGGAGGCAGCCGTTACTATACAGGATAGGCAGACAAATGGATGTATTAATTTATAATCAAGAAGCATTTAACAGAAAGTTAACCAAATATTTTATCTTCACTATATCTGTAACACTTACCTTTTCCAGGTATCTGGACCATTTCCTCCTTCAATACATCCTCCAGTCGCTCCATCATTCCAGAGATGGAGCTCTTCACTTCCTCAAAGGAGAAGTGCTGGTTGGCAGTGATATAGGGTAAGAGCTCAGATCCAGGAGCCACACAAAGAGACTGGAAAGTCTACAGCGGGAGAGAGTGAGAGAGGAAAAATAGACAATAAGAAAATATGAAGAATTCTGGAGCTCAGAGGTTATATGTTGTGTAGAAGTAAGGAATCCTGGGTCATGCTTGATGGGCACAAACGGGGAACATATTATGACACAAAAATAAACATTCTTATTGAACAAGCTCGGGTAGTTTCGTGCCTAGCTCTGAACACCACCCTGCCACTGTGGATAGAAAGACGTCACCTTGAAGAAATTAATGTTATCCTCTGTTTGTGCGAGCTGCTCCAGATCCTCATCTCTCCTCTTCAGCTCAGCTATCTCCTGCTCCAGTTCCTCCAGGAGTCCTTCAGCCTGGCTTACTGCCGCCCTCTGGTGGGCACTGATTAGCTCCACCTCACAGCGCCTTCCCTCAATGGAGCGGATCAGCTCAGCAAAGACCAGCTCACAGTACTCCACTGCTGCCTGTGCAGAAAGCTGTTACGAGAGAAGGACGGGGGGGGGGGCATTTTAACCAGCACATTCACTCTGCTCGCACCTAGACCCATAGAGATAGATAGAGCACTCCTCTTTGTATGTGTGTCATTGTAGTGTCTGTGACAGCATGGGCAGTGCAATTGAGTCAGTCTCCATTTTGAAGTAGTACTTTTTCTTCCTCACAATTGGCTAATCCCTCCTGATGACACAGTTGGACATGACTCCAACAAAGTCACCAGGAGGGATCAGCCAATGAAGTTAGAAGTCCCACCCAGTTAACTACATTAAAATAGTGGAAGCCCTTAACGGCGCTGCCCACACTAATTCGGCCTTCTGGCCACTAGAGGCCTCTATCATTCTCTATGCCTAGACCCCAGACAATCTGTCTGTTCCCTATAGTGTGTCCCAGTGGTATTTGGCTCCTCCCTGGTTTTAGTTCAGGAATAGTATGTAACTTTCTGCAAAATAAATGTACATACTCTAAATGGTTAATAAATAGTCACTGAAAGGGACATCACCGCCTGTCTTATGTCCTGCATCTCCTTCTCTCACACACAGATTCTCAGCCCGACGTGCTGCCGTTTCTCCCTCAACTGCCCCTGTGCCAAAATTAAAACAGTTTTCATAACAGACCAAGTTATGGCAACAAAATTATTATCACTTAGACTAATTTAACTGATAAATGAGTGCCTTCAAGACAAAAAGGTTACGATAGTTCAGAGTTCATGCCTCTGCAGTGTATGTAAATGAGTGACCTTTGACTTTTTTTTTTTCACCTTTATTTAACCAGGTAGGCAAGTTGAGAACAAGTTCTCATTTACAATTGCGACCTGGCCAAGATAAAGCAAAGCAGTTCGACAGAGTTACACATGGAGTAAAACAAACATACAGTCAATAATACAGTATAAACAAGTCTATATACAATGTGAGCAAATGAGGTGAGAAGGGAGGTAAAGGCAAAAAAGGCCATGGTGGCAAAGTAAATACAATATAGCAAGTAAAACACTGGAATGGTAGTTTTGCAATGGAAGAATGTGCAAAGTAGAAATAAAAATAATGGGGTGCAAAGGAGCAAAATAAATAAATAAATTAAATACAGTTGGGAAAGATGTAGTTGTTTGGGCTAAATTATAGGTGGGCTATGTACAGGTGCAGTAATCTGTGAGCTGCTCTGACAGTTGGTGCTTAAAGCTAGTGAGGGAGATAAGTGTTTCCAGTTTCAGAGATTTTTGTAGTTCGTTCCAGTCATTGGCAGCAGAGAACTGGAAGGAGAGGCGGCCAAAGAAAGAATTGGTTTTGGGGGTGACTAGAGAGATATACCTGCTGGAGCGTGTGCTACAGGTGGGAGATGCTATGGTGACCAGCGAGCTGAGATAAGGGGGGACTTTACCTAGCAGGGTCTTGTGGATGACATGGAGCCAGTGGGTTTGTCGACGAGTATGAAGCGAGGGCCAGCCAACGAGAGCGTACAGGTCGCAATGGTGGGTAGTATATGGGGCTTTGGTGACAAAAATTGCACTGTGATAGACTGCATCCAATTTGTTGAGTAGGGTATTGGAGGCTATTTTGTAAATGACATCGCCAAAGTCGAGGATTGGTAGGATGGTCAGGTTTACAAGGGTATGTTTGGCGGCATAAGTGAAGGATGCTTTGTTGTGAAATAGGAAGCCAATTCTAGATTTAACTTTGGATTGGAGATGTTTGATATGGGTCTGGAAGGAGAGTTTACAGTCTAACCAGACACCTAAGTATTTGTAGTTGTCCACGTATTCTAAGTGAGGATATGGTCTGGGTGTTATCTGGCCCATCATGCTGTTTTCTGTAATCTACTCCATCCTTTGTTTGTTTTAAAGTGATTTTGTTGTGACAGCCTATTTTGTCTAACATAGTTGGTTTTTGACTCTATAATCAGTCAATTTGAAAGCAGAATAGAGAATTTACAAACCTAATTGTGGATTATGTGATACTGACCCCTGAGTGTATGTCACTGGAACAACTCAACTTTGGAGTTGGCTGGAATTTCCTGCTCTCCCAGTTTCTGGCAAAACAGTAAGCAATAACGAAGCTGATCTCTAAATATAAAACATTATAGATGGCAATATTATGTTCCAGATCCATAGGCCTACCTGTTTCTCAGTCATCTCTGCTGCTGTGGCTGAGTCATCATGATCATACTTCACATATTCAGGTCCAGGGAAACAAGAAACAGAGGGAACCGTTTTGAAATCGGTCTTCAATTTCTCTACCAACTCAGCCAGCAGAATGTTTCGATTCAGAGCAGGTCTTGGGGTGAAGGTCTGTCGGCACTGGGGTCATCAAGAGACCAATATTCCTTGATACAGCCTTTACAGTAGCTGTGTCCACAGGGAATAGTCACTGGATCCTTCAGTAGATCCAGGCAGATCGAACAACTGATCGAGTCCATGGTCTCGACTATTCTGGTGCACACACCAACCAATTGAGTCCCAAGTGGTGAATGCTGAGGAGTCGAAGAGAAGGGCTATCACGTGCGCTGCTGTTACGTTAGAAGTGTTTACACTTCCTGTTTGGGTTGGGTCGTGGGTAATCTCGGAAAACCCAGATTTGTGTCCGCTTTGACGGAACATTGAGGGGGTTCGATTCATCCTGTCCGGGCGCCCGTGTAGGCGATGCCTTGACAAAATGACCGAGTGGTGGAGATTACTATTCAATTCGAGAATGGAACGCCTCCCTCCCCGCTTTCGCCCAATTACGTTACTGGTTCATGCCCGGTGCTCCGCGTTTCAGCATAATCGAATCTGCCCATTGGTAACATTGTAGAATAAGAAACCATGTCTATCTGCGACGTTCGTGGCTCTGTTAGATTGATTGACCCCCCAAAAAAATATCCATGATTATGGACATTTTTAATAGACCAACAGGTAGTAATTTAATATAGTTTACAACCAACTATGTTAACATCAAAACTATATTTTACAACTTCAGTTAGTTACTTCAGTTATGATATTAATTCATAACATACAGTAGATAATGTTACCCTTATCTTGTCTTCCTCTTCTATGCGGATTCATTTTCTTCCTCAAAATCTTTCCTACAAATGGAATTCAAGTCATTACTGATCCTCCATCTTAGTTTTTAATCATTGTTTTTCCCCATCGTAGACAGCTTGGTCTGCTACCAAGAGCTTTCAGAAATGGTTGTTACTGGAACACACTCACACACAGTGGAGAAGTCAACACACAAAACAAGTATTTTATAAAAGCAGTGAATTGAGTCATCCAAGTCCACACAGAAGAGAAACTACACTATTGCCTCAATCAGCACAATGCTTTGTGATTGTCCACTTAGTCCCATATTTAATGTACAGCCTTTGATGTCCTGCTGTTGACGAAGTCTGCTTTTCTATATCCAGCCTACCAAATGATGAGAGGAAAAGCAACACAGATTAATTCAAAACTATTGTCACCACACAAAATGTTTCTTATCCTTTGAGGTTCTACTGTGTATGGGGCCTTATCTTCCTATAGGCCCTGTGGAGCTCTGAGTGGCTCCACATGCTGTGTAGTAGGATGCAGGCTGCCTGGCCAGCCCTGGTGGGACCAAACCTAAAGGGACACAAGGTTACTGTCATCGGACATAAAAGGAACAGTATAAAGCAAGGAGAAGAGGTTTAACAGATTCAAATAAATTCCCTCCAATCCAACTCATAATGTTCAGGAATAATACAGTGCATATTAAGGCCATCTGCAGTCCTTGCATAGCATCAACCAACAGTGCCACATTGACTGTGCAGTCGGGCATCAGATTACTACGTGCAGTATATCATGATGTGGTTAGTGGACATGTTAAATCCAGGCAATGTAGTCAGCCTGGAACACAGCCGTGGTCTTCAGAAGCTACCCACTGACCCGTTGTCCTTTGCGCTGATGTTGATGATCTTGGGCAGCGCCCCGTGGTTGACGATGGCCCTGACGTGCTGCGTCTCGTCCTGGCTCAGGTTGATGAGGATGTGGCACAGGGACACAGTCACCTCTATAGGCAGGTCTGCGCTCGTGTCGGAGTTGGGTAACATGACCACCAGCTGTGGCAACAACTGTTTGACTACAGAGAGAGTGGAACGCTTCGTGAGAGATTGATTTTCTACAGCAGCAGGTTTATGCTGCTGTGCTTTTACATACACTTACAAGTCCAAAGACAAATACTTTGTGGGACTTATGTAGGACTAAAACAATGCAGCAGTCAATTCACAGCTCACCAATGTGAGCGTGAAGCTCTCTGTAGCGTGAGATGTTACATCGCAGGGACACAGCAGTCTTCTTCACAACCATCCCTCCTTCCTGGAGCATCTTCATGGCCTGGAGTAGACCATTCTCCCGCTGTACTATGGTGTGGGCGATGGCCTGGGATACCTGCCCAAACAGAGCCATGAGCCAAACATCACCAACTGACAGTCAATATAGTAATGCATAATATAGTAGTCACATCAATGTAATACTTACCATACAGTCAAGTCATGACAACATAATAGATGTGTGGCTGTATTATAGTTATTCCAAATCAAACCCATGGGCAAATCAATTCCACACTCCCAGAAGTGTACATCGCCCATAGAAATAGGATCAAAGATCTGTGATATAGCTTTACCAGGCCGTTCCCAGCTGTGATGTTCTGTAGGGCTCCGATGGCAGCCTCCTGGGTGTAGGGACAGATGCTGCGTGCCATGATTGACAGGTACATGCGCACTGTGATGGCGCTCCACAGCCACTCTATCCCACAGGGACTACCCTTCTCCTCCAGCAGAGGGCACTTTGGTTCAAGACGCTATAGGACAAAAACAACCAAAACACTTTGAATGAAAGGGCCTCCTGTTAACTCCCAGATACCAGGTTTCACATTCATTTTCAATTAATGTGTATAAGGCTTTTAATAAATACATTTGTCAAAGAAAACCGGGCTTAAAGAGTTAGTTCAAAACGTATGCTTTACCACTTACCAAGGTGGATTATCCATAACATAGGAATTGCTCATTTTCTTTAGTGGTAATAACTTATTTATAACCAGATATAAACAGTGCATGTCAAGTACATAAAGGCCACAAAGATGATAACAGCCACGACATAGAGGTCATGGGAGCCCACCTGGATGATTTTGGCACTGCGGGAGCCGAAACAGCTGGGGGTTTTGGTCTTTGGAGCCAGGTTGAGTCGAGACTCATGGAGGTCGCTGGCCAACTTCTGTGGAAGCTCCACCTGGTAGGAGAGATTGTGTAGGATGCACACACAGTTCTCTGTGGACTGTGGGAGGAAAGAAGTGGTTCTGTTCAGGGGACTATGATTTTAAGATTAAACATTCTGCAGATGTCTGTTGCACAAAAATTCAATTGGAGAACAGAGCTGGTTCATGATGTTCTCAATATTTAACACTAAAAGGAGAGATTAATAAGTTGTTCTAGAGACATAAATTAATAAAATATAGGCAAAAACAGTCTCATTTAATTTCCCTGTGTCAATATTTATTCCACCTACAAATGTTCAGTAATGCTTGTACGGAAATAAACAAGTGAACACTTTGCACAAAAGCTTAGTAAATGTTAGTCCTTCACATGCAGTACCTTGTCATCAGGCTTGTAGTCAGCTATGGTCCCGCGGATATAGTACACCAGGGAGTCAATAAGGTTCTCACACTACCGCATGGCTTTTCTCCCTTCTGGACCAGCCAAGCTTATGTTTCTGACAACAACAATGACAGGTTGTCATTATCGCCACTAGGCAACAACAAAAGCATTCTTTACATTCCAGACATTGGCCAAACTGGCTAAACATCTATCCTAGCGGTTGGCCGGATGAGCCAAATGTTTATGTAACGGAGAGATATTTGGAGTACTTTAAAAAGATTTTCTGTTGTCTGCAGTTAAAGCCATTAGAATACGTCATTGTAATAAAATGTCTCTATGCGTTGAGAGATAGCAACATGTATTTCAAGCACAAAGGAAACGTAAGAAAAAGAGTAACAAGAGTTAATCTTTCACTTTAATTTCAACCACTTGTCAATGAGTCAACTGTTCCACTTCCTTTTAGATGAAGTCAGCACGTAGAGAAAAAAACATGACAGTTGCCTCAATACATGTGACCAAATGGTCATTATTTATTCCTAAAAATTCTGCAGTGTTTTTGTTAACGTCAAGCCAAATACAGTAACATTAGTGATGACCCAAGGTTATGGCTGTGAGTTGGAGTGTTGGAGCGTTGGACTAGTAACCGGAAGGTTGCAAGTTCAAACCCCCGAGCTGACAAGGTACAAATCTGTCGTTCTGCCCCTGAACAGGCAGTTAACCCACTGTTCCTAGGCTGTCATTGAAAATAAGAATTCGTTCTTAATGACTTGCCTAGTTAAATAAAAAAAGTTTTTGTTTTAAATCATGCCAAAGACTGAGGAATTCCTCAGTGTTACACAAGTCAATGGTTGCCAGGGCTTGATAGCACCAGCCAAAATGGATTCAGAGGTTTCAACTCTACTAGAGCCACTAAGAGGGAGAGGGCTCCATTAATAATTTAGTCCCGGACTGTTTTCAGTTGTATCGGTTGCTAGGAAAAAGCAAAACACTCCTTGTTATACCATGTTGTGTTTGTCAGGTGGAACCTCACAGTTCTCACTCATGGCGAGGAAGCTGTCAGAGATAAATATAATAATCTTGACAAAGCCTTGTGAGATGTAACACTGTGGTGAGAGATGGATTGCACATGAACCGCCTGGGTCACCGTATAATAATCAGCGCCTTAAGTATTCACACCCCTTGACTCTTTCCACATTTTGTTGAGTTAGACTAAATTTAAAATGAATTCAATTGAGATTGTGTGTAGATCAGTGACAATACCCTGTAATGTTAAAGTGGAATTATGTTTTTAGCAATGTTTATAAATGAATTCAAAATGAAAAGCTGAAATGTCTTGAGTCAATAAGTATTCAACCCTTTAACGGCAAAGCCGAAATAAGTTCAAGAGTACAAATATGCTTAAGTCACATAATAAAGTAGCATGGACTCACTGTGTGCAATAATATTGATAAACATGATTTTTGAATGACACCTTCTCTGTACCCCACACATACAACTATCTGTATGGTCCCGCAGTTGAACAGAGAATTTCACAGATTGAACGAAAAAGACCAGGAAAGTTGCTTTTTGTTGCCAATGCCTCGCGAAGACCACCTATTGGTAGATGGGTAAAAAAGACATTGAATATCACTTTGAGCATGTTGAAGTTATTAATTACACTATGGATGGTTCTTGAGTGGCCTAGTTACAGTTTTGACTTAAAATCAGCTTGAAAATCTATGGCGAGACTAGAAAATGGCTGTCTAGCAATCATCAACAACCAATTTGACAGAGCTTGAAGATTTTTTTTCCATTAATAAGTAGGCAAATATTGTACAATGCAGGTGTGCAAAGCTCTTAAGAGATTTACAGAGAAATACTCACAGCCAAAGGTGATTCTAACATGTATTGACTCAGAGGGTTGAATACTTATCTAATCAAGATATATTAGTGTTTTACAGTGCAATATTATATATATTTTTTAATCTTCCACTTTAACAGAGTATTGTGTAGATTGTTGAATAAAAAAATAAGACATCCATTTTAATCCCACTTGGTAACAACAAAATGTGGAAAAAGTCAAGGGGTGTGAATACCTTCTGAAAGCACTGTATACCATTTAGCAGAAGCTTTAACCAAAGTGACTTAGTCATGCATGCATACATTTTACATACGGATGGACCCGGGAATCGAACCCACTGTCCTGGCTTTGAAATACACCACGCTCTACCAACTAAGCTAGAGGACCATCAATCAAGAAATTATTTAATGATCATTCCAAACATAACTACGATACCCCTTTCTGCATCCCACTGCCGAGTGTCTATCCCAGGCTGCCCTGAGATGGATCCCTAGAAATACTTGACCACAGATACTACATAGGTCAGTGTCAAACACACAAATGGCCAATAAATGCCTTTGTCCAGACCAGACGACCTACCGAAGGGAGCCAGTGGCGTTGTAAAAGGTGTCTGGGTCAGCCAGCATGGCGTCTTTGGGGTTCTCCCCCTCAGACAGGCCTGAGCAGGGCATCAGCACAGAAGTGGTCAGGATCTCCAGGGCCTCTTAGGAGAGATGCTCCTTCAGCAGGTCATGGGAGGATAGGTTCCACAACAGCCCTGTGGAACATGTTTCATTCTTAGGTTACTACTGTGTCATTACCATTTTACCATGTAAGTACATGTCAATCACATATTCACAGAGAGTCTCAGAATAAGAGTGCTGATCTAGGATCAGCCCCCCCCATTCATTCATTGTGATTTAAAAGGCTAAACTGATCCTAGATCCACTCTCCTGCTCTGAGGCACTTTGTGAATACGCGCCCTGGTCATTAATAAAGTTCTACGACGATTTCTTTCAGATCTACACCAGCTGTTAGTCTACGTGCATGTGACAAATGACATTTGATTTGTTGAGAACTAAATTAATTGCCAGATGTAATCAACTACAGGTTTGTGTAGAACACATAAGCCATCTTACAGCGCAGTGACTTCCTTCACGTCTGTCTGCTGGATCTCTGGCTCCGCCGCCTCCCTCTTCTGGCCCATGTCCACCTCCATGCTGACCAGCGAGGCCGGGTACGAGCGAGGCCATTTGGCTCCCACATGATTCTGGCTCTCCCTCCCCACCTGGCCCAGCCAGGCCAGGCCTCTGCTCTCTGAGTAACATTGAATGACCCATAGCCTGTTTGTCTCCTCGCCCCTCTTTGAACCTCCATCAGGTAGGGGCTGTTGTCGGTGCGAATCGCAGGGCTGCTGCACAGGAATGAGTGGTCTGCCCTATGGGCTTGGGGCTTACAATAGAGATGGGTATCTAACACTCTCTGCCCTATGGGCTTGGGGCTTACAATAGAGATGGGTATCTAACACTCTCTGCCCTATGGGCTTGGGGCTTACAATAGAGATGGGTTTCTAACACTCTCTGCCCTATGGGCTTGGGGCTTACAATAGAGATGGGTATCTAACACTCTCTACCCTATGGGCTTACAATAGAGATGGTTATCTAACACTCTCTGCCCTATGGGCTTACAATAGAGATGGGTATCTAACACTCTCTGCCCTATGGGCTTGGGGCTTACAATAGAGATGGGTATCTAACACTCTCTGCCCTATGGGCTTGGGGCTTACAATAGAGATGGGTTTCTAACACTCTCTGCCCTATGGGCTTGGGGCTTACAATAGAGATGGGTATCTAACACTCTCTGCCCTATGGGCTTGGGGCTTACAATAGAGATGGGTATCTAACACTCTCTGCCCTATGGGCTTGGGGCTTACAATAGAGATGGGTATCTAACACCCTCTGCCCTATGGGCTTGGGGCTTACAATAGAGATGGGTATCTAACACTCTCTGCCCTATGGGCTTACAATAGAGATGGTTATCTAACACTCTCTGCCCTATGGGCTTACAATAGAGATGGGTATCTAACACTCTCTGCCCTATGGGCTTACAATAGAGATGGGTATCTAACACTCTCTGCCCTATGGGCTTACAATAGAGATGGGTATCTAACACCCTCTGCCCTATGGGCTTGGGGCTTACAATAGAGATGGGTATCTAACACTCTCTGCCCTATGGGCTTACAATAGAGATGGTTATCTAACACTCTCTGCCCTATGGGCTTACAATAGAGATGGGTATCTAACACTCTCTGCCCTATGGGCTTACAATAGAGATGGGTATCTAACACTCTCTGCCCTATGGGCTTACAATAGAGATGGGTATGTAACACTCTCTGCCCTATGGGCTTACAATAGAGATGGGTATCTAACACTCTCTGCCCTATGGGCTTACAATAGAGATGGGTATCTAACACTCTCTGCCCTATGGGCTTACAATAGAGATGGGTATCTAACACTCTCTGCCCTATGGGCTTGGGGCTTACAATAGCTGCACATACCGGAGACTATCCAATTTGTTTTTATACAAACCATATGGGCGGTACATTCAAAACCAACGCAGCCCACAGTTTATTTTAGGGACAATAGATAGATACCATCTCATTTCCCTGCTGTTTCTTGTGAAGTTTATCACCTCGGTGACCCACTAAATAGGGAATTCTATTTTTTGTTAATAAATAAAAATGAACACACTTCACGTAACCTCCGAACACATTGCACATTGCCATGTAGGGTGAAGTCCCTTGCTCCGGAGTTGAATCGCGTAGCTGTTCATTCTAAAATTCAGGCTCTCTGATGAACTAAAGCACCTGTGACTGTGGATAGTGTGTATATTAAAGGACTGGCCTTACCTTCATGTTCGACAAGGTTCCATCTCTGTAACCGGTGATAATTGATGGCTTTCTGGATAGATGAAGACTACCTGAAAGATACACCACATGTGTTCTGAAGGATCATGCCATCTCGCCAATTCCCTAATTACCATCTGGATGCACGCCTTCTCCTATTGGAAAGGTATATGGGGAGGACTGCAAATACAGTAGACTAGAGGAGCTTGAATATAATAGTTTGCTGACATGATTGCAAACATCATGACAAATACAATGTCACTAAGAATTTGACACCAATGACCAGGCCTGCATGTCCATTCGGTTGCATCTGGTTTCGACCAGTCCTGTATTTCCTGGTAGACTATGCCGAAACATTTTTACCCCCCAATCATCAACTTCTGATTCCCTTGGCTAATCTTGCAGACCTTGTTTCTTCGTACAGACTCAATGAAAAACACATGTTAGACTACCCTTTTACCATTGGACGTTGTCTTTTTGCCCTTACGAGCAAGTGTGAGCTGAACACGAGAACTCCGGTCGTTTGATTGGGTATATGTATAATCCTCTGGTGGTAATGCCAAACTCGTGTCATCTGCGTCAAGTGTGAATGAGTCTAGTGCAGGTAAAACCGACGTATTAAATTGCGTCTCTTCCATGATTCCGTAGCTCTCCAAACGTGTAATTCCATAAAATAGCCCGCAGATTCATCAAAAGTGTCACTATCGTCCTTTCCCGACCCGTTCATATACAGTGAAGTACTCGGGTGAATCTGTGCAAGTGAGACAGTTGAGTTCATTGTCACTGGGGTGTGGTCTGTATAGTCGACACCTGTAATATCATTTTACAAATAAGGAAGCGAGGACACGCTGGGGAGAATGCCAAAATATTATCGTTGATAGGCTACAAGGCCAATTCTCTGGCAAATAGCAACCCTTGTAGATCCGGGATGGGCAACTGGCACCCCCCCTTTATAGGCCCGCGGATAAGTCTCCCCCCCAACCATTTTCTTTTAAGGAACTGTCAGGGTTTCAATTTACTGTTGATAGTTGGACTATTAGAAAATACAATATGCTATTTCGAAATGTGGTTGTGCATCAGCAGTTTTTCTCTTATGTCAGTTACTGACTGTCACTCACTTAGTTCATATCAGCAAAACTTTTTTAGATTGGTTTGTTAGTCTAGCGCCCAGCTATCTAATCATGTTCGAATTATCGACCGGACCCCATTGATCATCAGATATCATATAAAAACTTCAAACATGTCTACACCCTATGGAAAAATGGAAAAACATTGCAGGAAATTGTCTGTAGAACTGTAAATGTTTCTCTCTGCCCAACCTGGTCTCAGAGCATTTTGTATTATTCTGTATGTAAATTAGAGACATTCCATTTAGTATGATATGTTATGTTTGGTATGGTATGTATTATTTTGTGGATGCCCATCATCTATTTCTTATATATGTTACGAATGACAATTCGTATGAAACTAATTTGCTAAACTTATGATATGTTACGAATTCCAATTTGTTGTGATTGTCGTTAGCAAGGTGGCTCACGCTAGCTAGGCTAGGGCTTAGCGGAAGGGTTAGCTAACATGAAAAGTAGTTGAAAAGTTGCTAAAGTTATACACCCACCCATCCACCCCGACCAACCACCCTCCTTTTGTTTTTGTCTTAAGTAACATGTCTTGTGTAATTATACCATACCAAATATAACATATCATACTAATTTGATTGTCTCAGAGAGAGCCGGCACTGACTGCACTTGTAGGTTAACAAACCAGCGAGCCACTGCGGCCCCTCATGAGTGCCAAATGTATTCATTCAGTTTTTTGTGACGGCCCGACTCCCATCAACATTGCCCATCCCTGTTGTAGATCAGTGGTTCCCAACCTTTTTCGGTCAGTATACCACCAACTGAATTTTGCTGTGCCCGAAGTACCCCTGAAATACCCCCTCTTGCATTTTAACAGTAGGCCTATGGTCTCTGAGTATTCTCAAGTACCCCCCTGTGGATAGGCCAAGTACCCCAAGGGCTCCTAGTACCCCTGAAATACCCCCTCTTGCATTTTAACAGTAGGCCTATGGTCTCTGAGTATTCTCAAGTACCCCCTGTGGATAGGCCAAGTACCCCCAGGGCTCCTAGTACCCCTGATTGGGTACCACTGTTGTAAATTATGCAGAATTTCTGGATGAGGTCTTTTTTTTGCCATTGTTTCCATTTACTATCCAATCATTTCTGATATGCAACACCTGTATCACACCTGTCAATTACTAATACCATTTGAATCTCACAAAGTCACACTTTATGATTTCTATACCAAAGTTGGGTAGTTCTGTGTCATAATCAAGCAAAAGTTTTGTTTATGCCTGAAGAGCAAGCAGGCAGGCATGTACCTGAAAAGGAATGTAATGCTCCTGAGCATGTGATGTGTGTGTTGTGTGTCAAGTTGGGTACTGTGACAAATATCAAGAATATTAGTGCAAATGGATAAAACAAGTATTTTATTAAACTAATGCACATTAGTAGTAACAAGTGTTATAGGCAAGACCATTCACCTCGCTGTGTAATGGCTCTCTACATTTTCATTAAAGGAGGTGTTCCCAGTGCTGTACGGTACTAAGTATGACACAGCACTGCAGATTCTGGTGTGGGAGTTCTTCTCCAGACTGGAGGAGTTGCTGCCAGGGCCCAGTTATACACAGGTTCTGATATGACTGCATCTTCATCCTATCAATTCAAATGTGAAAAATGTTGCGTTTACAGTTATGAATGAATGAACCCCCTTTAATAGATTAATAAATGGACTGAACATCAACAAGTTTCCAGTGGGTAGGAGCTAGGGGTTGATTTGGGATTGGACTGCACTCTCCTTTTCCATTTTAACTTTAAGTTTGTCTCTCTCACGCTCAGACAGCATCTTGTCTCAGCCTTGCCTTCTCTGACCTGGATGATTGTGTTCAGTCTGTCTCTGACCTTGAGCACCCGAAGACACTGCTACAGCATCAAAGACACCTGGGACACCTAAACAGAGGTAGGTAGCCTTCAGGTTATCCATACTGAACAAAAATATAAATGCAACCATTTCAAAGATGTACAGTTCATATCAGGATATCAGTCAATTGAAATAAATTCATTAGGCCCTATATCTATGAATTTCACATGACTGGGAATACAGATATGAATCTGTTGGTCACAGATACCTTCAAAAAAAAGTAGGGGCGTGGATCAGAAAACCAGACCACCATTTGCCTCATGCAGTGTGACATCTCCTTTGCATAAAGTTGATCAGGCTGTTGATTGTGGCCTGTGGAATGGTGTCTCACTCCTCTTCAATGGCTGTGTGAAGTTGCTGGGTATTGGCGGAAACTGGAATACGCTGCCATACATGTCGATCCAGAGCATCCCAAACATGCTCAATGGGTGACATGTCTGATGAAGATGCAGGCCATGGAAGAACTGGGCCATGTTCAGCTTCCAGGAATTGAGTACAGATCCTTGCGACATAGGGCTGTGTATTATAATTCTGAAGCATGAGATGAATGGCGATAAAATGCTATTTTATTTATTGTCTGTAGCTTATGCCTGCCCATACCCTAACACAAGGGGAGGCAACGTACTTTAATCCGGCCCGCAAAACATTTAAAAAAATATATATATATATATATATATATATACACTGCTCAAAAAAATAAAGGGAACACTAAAATAACACATCCTAGATCTGAATGAATGAAATATTCTTATTAAATACTTTTTTCTTTACATAGTTGAATGTGCTGACAACAAAATCACACAAAAATGATCAATGGAAATCAAATTTATCAACCCATGGAGGTCTGGATTTGGAGTCACACTCAAAATTAAAGTGGAAAGCTACACTACAGGCTGATCCAACTTTGATGTAATGTCCTTAAAACAAGTCAAAATGAGGCTCAGTAGTGTGTGTGGTCTCCACGTGCCTGTATGACCTCCCTACAACACCTGGGCATGCTCCTGATGAGGTGGCGGATGGTCTCCTGAGGGATCTCCTCCCAGACCTGGACTAAAGCATCCGCCAACTCCTGGACAGTCTGTGGTGCAACGTGGCGTTGGTGGATGGAGCGAGACATGATGTCCCAGATGTGCTCAATTGGATTCAGGTCTGGGGAATGGGCGGACCAGTCCATAGCATCAATTCCTTCCTCTTGCAGGAACTGCTGACACACTCCAGCCACATGAGGTCTAGCATTGTCTTGCAATAGGAGGAACCCAGGGCCAACCGCACCAGCATATGGTCTCACAAGGGGTCTGAGGATCTCATCTCGGTACCTAATGGCAGTCAGGCTACCTCTGGTGAGCACATGGAGGGCTGTGCGGCCCCCCAAAGAAATGCCACAATTTTGTTTCTGGTGTCCTTTGACAGCTATTTGGTCTTGGCCATAGTGGAGTTTGGAGTGTGACTGTTTGAGGTTGTGGACAGGTGTCTTTTATACTGATAACAAGTTCAAACAGGTGCCGTTAATACAGGTAACGAGTGGAGGACAGAGGAGCCTCTTAAAGAAGAAGTTACAGGTCTGTGAGAGCCAGAAATCTTGCTTGTTTGTAGGTGACCAAATACTTATTTTCCACCATCATTTGCAAATAAATTAATTAAAGAAAATGTGATTGGGGCCTCCCGGGTGGCGCAGTGGTTAAGGGCGCTGTACTGCAGCGCCAGCTGTGCCATCAGAGTCCATGGGTTCGTGCCCAGTCTCTGTCGTAACCGGCCGCGACCGGGAGGTCCGTGGGGCGACGCACAATTGGCCTAGCGTCGTCCGGGTTAGGGAGGGCTTGTTCGGTAGGGATGTCCTTGTCTCATCGCGCACCAGCGACACCTGTGGCGGGCCGGGCACAGTGAGCGCTAACCAAGGTTGCCAGGTACACAGTGTTTCCTCCGGCACATTGGCTTCCGGGTTGGATGTGCGCTGTGTTAAGAAGCAGTACGGCTGGTTGGGTTGTGTATCGGAGGACGCATGACTTTCAACCTTCGTCTCTCCCGAGCCCGTACGGGAGTTGTAGCGATGAGACAAGATAGTAGCTACTACAACAATTGGATACCACGAAATTGGGGCGAAAAAGGGGTAAAAATTCAAAAACAAAAATGTGATTTTCTGGATTTTTTTTCTCATTTTGTCTGTCATAGTTGAAGTGTACCTATGATGAAAATTACAGGCCTCTCTCATCTTTTTAAGGTGGAGAACTTGCACAATTGGTGGCTGACTAAATACTTTTTTGCCCCACTGTACAGTTGAAGTCGGAAGTTTACATACACTTAGGTTGGAGTCATTAAAACTCGTTTTTTAACCACTCCATAATTTCTTGTTAACAAACTATAGTTTTGGCAAGTCGGTTAGGACATCTACTTTGTGCATGACACAAGTCATTTTTCCATGTTTACAGACAGATTATTTCACTTATCATTCACTGTATCACAATTCCAGTGGGTCAGAAGTTTACATACACTAATTTGACTGTGCCTTTAAACAGCTTGGAAAATTTCAGAAAATGATGGCATGGCTTTAGAAGCTTCTGATAGGTTAATTGACATAATTTGCGTCAATTGGAGGTGTACCTGTGAATGTATTTCAAGGCCTACCTTCAAACTCAGTGCCTCTTTCCTTGACATCATGGGAAATCAAAAGAAATCAGCCATTAATTGTAGACTTCCACAAGTCTGGTTCATCCTTGGGAGCAATTTCCAAACGCCTGAAGGTACCACGTTCATCTGTACAAACAATAGTACGCAAGTATAAACACCATAGGACCACGCAGCCGGCATACCGCTCAGGAAGGAGATGCATTCAGTCTCCAAGAGATGAACGTATTTTGGTGGGAAAAGTGCAAATCAATCCCAGAACAACAGCAAAGGACCTTGTGAAGATGCTGGAGGAAACGGGTACAGAAGTATCTATATCCACAGTAAAACAAGTCTTATATCGACATAACCTGAAAGGCCGCTCAGCAAGGAAGAAGCCACTGCTACAAAACCGCCATAAAAAAGCCAGACTACGGTTTGCACATGGGGACAAAGATCATACTTTTTGGAGAAATGTCCTCTGGTCTGATGAAACAAAAATATAACTCTTTGGCCATAATGATCATCGTTATGTTTGGAGGAAAAAGGGGGATGCTTGCAAGCCGAAGAACACCATCCCAACCGTGAAGCACGGTGGTGGCAGCATCATGTTGTGGGGGTGCTTTGCTGCAGGAAGTACTGGTGCACTTCACAAAATAGATGGCATCATGAGGATAGAAAACTATGTGGAGATATTGAAGCAACATCTCAAGACATCAGTCAGGAAGTTAAAACTTGATCGCAAATGGGTCTTCCAAATGGACAATGACCCCAAGCATACTTCCAAAGTTGTGGTAAAATGGCTTAAGGACAACAAAGTCAAGGTATTGGAGTGGCCATCACAAAGCCCTGACCTCAATCCTATAGAACTTTTGTGGGCAGCACTGAAAAAGCGTGTGCGAGCAAGGAGGCCTACAAACCTGACTCAGTTACACCAGCTCTGTCAGGAGGAATGGGACAAAATTCACCCAACTTATTGTGGGAAGCTTGTGGAAGGCTCACCGAAACGTTTGACCCAAGTTCAACAATTTAAGGGAATGCTACCAAATACTAATTTAGTGTATGTAAACTTCTGACCCACTGGGAATGTGATGAAAGAAATAAAAGCTGAAATAACTGTTTTTCTGACATTTAACATTCTTAAAATAAAGTGGTGATCCCAACTGACCTAGAACAGGACATTTTTACTAGGATTAAATGTCAGGAATTGTGAAAAACTGAGTTTAAATGTATTTGGCAAAGGTGTACGTAACCTTCCGACTTCAACTGTATTTCTTTTTTTACCCCTTTTTTCTCCCCAATTTCATGGTATCCAATTGGTAGTTACAGTCTTGTCCCATCGCTGCAACTCCCGTACGGTAGAGAGCCGTGTGTCCTCTGAAACATGACCCAGCCAAGCCCCACTGCTTCTTCTTGGCACAATGTCCTCTTAACCCGGAAGCACCAATGTGTAAGAGGAAACACCGTACACCTGGCGACCGTGTCAGTGTGCATGCGCCTGGCCCGCCACAGGAGTCACTAGAGCGGAATGGGACAAGGAAATCTCGGCCTGCCAAACCCTCTCCTAAACCGGACGACGCTGAGCCAATTGTTCACAGCCTCATGGGTCTCCCAGTAATGGCCAGCTGTGACACAGCCTGGGATCAAACCCAGATCTGTAGTGACGCCTCAAGCACTGCGATGCAGTGTCTTAGACCATTGCGCCACTTGGAAGGCCCCTGATTTGCACATTAAATTCTTTGGCAACAGCTCTGGTGGACATTCCTGCAGTCAGCATGTCAATTGCACGCTCCTTCAAAACTTGAGACATCTATGGCATTGTGTTGTGACAAAACTGCACATTTTAGAGTGGCCTTTTATTGTCCCCGGCACAAGGTGCACCTGTGTAATGATCATGCTGTTTAATCAGCTTCTGATATGCCACACCTGTCAGGTGGATGGATTATCTTGGCAAAGGAGAAATGGTCACTAACAGGGATGTTATCTTTTTGTGCGTATAACATTTCTGGGATATTCTTTGGCTCATGAAACATGTGACCAACACTTTACATGTTGTGTTTATATTTTTGTTCAGTGTACATGGTCATCTTGAGTCCCTTTCCATGCAGAATCATTGTGGACTTCCTGTTCTATACTGTCTTTTTAAACAAACACAAAGTAACACCTGACCCCACCCACTAACACCACCCTCACACAACCATGCACCAACAACCTACCAAAAGACTGGGAAAACACTGAACAAAATGAGTAGATACAGTACAGACATTACAGACAGAATGGAGTCAAGTAATTCCCTTTTAATTCATTATTATTCCAAACAGAATAGTCTTCAATCCACTTTATCCAATTTCACTGTTCATATGATCATAAAGGAAATTCTGTTTGCATTGATAAACAAGTGAGTTCTTCAAGACACCTTAGTGCGAGAGTGCCTGGAACAAAGTTGATCAGCACACATTCACAGCAGTCCCCCACCCATTCATTATACAGGGACTGTTTAGTGTCAGTAATAAGGGTCCATGGGGGTAATTCATTCAAAATAAAACTACAGCTGCTGTACATTTTCCACTTTTCCCCTGCAAATGTTTTTAAAAAGAAGGTAAAATTCAGAACAAATAGCATTAATGTCCTTACTTTCCTTCCTGAATGTAGTGTACCAGTATGCATAAATCCAATCTCCATAAATTGTTATATCCATAAAAAATACAACTGGTTCAAGGTGATAGTTTCATGAATAACCATGTTGTTTTGAAATCCTTAGAACATTACCAAATGTACCAATTATTATTATCATGTATTAGACATGGCTAGAGTAAGTAGATTTTGACTTTATCATTCTGCCTGGCCAATTATACCAAACATTTGTAATTTGGCACAGGATCGATATTTATTTGTCACAAAGACACAATGTATGCAACAAACAACACATGTAGTCTGACCAAGTGGCAGACATTATCCAATGACAGGTTTTATAGAAAGACTGGACCAGCCAGATGACTGTCCAATCAGACAGGCCGGTGAAATCTTTTCATGCAACAGATTTTAAGAAGGGTCAATATCAAACTCACAATAGACCCCACCTTCATCTTTTAACACTTTCTTGGGTTATTTACCTGCTCCTAAACACTGCCTCCCAAAAACCTGCTCTGATGAAGCATGAGCTCAAATTAAAACAAGCATTATCCACAATGGCAGACCCTGGTCAACACTTGTAAAATACAGTGCTCTTGATTTAGCTTACCTAGTAAAAATTGAACCAATGGAATAATCCCAAAAGTACAAACTCCGCCCACCCAGCAATACCTCAAGTATTTGAAAGTTGACATACTGGTATGTATTTGACCATGTCTGCCTCAGAGGGGTATTCTTGTGATAAAATGAATGCTGGGAGTCTGGGTGAGATAGTGGTTGAGTGATAAGATTAAAAAGTGAAACCACTTATGTTTGTGTAATCTCCAGTAAAACACTACAATTTCTCAACTACAATATCTCACATCCATGTCCATGGTAAGAACATTTCCATGTTCAGCCTAACCATCAGTGTCGTTCCACCATGAATCTAACACGGAAAGCACCCATTTCCATCCATTCCCTCTCTCTTTCAGACTACTTCCCTATTCGTTGTTCCATGTCATCTCATCTCTGTTCTCAGGTGGAACTGAAAGACTGAAAGGAGGAAAAGGTTTACTGTCACACCTTCACTACATGGCACAGCATTTTCTCAATGAAACACTTTTTTTTTTACATCATTAGAAAAACAATTGCAAATATGGAAGTTAATATGGTTGCATTTCTGTTAACCAGACACACAACTCTACACTTCTCTGCAGCAGAGTATTTACAGGTCCCCTGTGTGGGGGGGTTCAATGCTCATTCAGCGGTCAGACAAGATGCTCAACTGTGGATTATGGTACATTATCTCAGCATTGAGGAGACATCATTTCTGGAATTTTTTTGAAATATAGATATTATTATATTAAAGAGGGCCTGCCTTCAACTAGTAAAGATACTCTTTTGAAGGTTGACCAGATCATATATGGGGCGGGGGTTAAAAATTAAATTAGTATATCAAATTATTGTTATTTATGATGATGATAGATGGAGAAACTGATGACAATCAAGGCAACACAATTCAAGGCAATTAAATGTGAAATTCTCCATATAAGAAATTCAAAATGTGTTGTTTTTACAGCTAAACTTGAAGTAGGGCACCAATTACTGAGGTGAACGGGGAGGGACAATAGTGAGCCCTTGTCTTCTGCCCACACAGTATGGTACTACTTGAAGTAGGTAAACAGTCATATTTTTGAGCTGTAGTTTGTTTGTACAGGTTAAACACCAGCCAAAGGGAATCTGACACCATGCTAAGACATCCTTCCAGTGCTCGTCCAACTGAGGTAGCATCTCTTTGTTGTCAACACTGCTCCAGCTCCCGAGGTCCAGTGACACTGCCATTTTCCATCCTATTGTCAGCCAATGACCCATTTTCTGTGGCAGCCATGTTGTGTGATTTTCTTAATTATGGAAGAAAATAATAATACAATTGACCCCAATAGAACATTCTTAAAGACGTTACTGAAAGGCATTCCTTAACTGAATCATCCAGACACAGTTCCAAGTATGGCTTTGGTTTTTGTCCAAGTATACAGTCATTTACATACATGTGGCGTGAGCCGTGACTCTGAGGATTTGTATATTCATGCAAAATGTCAGTTTTCAGTGTATCTGTACAGGTAGAAGATAGTTCATAGGCATAGGAAGGGGCCAGTCCTATCTGCGCGAGGGGCCCAGAACAGACCCTGTGGTGAGGGGGCCGTAACGGGGGAAGTTGTCATTAGGGGGCTGGCTGGGGAGCAGGGAGTTCCCATTAGTTGGAGAGCAGCTGAGATGAAGCCGCTTCAAATACTCAGCGTGGTCCGGCTTGTGGTGCTGCAGGACTTTGATGGCTTCGTCCACTGTGAACCACTCCCGTTTACGACCTGCAGGGGGAAACAGACTGAGTGTCAATCACTCCTGCTGTTGACCACAGGGGGTCTTTAATACACACCCAATAACCAATCAGCATTCAGAACTACTGGGGTTTTCCACGTGAACTTAGTGTGACATTTGCCCTTTGAGGGATGGGGATCTTCTCACAAAGAGATGGGATCAGGATCAACCCCATGTGGCACTGTCAATAAAATATTCTGGTATCCCCTTACCAATCTGCAAACATGCCCAACGTTTGTCATCTAAACATTCAAAATGCCCCTATTAATTTCAGCCTACCTAAAGTCTTGTGAAGGGTGCTAATAGCCATTTTGAATACATGTTTCCAGAATAGATGTTATCAGAATACATTGATTATCTCTAACAACAGCTACATTGTTATTGCGTGAAGATGAGGCCATAGACATGAGCTCATTTAAAGGAAAGGTCATTCACAGTGGCATGTTTTAACAACATTCTTTTTGAGGAACAAGTTGTAGCCCATGTTTGGTAATCCTGTGTGTTAACGGGAATGAGGACTATTAGTGCAAAGGAACAAATATTGGTGCGGTTAAGTCGGTAAACAAAACGGAAAGAAAGACTGAGGCTGATATTCTGCCTACTGTAAAAGCTCTATAAGGACTGAAAGCTCCAGCCACCCAGGGAAAAGACTGAGGCTGATATTCTGCCTACTGTAAAAGCTCTATAAGGACTGAAAGCTCCAGCCACCCAGGGAAAAGACTGAGGCTGATATTCTGCCTACTGTAAGCTCTATAAGGACTGAAAGCTCCAGCCACCCAGGAAAAAGACTGAGGCTGATATTCTGCCTACTGTAAGCTCTATAAGGACTGAAAGCTCCAGCCACCCAGGAAAAAGACTGAGGCTGATATTCTGCCTACTGTAAGCTCTATAAGGACTGAAAGCTCCAGCCACCCAGGGAAAAGACTGAGGCTGATATTCTGCCTACTGTAAAAGCTCTATAAGGACTGAAAGCTCCAGCCACCCAGGGAAAAGACTGAGGCTGATATTCTGCCTACTGTAAAAGCTCTATAAGGACTGAAAGCTCCAGCCACCCAGGGAAAAGACTGAGGCTGATATTCTGCCTACTGTAAAAGCTCTATAAGGACTGAAAGCTCCAGCCACCCAGGGAAAAGACTGAGGCTGATATTCTGCCTACTGTAAAAGCTCTATAAGGACTGAAAGCTCCAGCCACCCAGGAAAAAGACTGATTAAGTCTAAAGGATGATTAATGGATTTCATCTGCTCGGTAATCCAATCACACGTTCACATTTTACTCTACCTTTTACCAGCTATTTTAGTCCACCTCTCCAAAGCCAGCAGGCTGGTGTGATTTAGCTGTTAGCAGCTTAAGTTGAGTCTTAATCAGCCACTTTGGAATTGATGTGTTATGACTCCAAACTTTAGATTAGGTGAAGCCGGATATTATTGGAAAAATATTGAACTTGTTTGTTGCTTGTTTTCTGCAATCCCAGGCCTTTTAGTCAGTGAGTGGGATTTCATTATTTAGTCTGTGAGGCCTGTTGGAACTGGCAATATCCTTCCTGGAAAAACATATTATTATACTAGACATTGAAGTCCTGATTAGAGGTCGACCGATTATGATTTTTCAACGCCGATACTGATCATTGGAGGATCAAAAAAAGCCGATACCGATTAATCGACCGATTTTTATATATTTATAATAATGGCAATGACAACAATACTGAATGAACAATGAACACTTTTATTTTAACTTAATATAATACATAAATAAAATCTATTTAGTCTCAAATAAATAATGAAACATGCTCAATTTGGTTTAAATAATGCAAAAACACAGTGTTGGAGAAGAAAG
The DNA here is from genome assembly GCF_034236695.1 of Oncorhynchus nerka. Classification (NCBI taxonomy): domain Eukaryota; kingdom Metazoa; phylum Chordata; class Actinopteri; order Salmoniformes; family Salmonidae; genus Oncorhynchus; species Oncorhynchus nerka. Next base: position 58,589,795 of record NC_088418.1, read on the forward strand.
TAAAAGTGCAATATGTGCCGTGTAAAAAAGCTAACGTTTAAGTTCCTTGCTCAGAACATGAGAACATATGAAAGCTGGTGGTTCAATATTCCCAGTTCTTCAATATTCCCAGTTAAGAAGTGTTAGGTTGTAGTTATTATAGGAATTATGATGCATCTATTTCTCTCTATACCATTTGTATTTCATATACCTTTGACTATTGGATGTTCTAATAGGCACTTTAGTATTGCCAGCCTAATCTCAGGAGTTGATAGGCTTGAAGTCATAAACAGAGCTGTGAAGAAAGCATTGCTAAGAGCAGCTGGAAAACACAGTAAAGTTTGAATGAAAGCTTACAAGCCTGCTGCCGCCTACCACCGCTCAGTCAGACTGCTCAATCAAATTGTAGACTTAATTATAATAAACACAGAAATTCAAGTCATTAATATGGTAAAATCCAGAAACTATCATTTCGAAAACAAAACGTTTATTCTTTCAGTGAAATACAGAACCATTCTGTATTCAACCCTAAGTCTTAATATTCCTGTTACATTGCACAACCTTCAATGTTATGTCATAATTATGTACAATTCTGGCAAATTAGTTTGCAACCAGCCAGGCAGCCCAAACTGTTGCTTATACCGACTCTGTGTGCAATGACCGCAAGAGAAGTGACACAATTTCCCTAGTTAATATTGCCTGCTAACATTCATGCAACGATTGTGCTTTTTTCACGAATGCGCTTTTGTTAAATCATCCCCCGTTTGGCAAAGTAGGCTATGATTCAATAAAAAATGTACAGACACCACATTGATTATACGCAACGCAGGACAAGCTAGTTAACCTAGTAATATCATCAACCATGTGTAGTTAACTAGTAACTATGTGAAGATTGATTGTTTTTTTAATGCTAGCTAGAAACTTACCTTGGCTCCTTGCTGCACTCGCATAACAGGTGGTCAGACTGTCACGCAGTTTCCTCGTGGAATGCAATGTAATCGGCCATAATCGGCGTCCAAAAATACAGATGACCGATTGTTATGAATACTTGAAACTGGCCCTAATGAATCAGCCATGCCTATTAATCGGTCGACCTCTAGTCCTGATGTCATGTGACCATAAACTCACCTATGTTGACAGAGTCTTCCCATGCTTCCAATGTCTCCGTCACGGTCAATACGTAAACGTACGTTCGGTGCTTTCGGTCTTGATTCTGCTGTAAAGTTGAAAAGAAAACTACATTTCAAAATTCAGGTTGGAAGAATCTCTACCTGTGGCACCTCAAGAAAAAACAGCTGCTTTCAGAGGGTGCACATGCTTTAGGGTACTTTATCAACCCTTGACTAGGCATCAACCAAATCCACTCATTTTCTATTCTTGAATTCCATTCATGTGACAATTTACACAAGAGAGCAATGACAGTTTTTCAGGGAGTAAAAATGTAACTGTCTTATAATTACTGTCAGCCCAGAGTCAAACCTTACCTCAAACACACCTAGGAGACGTCCCAACTTGCCTTTCACTCCTGCCTGGTGGGAGAGAGGAGAGAGGCATTAGGGGGATGTGAGATGAAGTATTGGGCCTATGGCTATTTGACAAACGAAAACACTTGTGTTAGATTAAAAAGGAAAGTAGAGAAATCCCAATACTTGACAACACTGTGTGGGGGTTTAGAATGAAAACCTTTGACTGGAGTTAGGAGTGTGTTGAGATGTGAAGATAGAGAGAGAGAGTGTGTGTGTGTGTGTGTGTGTGTGTGTGTGTGTGTGTGTGTGTGTGTGTGTGCGTGTGAGATCAGAACACGTTGACCAATATAACATGATTGAATATCACAACACAAACCCAGTCCTGCTGTATATTTAGAGGTCAAAATCAGAGGTTACTGTTTCCAAAAAAACACATGACCCATCCCCTATTCCCCTTCCTGCCCCTTTATCAAGCTTCACAAAGAATCTGCCCACGTCCACTGGACAGGCTTTAGGACCTGTGAATGTGCTGGAATCCAGCAGGGAGCCAAGTTTAGCCTGCTGACGTACCCAAGTACGTTAGGTTTCCCACCAGCTGGACCTTTGGAATACCACGAGCTCCTCAGTCCTTTCTCTACAAACTCACTTTGGACCCACCAAAATGTACCTCCCAATTGTGTCATGTCATAAGTGAGTTCCCGTCACCCACTATCATTGCATACATCAAGTCTCTCAGAATGGAACCCTTTTTAGCTGTGAAGCCACTTTGGAGAGGACATACTATGAAGTGCCAGTGAGATATCCCAGGAGATCGACAAGGTCAGTCACATGCCACAAGGAAGGCAGTGGTGAATTATAGAGTGTCTCTCTCTCTCTCTCTCTCTCTCTCATAGTGTATATGAGAAAATGTAGGGTCTGCACGTTGCCTTTAAATGACCAATCAGGGGCCAGCAATACTTTTGATACTCATATAGATGACATGATCACTACATGACTTGAAGCCAGAGTTTACAACTAACACATTACAATAGTCTCACCCATCACTAAAAGGCATGTTCTTTACAGACAAATCAATGAATGACCATCAGATCAATGTGTGTTTTGTGCGTGCATATAGCTATTAGTTACACACCCACTTTGGGATTCATTTCAAATTCATCATCACTGATGATTATGGTGATGATTGATTGGATTAAAGTAAAGATCCCATCATTCTGAATGTGATATTGTTTTTGTGCATCTCTGAGCGATGCTCTATCGACTCCCAGGTCATTCTTTAATTTTTATGTGTATCTGAAAAGGTTTTGCATCATATGAAAACATGAAATGACCCCGGGAATTGACAGAACATCGCTCAGAGATGCACAAAAACAATATAACATTCAAAATGTTTGGATCTTTCCTGTATATGATGATGATGATGATGACAGGTGAACTCACCTCTTCAAACACTTCTCTGACCGCTGCGCCACAAGGCTCCTCCTCAGGCTCCATCCCTCCACCTGGGACGATCCACTGGTCCGGGTGCCGACTGCTGCTCACCAGCAAGACCTGGAACAGAAAACACAATAGTTCTGTGAGTCCAGCTCCACCACAGGGCCCTCTGCTCCACCACAGGGCCCTCTGCTCCCCAACAGGGCCCTCTGCTCCACCTTTGCTAATCGATTGACCCAGATCAGGTCCTTTTGGGAGCATCAAAGCAGGTGCCTGAGCTTAAATTACACGACAGTCTGCCGTGTACAACAATCCGAACAGATTGAATGAGCCTGTATCTGCATTTTCATGATGCAATACACACACATGACCTAAACACACACACACTCATGAACTTTGGGGCTCATAGTTGCTCAGTTGTCTCTTTCACCATGCTGAGGAAACATCCAACTCAAGTCAGTCGAATACGACAGTAATGCAGTGTCAGCTGCCGCTAATGTGGCTTTCACCTTCCATCTTTTCCCCATCCAGACCCCTCTATACGGGACCAGTGTGTCAGCCTGACAGCCATGTAATATCAGCTAGCAGCTCCGCTTTGACACTCCTCTGTGCTGCTCTAATGGGATTTTGGGATTGCTGGAGCAGACCCGTTTTTGCCTGAGCCATGAGCCAGGTAGTGACAAGTCAAGTGGCCAAGAGAGGCCACCCAGTGGATACGGCACGTGTCACCCTTCCACTCTGGGTCACCATGTCATGTTCCCGGGCCTTAACTGAGCCAACATCTCATCTGGCTCGTCCCGGGCTAAGAGCGGATGGAGGGTGGACAGGAAGTGGGGCGGTTAGCTATATTTACGGGCGCCACATACAGATGAGGGGATCCAACTGAAGCAGTGGGGTAGACCAGACTGTCTGCTTAGTACCCTACATTATAAAGCCATAAACCATGGAGATAGAATGAACCTACTAACCTATTTATAACAGACTGCTAACGCTTCAGAATGTGAGTGTACATGTGTGTACACAAGTGTTTGTGTGTGTGTTGAGGGGGAACTGTCTGTGTTTAAATATGGGGGTGGGGCACCGTTGTGTGCCTTTTGCAAATATATTTTTGGGGGAGCAAAGCTTTAAGCTGCTCAGGGATGTCACTGTGTTTGACAGTGTCTGCTGTGGAGTTTACAAAACAAACCTAGTTATACATCCTGCCAGTGTTATTTTTGCCTCACTTTATGTCCTATTTTTTCTATTTCTTGCTCAAAATGTGGTTGGATATGAAATGTTACGAATTTAACTAATTCCAGGAAAGACATAAGGCTTGTCAGCACCTCATACAAATTCATGCAATATACAAATGTTCATGTCATTTATGTCAACAGCTTAGGCTAACAAGGTATGTCCCACTGAAAAATCATGCCACTGAGGAACACTCGGCACAGTGAGGAGCAAAACCCCACACCAACATATTAGATAGGTCAAAGGTTAGGTGCAGATGGAGGGGGGGAGACCAAAGGGAATAGAGCAGCGTCTCCCAGCGAGATTCCAGTGTGTTTTGTAAGTCTGCTAAACGGGCCAGGAATCTCAGGGAGGAAATAAACACCGACTTTCTCGGAGGAGCAACACTGCGGCTGTCGAATAAACCAGTCTCCCACATGCCAGCCTAAGGAGGTCTGAAGTTTTAGACAGGAGTATTTTAATGCAATAGGAGAGTGGTTAGTCATAACCAAAATAGACCTATGAAGTAAACATACGGAAGTTTGCTGCCCCTTGGTTTACACCAAATACACCTACTTTCAGCCTAGTCGATATAAGAAAACTAAGCCCAAATATATGCCAATTCCAGACCACACACATTCAATACAGCTTTAAATTCTATCTAGCAATGTACAAGTAGGGCAACATCATTTGCCTTGTAATAGGCTACCCTTTAGTCCATCCAGACCAACAATAAACCGTACTTCAACTTTACCAAGCGTCAACAAACCCTTAGTCTTGTAGTGACACAATGGACTGAAAACACACAATGTACTGTAATACAGTCTCAGGGAGACACCCATTGCTGGATGAAGGCACCCATAACAGATTGCTCCTACCCTCCGGCATGAACGCTCTCCTAGTCTCTACTGTTGTTGGAGGCAAATGACCCACCCACTGGCCCTGAGGGATGTCATGTTCCTGTTTTCCCTTGATGGACTTTAAACCTTGTCACTGAACACCTGACCCAGGGGGGTCCTCTTTCTCCTTTTCCATTCCTTAAACAAAGTCTTTGACATCACAGAGTTCCTATTAACCTACTCAGGCCCTCTCAATGGGGGGTCGTCTAACATGTCATGTGTGTGGGGGGTGGGATTCAGGGATTCAACAGCATGGGATTGGCACAAAGAAGTGGTATTGGCATAGACAGTATCGGCCACTCAGGAGCCACAGGGGCTTTTCTCCTATTCAGGCTTAACGAGTTCATGCAATTACGACAGAGTAGCTGGACAGATCCAGAGCAAACTCTGTAAAGATGTTCCTGGGGATGGGCTCTATACATTACAACAGATCAGTATAACAGTTGAACAGACACAGGCGAAGCATTTCTTGACCTAACAATATCCTTGACCAGAGACACAAGTGGGTGATTGAAGATGGTCTCCATTTGTTCCACCACAGGTATCTTAAATATTAAAACAAGCTAAGATATTACACAAAGGTTGACTTGTTTTATAGCATCACAAATGAAATATCAGCAACAAGATTGTATGTGTAGATAATTACTAATGTTAATAAACATTTCCCAAGTAAAAATCAAAAGGGAGATTGGGATGCAGTATTGAGCAGTCTCATTAATATAACTCAGTGAGAAAGCCTTCCAGCTACCCAGCTGCCCTACCACAATGCAATGTGCCTATGGCACGGAACACACTGACACACAGCAAACTGATATATCTCTATTCCTTGTTCCTGAAAGAACCGGCTATACATGAGGGAGGGAACTCCCGCAGTCATAAGGGACAACAGTTTCTCCTTCAGGCCACCTCTGTGTGTGTGTGTGTGTGTGTGTGTGTGGTACAAATACTTGAGTGCTCTGATAGAGTTCTTCATGACAGACAGATAAAGTCTGCAGCTTATTTATTGCATAACAGTGGTGCAGGGAAGTCAGAGGCTGCAGTGTCTTGAACTGTCTGATAGAGATTTGGATTTCTATCAGACAGTACAAATCCAAATGTAGGAGCTGTTCATAAACAAGGCGTGTGGCTCAGTAAGAGATGAAAAGCATCGCCACTTTTACAATAATGACCCGCCTTAATAGTATTCTCGATTTTAGTTCATGCACTGAAAAATGACATAATTTGCTTACTAAGTCTTCTATGACAACAAATCAAATCAATCAAATTGTATTTGTCACATGCGCAGAATACAACTGGTGTAGACTTTACCGTGAAATGCTTACATACAAGCCCTAACCAACAATGCAGTTTAAATAAAAAATAGTAACACATCACAATGGAATAGGTCCATAGATTTTGGTTATGATAAAGTGGGCCAATTTAACTTGTTACGGTAGAATATATAAGTCATATCTGTATAAATTGTGCCTTTAAACATTTAAATAGACCTAGGCAGAAACAATTGGAACATGCTATATTGACTGAAAGGACACATGCACAACAATATAGCCAATTACATGGAAATAATTGCTTCCGATTTAATCAAATGTTTGAAAAAAAATAAAACATGTGTGGAACGAGTCCTATATGTTGTTATAATTTCGGGGAAATTGACTTGGGTAGATAGTCCATTTTGTCAAACCATAGACAGTGAACGCTTGCATCATGGTGGTACGTATAGGCTATGGTGAAGCCCGTTAAAAACCAGAAACTATTACGAGGAATATGTCTAGGTCTACAGCAGTTTGTTAAGAATATTCTCTCAAACCAGAAATATAAAAGCAAAGCCTTGATTGAGACTACTTTTCAGTAGACTACCTTTGGTTTCAGCCTAGGATACTTGAAAACCTGTCTTACAAAATGGCCACTTCATCAATAACGCATTTTCATTTCATTTTTATGAGGCAGCAGAGATTATAAGGTGTAAAATGATGACGGTGATATTGTTACTAGTATTTAAACTCGTATGCATTAGTACAGTGGTATCGTCATACAATGTAGCAATGGCTGGACTGATGTCCCGCCCGTCGAATGAAACATGCAACAGAGCGCCTCGACCCCCTTGCATTTCTCTCAAACTAGCCCAAACTGGATAGCCGCGGGCAGTCACACAACACCACTGAGGATGTATTCCAAAAGCCATGGAACGTAGGCTAAAAAAGCGTATAAATAGACTATAACGCTCCTGTTTTTTTTTGGGCGGGGGGGTTGTTTACCATCAAGCCTACTTCTCTAATCATTAGGTTTGAAAAACCCGCAGAAGCATTTATTTCAGACACGGCAAGACAGCCCCCCGCACATCGACATTTTCTGAGTAATTAAGTGGTAAAACCACAATAAAACCCGATTTAAGTCTATTACAATTGGCAAATATAGATAAAATATTAACAAATGTAGGATATAGCCGAGAACAGTGGTTTGGTTTAAAGACAGGACAGTATCGGTCCCCTGAACTGAGAAATATAACCATCTAACGTTATACCTCTTCTTCACGTTCGTTCTTGAAGCACAAGCATGCCGCTCGTTTCTTGAAGCCGTCGCCATCATATGTTCTGGTCTGGTTCGGCTTGAACTTCATTATGTAGGTTACTCCTCTCCTCACCGGGCAGGCAACGAAATCCAGAAAATGAACGAACGAAGAATGAGTCACCAAACCAAGATTCTGGATGGCGAAGAGAAAACCGGCATATGTGTATCACTGAGGTACAAGAACGCGATATACCGGCAATCTACCCATTAACGGTGTATTTTCCCATTCACTCCAATTGCGTTTAGTGCGTTCGTGTCAGGGAATTCCCTCCGTGATGTTGGGTTAATGGATGCAGTTCAGTCCCCCATAACCTCCACTTCTATGTGCAATCTCTTATTTAAGTAGAGTAAGTCGATAATGTACCCTCCTCCGAAGTCCTCCCACCTTAGGTAGTAGCCTACAAGGTAGGCTTTGCGCAGTCGCTGACTGTCAATAGACAGAAGGCAACCTAGCGGAGCGCTGTTACGCACCGCACCATACGTCTGATAACTGTTGGAGGATAGGATAAATAAAAAAAGTAGGACAAATCTAGCTGTGATTGAACACCTATGCACTGCTCACTCCATCTGACTTGATGCTTTCTTAAAAAGTAGCCTATCCTGTTTGTATCATGGGCCCACCCATATAGATAAGCAATCTAGAAAATAGTAAGGTTACAATTTTTAACCCTTAAGCCTATAACTTCATCAGAGTATTTTCTCAATATAAGATGTAATGTGACGTATTGCCCTGAAATGTCAGTAATCAAGATCTTTAAAAGACTCCTTATAATAGCCTCCACTATAAACGTCTGTCTTGGGATTGGGGGTGGTGGAAAAGACGGTTTCTGACCTTCCACTTTTTTCTGTATTCACATCAGAATAATAATTTCACAAATAAAGCACTGTCAATTTTATAGCCTACCTTAGCTACTCTGTGACGACTATTCATGCTATTGACTGAAAGCAAGTTGGGGGTATAGATCCAGTCTAGGTTTGTTCTGTTTATAGCCTATAAAGGAAGGTGGGCCCACTTGAAGAGGTCTAGTTTTGTGTGTTAATGTATAGCTTTTACGTTATAGAAGACAGGTCAGACAGGTCTACCTTACCCTCATAGAAAAAGGTTCTATATAGAACCTTTTGGGGGTTCCATAGATGAAGCAAGCGATATAACCCTTCTTTTTTAAGTGTATACACATACAAAGACATGTTGTATAGGAGTTCCTCTATCTTAGTCACTGCATTTCACTGTTAGTCTACAGCTGTTGTTTACGACGCATGTGACAAGCATTTGCTGAGGGTGTTGTCAAAGTAGAAAATAGTTATTATTGAGTCAATGTTTTAGCAACTGTAAATGCAAGTTTGTTTTGTTACTTACTGAAACTAGTGTTGCATAGCAGTAGATCAATTGTACAGACTATACATTCAACAACATCTCTACCGGAACCTGAATATTTTATTTGTCATTACTGGTACAGGGTTCCTTTAGTTGGTATTGAAATACAACGTCTCCTGAACAACACTGTTTTTCCTCTGCAGAATCTTTTATCAATGTTTCGGTCAGAGACCTTTGTCAAGACAACGTGAGATTCACACAAACATACACATATATGGTTTATATACACACCTCTGAGTTCATTCATTACACCTGTGTGTTAGTGCTGTAACTCTCTGCACCACAAGCGAGAAAAGCATATAATTGTAAGTGTTAACCCTTCACCTCTAAAGGTTTTGCTCTACCAGTAAGGCCAGTGTAGTCATCTGTCAAACCTGTGTTCTTGTCAAAATTGGAATTCAACGACTGAATCAAAAGAGTCTGTTAACTTGATTGACTTTTCTAACTGGCTGCCAGCAGGACAAGCATCCTACCTCACACTCTTCATTAAAGATATGTCACTCACAGAGTATCAGAGTTTTGGAACTGACAACCAGTGTATCATGATGTGATTGTTTTTAAGAGAGGATGGATTGAACTTCTTAAAGAGAGAAACATTGATTAGGTTATGGGGTGAGATAGCCTGCTTTTTCTTAATATAATTGATCGTTACAGTTTGAAATGACTAGTCAAAATCTTATTAGGGTCTTACGTCAGATTGAGCAATGATTCCGCCTGCACTGAGCGAGGAGCGTTGAGTGACGAAAAGCAATGGGGTAGCCTTTGATGTGTAAAAATATGAGCGGAATTGCAAAGATGTCCGACTGTGTTGTGGAACACCAAAATAACATATGCCTCGATGTTATCTTCCCTGTCTCAATGGATCTCTACCATCTTTCCATAACTTGAATTGGTCTCTAAAATCACTTTTACCAAAATAATAACTTCTTTCTACCCTCTTCTCTTACACAAAGTACTGTATATCTCTGTCATTATCTTAGAATAGACAGGGTCTCAAAGTCAACACTCCCAAAGTATAGACAAAAAGTCAATATCGTCATCTAACCCAAAAGCAGTCATCTACAGCATCATCTTGCCCAAAGTAGAAAGGATATCAACAACCCATAATATTAGCTGCAGTCCAAGTGAGAGAGAGAAGTGGGATTTGATTTCACATGCTTTAAGGATGACAGAAAGATGTGTATGAAGGTACCAGATTTGAACCTCTGCCCATTCCTGTCACCACTCTAATGATAGTGCCGCAGTCTAACACATCTGTTCTCTGCCATCGCCAAGGCAATCTCAAAACACACACAGAACACACACAGCTAGGCTAATCCGACTGTTCTTCATCTATTCTGTCACTTTCCTCGTTTGCTAATGATCCACTCTCTCAGCACAGCCGGCTCGGATTGCCCTTTGTGCCAATTAGAGTTTGAGATGATCAAGTCACTTGCTGTAAGTCCCTTTAAGACAGTATTAAAGGGGAGGTGCTTTGGTCTTTGAATCTCCCATGGCCCATTGCCAGTTAATTCTAAGAGCAGCAGGCTCTTGAGCAGCAATAGCACAGCCCCCACCACGACCCATAAACCTTTCCCTAAAATGTCACTTTAGGATATTTATATATGGCTTGTTAAGCAGCATGGGGTGTAATGTATAGGTCACTACTACTGCCTGGACGGGTTAAGCGAAAGCTAATGGTCCTTTAAGCATAATTTATCCTATATCACACATCCACACTCTCTCTCAAGCACACACACACACACACACACACACACAAATGCTGCAACCAGACTCTTATTTACTATTGCTAATACTGCTAAATTTAAACACTTGTCCCCCAATGCTCCCTTCTCTGACAAATGTGTACATTTTGGACTATAAATTGTATTCTATTCTACTGAGTCATTTACTTTATGTTCCTATTCTTATCTTCTATTATTTATTATTGTTGTTGATTGTCGAGAAGGAGACTGCAAGTAAGCATTTTATTGGACAGTGTATACCATGTGTATCCTCTACATACGTCTAATAAAAACTTAAAACTTGAAAATGAAACTATATATCATGCGTACATCTAGATATTTGAAGTGTGTGTAATTTGAAATCATACCACTATTACTACGAACAATAATACCAGTAATCAAAATATCATTGTTATATCTATTCTTTAAAATATTTCTACATGCTTTAATGTTGAGACTGTTGGTTTTTTTCTCTCTAGAGAAATCAAATCAAATTTTATTTGTCACATGCGCCAAACACAACAACCTTACAGTGAAATGCTTACTTACAAGCCCTTAACCAACAATGCAGTTTAAAAAATATATCTACAAAAAAAATAAGAATAAGAAATAAAAGTAACACATTATTAAAGAGCTGTAGTAAAATAACAATAGTGAGGCTATTTCTGAGCAATAATAGATATCCATCCACTTGATGCGAGTTTTTCTTGATGTCACACTCTGACAGTGTGTCCTCATTGAGAGACAAATAACGGATGATTAAGTGCTTCGACGGCCATGATGGATCTAATGTTGCTGTTGTCACTTTTGAATATAGAACTCCCCTCTATCTGTGTGAAACATAATCCTCTGCCTCCATATCAGTATTTACCAATGAATGATCAGTGACCCAAAAATAGAACCACATAGAGCAAAATCATGCAGCGTCATTCTAGGTTACCATATAAGGCTCTTAAAAAGCCTTTATAAGCATTACATGAAACATTTGTACACATGTACTCACAGCAATTGTCATAACTGATCACCAGGAAACCTGGTAGATGTTCTATACCATACCAAACAAATGGCTGTTGGCTTAATTTGATATCTATTTTCTTTCTTCTCTGACCCTAAGGTCAATAGTACATTGCCCTCTGACCCTAACTCTATAAATTGAAGGGTCAAACAAGCAAACAAACAAAATGATAGGATAAGGGAATGTCACAAGTTAAAGGAAACAGAGCAACTATTTGACAGGGAATGAGGCCATAAGTAAACACAGCTTTCACAATCCTTATATCATCACAATAACCTGCTCTTAAAGATAAAAGACCAACAATGGGTGTTTATCACGGCCAGGTCTTTCTCATGGCCTTTCATTAGGATAGGGAAAACATCACTTAGACACGGACCACCTGACATTATAAGCTACGCTATTATGTGTGTCTTTCTGTGTGGGTATATGTGTGCATATGTGTGTGTTTATGTTCCTCACTGCCTCTCTGTGGGTGTCTCTGTGTGAGTGGATGTGTGTGTGTGCGTGCGTGGGTGTGTGCACATGTATGTGTAATGGTATTATATTACCAACTACAGTTACTTATAGGCCTGTTTTACCTCCCCCTGAGGAAAACAACCTAGTCCTCTGTTGTGTTGCACTCACAATGATAGCACTGTCTCCTTGAGCTGGAACAAACATGGACATGCTGTAATCATGGGCAGAACAGTGTGCTGAGACATAAACAAGGCCAGGGAGCGACAGTGTAATTGCTAGATTGTGGGAAAGTTCTCTGAATCAAAATACACAGCATGGACAGAGGATATTGTGGAGAACAGTCTGACCTCCTCCAGGTAGACAAAGGCAGTTCACTTCATTCTTTGAATGGGCATTGGGTTAATATGTGTTTTATTATACTTAGGACTTCTGAAGTAGAATGAACTGAAAAAGCAACCTTCATGGTGTGGTGTCTTGTGGGGTAGAAACTTAACGCGTAACTTTAGACATGTAGTCAGCCTGGAACGCTCATGCTGGGGGAGTCTACTAAACTATATGGATTTTTTTAAAGAAGGTCATACCAAAGATAAAATTCCAAATCAAATAGCTAAATTAAGACTCCTTGAAGTATAAAAATAATATTTGATGAAAAAAATGTTTTGTCCTTACTGCTATTAGCCCATTCAAACGCATTGAATAACAGATTCACTACATGGAACAACAGGTAGTCCCCCCCACCAAAATAAAATCTAAAGAAGTTTGTTCTGAAGTGTCTGTCCTATATCTGAGAGATACCCCTTATTTTTGGCGCTAAACATTCTCCATATATACTTAAATATTTTAAACTGGTACCGGGGACCTTCAGACACGTCTTGAGAGGCCTGTGGGTGTCCTAGAGTAGAACAACCGAAATGTACAGTACGTGTTTGTGAGATCATAATATTTTCTAGGCCAAACCGTTTGGACTCTACAGAAGATTTTGTGAGAAGAACGATTTTCGGGATGTCTCATGGTCTGACAAACACCACTTTAGCTCTGTCACCCTTCACCCTGCAGATGCGGAAGTGCGAAATCGGCGAATAGGGACTAATCCAATGCAACAAAAAAAAACAGATCTCTCTTAAACTAACAGATTTTACGCAATTTTTAAAATTACACTAGTTAGATTTATGCGGGGGCTCATTGAGGGCTTGATGATTAGTTGACAAGTTGATCAGGTGTGCTCACAAAAAAATGTGAGCTGTTGAGGGTACTAAAGGAGGAGTCGGGAAAAACTGGTTTAGAGGAGAGGACTGAGAGCAGGTAGCTCTGTTCGCATGTTTGTGTTGCTGAATATTTACATTTTATTCATTATTGATTCTTTAGGTTGTAAACTTCATAGGCAATAAAGCTATTTTGTTTTGACGTTACCCTGTCTCATGAGCCTCTGTAGTGGAAGCCTAGATCTGGTCAGTGGCAGCACTTCTCTCCCCATGCTGACACAGTGGCTTTAACCTGGCTTTATAGCTTTAAAAAAATTAAACTAAACAGAAATGATTTTCAATCTATGACAAATTTTACCATGAATAACACTAAGCAGAATGACACATCAAATGTGAATGCAGAGGGGGTTTAGACGGACAGTGGAATCTTGAGCAGGTTATATTATAGCGCAGTACACTGTGGCTAAAAGCCTGAGTGAACAGATGATACACCTGAAGGACAGCATCATCCATCTAAGAGTAATATTTTCCACCATTGTGACTCAATTTGACCTCGGAACGGAATGCTCTCAAGGGGACTGTCTGCAGGCCTGCCTGCCTGGTCAGCCATAGAACTCGCAAGATGAAGAGGTGACAATATAAGAGGCTCCATGACATTAATTGTAGCCCTCCCTCTAGTGTTCAGAGTACCTTGCTACTTATGTAATGCCCCATTCATAAATCAACATCAGCCTGCTGGGAAATGAGATGCGGACTCAGTTCTGGATTTGGAAGTGTAAAAGGGGTCCTTGCTATCTGGAATCCTTGGGACATCCCTACCCTATTGAGATTGACATTTAAAATTGTTAAGGTAAGGGTAAAGGTTTGGATTAGGGTTTGGCAAGGGTTATGATTAAGGTTAGGGGTTATGGTTTAGGACGGGTACGGCCCAAGGATATCGGATTTTTTTGTATTTTTTTGTATGTTTTATAGGGCAGTTTTATAGGGAATTCACTGCAGTTTGTAAGTCTGTCTTTCTCCCAACAAATCCTAGCATTGGTTGTGTGTTGCTAGCAATTAGCTAAGAGTCATACTCATTTCTCTCCACTTTTAAAGCAGATTATTCCTCCTCTGTTGACATTGTTGGGCAATGTCACCCATACTAGCTACCTAATCTCTGTCCTCTGAGACTTGTGGACTGGGTTTGGGTGTTCCATAAGCACTGATCTACAACATATTCAAATAGTGTCATATAGCTATTATCTAATCACTCACAAAGCTCGCCTACTGAGTAATATCATATTCCATTAGATGTCACAACACTTTGACCCTAAATGTCCAACCCCTGCAATCAGTACGTCTACACGAAAAAAAAGTAATCAATTCTATTTGAATGTAACAGGACAGGTAATTCATCACTGCTATAGTTGTTATTGTAACAGCTGTCGTGGGAACCCCCCCCCCCCAAAGGTGCGGACTCCGGCCGCGAAACCTAAACCTATAGGGGAGGGTCTGGGTGGGTGTCTGTCCGCGGTGGCGGCTCTGGCGTGGGACGTGGACCCCACTCCACCATAGTCCTTCTCCGCCTCTCTACCCGCCTCCGTGGCCTCTTTAACGCGGCGACCCTCGCCGCCGACCTCGGACTGAGGACCCAAGCCACGGATCCAGAATGGACGGGAGATTCCGGCAGCACCGGACGGCAACTCCGGAGTGAAGGGCAGCTCCGGCAGGTCCTGGCTGACCGGCGACTCCGGCAGCTCCGGACTGACCGGAGACTCCGGCAGCTCCGGACAGGCGGGAGACTCCGGAGACTCCGGCAGCTCCAGACAGGTGGGAGACTCCGGCAGCTCCGGACAGGCGGGAGACTCCGGCAGCTCGGGACAGGCGGGAGACTCCGGCAGCTCGGGACAGACGGGAGACTCTGGCAGCGCTGGGCAGGAGGAAGACTGGCAGTGCTGGACAAGCGGGAGCACCTGTAGGGAGGAGACGGAGAGACAGCCTGGTGCGGGGGGCTGCCACCGGAGGGCTGGTGCGTGGAGGCGGCACAGGATAGACCGGACCGTGGAGGCGGCACCGGCTAGACCGGACCGTGGAAGCGCACTGGAGGTCTCGAGCACCGAGCCTGCCCAACCCTACTTGGCTGAATGCTCCCCGTATCCAGGCCAGTGCGGCGAGGTGGAATAGCCCGCACTGGGCTGTGCTGGCGAACCGGGGACACCATGCGTAGGGCTGGTGCCATGTACACCGGCCCGAGGAGATGCACTGGAGACCAGATGCGCTGAGCCGGCTTTATGGCACCTGGCTCGATGCCCACTCCAGCCCGGCCGATACGAGGCGCTGCAATGTACCGCACCGGGCTCTGCACACGCACTGGGGAAACCATGCGCCTCGCGGAATAACATGGTGCCTGCCCGGTCCCTCCATCTCCATGGTAAGCACGGGGAGTTGGCTCAGGTCTCTTACCTGACTTTTTGGGGCTGCCTCTCGCCGCCGTGCAGCCTCCTCATACCACCACCTCTCGGCTTTCGCTGCCTCCAACTCAGCCTTGGGGCAGCGATATATTCTCCAGCCTGTGCCCAGGGTCCATTGCCGTCCAGAATCTCCTCCCATGTCCAGGAGTCCTGCGATCGCTGCTGCTGTCCGTTACCACCCTGCTTGGTCCTTTGGTGATGGGTGGTTCTGTAACGGCTGTCGTGAGAAGAAGGTGAGGACCAAAGCGCAGCGTGGTGAGTGTTCATCTTATTTAATGAAAACTGAACACTGAATAACAAAACAACAAAGAAACAACCGGAACAGTTCTGTCTGGTGAAGACACACAAAGACTGAAAACAACCACTCACAAAACACAATCGAAAACAGGCTACCTAATTATGGTTCTCAATCAGGGACAACGATTGACAGCTGCCTCTGATTGAGAACCATACCAGGCCAAACACAGAAATAGAAAATCATAGAAAAACGAACATAGACAACCCACCCAACTCACGCCCTGACCATACTAAAACAAAAGACAAAACAAAGGAACTAAGGTCAGAACGTGACAGTTATGATGTATATAGTGCTATTTCTATTGTTTTAATTACCATTTTCATTATTTTATTTCACTAGTTTTACCAATGAGCTGTGGTTTATTTCACCAGTGGTTTTACCACTGAGCTGTGGCTTGTTTTCTTCCTGATAACACACTCAGTATTTCACAACCTAATTTCAAAACGTACAATATCTACAGGAACAGAGGATATGAATCATTGGCATTGAACACAATTGTGTGTGTGCTTCTTCTGTACCTTTGTTTGTGTCTGCTGTACATTCTGATAATATAATGCAGTGAATCGCTGTTCATACTGCATCACACCCATGTCATCCTCCTATCTTGTCACACCAACACCAAATAAGACATCTTGCACCATTATTCCATACAGCACTCTTGGAGGCCATGCACTACCACCCTTTCCCTTCAGTCTCCACCTTGGCTGGTTATATGTAAAGGTCAGCAAAGGAGAACCCTGACACAGCAGTCTGTTATCCCACTGCAAATATTCACAGGAAGAGATCCCCCCCCCCCCCCACCCCTCCTTGTCATGTGGAGAGTGGATCTCCAGGCAGTGCAGACATTCATAGTCACAATTGACTCTCATACTGACTGCAGAAGGAGAGGAATCCCATCACAACAAACAAATACTTCATAATGACTTCAGATCAAAAACAGTTATTACCATGCAACCACTAAGACTAGAGCATCACACCACAAATAATGTATTTCTACTAGTGAACAAGCAGAAAGTGTTATATTTCCGTGACACATTGATGACGCGACATCCAAAACATACGGTCTACTGTGAGTGGCCAGACAGTGTTCTACCCTGTGCCGTAAGCACCTGGTGATGAGTAATGTTCACCTGTCAGGTCAATAAATCAATGCCTGTCACAAAGGTTCTGTTTATATTTGGAAGTTTCTGAGCTGTCAGCAGTAAGTCACCTTATAACAACAGATCGCCTACCCTGTAACAACGCCCTGTAACAATGGATAATCTAATATCCCCCCCTCCATGACTTACTTTGAGGAAAAATGTACTTACTATGACTGGGATGGATGTGGTTGTCCCACCTAGCCATCTTAAGATGAATGCACTAACTGTAAGTCGGTGTGGTTACGAGTGTCTGCTAACGGACTAAAGTGTACAAATAAAAAATAATAATAAAGTGATGGACTAATTTCACTGACAAATCTTTATTGCTCTAAGGTTAGTTAATGTTTAGTCTCTAAAAGATAAGACAAGGAATAAAATCCTGCATTTATATTCTGAGGATTAGTTCCTACACTGAGTGACTCACTGTTGCCATATAAACGAAGACAAGACCATAATACAAGGAATCATTTCCTGCATTTACATTCCGAGGATTGGCACATGGGTCATTCTATGAAAATGGTGGCTTTCCTTTCCCCACTTTAAGCACCAGGGAAAACACTTAAGTGTCAGATAATGACACAAGATGTTTGTTTTAATTGAAGTGTTTTGTGTTAATAGACAGTATATACAGGGCGTTCTGAAAGTATTCAGACCCCTTGACTTTTTCCACATTTTGTTAATTTACAGCCTTATTCTAAAAATGGATTAAATCGATTTTTCTCCTCATCAATGTAGATTGATGAGGGGAAACAAACTATTTAATGCATTTTAGAATAAGACTGTAACATAACTAAATGTGGAAAAAGTCAAGGGGTCTGAATACTTTCAGAATGCTCTGTATATAGTACAACATGCTCAATACCATTAAATTGGCTTGTCCTACTCCCTAGGGTCATCAATGAGTTGTGGTTTAGTGACATATTTTGAGTAAAAATATATATTTCTCTCACACCTTAAAATATTATAATATAAAAGTATTTAGTGGAATACTTCAACTAAAATATCAACTAAATAGTATAATTTACAAGGAATAGCTGTCCCTCAATTTCATGTCACTTGTGTTACCCCGTTATAGATGACCACTTTGAAAACAATTCAACATCTTTGCCAACTTCTTCCTGGGTCAAAGGTTCATTGGAGGCAGGGCTGTTTTGAAAGGAACATGGTGGGTCTGCACTCTCTCTCATTTGAGCAATTTTAAGATTAATTTGGTAATTTCATGCTAAACCTTTGGCAACTAGCATGTTTTTTTTTTTACCTCCCGCTTTGGCCAATGTGGCCAGTTTATACATGCATAATCCAGGAGCAGAATTACAGTCTCACCTTGATTTGCCACAAAATCTCTAGTTGAAAGTGACTGTTTCTGGAAACTGTGCAACAACATTTTCTCTTTTCCCCCATGCAATTTGAGTTTCAGGCAATGAGATTCAGCCCCTCGCCATTTGAGTGACAGCTAGCAAGATGCACACAGCAGGTCGAGAGAGCAATGACACATCGGGGACCGCTTTTGGCTAATGAGTGCTACTTTCAGAACTACTACCAAATAAGTACCGGAGTGTTACACTGTTTATAGTAAAGGGAAAGGAAAGTTGATTACAATAATTTACAAACACAGCTGTAGCTCGGCCACCTTCCACCGCAGATGCGGAAGCCCGACATAGGTGGATGCCGTAGATTGAAACGCAGCCCATGCAAAAAGCCAGATATCCATCTTAAATTGACAGAGTTTGATGGGGATTTTTTTTGTTACTTAGATTGATGCACAAGTGCGTCAATAGAAACTTAAGAATTACGTGATTTAATAACAATTGAAGAAGTGTGGTTTGAGCTACTGTGGCCGACAGCTATGCCATCTAGCCTGCAAATGTCACTGGTGTTATTGTAAAAAAAAATATATAGTTTAAAGTAAATTACTAATCAAAACATATTCTTAATATTATCATTAACCTTATGTCTGATTATATATGCAAATTAAATAGTCAATTTACATGGAAAGCCCGAGTTGTCATTAAAATATATGTAACACCAGTGACAAAAAGGGAAGGCATAATTTTCAGGGAAATGTAACAAATTAAAATGCATTAAGCTGTCATTTATGGTGATTTACAATGTTACGGGGTGTTAACTATTATCTGACTAAGTTTTGGTTAAAAACATTTTTATTTTTAATTGCTGGTCAAAAGCCATTATTTTCATGGAACGACCCCCACTGAGTGGCTCACTGTTGCCATATAAACAAAGAATGAACAATAAAACCATTGTGACATACTGGCCCCTAAAGACAAGCATGGCCCTGACATACAGGTATCCATCTACTCCGACAGAGCAAGGGTGTCAATAAAGAAAACAAGTGTGTCGTGTCCCCTCCCCAGATACACAACAGCACAGACACATTCACAGGAGTCTTACTCAACTTGTTTTATTTACAGGAGCCACGTATGCAAATGCATTGTTTTTTTCCCCCATATAATTTCAGACACTGGTAATACACAATTATCTTTGCCTTTTTCACATGAAGAGTTGACTAACCAGAGACATGGAAGCCATTCTCAATCTAAAGGCCAGACGCTTGGATGACGAATCATTGATATTTAATTCCAAATCCCTTAGAAAAAGATAACAAATAAATTAGAACATTCTCTGACTTTCTCCCCTCTTTCAGGATGTTGGTTGAATTAAACATGAATACACTAGCAGTAGAGAATTGTAGAAAAGACAAGGGTGAGGACAGAGTTTGGGAAAAGCAATGAAACACCACCTACCAGAATATGTAGCTAGCAAGAAAGAGATCAAACAAAATGGCACAACAAAAATATTTTTACTACAACATAACATTTACAGAAAAGCAGTACAGAAGCAACACAAGCCTGTGAGGATCTCAGCAATGAAGTGACGATGATAGTATTTCGTACCTCGTTGTTTCATGTCAGAATTGGGTGTACATTTCCCCCCCATCAACACCCCAAAAGTGATACTTCTCAATATCAATACGGATCAAACTAGTTAGAACAGTCATGTTCTGAGCTTGGTTAAGTACATGCTTTTAATGAAGTATCATAGGAGGGGGAAAAAAGAGACACCTGAAAAAAAAAATAGAATAAAAATCGACATTAAAAGAAAATGAAAAGAACGCCATTATCCCCAGAAGGGCGTCGTAACAGACACCCTTACCTCCCTAATCTGAGCTTCTGCCAAGGACTTGCAAACACAGGGCTTCCGAACCCACAACTTCAACTGTCTGAGGGAAACAAAGGTTACGGTAAATTCAACAAGAGACTAGGCGGCAAAACCTCAAGTGGACATTTTTCAAATGGGTGGGTATTTGGTGGCTGTGTCACAAACTCCCTCAATTTATTGACCTTTGAATAAACTGACCCATTGTATGACTGTGGGTCCAGGGCGATTTTCTATGTTTGTAACCCCTCGGGGGTGTGCCGAGACTTGTCACCACCCCCCCCCCCCCCCGCAGAAAAACAGAAAGCATCAGCCTCTGTCCATGCATTCGAGCAGTGAGCCGGGACAAAAACAAAACACATTGCCATGTGTCATAAGATCACCAGAGGGCTGCAGTAGTCTTGTTTTCTTTTAAATATATTCTTTACCGTTATTTTTTTGCTTGCTTTTATCTTGTTTTTTGTCTAAGACTGTGTCCTTTAAATGCAAATAAAGGAGATCATCTTAGGTTGTGATAACATCCAGTGCCCGTCTTTTCTTCTATACCTCAATGCTGTTTCCCGCGTAAAGCCTGGTCCATGTCCGAGCTGCAAGGTGCACAGAGAGGGGGTTCATTAACTACAGGTATTAGCATTCTTCTTGAAGGAATGTCTTGCTATCTCTGAATTGATTTGACCTGCAGTGGCACTTTAGGAGGCTAAAGTGAAGAGCACTACAAGAGCAGTAAGTAATTGGTTCCTTCTCACAATCACTGCCTCTGTTTAAAACAAGGCTTTGTTCACATTCAGAGATAGGTACTCTTGATCAGGATGCAAAATCATTTAAATGCCAAGGGGTGAGAATTTAAACTGAGTTCACTTCAAAACATGACACGTGCGTGCGCTGTCTCACCTGTCTCAATGGCTTGGGCTTCGTTTGATTTCCACTGCTCTGCAACATCGTTTGCAAGTGGGTCATCAGGGTTAGGAGCGCTTAATAATGCTTGGATTGATAGCAGCACTGTGCGGATCTGCAAAGCTGGGGACCACTTATCTGTGAGAGACAAAGAAAACGGTGGAGGAAGGAGTCATACTTTGAGTCAGGTCATGACTGTGACTAATGATAACTGAATCTGGATAACTCACCTTTCAAGATGTCTAGGCATATCCTACCCAGCTTGTCCACATTGGGGTGGTAGATTTTGGTCATGAATCGCACTTTGGGAGCTGCCATGGGATATTCTTCTGGCAGAAACAGTTCAAGTTTAAAGGTGCCTCCTTCGAAAGGGGAGTCCTGGGGCCCTGAAATCACCACATGGAAGTAGCGTGCATTCGCCTCATCAGGCTCTGCCTTTATTCCAGGAACGGGTTCGGCCAGCAAACGCTGAGTCTCCTGAACACAGACAGAGATACAGATCGAGACATGCAGGTAGATAGACAAACACATGCAAACAGAAACGTGTCATGTTCATGTTTGAAGTGAACCCAGTTTAAATTGTCTCAAGCAGAATGCGACACACATGCAAAGAACATCCACTCAGTCTTGTCTCTTTCAAGAGCACAAAATGGTCACTCGCCCAGTGTTTTTAGATCCTCAGCTAAGAGCTCATAGGATACAATCTATTGCAGTTTAATTAAAGGTGAAATTAAAAATATATAATAATTACATGCCTGGATGTGAACTTGCTGCAAAGTCTGTTTTTTGTGAATTATTCTGAAGCCTAGTGAGAACCAACATGTAACATCTTCATGGTATGACCGTCATTCTGATGTAAATAGATTTATTAACAATCACTTTCAAATAGAACTCTAATAGCCCCATGTAAACTATAACACCCACTGTAAAATGTTTGTCTTCTCGGTTTTTGTATTCAACAACTAGGCAAGTCAGTAAGTTAGGCCAGTTGAGTAGGCTGATAATTGAATGTTTCTGTCAAACATTTGTTTTTGTAGCCACCTAGTATATGTATGACAAACTATTGTCCCATGTCTCTTCATTCATTTCTGACACAGAACTCCTGCAAGACAAACAAGATCTCCTGATCATTGGGCCTAGACACAGTTTGAGAGAAATACCTGCACTGCCACCGGTTTCTATACTACAGCCAAGTTAGCTTTGCTACCCAAAGCACTTTCATACACAGTAAACCAAGCAAGTAAATGTGAGTTTATAATGCATACTCTGGAGTCCAGTAGTACAGCAAGTTCTACCAATATCTAACTAGCTAAATCTGCTAGCTGTATGTACGTTGCTAATGTTAGCTAGCAGTGCCAGTCGAGTGTCACTGTTGAGATCGTTAACTTGAGACCATAGCAAGGTTACTTCAATACATATATACCAAGGAAATTATGAATTTCAACACAAATAGACAATTAAGCAGACTTGGGCCTATTCAGCAGGAAGGATAATACATTTGACCAAACATTCCTGACTTGGGGCTGAGCCTGAGACACAGTACCTAGCTAACGGAAGTAACGTTAGATAGAAAATACATGGCAATGCACGTGCCTAGTCGTATTTTTCTTCGCAACTCAAAGGGGACCGAACTACGGCTTGTGAACCATTTATCGCATGTGGTTTTTGGAATTACCTTTATAATCCTGCGGGGTAGTCCTGCCATCTTGTTTTACTGTATACAGTATTTTTGTATGTTCACTCCTTCGTCGCCGATAAACACGCCTTCTGGTGAATGGTGTTGGCCTCTGACGGGATTGTGAATGCTGGGAAATGTATTTGTCAACGACCAGCGCGAACATATTTCAATGAAACGAACTTAATGTTCCAGTAGAAAATACTATAAATATGAACGAACTCTTTATTGTAATTTCTTTGAATCACAAAAACCTGAAAGATATGGACTGAATTGAAATGATCGTAAAAATGGACAGTTCTCACAATCAATGTAATATTGTTCTGCACCGTATGAGCCAAAGTTTGAGTCCCAGTTGCAGCTTTGTCTTTCTCCCGTTACACTGGTCCCCATTGCAGTGCTCTCCTTCCACAATAACATGCAAATACCCTAACCATGTCTCAGAATTTCATGAAATACAAGGTATTCAGCAAATAGGGAAAATATATATTTCACTGACAGTTTTGGTAATCTGCTTCAAAACAAGTGCGCAACTTCAGATATGTTAATTTTATTTTACAGCACAATTAATTACACCAAAAAACAGTTTTGGATTTGGAGGGTGAGCCAAGCTAATAATTATGTAAGGTATCAATGATTCTGAAGGTAAGAAACTCCTTAACAACTATCGGTCTTTTGGGGGATCTCTCTTTCTGCGTCGTGTATGGTACCTAAGAAAAAAAAGGAACAAAAGTTCAAATGTTCAACATACAGTGGATTCCGAAAGTAAGTACAGCCTTATTCTAAAATGTATTAAGCGATACTCTCTCGATCTATACACAAAATACCCCATAATGACAAAGCAAAAACAGGTTATTAGAAATTTTAAAAATCTGAAATATCACAAGTATTCAGACCCTTTACTCAGTACTTTGTTGAAGCACCTATGGCAGCGATTATAGCTTCGAGTCTACTTAAATATGACACTATAAGCTTGGCACACCTGTATTTGGGGAGTTTCTTCCATTCTTCTCTGCAGATCCTCTCAAGCTCTGTCAGGTTGGATAGGGAGTGTTGTTGCACGGCGATGTTCAGGTCTCTCCAGAGATGTTCGGTTGTGTTCAAGTCCGGGCTCTGGCTGGCCACTCAAGGACATTCAGAGACTTGTCCTGATGCCACTCCTGCATGGTCTTGGCTGTATGCTTAAGGTTGTTGTCCTGTTGGAAGGTGAACCTTCACCCCAGTCGGGGGTCCCGAGTGCTCTGGAGCAGGTTTTCATCAAGGATCTCTTTACTTTGCTCCGTTCATCTTTCACTCAATCCTGACTAGTCTCCCAGTCGCTGCAAAACATCCATACAGTATGAACCTGCCACCACCATGCGTCACCGTAGGCATGGTGCCAGGTTTCCTCCAGACGTGACGCTTGCCATTCAGTCCAAAGAGTTCAATCTTGGTTTCATCAGACCAGAGATTCTTGTTTATCATGGCCTAAGAATCCTTTAGGTGCCTTTTGGCAAACTCCAAGCAGACTGACTGTCATGTGCATTTTACTGAGGAGTGGCTTCCGTCTGGCCACCACCATAAAGCCCTGATTGGTGGAGTACTGCCAAGATGGTTGTCCTTCTGAAAGGTTCTCCTTTCTCCAGAGGAACTCTGGAGCTCTGGCAGAGTGACCATTGGGTTCTTGGTCACCTGCCTGACCAAGGCCCTTCTCCCCCGATTGCTCAGTTTGGCTGAGCAACTAGCTCTAGGAAGAGTCTTGGTGGTTCCAAAGTTGTTCCATTTAAGAATGATGGAGGCCACTGTGTTCTTGAGGACCTTCAATTCTGCAGAAATGTGTTGGTACCCTTCCCCAGATCTGTGCCTCTACAGAATCCTGTCTCGAAGCTCTATGGACAAGTCCTTTGACCTCATATCCTGGTTTTTGCTCTGACTTGCACTGTCAACTGTGAGACCTTATCTAGACAGGTGTGTGCCTTTCCAAATCATGTCCAATCAATTGAATCTACCACAAGTGGACTCCAAGTCGCTCTGATAAGAGCGTCTGCTAAATCACTTAAATGTAATGTAAAATGTAGAAACATCAAGGATGATCAATGGAAACAGAATACTCCTGAGCTCAATTTCTAGTCTCATAGCAAAGGGTCTTATTTACATAAGGTTTCTGTTTAATAAAAATGCTAACATTAAAAAAAAAACTGCTTTCGCTTTGTCATTATGGGGTATTGTGTGTAGATGGATATAATGTTTTTTCCTCAATTTTAGAATAAGGCTAACGTAACAAAATGTGGATAAGGGGAAGGGGTCTGAATAGTTGCAAATGCACTGTATAGGTGATTTTAAAAAGGACTGAGTGAGGATTGTACCCACCTTCATGCAAGTTTCTCACTCAATACATTCATTTACAAATTAGCTGAATACTTAAAAAGCCCAATGCAAACATTATCTCAATATCAAATCATTTCTGGGTAACAATTAAGTACCTTACTGGGATTATTTTCAATCAAAATTGTCAAAAACAAACAAAAATAGCTTCTTAGCAAGAGCAATTTCTCAAGCAAGAATTTTGCTAGAACTGTCGGAGTGGGGAAAACCGAAGCCTCGTTATTGGCAGAGACGCTTGGAACTCTTTCATATTGGTCTATTAACTAATTTACCACCTGGTGATGTAACCAAGCAGGCCAAAACAGGCTGAAATTTCAGGCGACCTTTTCAAACCGCTCTCTTACACAAAAAGAGCATTATCATTTTCACAGCATTCTTCCAACCTCAACATGGAAATATATATAAAACACAGGAAATTACATTTGACTGCACTGGGCCTTTAATTCCAAGGAAGTGCCATGTGAGTTCAGTACCAATATTTAATATGGAACAGGTGTGGCTTTATCTATTGCCCTGCTTTGAGCAGTCAATAACATAATTTTCCCCTTCTGAGCATCTTTATAATTTAGACAGTGCCCAGTTAGTACTGACTATCACTAAAGTGATTCAATCATAGAAGGTGTACTTACTGTCCCACTGGGTACCAGCGGTGCTTGGTGGTGTGAAACATTTTGCTCAGCTCCTCGATGGTGGGGGCCTGTTTGTTCTGCAGCACCTCCCTGCCGAGGTGGGCCTTCAGCACCTGGTCATGTGTCTCTGCCGGATTGGTCAGGGGGTCTGGCCGTAGAATGGGCTACAGTGTCACAAATACATAAGCCCAAAACAATCAAGGACCATTTATGCTGTTTTTCAACCTAAATCGCAGGGCTTATTTTGCCATTTAATAGCTGCCATGATGAGAAAAGGGGCATATTGCTGGCAGGGAAATCGCAGTCTTCCACAGACATCATGATTTTACAGATCAACCTGCAGGGCTTATTGTGTTTGCAAGTGCAGTATTTACAGTATTTAAGTGGTTTCCTTTTCCTCATCAGCTCTGTTAACGTCAGTATCGGCAAATCCAAGTTCTAATTTATTACCTGGGTAAGTTCATAAGGAACATCCTCAGAGGGATGGTAGCACACTATGGTCTTCCCATCAGATGTCACACCAATTTCCACCTTACTGCAATGAAGGTGACAAGAAATTAACAAAGTCATCACAATACACACAGTTACAAAATTATGATTTACTGTAACTAAGGCAACATAGCAAGCTATCTACTTACCAATCATCATCAATGGAAGGTCCACGGATAGTTGACTTGTGAAGGACAGGCACAACGCCTGTTGTGGATATATTGGTTTACATAAATCAAAAGGTACAGTATGATGTCATTAATAACAGCCAAGCTACAGTCACAAGATTGCTAGCTAGCTGGGTTCTCTGCCTCAGAAATGCTTACAAATATATGTGCGCTAACAATAACTATATAGCTAGTTGACAAAATCATTTCCTCAATCTTGCAAGTTTTAAAATAGACAGTACTCACCTGTGCAGTGTTTCAGTTGAGTAACAGTTGAAAACCGTGTAAATAAACAACTCAACCTATTTAAATGACCTGTAGCAGCCATGCTCAACAGAAATGTTGCATTTGTGTTTGATGGAAATATTTCCGTGTATGTCCTACACGGAAATAATTCCGTGTGAAAACGTAAATCCTACATTCAGTTCCGCCATACAAACCTTTACGAACAAATCCTTTTTCTTTAGCAAAGCCAAAGTAAAAATACAAAAATAAAACAACTGGTGCAATTTAACTGTCAAATTTATTTTGGGAAACGTATTTATCACATTTGTAGAAATATCTTTTTAGAATTGGAATAGAGTAAACTGAGAAATAATGGGATTTTAACATTTTGCTAATTCGTTAACATGAAACTCCAGTTGCAGCATTCCTCTTAACCTCCATATAATGGCAACTGAACATCGAAAGGGTTACCGATGTGACGTCTT
Organism: Oncorhynchus nerka; assembly: GCF_034236695.1. Lineage (NCBI taxonomy): Eukaryota > Metazoa > Chordata > Actinopteri > Salmoniformes > Salmonidae > Oncorhynchus > Oncorhynchus nerka. The sequence continues at coordinate 58,617,114 of NC_088418.1, forward strand.
ACTGGAACCCTCAGTATTCCACAGCCAATGGAGGAGGGGAAGGCAAATGTATCAGTGAAACTTCAGCCAGAGGTTTTTAACCCATTCACATTTACATTACATTTAAGTCATTTAGCAGACGCTCTTATCCAGAGCGACTTACAAATTGGTGCATTCACCTTATGACATCCAGTGGAGCAGCCACTTTACAATAGTGCATCTAAATCTTTTAAGGGGGGTGAGAAGGATTACTTTATCCTATCCTAGGTATTCCTTAAAGAGGTGGGGTTTCAGGTGTCTCCGGAAGGTGGTGATTGACTCCGCTGTCTTGGCGTCGTGAGGGAGTTTGTTCCACCATTGGGGGCCAGAGCAGCGAACAGTTTTGACTGGGCTGAGCGGGAACTGTACTTCCTCAGTGGTAGGGAGGCGAGCAGGCCAGAGGTGGATGAACGCAGTGCCCTTGTTTGGGTGTAGGGCCTGATCAGAGACTGGAGGTACTGAGGTGCCGTTCCCCTCACAGCTCCGTAGGCAAGCACCATGGTCTTGTAGCGGATGCGAGCTTCAACTGGAAGCCAGTGGAGAGAGCGGAGGAGCGGGGTGACGTGAGAGAACTTGGGAAGGTTGAACACCAGACGGGCTGCGGCGTTCTGGATGAGTTGTAGGGGTTTAATTTACATTTAAGTCATTTAGCAGACGCTCTTATCCTTAATGGCACAGGCAGGGAGCCCAGCCAACAGCGAGTTGCAGTAATCCAGACGGGAGATGACAAGTGCCTGGATTAGGACCTGCGCCGCTTCCTGTGTGAGGCAGGGTCGTACTCTGCGGATGTTGGAGAGCATGAACCTACAGGAACGGGCCACCGCCTTGATGTTAGTTGAGAACGACAGGGTGTTGTCCAGGATCACGCCAAGGTTCTTAGCGCTCTGGGAGGAGGACACAGTGGAGTTGTCAACCGTGATGGCGAGATCATGGAACGGGCAGTCCTTCCCCGGGAGGAAGAGCAGCTCCATCTTGCCGAGGTTCAGCTTGAGGTGGTAATCCGTCATCCACACTGATATGTCTGCCAGACATGCAGAGATGCGATTCGCCACCTGGTCATCAGAAGGGGGAAAGGAGAAGATTAATTGTGTGTCGTCTGCATAGCAATGATAGGAGAGACCATGTGAGGTTATGACTGAGCCAAGTGACTTGGTGTATAGCGAGAATAGGAGAGGGCCTAGAACAGAGCCCTGGGGGACACCAGTGGTGAGAGCACGTGGTGAGGAGACGGATTCTCGCCACGCCACCTGGTAGGAGCGACCTGTCAGGTAGGACGCAATCCAAGCGTGGGCTCACAGTATCGAAGGCAGCCGATAGGTCTAGAAGGATGAGAGCAGAGGAGAGAGAGTTAGCTTTAGCAGTGCGGAGCGCCTCCGTGATACAGAGAAGAGCAGTCTCAGTTGAATGACTAGTCTTGAAACCTGACTGATTTAGATCAAGAAGGTCATTCTGAGAGAGAACAGACGATCCTTGATGTTCTTGTTGACTGGGTGCAAAACAAACGGCTCTTTTCACCCACTGCAGCCAGAGGAATGGTCATCACTGACGTAACCCATGAGGTTGCATACTGTTACAGACTGGAAACATTTACAGAGTACAGGTCTGTGTGCTTAAGATTTGAACCACAATGCAAAACTTCCAAAGCAACAGTGTCTCCAAAACCAGCAGGGGAAGTACAGGAGCCACAACCCTGGCCAAGATGTTCCACAACCAGGTGTTAAATTACAGGCTGATTCACACAGACCGAGTGACCGGGTGCTCTTACTGCCAGGAGCAGAAGTGGGTTATGTGCAAGGCCTGCTGTGCCTCTACTAGGGTGAGCTTCCCTGTGTGCCATGGGCGAGGCAGGGGCAACAAAAAACCCTGCAGAGTGCAAGGGTGAGAAGATGGTGCCCTGCATGTCCCTGGGCCGGGTTTGCTGTGAGATGTGCGTGGGAAAGGGCCAGATGTGCTACTTCAAAGAGCTGCAGGTGGACTACCATTGTCATCTCGACAGATACCTGCTAGGTGTCCCAGGCAGCATCCCAGAGGGGAGATCCTCCACAATGGCTTGGGCCAAAAGGTGTGCCCCATTAGTACCTTCTCTGTGGAAGAGGTCAACGCAGCCTCATGGCGGATGGTGCGGTCGTCCCACTCCAGCTGCCCCCAGTGCCGCATCATTCAACAGAGACATCCACTGAGGGCAGTGCCAGTGACTCGAGTCCAGTATCGCTGGAGGGATACTTCTAGAAGTGTGTTTATTTTTGGAGTAGACCACTCCATCTACTGGCCAGGCTACCCAGAGAGGAGGATCCATCTCTGGTTATAGAACTGGTAATGCTCAAATCCCAGATAAAAGCTTCCTCAAACACATGCGTATGATAACAAACAGATTTTCATCCTTTCCTTTTCAAATATCAGATTTACTACAGTACCAGTCAAAAGTTTGTACACATACTCATTCAAGGATTTTTCTTTATTTTTAATATTTTCTACATTGTAGAATAATAGTGAAGACATCACAATTATGAAATAAAACATATGGAATCATGTAGTAACCAAAAATGTATTAAACAAATCAAAATATGTCTTATATTTTAGATTCTTCAAAGTAGCCACCCTTTGCCTTGACAGCTTTGCACACTCTTGGCATTCTCACAACCAGCTTCACCTGGAATGCTTTTCCAACAGTCTTGAAGGAGTTCCCACATATGCTGAGCACTTGCTGGCTACTTTTCCTTCACTCTGCGGTCCAACTCATCCCAAACGATCTCAGCTGGGTCAAGGTCATTTGATTGTGGAGGGCAAGTCATCTGATGCAGCACTCCATCACTCTCCTTGGTCAAATAGCCCTTACACAGCCTGGAGGTGTGTTGAGTCAATGTCCTGTTGAAAAACAAATGATAGTCCCACTAAGAGCTAACCAGATGGGATGGTGTATCATTGCAGAATGCTTTGGTAGCCATGCTGGTTAAGTGTGCCTTGAATACTAAATAAATCACAATGTCACCAGCAAAGCACCCCCACACCTTCTCCTCCATGCTTCACGGTAGGAACCACACATGCAGAGATAATCCGTTCACCTACTCTGCGTCTCAAAGACAAGGCGGTTTGAACCAAAAATCTCAAATTTGGACCAAAGGACAGATTTCCACGTCCATTACTCGTGTTTCTTGGTCCAAGCAAGTCTCTTGTTCTTATTGGTGTCCTTTAGTAGTGGTTTCTTTGCAGCAATTCGACTATGAAGGCCTGATTCGCACAGTCTCCTCTGAACAGTTGATGTTGAGATGTGTCTGTTAAACTTTGTGAAGCATTTATTTGGACTGCAATTACTGAGGTGCAGTTAACTCTAATGAACTCATCCTTTGCAGCAGAGGTAGCTCTGGGTCTTACTTTCCTGTGGCTGTCCTCATGAGAGCCAGTTTCATCATAACGCTTCATGGTTCTTGAGACTGCACTTGAAAAAAAAAGTTCTTGAAATTTTCCACATTGACTGACCTTCATGTCTTAAAAGAATGGACTGTCATTTCTTTTAGCTTATTTGAGCTGTTCTTGCCATAATATTAACTTAGTCTTTTACCAAATAGGGCCATCTTCTGTACACCCCTACCTTGTCACAACACAACTATTTGGCTCAAATGCAGTAAGGAAAGAAATTCCACGTTAACTTTTAACAAGGCACACCTGTTAATTGAAACTACCGGTCAACGCAGCGTTGACCTGCGTTGACTACCTCATGAAGCTGGTTGAGAATACCAAGAGTGTACTAAGCTGTTAAGGCAAAGGGTGGCTATTTTGAAGAATCTCAAATACAAAATAGATTTTGATTTGTTAAACTCTTTTTTTGGTTATCACATGATTCCATATGTGCCATTTCATAATTTTGATGTCTTCACAATTATTCTACAATGTAGAAAATAGTAAAAACAAAGAAAATGAATGAGTAGGTGGAATGAGTAGGTGTGTCCAAACTTTTGACTTTTGACTGGTACTGTAAATGTTTCACAAGTTGGTAAAATCCTTATTTCTTTACAATTTTTCCCTGATGGGCCTTTCAGTAAATGTTTGAGTAGGTATTTCAGATTTCACACATTTCTCTTTGAACCAATGCAGGAATGTCAATGACACAATACATAGTTTATTCTGAGGGAGAAAAAAAAAATCATCTCAGGATTTCAGGCCAAGATCAGCAAATTCCTACACAAATAATCATTGATGACATTAAACCAGATACCTGTGCCTTCAAAATCACATTTCAATAGTTATTCCATTGATTGTTAGTCAAAAACAAATATCTATTGAAATATTTAGACATACATTCAGATAAATATTCACCTTCCTTGTTGCAACGACATTTTAGCTCACAAAAACAAATATTTATGTGGTGCTTAATTATTAGGAGATGTTTTAGAAGAAAAGTTTGAAGAGAGAAAGTCTATCCACAGATCTGGCAATGTTCTTGAAGTGCCTTCTTGGCCTCAGGTTGACAGAAAGTCTTTGGCTATGTGGATCTCTCTGTGTGAGTCCAAGGTGTCGCTCTATGTTGATTGGAAGTTGGTCCAGAGTGGTTCACTAGGAAAGCTCCATATCTGCTGTGGAAGAAGTGCTGCTGGATGCCTCAGGCGCTGTGGTTGCCACCAACCGCTCCCGATTGCCAAACACCTCAGCGACTGGAGACAGCACATACATGGATGGCACGCGAAGTCAGTGAACATACTCGGTCACGTACACACAAAACACACCATGTTGATAATCATCAGCTACTAATCTAACACCTCAGTGGCCAAGCAGACACACAGATATACAAACCCATGACTCTACTACCAAGCAGGAGAGATGATAGCTATATAAACATAACAGTCAAAGCCCATAATAAATAGATGTTCAATACAGAGGGAGAGAGATACTATCCCTCTATTGAACAGGTAGTTTTTTCATAGCCACTGTGCTTCTACATCTGCACTGCTTGCTGTTTGGGGTTTTAGGCTGGGTTTATTTGTGACATCTGCTAATGTAAAAAGGGCTTTATAAAATACATTTGGTTGATTGATTAAAAAAGTGTAAAGGCTAGTTGCCATATTCTAAATATATATATTTTTTTCTTGAACAAAAATAAAATACATGATAGACTCAGCTCCTTGTCAGGCCTAGAGCAGAAGGTAATAACATTGAAACTGTACCTGCTGCCACATCACTTATGTCCCAAACCCGCAGGCCATCCCTCTGTCCTCCAAATGCATATACAAAGGGCATGTCAGGACAGCACGCTGCACAGAACAGCACCCCCTATCAACAGAAAGGGAGCATTTCACCGGAACAGCCACATATACAGCACACATTCAAACATTCGCTGTTAGACCGAAACGTGGCGGATCTTAATGCAATGACATGGCAATGATTACAGCGACAGAGAAACCATCTTTACCATTTTCATGTCCCGGGTGTGAACCAGATTGGGCTTGTTCCCCAAGATGTCCCAAATCTTGACGTGTTTGTCTGCTGACGAGGTGACCAAGCATCCCCGGATCTGGCTGCTAAGGTCCAAGCCTATAGGGTCAGAGACAACCGATTTCAACTCTGTTTCCCTGACTTTGAATGCCATGTTTGTGTACCAGTACTCATCCAGTATTTTAAAGTCTGAATATGAAGGGGTAGGGGCTAGAGGAACTGGGGGCAGAAATTGGCCAGTCTCCACACCCACCTGACACCTCTCCGTCATGTGCCCTTAGTGTAAACACTGGCTTGTCCGAGCGTGCGTCCAGACAGTAAACAAAGCCGTCCTCTGTGCTCGCCTAAAACACAGCCAACCATCAGTGAGAGTGGAAACAGGAAAGTGCACCAAGCATTTTCCATGTGAAAGTTAGCCAATATGCAATGCTATGTGAGAGGTGGCGAGAGGGCAGCTTACCAGGAAGTTGCAGGGAGAGAAGTGGTTCCAGGCGACCCTTTCCACCTGCCCGCTAAACCTCCAAGTGCGATGGCTGCTGTCCGGGCTGCGGCAGTCATACAGGATTGCCGACCTAGCCAGAGGAAGAAGACACAGGTTAAGACTTGTTAGTTTTGTACAGTCACAATTCCAACCTCCTATATACAGGATACTTTTTTTAATTTTTTTTTTTTTACAATTTTAGAGGTTGTAATAGATTAAGATTGGACATACTTATCGTATGATCCTGATATCAGGGTCTGAGCTTCAAAGGGGTGGAACATCAACGTCTGGACCTAAAAGGGACATGACTTTAATGTTTGAGATCAACATTACAAGTAAGCAGGCGAGGCTACATCCAAAATCAATTTCACATTTTATTTTTATTATTTATTTAGAGTAGGCCCATTATGGGAAGTTAAACAGGCTGTGATGACTGGACACACATACCTTGTCAGTGTGTCTGCACAGTGTTGTGGCCGGTTTTCCCTGTGCCAGATCCCACAGGATCACTGTTTTGTCGGCTGACCCACTGGCCAAGACGTTGCTGTGGAAAAGAGAAGCAACACACAGAACCTCAGAGTAAAGGTGGAGGGTAGGTTTGTGACAACGCAAGTGACATTGTGATTGTGTGGTTACACTGACATGAGTGGAAAGGTCTGGGGCTAGGGGTGAGGGGTAACGGGTACCACTCCAATATGACTCACCGGACCAGTTTGTTCCAGGATAAGTCGAGTACAGCGTCTGTATGACCTTCCACTGGCTCTGCTGCAGCCTAAAAATTCCAATTGCATGTTAGGATTCGGGCCATAGTGAGGAGACACCAACACCATAAACATAACAGTAGAAACTACCACATCCAAGTCCTTGTGGGAAAATTACCTTTTTGCTTTTCTTTTTCTTCTTGGAGGCCTTCTTGCTCCCCAGAGTGAAGGCAGGCTCTAGGCAGTCCACCACATCCAGGTCCCACACGTCAATCTGCGGTGTCATGTTGCCTACAGCCGCATAATTGCCTGTACAAACAGATGGGATTAATGTGAAGTCAAAAAAATACATGTTATACACTAAGAAAACACTGAATTGAATGTCCACTTCACAGAGTCGGGTTGAGATAAACTGCTGTTTGAGTTTAACTCAAATCTGAGAATCCATTCAACACTATAAAAAGTGAAAACACTCACCTGTGCCTTCTGGACTAGGGTCAAAGTTAAGCCACTCCACACACAGTGGATAGGCTGGCAGGAGTATGTCATGGTGAATATAGAGGGATTCCTCCTCGGAGTTGTATACTGTGCAGAGGCAAATAAATATTTATTAAAAACAACCTTTGTTTTTACACTGGCATGTACACAGAGTATACCAAACATTAGGAAAACCTTCCTAATATTGAGTTGCAAACCAAGCAGTGTTGCAGGTCTTGACACAAACCATTGTGCCTGCTACCATACCCTGTACAAAAGCATTTAAATATTTTGTCTTCCCCATTCATCTGATTGGCACACATTCACAATCCATGTCTCAAGGCTTGAAAATCCTTCTTTAACCTGTCTCCTCCCCTTCATATACACTGACTGAAGTGGATTTGACATCAGTTGAAAGCTATGGATCACATGTTGGTCAATCTATGTCATGGAAAGAACATTTTTTGTACAGTCACTATGTCTACACTGATACACAAACTCCCGCTTCACAGCATCAAATAGTAAGTCTCAGCTGAGAGTCAAATTGCAGTCTCTGCAACTCACCGTGAATCTCCAGGTTGCAGCAGTCCTTCTCTGCTCTGCCTGAAATTACGAGGTTATCATTGGGCTTGATTTGAAAGTCCTCTCGCTCATACTGGTCCTGGAGAGACAAAGAAAAGATACCAACAACTATGTCTGAATGATACAGAATTACCAGAAATTAAGAGCTGGGACGATAAACCGAAAATGATCAGTACGACCATTTATCGCAAGCATTTTGCTAATATCGTTCATCATGAGAAGTAGCCTAAACTAGAGAAATGTGAAGTTTGAAATTAAATAAGTTGGTTTAATGGGACAATTGATGGCTACAACCATCAAACTAGTAATAGTTGTTTAAAGGATAATAAATAAATAAAATACTGTAGTGCACATTATAAACTTATTGTTACTATTTATCGGTATCGCAACAATTAGGTCATTTTTCACAATATGGATTTTTTAGGTGGCAGGTAGCCTAGTAGTTAGAAGGTTGGGCCAGTAACCGAAAGGTCGCTGGATCGAATACCCGAGCAGACATGGTGAAAAATCTATCGATGGCCCTTAAGCAAGGCACTTGACCCCAATTTGCTTCAGGGGCGCCGTACTACTATGGCGGACCCTGTAAAACAACACATTTCACTGCACCTATCCGGTGTGTGACAAAATATCTTTTGTGTGATATGTATGGCATGTACTACTAGTTGGTACCAAACCAGACTGGTGAGATGTTTCATCACTCTGAACTGGCACACAGCCCTGGACTCACTGTGTCTTTGATGGTAATGTAAGGATCCTCCTCATTGGTGCTGAACACTGTGAGGCCGGCAAGGCTGTCACCAAGGTTGGCAGTCACTGTGCCAGAAAAAAGAGATGAACAGTAAGTGAGTTCTTTTGGGGGGGGGAGGGTCAGACATAATCTGAGAGCAGACGCAGAAACGATATTTACCAGAGTCTTCCTCGTCATATCTATCCAAACCATACTCTGCTAGTTCATCAGCTTCCTCCCTTCCTGCTTCATTTTCATCTTGCTCTGGCTCCTGTCCCTGAACAGCTTCTGCCTCGTCACTCTGTTCCTGCCCGCTGGCCATGCCTTCATCATCCTCCTCTTCACCTACGCGTTCACTGAGCAAACAAATACCTGAATTGCTAATCCTGAAAATGTATAATGTTGGGGTCAATTCCATTTTGAACTTATTTGATGAAACCCCCACCCCCCATTGAGAAAATTATTTCTTAGTCACGTCGCTGGTCCAGAAATAATGAGTATTTCAACCATTTAGCTACACATTTCAATTCATTTCCTATATTGACTGGGTTTAAATAGCAGTTTCGGTCTCATACTCTCACTCAGGTCAGTGTTCTTTTCTAAAGCCCTCCCAAACAAACAAAACAAGTTATATGTCAAGTAAGTCATCCAAAAACTCCACCAACCCCAATTGTTCTTTTGCCTCTGCTATAATGCGTTGCAATTCCTCTTTGCTCAACTCCACCTGTAACAAAATGTGGTAGCAGGTTAAAACAGACATTACCTAGCTGGTGCCATTAATTTTATTTGAATGAATTAGGCTGTTTATTAACTATAAATGCTGTAATTCCAAACGAACGTATTAGCGAGCTTGCTAGCTGGGGTGTATTCATTAATTGGATTCCGTTGCAAAATGTTTATCTGTTGCAAAACGTTTTGAAAACATTTTGCAACTGAAACCGTTTATTCCAAACTTAAAACGTTTTGCAACGAAAACGAGTTTATATTTGTCAAATTATGGTAGGTCCCTCCCCGTCTCGTTTGCTTCAGTTAGGTTCCTAGTATAAATGATAAACGGTTTGGGTTTTGCAACGTAATACGACTAATGAAAACACCACAGATGTATTTTCTGTCTTGTTGACAATTTAGATTCTTACCTTATCTGGTGTTTCCTTCGAAACGCCTCGCTTTACCCATCCAACACAAGTGATCTGAGAACTCATTATTGACAACGTACCAGTTTTCTAGTAATGCACACGAAATGCAATGTAATGTACAACTTTAAAGTGTACAAAACAGTTCGTAAAGATACAGAAGTTACATAAAAATGGCACACCAATGATTGACATGTGAGTTGAGTCCTACTCTGTCGAGAGAGGCAGTGTCGCAGACTGATGACGTACTTCTTCTTTTGAGTTTTTAGTGCCGAGTCGTACACTTACGGTACTTACCGTACTGGAGTGTGAGGCCGGTCACGACCTGTCTATACCACTATATCCAAATCAAATGTTATTGGTCACATTCAAGTGTTTAGAAAACGTTGTTGCGGGTGTAGCGAAATGCTTGTGTTTCGAGCTTCGACAGTGCAGTGCAGTAATATCTAACAAGTAATATAAAAAAAATTCACAACATATACCCAATACACACATCTAGTAAATGAATGGAATTAAGAATATATACATATATGGACAAGTAATTTCAGAGCAACATAGACTTAGATACAGTAGAATAGTATAGAATACGGTATATATATATGAGATGAGTAATGCAAGATATGTAAACATTATAAAAGTCACTAGTACAATTTGGGTTACGTGCCTTCCTCAAGGGCACATCAACAGACTAACCTTGTCAGTTTCGGGAGTCGAATTAGCAACCTTTCAGTCACTGGCCTAACGCTCTAACCGCTAGACATGGTGCCGGAGGGAATAGCTGCCGTTTTATGGGCTCCTAACCAACCGTGCTATTTTGTTTGTTTTTTCCCATTGTTTGTAACTTATTGCGTACATAATGTTGCTGATACCGTCTCTTATGAACGAAAAGAGCTTCTGGACATAAGAACAGCAATTACTCACCTTGAACTGGACAAATAATTTTTCTTTAATGAGTCGGACGAGGGGGATTTACTCCAGACAACCAACAAGGCCCTCATTCCCGCCATTCGGAGATATTGCGGAAGGAGGTCGTGGTGCCTTGTAAGGATCCGGCAACGAGTGGCTAATCTGCCTTTACCATCGGTACTATTAGCCAGCGTACAGTCATTGGATAATGAAATAGACAAACTACAAGCACATATATCCTACCAACGGAACATTGAAAACTGTAATATCTTATGTTTCACCGAGTCATGGCTGAATGACGACATGAATAACATACAGCTGGTGGGTTATACATTGTATCGGCAGGATCGAACAGCAGCCTCTGGTAAAACAAGGGGTAGCGGTCTATGTATATTTGTAAACAATAGCTGGTGCACGATATCTAAGGAAGTCTCAAGGTTTTTCTCGCCTGAGTATCTCATGATAAGCTGTAGACCACACAATCAACCGAAAGAGTTTTCATCTATATTCTTCGGAGCTGTCTATTTACCACCACAAACCGATGCTGGCACTTAGACTGCACTCAATAAGCTGTATACGGCCATAAGCAAACAGGAAAAATGCACATCCAGAGGCGGCGCTCCTAGTGGCCGGGGACTTTAATGCCGGGAAACTTAAATCCATTTGACCTAATTTCTACCAGCATGTTAAATGTGCAACCAGAGGGGAAAAAAACTCTAGACCACCTTTACTCCACACACAGAGACACATACAAAGCTCTCCCTGTCACATTCTGACCTGTATTTTCCTTTGTTTTGTCTTTATTGAGTATGGTCAGGGCGTGAGTTTGGGTGGGCAGTCTATGTTTTGTATTTCTATGTTTTTCTATTTCTGTGTACAGCCTAGTATGGTTCTCAATCAGAGGCAGGTGTAGTTAGTTGTCTCTGATTGAGAATCATACTTAGGTAGCCTGGGTTTCACTGTTGGTTTGTGGGTGTTTGTTTCCGTGTCTGTGTTTTTCACTACACGGTACTGTTTCTGTTTTGTTATTTCACATATTCATTTATTGTTTTTGTATTTCATAGTGTTCAGTGCTTTTGTTATTAAAATCGTCATGAACACTTACCACGCTGCATCTTGGTCCGATCCTTACTCCTCTTCAGACGAAGAGGAGGAAATCTGCCGTTACACTCCCTCGCTCTACATTTGGTAAATCTGACCATAATTCTATCCTCCTGATTCCTGCTTACAAGCAAAAACTAAAACAGCAATCACCAGTGACTCGGTCAATAAAAAAGTGTTCAGATGAATCAGATGCTAAACTACAGGACTGTTTTGTTAGCACAGACTGGAATATGTTCCAGGATTCTTCTGATGGCATTGAGGAGTACAATACATTAGTCACTGGCTTCATCAATAAGTGTATCGACGACGTTGTGCCCACAGTGACTGTACGTACATACCCCTACAAGAAACAATGGATTACAGGCAACATCCACATTGAGCTCAACAGTAGAGCTGCCACTTTCAAGGAGCGGAGCTTAATGGAAATCCTGCTATGCCCTCAGACAAGCCATCAAACAGGCAAAGTGTCAATACAGGACTAAGATTGAATCGTACTACACCGGCTCCGACACTCGTTGGATGTGGCAGGGTTTGCTAACTATTACAGACTACAAAGGGAAGCACAGCCACGAGCTGTCCAGTGACACAAGCCTACCAGTCAAGATAAATTACTTCTATGCACGCTTTGAGGCAAGAAACACTGAAACATGCATGATAGCATCAGCTGTTCCAGATGACTGTGTGATCACACTCTTCGTAGCCAATGTGAGTAAGACCTTGAAACTAGTCAACATTCACAAGGCCGCAGGACCAGACGGATTACCAGGACGTGTGCTCCGAGCATGCACTGACCAACTGGCAAGTGTCTTCACTGACATTTTTAACCTCTCCCTGTCGGAGAGGTAATACCAACATGTTTCAAGCAGACCACCATAGTCCCTGTGCCCAAGGACACTAAGGTAACCTGCCTAAATGATTACCGACCGGTAGCACTCACGTCTGTAGCCATGAAGTGCTTTGAAAGACTGGTCATGGCTCACATCAACACCATTATCCCAGAAACCCTAGACCCACTCCAATTTGCATACCGCACCAACAGATCCACTGATGATGCAATCTCTATTGCACTACTCCACACTGCCCTGTCACACCTGGACAAAAGGAACACCTATGTGAGAATGCTATTAATTGACAACAGTTCAGCGTTCAACACCATAGTGCCCTCAAAGCTCATCACAAAGCTAAGGACCCTGGGACTAAACACCTCCCCCTGCAACTGGATCATGGACTTTCTGACGGGCCGCCACCCATGTGGTAAGGGTAGGTAACAACACATCCACCACTCTGATCATCAACACTGGGGCCCCTCAGGGGTGTGTGCTCAGGCCCCTCCTGTACTTCCTGTTCACTCATGACTGCATGGCCAGGCACGACTCCAACACCATCATTAAGTTTGCCGATGACACAACTGTGGTAGGCCTGATTACTGACAACGACGAGACAGCTTATAGGGAGGAGGTCAGAGGCCTGGCCGTGTTTTTATTTATTTTTATTTAACCTTTATTTAACCAGGTAGGCAAGTTGAGAACAAGTTCTCATTTACAATTGCGACCTGGCGTTATGTGGTGCCAGGACAACAACCTCTCCCTCAACGTGATCAAGACAAAGAAGATGATCATCTACTACAGGAAAAGGCGGGCCGAACAGGCCCCCATTAACATCCATGGGGCTGTAGTCCACATCACCAACACACTTTCATGGTTCAAACACACCAAGACAGTTTTTTGGAAGATGAGCTGTATCTGACCTGAATATTGAAATGACGACCAACACAATCACAGTTCTATATAAAATACAAAGAATTTTGATTTGATTTGGAATAACATACAAATTACAATACACTAGACAAAATACTTGAATGACAAATATTGTACAGGGGCAGATTGTTAGTTCATATATACCTTTGGTTTAAAACAAATCACAATATAATACAGCAACATGTATTGAGAGTGTCATGCCCTGACCTTAGTATTCTTTGTTTTCTTTATTATTTTGGTTAGGTCAGGGTGTGACATGGATGATGTATGTGTTTTTGTTCCTGTCTAGGGGTTTTGTATGTCTATGGTTAGTTGCCTGTGTCTGCACTTGTTTATATATAGCGTCACGTTCGTTTTTGTTTTTTTGTATAGTTTGTTTAGTGTTTCTCGGTTAATAAATAGAATACTGTATTCACATCACGCTGCGCCTTGGTCTCCTCCATTCAACGAACGTGACAGAATAACCCACCAAACAAGGACCAAGCAGCGTGAAAGGGAGGAACAGCACTTTGTGGAAGAATGGACCCGAGAGAAGGATGAGTGGGTAACAACCTGGGAGGAGATGGAGAGGTGGTCGATCGATCGAGGGAGAGTACCAAAGCCCGCTTGGGATTCTATGGAACAGTGCGCGGAGGGATACAGGAGAATGGAGGAACGGCGACGATATAAGTGTACACGGCTAGCACGGAAGCCCGAGAGGCAGCCCCAATATTATTATTTTTTTTTGGGGGGGGGCTAAGGGGTAGGAGACCTAAGCCAACTCCTCCTTACCGTGGGGAGCGTGTTACTGTTCTGGCACTGTGTGTGAGTCTGCACAGCCCTGTGCGTCCTGTGCAAGCGCCCTGCATTTGCAGGGCAAGTATAAACATCCAGCCAGGATGGGTTGTGTCAGCTCTACACTCCAGACCTCCAGTACACCTCCACAGCTCAGTACGTCCTGTGCCTGCTCCCCAGCCCAGTACCAGTGCCAACACCACGCACCAGGCTTCCTGTGCGTCTCTAGAGCCCTGTACGCCCTGTTCCTCCTTCCCGCACTCGCCCTGAGGTGCGTGTCCTCAGCCCGGTACCACCAGTGCCGGTACCACGCACCAGGCCTACAGTGCACCTCGCCAGTTCAGAGCGTCCGGCGACAGTACCCAGTCCAGAGCGTCCAGGCGACAGTACCCAGTCCAGAGCGTCCGGCAACAGTACCCAGTCCAGAGCGTCCAGGCGACAGTACCCAGTCCAGAGCGTCCGGCAACAGTACCCAGTCCAGAGCGTCCGGCAACAGTACCCAGTCCAGAGCGTCCGGCGACAGTCTACAGACCGGAACCTCCTACGACGGGCCGCAGACCGGAACCTCCTACGACGGGTCACAGTCCGGAACCTACCGCGACGGGTCACAGTCCGGAACCTACCACGACGGGTCACAGTCCGGATCCGCCAGAGTCTCCCTACAGTCCGGATCCGCCAGAGTCTCCCTCCAGTCCGGATCCGTCAGAATCTCCCTCCAATCCAGAGGCGCCACTCACTCCAGACTCGACCATCAGTCCAGTGGCGTCCTCTAGTCCGTGGTCGGCGGTGAGGGTTCCCGCTCCAGAGACATTAAGTAAGTGTGCCGAGCCAGAACCGCCACCTCGGAGTTATGCCCACCCAGACCCTCCCATATAGGCTTAGGTGTGCGGCCGGGAGTCCGCACCTTTGGGGGGGGGGGGGGTACTATCACGCCCTGACCTTAGTATTCTTTGTTTTCTTTATTATTTTGGTTAGGTCAGGGTGTAACATGGGTGATGTATGTGTTTTTATCCTGTCTATGGGTTTTGTATGTTGCCTGTGTCTGCACTTGTTTATATATAGCGTCACATTCGTTTTTGTTGTTTTGTATAGTTTGTTTAGTGTTTGTTTAGTGTAATAAATAGAAGAATGTATTCACATCACGCTGCGCCTTGGTCTCCTCCATTCAACGAACGTGACAGAGAGGTTATATAAGAGGTTAGTCAATGGCGATAGACTTCTATCAAAATGCTTAAAGTCAAAAATGTTCACGTAAATACTTGAGGTGACCATGAGTTTGTATGGAAGCCCGTTCCCGCCACCAAAAAATTAAATCTGACTCAGAGTTATGACATAGTAAGTCATAATTATATGATAGTAAGTCATTATTATGAGATACATTTAGGCGATCTGTATCATATAAATCCAATGTACACTTTGCATCAGGCCCTCAACTTAAGATAACCTTATGCATATCCTAGTCAATCACACATTGTGTGTGTGTGTAAGAAAGAGATTGTGGTGATATTGTTCAATATTAACATATTGAAAAGTTTTGTTGATGTGAGTTGGTGCCTGTTTGATGACATCTGGTTGACATCAGAGTTAATTAATATGTACAAAACATTAGGAACACCTTCCTAATATTGAGTTGCACTCCCTTTTGCCCTCAGAACAGCCTCAATTTGTTGGGTCATGGACTCTACAAGGTGTCGAAAGCGGTCCACAGGGATGCTGGCCCATGTTGATTTCAATGCTTTCCACAGTTGTGTCAAGTTGTCTGGATGTCCTTTGGGTGATGCACCATTCTTGATACACGCGGGAAACTGTTGAGCGTGAAAAACCTTGTAGCGTTGAAGTTCTTGACACTCAAACCAATGCACCTGGCACCTACTACCATACCCCATTCAAAGGCACTTAAATATTTTGTCTTGCCCATTCACCCTCTGAATGGCATACATACACAATCCATGACTCAAAAATCTTTCTTTAACCTGTCTCTTCCCCTTCATCTACACTGATTGAAGTGGAAGATCAATAAGGAATCATAGCTTTCACCTGGATTCACCTGGTCATGGAAATATGTTTTGTACACTCAGTGTAAAGCCACTGATTATTCAATACTGTAACTTAGAAATGAGTTACCCAATCAGAACCCAAAATATAAGATTGGTTTACTCTATTGTGCGTAAACAATGTAATTGTAAACAACACAGTATAGCTTCAACACATGGTTAAAAATATAATTTGTATCTGATGGATGGTCAGTCCTGCATCCATATGTGAGTCCTTGTGTCTATGTATTTGAGATTGGTTACATTTCTCCTGCCCCATTCCTCAGCTGTGGTGGGAGAAGCTTTGTTATTGTGTGAATCCCAGATTGCCCCTTTAAAAGGGGTCGACCTGCAGGACTATTCAATGTCCATGATCCAGACATTCTATCTCATAATCTCATAATTATGACTTTCTATCTCATAATTATACCTTAGTATCTCATAACTCGTAGTCAGATATTTTTTCCTGGGTGGCGGGAACGAGCTTCCATACTTGATGGCTTGCCTGGTTCATGCAATTTGAGCTTTTGGAATTATTCCTGACTAAATCCAGAAATGTTTGGATAGGCCTAGGCCACAAATTGTATAAAAATCTGTATGCTTTGTTTAAAGAAGAAAAGTATTGTTGTCATTCATAGTCTTCCATATGGCATTGAAATCAGAATTTTAACATTACAAGACACATTAAATGTAACAGTGTATACATGTGCTGTATGTAACACCCAGGCACTGTTGTGTTCCTCCCAGAAGTGTCTAAGTTAAGACCTCCAAAAAATGTCATCATTGTAAAAATACAAGACACATTAAATGTAACAGTGTATACATGTGCTGTATGTAACACCCAGGCACTGTTGTGTTCCTCCCAGAAGTGTCTAAGTTAAGACCTCCAAAAAATATCATCATTGTAAAAATACAAGACACATTAAATGTAACAGTGTACATGTAACAATCAGTGACAT
The DNA here is from genome assembly GCF_034236695.1 of Oncorhynchus nerka. Taxonomy (NCBI): domain Eukaryota; kingdom Metazoa; phylum Chordata; class Actinopteri; order Salmoniformes; family Salmonidae; genus Oncorhynchus; species Oncorhynchus nerka. Next base: position 58,634,193 of record NC_088418.1, read on the forward strand.
AAAAGTGCTAAATATGCAATAGATCCAGAGATCTGAGCAACAGAGCTGAGCTTCATGGCTGGTTTGGTTAGTCGTAGTCCCCACCAAACTATTAAGCTACTAATAATATTAATTCATATTAATTAAAGCTATTAAAACATGTATTGAATACATCTTTAGCTGCTCAACAATACTTGGAAATATGGTAGGTCCTGACAAATGCAGGACTCTCTCTTCTCTGACAACGTTTCAGAGATTAAAAGTAAAGGTCCATAATCTCCTCCTCCTTGTCCTCATTGTGTTTAAGTATCTTATCACCGACAGGCTTTAAGCGTTTGGTCACCAGTTTGAGGTTGGTCTCGTGAAGGATGACCTGGCTCAAGTACTTCTCTCGTTTGATCTGTTCCCTCACTGTGTAAGGCACGTCCGGGATCACGTAGGACAGAACGAACTTGGTCAGGTATACAATGTGCTGAGGGGACAAGGGTATAAGGGTCGGAAGGAGGGAAAACATTATTAGGATTTCTTGAAAGGCTAGAAAATGTCCATCTGGCATTAGACTATACAGTAGAAAGAAAAATCAGGTCAAAGCAACGTTTCAGAGAAATTTCTACTCACCTCTACAACTATTATGAAAGCCATCTTGGCAGCTATCACATGCCAGTAGTAGATACTGTATTCATATTGTCTGTGGTGTCCTGGTGGATATCTGAAATCTCGATATCTAAAGTATGACAGAGAGACTGCATGAAATATTTCAATGTCTAACACGATTTCATTGAAACCCATCTCATATACATTCACATTACCTGCAGGTGGTGCTGTTATTGAACCAGTAAGGTGTTTGCAAGGGCCGGCTCTTGTTGGAGAAGTCCTTGATGTCGAACACAGAGAGCGTGTTGTTGATGTAGCCCTGCATGGTGTGACTGGAATGGTCTCCATAGGGATACACAGAGAAAGACCAGTAGTAAACCAATCGTGGGATCATGTCTGATGTGAAGGCAATGATCATGGCCTGGCAGAGAGACAGGGAAGTGGAGGAGACAGTGCACATTAAACTGGTGCTCATCATATTAGATTAATTATAATCTTTCTAAGAATGTCACTACATCAGCATGGTAACAATCAAATCATATGACTGACATCCAATGATGGGATTATGCAATGGAGAATAAACCAAGATAAATACGTCATCTTAAAAAATATATGTATGTTTCATAATACTTCATAATCCAATGGAGGAGCCATCACTCACATTTGATGCCACAGCCAAGATGGCGACACCTTGGAGAATGGGTTGCCACGCCCCGATGTCTTGGGCCTTCTCTGGAACCATGCGGCGGAACTGGGTGATGATCTTCCAGGCGTCCACCCGGATCTCAAAGAGGTTATTGACCAGAGCCAGGACAGGAGCCAGGGGGAAGGAGGCCACAAACAGAGTCACAAAACCAAACTGGATCACTGTAGGAAAAAGCCACGCAGACACAAAGCCAAATTTGATCACTGCAGAAAAAAAGCCTTTACATCAATAGATCTGGGAACCTGATACTATGATAGTAGCTGATAGGCTAGCTAGGGGGGAATCTGACACTATGATAGTAGCTGATAGGCTAGCTAGGGGGGAACCTGATGCTATGATAGTAGTTGATAGGCTAGCTAGGCGGGAATCTGACACTATGATAGTAGCTGATAGGCTAGCTAGAGGGGAACCTGGTACTATGATAGTTAGTAGTTGATAGGCTAGCTATGGGGAATCTGATACTATGATATTAGCTGATAGGCTAGCTAGGGGGGAATCTGATACTATGATAGTATCTAGGGGGGATTTGCACCATATAGCTTATGTCCATCCAACCCTTCTAGATTAAGTAAGTGCCTTGGGGATAGGGGCTATAGGTGGGTTCTGGACAGAGTCCAAAGAAATAGCAGGATCAGGTTAAAAAACTTCCCGAGCATACGCATATAGCTACCACCATATTGTGTCCACACCTATCCAATCCTCTCAGATCTACGGAGGTTCCAGGGGCTAGGGTGGGAGAGAGGGAGACAGTTTGCCTCATTCTTCATATCTTACCCATCTCCAGGTATTCATAGAAGAGGCCCAGCTTCCCAATGGGCTGCAGCTGATAGTCCTGCTCCCAGCGAGGAATCACCTTTTCAGACCCCACACGTGTGCAGTAGCGGAATATCAAATTCTTCATCCACCTGATGAGAAACATGTCAATCGCAGAATCATGATGCTTATAACAAGGTAATAGAGCTCGCCAGCTTGTAGTCCTAAAAAAACGGAAATGAGTTAGCATTTTCTAAGGGGAAAATCCTAAAAAACTAACATTTGTTAGCATTTCCTATGGGGAAAATTAATAGGGAAAGAATGGGGTTTTGGGATAAACGCCGAAAATAAGGTCTGAGGTTGAAATAGGATTAGGAGATATTATATGTTTTATCCAATGAGATAATATCAGTCAGTTAACATGACCTTAATGAATTATGAAGCCTTTATGTGCTTTATGTTTTTGTTTTGATTACATAAATGCTTTAAAAATCACAAAAAGCGATGTTAGCTGATGAAGATGATCTCATAGAACAAAACGTATAAGATCTCCTAAACCTGTGTTTTTGGCATTTATCCAGAAACCGAACAAAAAAACATTCATTTCCCCATAGGCTTTGGCCAATAAGCCATGGTGGAGTTAGTCTCCGTTAGTGCCAACAAAAAGACACCTTTATGTTTGCTCTCTGAATCAGATGATAATGATGTCTGAATACAGATACACTTGAAGATAAGGGGGTATTCCATTTTGAGTTGGGATGGAATAAATCATTGAACCAACCCTGATCCAATGTAACTGGGAAACTTTACGGTTGCTGGACTCCTAGAGAGCTGATGTGGTTGGCCATTTTGTTCTTCCATTGAACCAACCCTGATCCAATGTAACTGGGAAACTTTACGGTTGCTGGGCTCCTAGAGAGCTGATGTGGTTGGCCATTTTGTTCTTCCATTGAACCAACCCTGATCCAATGTAACTGGGAAACTTTACGGTTGCTGGGCTCCTAGAGAGCTGATGTGGTTGGCCATTTTGTTCTTCCATTGAACCAACCCTGATTCAATGTAACTGGGAAACTTTACGGTTGCTGGGCTCCTAGAGAGCTGATGTGGTTGGCCATTTTGTTCTTGCATTGAACCAAAAACTTACGGCAGCAACACCTCCTGAATGTTATTCCAGATGGCTTTACCGCCCATGATGACAGTAAGCTGGGTTGTCAATTCAATCAGGCATCCTCCTGGATCACACTGGCAAGGATGAGACACAAACAATGCATCAACCAATGTCGGCCATCTTGTAGTATTACATGATTAAGCACCTCCATTCAAACAGCTTGTATTTAGTGGAAGATTTCCAGGTTCATTCATTTTAAATATGAAGGTCTCTTTTAGTCAAACACAAAGGCCACAGAATGCAACAGCTAATAATTTGGCAACGAAGTTAGAACACAAGCGAAGTGGAAAATTAAAACACTGTCATACAGAATATGTGATAACACAGTACTAAGCACCAATCTCCAATCAACTGAGCCTTCAATCAACTGATCTTTCAGTCAACTGATAGGCGTACGTACCTCCTCATTCCTGTACTTGCCCAGCAGGTAAACAGGTTGTCCTGGGTAACCAACCACTTTCCCTTTGGCAAAGGCAATGTAGAAGCAGGAGGAGTAGTAGTTGACAAACTGGAACAGGAACATCTTCAGAGTCAGACTGTTCTCATAATCCGTCTTGGTCCTTGGTAGCTCTTTAAAATGAAGTAAGGCATCTTCTCAGTCTCATCAAAAAAACATCAGGCTTAAATCAAGCTTTTGCTGTGTCCATATTCTGCAAGTGACTCTGGATAAGGACATCAGCTAATGGCTATTGTGGTGGTGCTAATTTCTGTATAAATCTGTTGGCATACATATATTTGGATTACTTCAGACCTATTGGCGTGCAATATTTACTCATACCATGGTATAATAGCAGAATGTTTGGGGCACTGCATCAACCTTGCTACGGCATGTTTGAGTGAATATTAGCCCTTGTCTGAAAGCAGTTTGAGAAACACCATAGTTCTGTATAGCAAACAACATATTTCCTGTTTGACATTGGGGCGTCTCACCAAAGTCAGTGATCCAGATGGCAACCCTCTCATACAGGATGTTGAGCACCATGATTACTACGAAGCTGATGATAGAGGCAGTGACGGAGGTGGCCATTTGGGCGGTCACATACTCCTTAAACGGTTCGAGCTCCTTTAGGTCAGACTGGAGTCTCGTCGAAAATGAAAAGAACACTGCCAGTCGGTATACGATGATGGCCACCACTGACGCTAGGATCAACACAATCTGAACACAAGCACAAACACAAGAGTTGGAGGGGTCAGACTTGAAACAAAGGTTGGGGTTATATAAAACATGTTTTTCTGTTGGAGTGCATATGAATTGGCCTATTCAGAAGAAGATAACAGTAGAGAAATCCAAAAGTATTTACCCAGAATAAGACAGTCCCGATTCCTAAAGACACTCTTATACACCGTCCACAGGCTGTATAAGGTACTTTCTCTTTTGCCTAAATGAAGAATAACATGTTTTAGAATGAAGTAATGATACAGGTAATATTGTCCTTTTAAAACAAGTATATAACATTACTATCATCGGTTGTGGAGTGTTCTTCTAGCCTCCTGAGTCTGACGCTATGGAATCACCATAGGGACTGTGTGGCGAACACATCTTCCTTACCCGTGTGACAGGGTTGATTCTCTCGTGGTTACACTTGGCCTCATACTCGGGACGAGGTTGCTCCTCCTGCTCCAGGAACTCCACGGTGTCCCACTCATACTCCAGCTCTGCCTGGTAGCGCTTCCAGAACTCCAGAAACACAGTCACTAGAACCAGGATGGGAACAAGAGTGTAAAGCTTTATTTTACTTGCCTGGTCCTAGACTGTAGCATGTGCTGAGGAAAACTCTAATATCGATAAAATAATGCAGTTTCTGAAACCTCTACATTTGAACATTTGATAAGTTGAATGAATTAAATGACTCACCCCAAATGGCCATAAAGACAGCAAACACGAGCGTCCCATAGTTATCAAATATGCAGAGTTTCTGAGGAAGGTAAGGTCTCATGAAATACTTAGCTTTTCACATCATTTTTTCTCTCCATCCATGACTCTTTGTAAATATATACGAAAACAAACCCTGTTCAAAAAGGTTTAATATGACTTGTAGCATGTCTCATGGGCCAAAGAGTCTAAGAAAACAGTCTGACATAAAAAGCATTGGCAAATAGAATTTTAAGGGACTAACTATCCATATAAGTCACTTTCATAATCATAATCACTCTGAATTGACCATGTGAGTGAATGAGATAAAACCTGTACAGCCATGGACTGGAATTAGTGACCCCTAATATTTGCATTACTTACTTTAGAAGATTCACAGGTGCTGTTGAGCCTCCAGTATGTGCACTCCTTATCACACTGCGGACACATCACAATATTTCCTCCAATCAAAGGGTCGCACACCTCTTTGCTGTCCAATAAATGAACAGAGCAGATGGGTTAAACTTCACCAAAAACTCAATAACAAAATGCAACAAAGTTGTTAATCATTGGGTTTTCACACTGTTAGCGTGTCAGGGAACAGCATGGAAGGAACATCAAGCAACTTATATTTACTCTACTTAACCTTGTGTCCTGTCCTGCACTAATTGATCTTAATCTGATATACACTAGATTTAGCAACTTGTAATATATTTATATGGTGTTGTGGGTTTCTGAAATACTTTTCTTTGAGTTTTAAACTTACCTCCAGGTGCTTGTTTCTTGAGTCGTGTACCCATAAATGAAACAGCCAAGTCCAACAATAGCAGCGAGGGCGAGCATGGCTGTATAGAAGCCCAGCCAAGCAAAGTAAATGCCAATCTTCTCCCCATAATACTTTCTGTGAGAAAATAAAAGAAAATATTATTTCCTTCCCTTATTTGCTATAATTACAATGATTAGGCCTCCAAGCACATTCTGTTCGGAAGAATAATTTTCAACACCTTATTAAACTAAAGCAGTGATGTGCATTTTTTGCAAAAGTAGATTAAAGTATGAACCTTATGAGATCAAGTGGCTGCATCTTATAGAAACTTTTAGGGTGAGCCCACTCGTTATACAGGAGGTATCTCTCATTGGGGCACTCGTCTTCCTTCGACCTGACGTTGAATCTGCACTAAAGTAAGTTCACAGAAAACAAAACTAAAAAGTCCATAAAAACACTGCTCAGTCTTTTCACAGATCGATTGGTGTTTAATGTACTATGTTGTCAGTTACTAGTGCCACCCCACTCTTTATCCCCACTCACATCATGCAGGGGATAAGCAGCCTTGTACACCCCCCCATCGAGCAGCTTGGTGACACCAAACTTCTTGATGTTCCCTCGCACCTCATAGGGGGCTCGGCTGAGGATGTAGTAGGCCTGAGGAGGAAGACCAACAATTCTGTTATCATTGAATTGTAAAGAAAAGAGCGTTAGCACTGTGTTTTAAGTATAGGTACATTGATATTTTTGTAGTGCAAGGGCTGAATAACCAATCTAAGTGGTGTACTGACCAAATATCTTCCAACACCATTTAGCATCAGAAACCTGAGATGCTTAATCTACCGAAAGTAAGTCAATGAGGTGACTGCTTTTTAATGATTTATTTTTCATCTCTATCAAAATCTAGTGCGCTGCTGCATCTTTAACTTCTTATTGGTTGACTTTGGGGTTTATGTCCCATGATGAGGTAAAGAAAGCAGCGCACTTGCCATTCTACTCCTCATGGACGGCGTGAAGAAGAGGTCCCGGTCCTTCACGTAGAAGTACTCCAGTCTGTCCTTCTCGAATGGGGCAGTGAAGTACTCCGTCTCCTTCGCTATGAGGTCCTCGCTGGGGTAGAAGTGTTTGGTGATACAACTGAGGAAGTTGAAGGGCGAGGAAGTGGTGGACAGGTCATTGGGCTGAATGGGCAGCTTGATGTGGAGGACCTCGGCGTAGGTACACAGCACGTCCCAGGGCATGTGCACCTTGACGAACAACAGCTTCTCATCCACCACCTTGTCGAAATGATGAAGATAAAACAACAAGATAAGGCAGCCCTTTTCATTTCAACTAAATATATTACAATTTAAGTAATCCCCTAAAGGGAAATTAAGAAGATATTGCCATGATCCTAAATGACATCCTCCACATAAAACAAGTACTAAAACATCACATGAATCTAATGTAATGCTTTATTATCTACAAAATCAGAAGTTGGCTCTGTGTTTATCAATGTTAACTCATTGATCCTGTTCCATAAAATACCACTAAAGTTTGCCAATAATTGGTCAACTACTCAAATAATTGAATTGGTGCCATAGTTTTCCACTGCAATTCAATCTCAACCCTTTCTGAGGAAATAGTTGGCTGTTATAAGGAAAACTTTGTAAAACAACTGTGTCTGCCATCTAAAATGCAGCCAAAAACAAGATCCACAAGGTCACTTAAATAAGCAGCATGATAATAAAACAGTGTAACAAAAACAAACACTAGGTGTTTCTCTACCATTTAAGACCAAACGAATGTAAGATACTAAATATTGTTTCCATCCAATCGTCCCTGAAGATCGACACACTCAACCCCACTCTGCAAGCTAACAGCAGAGTAAATACATAAAGCCAGTCCTTGTAGAATGCATTATGTGGCCACTCACAGATCTGGCAGCCTCTAGTTCCATCCCCATTTTCATCAAGCTGGCCTCAAAGTACTCTCTCCGTTGCTAGGGAAGAGAATACAGGATGTTAAATCAATGGTTCCCGTCTTTGTAACACTGTCCCTTCGGTTTCCCTATTGGATAAGATATAATCTGTTTCCCTATTTGGATAAGATCCAATCTGTTTCCCTGTTGGATAAGGTCCAATCTGTTTCTCTTATTACTCTTGTAATGAAAAGTGCTTTACAAATGTTAAATGTAATATCTAATACATTATTACATTATTACTATTAACCCATCTTAACTGTGGTTGTGTATAATAAATAATTAATGAAAAGTGTCATTATATTGACATTACATTGACTGATTTCCCCTTGATGGATAGCAATGCATTGACTGATTTCAACCATGTATGAAACTGACTACATCTATATGGGAATTGTGTGTACGATACAAGACGCCTTCTGATAAAACCACGTCAAATAAATAAAAGCTCATTGGTCAATCAAAATACATTGCTGCTACATACGTCTGTATGCTTCTGTTAAGTGCATCCACAATACTTGTAAAGAATTGTAAATACAGTATATATATATATATATGTAAATGACCTCATATTAATCATAGGGATACCTTAGATCTGACACACAGTGACTGAAGCAAAGAAAAACTCCCTGTACAAATATTCAGAGTCAATATTCCGGGTGTACAATGAGAAAGCGTTGTGTGAATGCCTTAGGTCCTGGCATAATATAACACAAGCTTCTATGACGGAACATAACAGTGTTTCCTACAAGTTAACATCTTTGATGGAATGCGGCTTTAGTAACTTGTTTCATAGATAATACAGTACTCCTCTTAAGCTATAAGAAATCACATGTAGATTCACATATTCCTCAAAACTATGCTTGCATTGTGAAACTGCATTTCATTTCAAACATGCTTTTTCACAGCACAGTAGGAATTCTGTTTTTAACTTCTGTCAGACAGAAACCTGCTGACCGTGTTGAATGTGAATAAGGACGCTTAGACTCACAAGCTGCCACCAGAAATGCACTTACTTTACGTTTCTGGAACGTTCTATTCTTGTCGATCTCCTTCATGTCCTCATCTTCATAGACTAAGACAAAGTCGATCCGTCTAACCCCATCATTGAAGAACAGAGAGTCCGATTTGCCGTTGAACTCAGCCTGTGGGCAAAAACAACAGGCGATATCTGGTAGCTCCACAGTGATATCTGGTAGCTCCACAGCTTCAAACTCAAACTCTTCTTCTTCCATGATATCATACATGTCCTTTAACGAGAGAGGGACTGACAGACAGCCTCGCTGTGCTTGTACGAGACCCTACTAGACAACGTCTTTCTCAACTGACACCAGACGTAGATGGGAGAGGAAGGGAAGAGTCTACAACGGCAAAAAGTGACACACCCTTTTTTGTTCCATGAATAATAACAGTCCACATTTGCATTGGCATCAAACATAGACCTCTCTTGTAATTACAGATATTTGGCACATTGATTCATGCATTTTCTGCATATGAAAATACAAAAGTGAATCAATCCACATCCCTCTTGGTGAAATACAGTGGGGCAAAAAAGTATTTAGTCAGCCACCAATTGTGCAAGTTCTCCCACTTAAAACGATGAGAGAGGCCTGTAATTTTCATCATAGGTACACTTGAACTATGACAGACAAAATTAGAAAAAAAATCCAGAAAATCACATTGTAGGATTTTTAATGAATTTATTTGCAAATTATGGTGGAAAATAAGTATTTGGTCACCTACAAACAAGCAAGATTTCTTGCTCTCACAGACCTGTAACTAGGATGAATTTAAGAGGCTCCTCTGTCCTCCACTCGTTACCTGTATTAACGGCACCTGTTTGAACTTGTTATCAGTATAAAAGACACCTGTCCACAACCTCAAACTGTCACACTCCAAACTCCACTATGGCCAAGACCAAAGAGCTGTCAAAGGACACCAGAAACAAAATTGTAGACCTGCACCAGGCTGGGAAGACTGAATCTGCAATAGGTAAGCAGCTTGGTTTGAAGAAATCAACTGTGGGAGCAATTATTAGGAAATGGAAGATATACAAGACCACTGATAATCTCCCTCGATCTGGGGCTCCACGCAAGATCTCACTCCGTGGGGTCAAAATTATCACAAGAACGGTGAGCAAAAATCCCAGAACCACACGGGGGGACCTAGTGAATGACCTGCAGAGAGCTGGGACCAAAGTAACAAAGCCTACCATCAGTAACACACTACGCCACCAGGGACTCAAATCCTGCAGTGCCAGACGTGTCCCCCTGCTTAAGCCAGTACATGTCCAGGCCCGTCTGAAGTTTGCTAGAGAGCATTTGGATGATCCAGAAGAAGATTGGGAGAATGTCATATGGTCAGATGAAAAAACTGATAACAGATAAAAACAGATAAAAACTCAACTCGTCGTGTTTGGAGGACAAAGAATGCTGAGTTGCATCCAAAGAACACCATACCTACTGTGAAGCATGGGGGTGGAAACATCATGCTTTGGGGCTGTTTTTCTGCAAAGGGACCAGGACGACTGATCCGTGTAAAGGAAAGAATGAATGGGGCCATGTATCGTGAGATTTTGAGTGAAAACCTCCTTCCATCAGCAAGGGCATTGAAGATGAAATGTGGCTGGGTCTTTCAGCATGACAATGATCCCAAACACACCGCCCGGGCAACGAAGGAGTGGCTTCGTAAGGAGCATTTCAAGGTCCTGGAGTGGCCTAGCCAGTCTCCAGATCTCAACCCCATAGAAAATCTTTGGAGGGAGTTGAAAGTCCGTGTTGCCCAGCAACAGCCCCAAAACATCACTGCTCTAGAGGAGATCTGCATGGAGGAATGGGCCAAAATACCAGCAACAGTGTGTGAAAACCTTGTGAAGACTTACAGAAAACATTTGACCTCTGTCATTCCCAACAAAGGGTATATAACAAAGTATTGAGATAAACTTTTGTTATTGACCAAATACTTATTTTCCACCATACCTATGATGAAAATTACAGGCCTCTCTCATCTTTTTAAGTGGGAGAACTTGCACAATTGGTGGCTGACTAAATACTTTCCCCCCCCCCACTGTACATGCAAGAACAAGCCATGTTATACAAATATGGTATTAATTGTAAAGTTATTCATTGGCAGCTCAAACTAATACTACAACTACTATCAAAGCTATGAGTACTAATCATTTTCATAATGCAGAAATGTTATACAATTTAAAGAGTTGAGACTCACCTTCTCCACTTTGGGCACTGATGCCCCCTCAGGTATAGTCTCATAGGTTGGCAAAAACTCCTGAGAATAGACTGCTCCCCCCCCCCCCAAAAAAAAAAACAAACAAACATGAGAGACATGCATGACAAGATCTTGATGGAGATTTGACTCTTCTTAACCACCATCTTTTGTAAGACTCTGACAAGGTCCAGCAGATACACATTATCAGATTTACTGAGCATATGCACCAGTGCAAAGTATTCACATCTTTATTTCAGAGGGGAATATAATACCAAATTAAAGCTCATTCAACAACCTACATTAAATTGTGTTTATTCAGTTAAATGTGACATTTTATTGTGCCTGGTACTACATTCATACGTTACACTACAGATGCCATTCCATCAGGAAAACTTCTAAACGTCCCATGGTAGAAAGTACTATGGGAACCTAATGTAACTGGAATCAGATGGTGTTTGGAAAACATTACCCCTAGTAACGCCCTGGAAAAGACTGTAAATGTTCAAACTCAGATACTCCATGATGGAATAGTTTGTTTAAGTCTCTTAGGCAAGTACCTCCATTCGACAAGTTGATAGCAACTGTGCTAATAAAATTGTGCTGAAAACATTATTTTAAAATCTTCCAATGTTATTGAATTGAAGCATGCCTGATGTACTTCACTTGACTTGCTTGTATGCAATATCTCTCACTTTTTTTGGCATGCAGATCCTTTGAAGTTACCAGAAATACTTAGATACTTGCATACTGCATGCCATGTGTCATGTATTTCTCCAAGTTTGACTGTGAACATATGAGACACAATACAATATTTACCTTCAGCAAAACCATCTAGCTATGTGATTTATACAGGCAACCCTGTCCCCCCTGTAGAGTGCTTCCCTAGGAACAGACCTGCTACACTGAGCCTGCTTGAACTGATGCTAGACCAGGTGAAAGCCTGTGTTTACTAGCTCATGGTAGAAAGACAGACTGATGAAGCACCAGCTCTTGTTGGAAGCACTTTCAAAGTACTTTGTTAAATGGAGAGAGTATAAAACACACTAAATGGATGTGGATGTTTTTCAGGCCCTTCCCTCATTACATATATATAACCTGAAACTACAATTATTATCAAGTAATTATCTATTAATGAAAACCTGCCTGATCCCAGAGAATTGATACATTGTAGGAGAGTGGGAGTCCACATTGGGCCAATAATAGGTTCATTTTTTGAATTTAGACTGGGGTAGGGGAAAGCTGTGCAGTCAGCCATAGGCTATGACTGAAATCTGGCATCTGTGAATGTAATCAGTGCAGTTGTTAGGCCTATGCCTATCTATTGCTATGTCCTCCAGTGTGATCAAGGAATACTTATATATTCCAGAGACCTTAGTACAACAACTAGCGACTTAGTCAAGTAAGTCACTGTAATGGCTAAGGCCTTAGCCTGACAACCACAGATATCCCAAAATTCGCTGCACTTGTGTAAGAAATGGGATGGGGCATCCTTCATGGTAAACACTGAGACCATCGAAGGTGTGCCTGTGCATAAGGAAGGCTACATTCTTCTGCCCTTTTCTTTTGCGATAAAATATATCGTATGGCGAAAGATAATGGAATCCACGTGAATTTACCGTAGTCCTCTATCATTCCCATCTCTATCTCCGTGTCGCCCTCAAATTCTGTTTCAGACAGATAATCAATTTAAAAATGTCTTTGTACCCGTCCTCACTCATTTTAATAAATCTGTCACATATCACAAGTCATCAATGGTTAAAAGTGGAGGGTTGTCTGGAAAATCTTACCGTGGGAATAACGCAAACGCATCATGTAGATTACTGCCAATGAGCTGCATTTGTTTAAAAATTCCCACTTTATTTGTCAACATTGTTTCAAAAGAAAAAAACGCTGCATGCTTTTCAGAACAAATTCCAATTTCAAAGAATGGGTGGGGTAGTCCTATACGGACTATTTGCACTTTAGGAGGAGGGTTTTTGAGTAGTCTCTCTAGACGTACCGGTTCCCTCTCACCAGCCTTTGAGCGATTTGGCAGCTTTGTTATGCCCACAAACTGTCTGAATAGCATTCGTTAGGCCCGTAGTGTAGTTGTCGTTTTCCGAATTCCATATTAAGTGAATGATTCTGATTGGGAAATGTTATTATTGCATTTGCTGGTTATTATTAACCAGTGGGCCCGTGAGTGTCCTCAAAGAGCTTTAGGGTCCTGAAAAGGCAGGGACAAAGCGAACAAATTGAACATAACAGTACGGTCAACATATCTCACATTCAATTGAAGGATTGTTTGACATCCATATTGTGGAATTTCATATCTAGAGTGTTGACAATAAATATAGGGCACAAATTTTACTCTTAAAATGTGACCCCTTGTTATCTGTTCTGTTCCCAACCAAATTCCCTGTCAGATACTGTTCCCTATACTGTTCCATATTAGATAGACCTACGGTTCCCCCACCATACTGTTTCCCATTAGATAAATTCAGTGGCGACCCATCATTCATTGCCAGTTTTGCATGTTATTTTGGCATTAATACGTGTCACATATCAGTTTGAAAACAATGTAAAGCAAATATACACTACCATTAACAAGATTGGGGTCACTTAGAAATGTCCTTGTTTTTTAAAGAAAGCAACTTTTTTTGTTCGTTAAAATAACATCATATTGATCAGAAATACAGTGTAGACATTGTTAATGTTGTAAATGACTATTGTAGCTGGAAACATAGGGGTACAGAGGCCCATTATCAGCAACCATCAGCTTTGTTCCAATGGCACGTTGTGCTAGCTAATCCAAGTTTATCATTTTAAAAGGCTAATTGATCATTAGAAAAGCCTTTTGCAATTATGTTAGCACAGCTGAAAACTGTTGTTCTGTTTGAAGAAGCAATAAAACTGTCCTTCTTTAGACTAGTTGAGTATCTGGAGCATCTGGGTTCGGTTACAAGCTCAAAATGACCAGAAACAAAGAACTTTCTTCTGAAACTCGTCAGTCCATTCTTGTTCTAAGAAATGAAGGCTATTCCATGCGAGAAATTGCCAAGAAACTGAAGATCTCGTACAACGCTGGAAGGGGCAATTACTTAAAAGAGAAAATAATGAATTCGTTTAAAAAGAATAAATGGCTTAAAACGACCAATATAAATAGTAAAATGTATCAGTTCCACTTACAGTCAAGAGGGTAGAACACTATGATGCATACAATTCAAGCTAGTTGGGAAAATATTTTCGATATCCCAATACCATGGCATCAGGTTTATGAACTGATATACAAAACAACAATTGACCAGTGGTGGAAAAAGTACCCAATTTTCATACATGAATAAAAGTAAAGATACACTAATGGATAATGACTCAAGTAAATGTGAAAGTCACCCAGTAAAATACTACTTGAGTAAAAGTCTAAAAGTATTCGGTTTTAAATATACTTAAGTATCAAATGTAATTGCTAAAATATACTTAAGCATCAAAAGTAAATGTTAAAATAAAATTATTTTGATTAAGCAAACCAGAAGACCCATTTTTTTGGGGGAAGCCAGGAGCACACTCCAACATTCAGACATTATTTACTAACAAAGCATGTGTGTTTAGTGAGTCAGCCAGATCAGAGGCAGTAGGGATGACCAGGGATGTTCTCTTGATACGCTCGTGAATTGGACCCTTTTCCTGTCCTGCTAAGCATTCAAAATGTAACGAGTACTTTTTGGTGTCAGGGAAATGTATGGAGTAAAAAGTAAATCGTTTTCTTTAGGAATGTAGTGAAGTAAAAGTAAAAGTTGTCAAAAAATATAAATAGTTTAGTAAAGTAAAGTACAGTACAGATACCCCAAAAAACTACTTGAGTAGTATTTTTTACTTAAGGACTTTACACCACTACAACTGACGCATCAATCCATTATTTTCCATTTAAGCTATTATAGGAATTTCTCGCCACAAAAAGAATGCTCTGTATATTGGGCATTAAACAGTCAGCCCTGTGCAGACTCTGCCATGTGGAAACAGAATCAAAGAGTATCTCTTTTGGTACTGTCCATGGGTGGCTTGTTTTTGGAGTCCAGGAATGGTATGTTATGTCATAATATCAGGGCACGGTTTGACCTACAAACTGCATTTTGGGGGGATTTGAAGGACCACAGTCAGTCAATAGGAAATATCATTGTGCTGTTGGGTATAATGTTTATTTTGGGGTCAATTTCAGCAGAAATGTTGTAGATGGGGAGTTTCAAGTCCCTAGTGAGACACCATGGGAGAATGGAGAGATGTAGCAAGAGGAAATTGTAGAATTATTATTTACTGGGAAAGCTGGGTTGATCTGTGGCTGTCTAAAGGTTTGAATTAATGAGTGTGGAAATAAATACATACACACATGCACAGTACAAATGTTTGAGGTTCTCCAACCAGGGGTGAGGGTGGGGATGTGATTATTGTATGTTTTGTGTTTAGTTATTTATGTTTTGTATTTTGGTTTAATGCTGTGAGTGGTGTCTGTACTGGTCCTGGTGGTTATCGGTGTGCTTGCTTCCATGCCCTCCTGGAAAATCCCTTTGGGCCAGGGAAGTGGCTTCGCCCTTCAGGCCTCTTGGGGCAGGTGGGGGCGAGCGCACCCACTGACCAGAGCACCCACTGATGGGAGCAGCCATTGGTATTGTCATTGCATTGTTGTTTTAATATATATATAGTGTTTAACATACACATCCAAAATGTATGAATAAAAAACAGTAATATTTTACACACACATGAAGGTACCCATAAGCAATGATTTCTGATTATTTTATTTTTTAACACAAATGTGACAAATTGGTGGATATAGCATTTTGGAAATAAACTCTAAAATAACTATAAAGTAATGATCTAGTTATTAACAAACTGCCCGAATATCCCGACGATCGAAGGATATTTGACTGTGTGGGAAAGTGGGTGCGAACATTGGGCCAATAATAGTAGGGGCAAGCTGTGCAGCCAGCCATAGGCTATGACTGAAATATTGCGTCTGTGAATCAGTGTGGTTGTTAGCCTATGCTATGTCCACCAGTGTGATAAAGGAATATTTATGTATTCCAGCGACCTTAGTACAAGAACTAGCGACCTCGTCAGATGAGTCTGACTGATTGGTGTAATGTTAGTCTGAGCACCATAGATATTCAGGTACGAGTCCCGGTCACGATACCCCAAATTCGCTGCATTGTATGAAGTTGTATGGAGCACCCTTCATGGTAAACACTGAGAGCATCGAAGGTGTGCCTGTGCATGAGTGACCTTGGACTGACAATCACAGAAACAGTTTGAGTCCAAGCTAATTTACTACAATTTTACTGATGATAATGAAGTGTATGATAGCATATAGTGTAGGGTATATTGAGGCAGATAGATAGCGGCAGATAAAAAAACTGAGTTGAACGTTCCTCAGCTAAGCAGAGCCCTCTCATTACAGAGGGCAATGGTGGTGCCAAAAGTCAATGCTGTTATTGCATACTTTTTAAAGTTTGAAATAACAAAGGAGAAAATATATAAGTGACACAACAAAATAGAATTTGAGCAAATCAAATAAAATGTTGGTTCGTGATAGAGGCGGAAACGATAGGTTACAGAGGAAGGCTACATTATCCCGCCCTTTTGCCTTGCAATAAATCCTCTCCCGTTGCAAAAGATAGTGAAATCCACGTTAACTCACCAACTTCCATTCCCATCTTTATCTCCGTGTCGCCCTCCAATTTGATCTCGGACAAAAAATCAATTTCAAGAATGTTGTCCCCACTCTCATTCATCTCAAATATGTCACATAGTACAACAAGTCATCAACGGTTAAACCTGGATAGCAAAATGTCACGGCGGAATGTAAGATCACTACCAATGAGCTGCATGTATTCCAAAAGTTCCCACTTTATTTCTCAACGTCGTTTCAAAAGAAAAAACATTGCATGCTTTTTAGATCAAGTTCAAACTTGAGAGAATGGGTGGGGTAGTCCTATACGTACTATAGGTACTTTATGATGAGTTTTTTTAGTAGTCTCAGACAGGCGGGTTTCCTCCCACAATATTGTTACCAAAACAATGTAGGTAGGTCTGCCATTTCCCAGTTCAGTTTTTGAGCGATTTAGCAGGACGGGCAGCTTTGTTATGCCCATATAATTACGGTCTGAATAATTGACATATACACAGTCAAATATATATATATATATATATATATACACAACAGCATTCTTTAGGCCCGTATTGTAATATGAAACTGTTTCCAGTTTCCATATGCAATGAATGATTCTCATTGGGAAATGTTATTACTGCATTTGCTGGTTATTAATAGGTCTGTGATTCTCAACCAGGGGGCCCCTGGGGGGCATCAAAGAGCTTAGGAGTCTTGAAAAAGCAGTGGTAAAACGAACGAAATGAACATAACAGTAGGAAGGCCAAAATACCTCACATTTAACTGAACAATCGTTTGACATCCATTAATATATTGTGCAATTTCATGTATTGAGAAACCCGAACACGGCTCTTGCCAGTATCATTGCTCGTTATTAAGTACGTAGGCAAGGCCTGCGTTAGAGCTTTTTCAAAAAAATAAAAAAGCTCTGACAAAGGCCTTGAGGCCGATAAGTAAAGCTTAATAAAGAGCATTGATATGATACTAGCAAGAGCAGTTTGCGGGTTTCTTCTTTTTTTCTCATTTTATTCAACTATTACCATGCACCTGCAACAAAGACCGCTGCGAGTGCCTTTTGAATTTTATATCTTGAGTGTTGACCGCGAATATCGAGCACATCTTGTTATCTGTTCTGTTCCCAACCGAATTCCCTGTCAGATACTTACAATTTAAATAAAAAATATATATATTTCACCTTTATTTAACCAGATAGGCCAGTTGAGAACAAGTTCTCATTTACAACTACGACCTGGCCAAGATAAAGCAAAGCAGTGCAACAAAAATAACAACACAGAGATACACATGGGATAAACAAACGTACAATATAACTCAATAGAAAAATCTGTGTGAAAATGTAGTAAGATTAGGGAGGTAAGGCAATAAATAGGCCATAGTGGACATTTATTTACAATTTAGCATTAACACTGGAGTGATAGATGTGCAGATGATGATGTGCAAGTAGGGATACTGGGGTGCAAAAGAGCAAAAACAAATAACAATATGGGGATGAGGTAGTTGGGTGAGCTATTTACAGATGGGCTGTGTACAGGTGCAGTGATTGGTAACCTGTTCCATATACTGTTCCTTATTAGATAGACCTACTGTTCTCTGCTCCATATTTGATGTACCTACTGTTCTCTACCAAACGGTTTCCCATAAGATAAGTTCCATATCACAGTGTTCGCAGATACTTTACTTCCCCATCTTTGCTTCCTATCAGATACTGATACCCCATCAGATAGGTTTGGGTCAACTGTTCCTTATACTGTTCCCTATCAAATAGATACTGTTCCCCATCATAATAGTACCCCGACAAATATTGTTATAACCTTTCTTATCAGAATACAGAGTATAGCCATGATGACAAATTGAAATGAAAGCAAATACAATATTTTTTCGAAATACATTATTTATATGATAAAATTAAAAATATGTAATATTGAACGCGTCATATGCTGCACATTGATTGCGCACATTTTCAACACCAGGGATCATCAGCTAGATTCAGCCATGGGCCATTTTATTCTTGAGATGGTCTTGGGGGCGGAACATAATAAAAACATTTTTGTAGACTTCAAATTGACCGCAAGAAGCCTAAACATATATAATATTTGACTAAAACAGAATCATTTCAAACCTTGATTACATTTGGGAACATTGGGTGCCTTCTTTCGGATGGGACATTAAAACTGGAGTCCTGACTGTGGCTAGTCAAAATCCCATGAAGTTTATTTTAAGAGTATGGGTTTTCACCCCAGTGTCACGGCTAAATTCCCAACTTGGCCACATTCCATCATGACCGCCTAATCATCCCCCTCATTCCTAATTGGCATCCATCACTCATAACTTCTCCACCTGATAGCTGATGTGCGGTGAACGTTCTGACACAAAAATGGTTGCTCAGTCCGTAGATAAGTGATATATAAATGTATATTTTTTTGGTATACAATCACATACGTGGCGGCAGGTAGCCTAGTGGTTAGAGCGTTGGGCCAGTAACCGAAAACCTGTCCTTCTGCCTTGGAACAACGCAGTTAACCCACTGTTCCCCGGTAGGCCGTCATTGTAAATAATAATTTGTTCTAAACTGACTTTCCTTGTTAAATAAATACAAAATATGAGTGTGAATACTTGGGGACATATTTCCAAAATTAAAATAAATTGGAGCTGATTTCCTGGTGTTTTACAGTATTTTATGTCCAACAATGAAAATTCAGAAATCTTGGGGGGGTCAAATAAACCTACATTTGGTCCGCGGGCCTCTACTTGGGGAACCCTGCTCAATGTCTCTAAGCAAAGAAGACCGGAACCATGAAAAGATGTTGAAGTAAGACACGGACCATCCATACCCGACGGACATAGTTCCATCCACAACATCTACGGCTACGTCCGCTTTTGATTATTTTGCTCCAGTATTATGTCGTTTTATTACTTAGATAGATAGCTATTCACTTAGTTGTACAACTACAATCCGTATTTTCGTTGGTGGAAAGGAACCATACAGTACGGGTGCTATATGGTGTGAAAATCTGACTTTATTTTAGACTAATTTGTTAGCTAACTATGTTTGATAGCTAATCTGGCTAGCAAACTAAACTAACATTAGCTTGGGTTAACGGCAGCAAATCGACGTGCCTCAGTCTCATTTGGTCCCAGGTACTTCTGCAGACTGCTCACCCACTACTTAGCTAGCTAGCTAACGTAGTAATGAAGTGTTTTAATTGGTCTAGAAACTATCTGGCTAGCTAACGCTACTAAGTAAATCTAGCTAGACAAGTTAAGTAAGCAAGCTAGCTAACGACCGTTATCCTAACGACATTGCAGGGGCCAGGGTAACTTATCTTAGCCAATTAACGTTAGCTAGCTAAATCTATAGCTATATAACATTGTCATAGGGAATGTTTCTCTAGCCTAGTTAGCTACAGTATATATTAGCAATGTAAATTGGTGTCTACGTAGGCTGTAGCTAGCTAACGTTACTGGTGCCTTGCTCTTTTCATCTAAATTAAGAAGAGATGGTATCTTAACACCAGACTAAATTTTTCCTCCGATCACCTCTGCAGAACTCACACAGGGCTGAACCAGAGATGAAGATGTTCTCAGTCTCCCACAAGACGGCCTTCGTGGTCGACCACTGCCCTTACATGGCAGAGTCCTGTCGGCAGCAGGTGGAGTGTGACGTGCTGACAAAAAGCCGTGGTCAGGGCATGATCCCGCTGGCCCCAGTGTCCAAGTCCCTGTGGACCTGTGCTGTGGAGTGCTCCATGGAGTACTGCCGCATCCTCTATGACGTTTACCCCCTCAGGAAACTGGTGAGTCCCTCCATCCCATAGCCTGGCGGTCTAGTCTGTTTTAGCCAAGGTCAGAACAGAGTATAGTCTATCTGTGTGGTTGCCAACTCGTCTGTGTTCATTCATATTCTGAGTTGGGCACAGCACATTATATTGCTTCAGTGGTTATGTTTCAGATCAACTACATTGTGAGTGATTCAGAGTTCCATATTCTGAACAGCTGGAGGCAAGAGGACCAAAGCACTCATGAGGTACTTTATTTCCATCTTCGTGAGATGAATGCTTATTTATCAACAGGGAAACAATTTTGCTTAGAATCATAGAGTTAGTGATGTACAATCCATTGTTGAAAGTCTACACCTTTTTGTTTTTGCACCACTCACGACACTACTACCAATCTTATTGTCTCATTTTGAGTTTAACCAATCCTGTCGAGATTGAGGTTTTGTTGTAATGTATGGTTGACTTAACCTTCTTCCCTTTGTATTCATGTGATAGCTCATGTCTGCTCTGGCAGCTGTGGGTCCACCTAACCCGCAGGAGGACCCTGAGTGTTGCAGTGTCCTGCACGGCCTGGTGGCAGCGGTGGAGTCACTGTGTAAGATCACTGAGTACCAGCACGAGGCACGCACCACCCTCATGGACACGGCTGACAGGGTGGCCAATAGGGGACGCATTATCTGCCTCACAAACGCCAAGAGGTAAACATGAACATAGTTAGTAAACCTGTTTATTTCTTATAATACCATTTTTTTAAAGGGATAGATCAGCTATGAAATCAACAGAAAGATTTGAAACTATCAAATAACATTACTTGAATAAATTCTAATCCCCTTTTATACAGTACCAGTCAAAAGTTTGGACACACCTACTCATTCACAGGTTTTTCTTTATTTTTTACTATTTTCTACATTGTAGAATAATAGTGAAGACATCAAAACTATAAAATAACACATATGGAATCATGTAGTAACCAAAAAAGTGTTTAAAAAATCTAAATATATTTTGAGATTTTTCAAAGTAGCCAACCTTTGCCTTAATGACAGCTTTGTACACTCTTGGCATTCTCTCAACCATCAATTACCTGGAATGCTTTTCCAACAGTCTTGGAGCTCCCACATATGCTGAGCTGCTTTTCCTTCACTCTGCGGTCCAACTCATCCCAAACCATCTCAATTGTGTTGAAGTCGGGTGATTGTGAAGGCCAGGTCATCTGATGCAGCACTCCATCACTCTCCTTCTTGGTCAAATAGCCCTTACACAGCCTGGAGGTGTGTTGAGTCATTGTCCTGATGAAAAACAAATGATAGTCCCACTAAGCGTAAACCAGATGGGATGGCGTATTGCTGCAGTAGCCATGCTGGTTAAGTGGGCCTTGAATTCTAAATAAATCAGACAGCCACCAGCAAAGCACCATAATACCTCATCTTCCATGTTTTACAGTGAGAAATACACATGCGGAGATCATCTGTTCACTCACACCATGTCTCACAAAGACACTTTTCCACTGGTCTAATGTCCATTGCTCGTGTTTCTTGGCCCAAGCATGTCTCTGCTTCTTATTGGTGTACTTTAGTAGTGGTTTCTTTGCAGACCTGATTCACACCGTCTCCTCTGAACAGTTGATGTTGAGATGTGTCTTGAACTCTTGAACCCATTTATTTGGGCTGCAATTGCTGAGGCTGGTAACTCTAATGAATTTATCCTCCGTAGCAGAGGTAACTCTGGGTCTTCTTTTCCTGTGGTGGTCCTCATGAGAGCCAGTTCCATGGTAGTCCTTGATGGTTTTTGTGACTGCACTTGAAGAAAGTTATTTTCTTTTTTTATTTAACCAGGTAAGTTGACTGAGAACACATTCTCATTTACAGCAACAACCTAGGGAATAGTTACAGGGGAGAGGGATGAAAGAGCCAATTGTAAACTGGGAATGATTAGGTGATGGTATGAAGGCCAGATTGGAATTTTAGCCAGGACGCTGGGGTTAACACCCCTACTCTTACAATAAGTGCCATGGGATCTTTAGTGACCACAGAGAGTCAGGACACCTATTTAACGTCCCATCCGAAAGATGGCGCCCTACACAGGGCAATGTCCCCAGTTACTGCCCTGGGGCATTGGGATATTTTTTTAGGCCAGAGGAAAGGGGGCCTCCTACTGGCACTCCAGCACTTCTTCCAGCAACATCTGGTCTCTCATCCAGGGACCAACCAGGACCAACTCTGCTTAGCTTTAGAAGCAAGCCAGCAGTAGAATGCAGGGTGGTATGCTGCTGGCTTATGTCTTAAAGTAATGGTGCACTGTCATTTCTCTTTGTTTATTTGAGCTGTTCTTGCCATAATGTGGACTTTACCAAATAGGGCTATCAAACACATTAAGAAGGAAAGAAATTCCACAAATTAACTTTTGAGGCACACCTGTTGAATGAAATGCATTCCAGGTGACTACCTCTTGAAGCTGGTTGAGAGAATGCCAAGAGTGTGCAAAGCTGTCATCAAGGCAAAGGGTATAAATATAAAATATATTTTGATTTAACACTTTTTTGCTTACTACGTGATTCCATTTGTGTTATTTCATACATTGTTGAAAATAGTACAAATAAATAAAAACCCTTGAATGAGTAGGTGTGTCCAAACTTTAGACTGGTACCGTGTATATATATATATTTGTATTATTTCCCTACCCCCCTCTCCCCTAGTTGGAGGACCTGGGGAAAACATTACAATTCTATATATACACTGAGTGTACTTTACATAGACCAGGGATCATCAACTGGATTTAGCTGCAGGCCAATATTTTTTTTGAATGTTCAGGGGGCTGGAACATAATTACAAATATTGTATGGACTACACATTGACCGCAAGAAACTCAAACAGAAGTCTGAAACATAATCACTTCAAACCTTACTGATTTTTGTATACAATTACATATGTCTATTATGCGTGGAAATACTTTGGAACAGATTTCCGAAATTAAAATGACTTGGAGATGATTTCCTGGTCTTTTTGCAATATTTTATGTCCAAAAATATTTTTTACACTTTTTAAAAAACTTTTGGGGTCAAATTAAATTTGTCCCACGGGCCGCCAGTTGGGGAACCCTGACATAAACTGATCAAGTGAATCGAGGTGAAAGCTATAATCCCTTATTGATTTCACTTGTTAAATCCACTTCAAATCAAAGTTTATTTGTCACGTGCGCCGAATACAACAGGTGTAGACCTTACAGTGAAATGCTTACTTACAGGCTCTAACCAATGATGCGAGAAAAAAAAGGTGTGTGTGTGTGTAGGTAAGTAAATAAATTAAACAATAGTAAAAATACATTTTGAAAAAAGAGTAGCAAGGCTATATACAGACACCTGTCAGTCAGGCTTATTGAGGTAGTATGTACATGCAGGTATCGTTAAAGTGACTATGCATATATGATGAACAGAGTAGCAGATGTGTAAAAAGAGGGGTTGGTGGGTGGTGGGACACAATGCAGATAGCCCGGTTAGCAAATGTGCTGGTTGGTCGGGCCAATTTAGGTAGTATGTACATGAATGTATAGTTAAAGTGACTATGCATATAAGATAAACAGAGAGTAGCAGCAGCAGCGTAAAAGAGGCGTTGGGGGGTGGCACACAATGCAAATAGTCCGGGTAACCATTTGGTTACTTGTTCAGGAGTCTTATGGCTTGGGAGTAAAAACTGTTGAGAAGCCTTTTTGTCCTAGACTTGGCACTCCAGTACTGCTTGCGGTAGTAGAGAGAACAGTCTATGACTGGGGTGGCTGGTGTCTTTGACAATTTTTAGGGCCTTCCTCTGACACTGCCTGGTGTAGAGGTCCTGGATGGCAGGCAGCTTTGCCCCATTGATATAATGGGCCGTACGCACTACCCTTTGAAGTGCCTTGCGGTCGGAGGGCGAGCAATTGCCGTACCAGGCAGTGATGCAACCGGTCAGGATGCTCTCGATGTTGCAGCTGTAGAACCTTTTGAGGATCTCAGGACCCATGCCAAATAATTTTAGTTTCCTGAGGGGGAATAGGCTTTGTCGTGCCCTCTTCACGACTGTCTTGGTGTGTTTGGTCCAATCTAGTTTGATGTGGACACTAAGGAATTTGAAGCTCTCAACCTGCTCCACTACAGCCCCATCGATGAGAATGGGGACGTGCTCGGTGCTCCTTTTTCTGTAGTCCACAATCATCTCTTTAGTCTTGGTTACGATGAGGGATAGGTTGTTATTCTGACACCATCCGGCTAGGTCTCTGACCTCCTCCCTATAGGCTGTATCGTCATTGTCTGTGATCAGGCCTGCCACTGTTGTGTCGTCAGCAAACTTAATGATGGTGTTGGAACGTGCCTGGCCATGCAGTCGTGGGTGAACAGGGGGTACAGGAGGGGACTGAGCACGCACCCCTGGGGAGTGTTGAGGATCAGCGTGGCAGATGTGTTGCTACCTACCCTCACCACCTGGGGACGGTCTGTCAGGATGTCCAGGATCCAGTTGCAGAGGGAGGTGTTTAGTCCCAGGATCCTTAGCTTGGTGATGAGCTTTGAGGGCACTGATGTTGAACGCTGAGCTGTAGTCAATGAACAGCATTCTCACATAGGTGGAGCCCTGGTATAGATGAAAGAAGGAAGGATTGATAAGCCTTGAGACATGGATTGTGTATTCGTCATTCAGAGGGTAAATGGGAAAGACAAAATAGTTGTGCCTTTGAACGGGATATGGTAATTGGTGCCAGGTGCACCGGGTTGAGTGTCAAGAACTGCAATGCTTCTGGGTTTTCCACGCACAACAGTTTCCCGTGTATATCAAGAATGGTCCACCACCCAAATGACATCCAGCCAACTTGTCACAACTGTGGGAAGCATTGGAGCCAACATGGGCCACCATCCCTGTGGAACGCGTTCGAGAGCTTGTAGAGTCCATGCCCTGACGAATTGACCACTACAATCTTAATTCCAACCCTCAGATGTCCACAGACTAACCCATCTTTCCCAGTACACTACAGTCTTAATATTTCCTTTTGCAATACATTCTTCTATTTTACTGTGAAGACTTACAAAGGTCTTGAACCTCTCTGTTTGTACCAAGATTTCCCTTAAAATAAATACTCTTATTTACCATTGATTGATGCTGGTTTTTCAGATTTCCTAACAGTACTGTTTGTAGGTCCCTCTGAACACAGACATTATGACTTAACCACTCTAGGACCTGTCTCCAAAAGCGAGCCACCGAAGGACCGTACCAAAAGAGATGATTTATTGATTCTGTTAAACCTGGCTATTAATTGAGAACCTGTAGATACTGAAGTAATGCCCATCTTTGAAGGCATCCATGGAAGTCCTAATGGGGTATTGTGTGTTTCTGTCTGTTACACAGTGACACCCATGTGCGAATGCTGGAGGACTGTGTGCAAGAGACCATTCTAGAGCAAAACAAGATGGCAGCAGGCTCAGACAGGTATGAGAGATTGAGAAGAGAATAACACTGTTTTTACACTCTTTAGTGGGGATAAAAGATGAACTCTAGAAGTCAGATTTTTGATGGGAGAATTCAAATGGATTTAGAGGAGGAGATTTGTTAGACTGGGTTAATTTCATTGGGCATCTTAGAAGGGCTTTGAGAGGATCCTAAGGAAGTGTCTTGAATCCTCCCGATGCATTCCAATGTGTCTCTGTGTTTCAGACTGATGCCTATCCAGCAGTGTGAGCTGGTGCTCGTCCACATCTTCCCTCAAGGAGAGGACACCCTGGTCTCAGACCGGCCAAAGAAAGAGGTAGGTTTAAACCTGCTCAGGGTTGCATTAAATTGACTTTTTTCACCTAGTCTAAAGGTTAATCTAGATATGTAAAACACTTTGTCATATCAACGCAAACTTAATCTGATGGAGATAAAGTATACTGTTAGTATCCTGTTAACGTGTGCTCATTTCCACATGCTGTAGTTACCAAGTTCTATAGAGATGCCATACAATAAAAAATGGCATGCTACTTTGTTAGTGTTAAAGTCCTACATAGTCCTCCTCTGTACCGACAGGTCTCCTCTCTGCTGACCAGCGAGGTTCACAGTGTGCGGGCAGGGAGGCACCTGGCCACCAAACTCAACATTCTAGTGCAGCAGCACTTTGACCTTGCCTCCACCACCATCACCAACATCCCAATGAAGGTACGTCTTCTGTCCTCTAGCTCTCCCAAGGTTCAGGCCTTCACCAGCCCCATCTATAACCTTTCACCCTTTTCACTGACTCCCACCCATTACTTCCTTCAGGGCTGTGTCCCAGCAGTCTTGAGTTAACTATTTTCCCGCCTCCTTCATGTCATGACTGATGTTAGATTAGTTATTTAAGGTATAAGGTGGGCTATTTTTGATGGCTGGATGAGTTTTTGAAAAGGGCGACGTCCCGTCTGCAAAATGACCTATCCTGACCCGTCAACTTATTTTCTCTGCATCCACAAACCAACACATTACACATTTCTGTTGGCCCTTCCACCCAATGCACCTATCGCTTCACTCGCCTCAACCTTCTGATACCCTAACCTTGCCCCACCCCATCCTCGGGCCCAAAATGTCACAAACTTCCTTCTTCCCCGTCAGCCATTTTGCACTATGATTTTACACACAGTTCTTTGTTCATCATCATGTTGAAATGACTCTTGGAACCGCTGCTGTTTTCATGCTGTATTTTCTGTTTTGCTAGCCCACATTAAATGTTTGCGAGCAGGTCAGTACTCTTAAACACACACCAAGAGGGACCGCAGAACGCAAGGCTGTGTGGATTGGTTTTGTCCATCCATCGGACGCTCAACAGCTCTCACTTTTGATTGACCGCCGATTGTCCACGTTACATTCCAGCAGCCAATCAGAGTTGAGAGTGTTAGCATGTTTGGTGGATGAGAATGTACGCATTACGTGCCCTGTAGTTTGCCCCCCCCGGCCTCATGTCCTGTCTGACTCCTTGTTGGTGCCTTCTCTACCTCAGTTGATTGGTCGCAGTCCCTCCTTGTAGTGTCTTGTTGTGGTCCTTTGTGCTGTGTTGAGTAGTACGTATTGGTATCAGACCACCCTCTGTCCCTCCTTTCCCTCTCTCTTTCCTCTCTTTCTTTCTCTCATTTGAATAGTAAGTAATTTAGTCCTTAGCCATGACAGGCAGGTAGACGCCTATCTTTCACCCCAAATGTTTTTGTCCCCCACGTAGTCCCATGTTATTCATCTGGGTTAGAGAACATGTATGCCCCTTTTCACTGAAATACATGTCAGACCCTTAAACTTTAGTCTGCAACAACCACAGCTGTCAATCTTCACATCACCGGAATCACCTTATAGGAAGAACGAAAGAGAGGGAGCCAGAGACCGAGACGATGCTAAGATCAGTGGTTTATGCATTTGCTGGTACTTCTCGAACCCTTGTTGTTAACAAGAAAGCAGCCATGTCTGTTTGTCTTGATGGCATCAGTGGATAGGCACTCACTACTGCAAGTAGGATAAGAGCGTCTGCCAAATGACTACAACGTCAATGAAAATAATACCTCGCTGATGTCTGTTTTTTTTTTCTCTTCCCCTTCTACTGTGGGTGTGAAGGAGGAGCAGCACGCCAACACGTCGGCCAATTACGACGTAGAACTCCTGCATCACAGGGACGCCCATCTTGAGTTCTTCAAAAGTGGTGAGGTTTAAAAAAATAAATAATAATAATAATAATCTGTATTGTTTTGGCCACTAAGTTATTGTGGCTTTTAGTGGCTTGGCCATAAACCACTAAAATAAACATTCAGTTCTCCCTTTCATCTATCCTCTTTTTCTGTTGTTCAGGCGACCTGCACATGGCTGGTAGTACGAGTCGAGACAGTGGACTTAAGGAGACGGTTACTCTTAAGTGGTGCACTCCTCGCACCAACAGTGTAGGTAGGCACCATGAACCCTGGGAAACGTAGTTATTTTTTGTATGTTTGACGTCACGCTAACTGAAAGTAAAGTCCCGGTAGAGGTGGGGCTTGAGTGAT
This sequence comes from Oncorhynchus nerka, assembly GCF_034236695.1. Classification (NCBI taxonomy): domain Eukaryota; kingdom Metazoa; phylum Chordata; class Actinopteri; order Salmoniformes; family Salmonidae; genus Oncorhynchus; species Oncorhynchus nerka. The sequence continues at coordinate 58,662,615 of NC_088418.1, forward strand.
GTTTGAAATTATAAAGATAAAAGAAGCGATTGAAAAATGACTGAAAATATCCTTGATATCGACACATCAAAATCCCAAGAGCATTTAATGTAATATTCTCCTTTGGCTTATCTGGATATTTCCCATCTTGCTTGCGTGTGTCTGTGTGTGAACTGGTGGCTCAGAACTGCACTACTGCACTGGAGCCTATCGGATCTCGCCTACGGACGTCAACAGCCGACCCTCATCGTGTTTGACCAACTTCTTGCTGAACGGTGAACCTGAATATTTTTGCCCTGGCCCCATGTCTCTACCACCTACCCTAAATGTTAATACTACTTGCATATGGAGAATACAAACAAATGTAGTTGAAATACAGATGGTGATTGATTGCATTGCAGGTCGCTCAGTGCTGCTGGAGCAGCCCAGGAAGTCCGGGTCAAAGGTCATCAGCCACATGCTGAGCAGTCACGGCGGGGAGATCTTCCTGCACGTGCTCAATAGCACCCGCTCCACCCTGGAGGACCCTCCCTCCATTAGCGAGGGCTGCGGGGGCCGGGTGACTGACTACCGCATCACTGTAAGCCCCTCCCACCTCTTCCTCCTCTACCACATTACTGTAAGCCCCTCCCACCCCGTCCTCCTCTACCCCATAGTGACTGACTACCACATCACTGTAAGCCCCTCCCACCCCATCCTCCTCTACCCCATAGTGACTGACTACCACATTACTGTAAGCCCCTCCCACCTCTTCCTCCTCTACCCCATAGTGACTGACTACCACATTACTGTAAGCCCCTCCCACCCCGTCCTCCTCTACCCCATAGTGACTGACTACCACATTACTGTAAGCCCCTCCCACCCCTTCCTCCTCTACCCCTTAGTGACCACATCACTGTAAGCCCCTCCCACCCCATCCTCCTCTACCCTTAGTGACCACATCACTGTAAGCCCCTCCCACCCCTTCCTCCTCCACCCCTAAGTGACTGACTACCACATCACTGTAAGCCCCTCCCACCCCTTCCTCCTCTACCCCTTAGTGACCACTTCACTGTAAGCCCCTCCCACCCCTTCCTCCTCTACCCCTTAGTGACCACTTCACTGTAAGCCCCTCCCACTCCTCCCTCCTCCACCCCTTAGTGACCACATCACTGTAAGCCCCTCACACTCCTTCCTCCTCCACCCCTTAGTGACTGACTACTACATCACTGTAAGGTGCAGAGGAGGTTTAGTCACAACTAATTGTAGTTTGTTTACAAATCTAATGCATATAAAATGTCAACGTGAAAACACACAACAAATTGGTATAGCAGCTGTGTACTGTGTTCTATATAACAATGTGTACCTGTAATGTCCTATATTTACACTGTCTATGTAACTACCATGTTAACACTGGACACTTATTTTAAAGTGGGACCAGAAGTTTTATACCAGTCTTTTTGGTGTGTCTGCTGCAGGACTTCGGAGAGTTCATGAGGGAGAACCGTCTGACTCCTGTCCCAGAGTCTCCAGACACTGAGGCTAATGGGAAGCCCCCGGCGGAGAGGGCCAAAGCCCAGCTGGAGCGTTACACTCGCTATTGGCCAATGATCATTTCCCAGACCACCATCTTCAACATGCAGGCGGTGAGCAGGACCTTAGTCTTCTTTCACACACTGCACAGTTGTTCACCTTACAGCACTCAGTATGTTTATTTTTCAACCGTGTGTTTAATTTTGTCTGTGTGTTCATTGTATGTGTGTGTGATCCAGGTGGTTCCGCTGGCTAATCTCATAGTGAAGGAGAGTCTGAGTGAGGAGGACTTGCTGACCTGCCAGAAGACCGTTTACAACCTGGTGGATATGGAGAGGAAGAACGACCCTCTTCCCATCTCCACTGTGGGCTCCAGGGGAAAGGGCCCTAAAAGGTAGTCTGTCTCTGTGTGTGTGAGAGAGACAGAGAGAGACAGATGTTGTGACTTAGTGTCACACCTTGAGTGTTTAGGGGTGGGAACAGCGTATGTTTGTGTACACATATTTGTGCGTGTATGTGTTTGTTTTTATGTGTGTGTTTGTATGTTTAGGATGTGTACCGGAGAGAGTCAGTGTGTAACTGTGTCGCTCCCTGAGTGTTTGGATGTGGGAACCGCATATAAGTTCAGTGTGTCTGCCTGGTCTCCTGTCCTGACTGGTTAATGTCTCCTCCGGGATTTAGGGATGAGCAGTACCGCATCATGTGGAACGAGCTGGAGACTCTGGTGAAGACCCACGTGGCTGGCAGTGAGCGACACCAGAGGGTTCTGGACTGCATCATCGCCTGCCGCAGCAAACCCCCCGAGGAGGAGGAGAGGAAGAAACGGGGGAGGAAGAGGGAGGACAAGGAGGACAAGGCAGAGAAGAATATCAACAAGGATTCAGAGGACAAGAGCTGGCAGGAGTCAGAGAGGTCAGGGTGACACAATACACATTTTGTTGGACCCACGCCTGACCTACTGTTTTAAAAAACAGACCCGCATCCAATCAACTTTGTGATTCTGAAAAGAATTCTGCCCCAAAGGGTTTTTCTTTATTTTCTACATTGTAGAATAATAGTGAAGACATCAACACTATGAAATGACACATATGGAATCCTGTAATAACCAAAAAACTGTTAAACATACCAAAATATATTTTATATTTGAGATTCTTCAAAGTAGCATTCTCTCAACCAGCTTCATGAGGTAGTTACCTGGAATGCATTTCAGGAAAGGAAGACCCAGAGTTACCTCTGCTGCAGAGGATACGTTCATTAGAGTTACCAGCCTCAGGAACAATGGCAGCCCAAATAAATGCTTCACAGATTTCAATTAACAGATATATCTCAATATCAACTGTTCAGAGGAGACTGCGTGAATCAGGCCTTCATTGTCGAATTGCTGCAAAGAAACCACTACTAAAGGACACTTATAATAAGAAGAGACTGGCTTGGGCCAAGAAACACGTGCAATGGACATTAGACTGGTGGAAATCTGTCCTTTGGTCTGATGAGTCCAAATTTGAGATTTTTGGTTCTGGTAAAAAGAACTGCTATTGCAACCTCTTTGCAATAAGGAATTGAGCCCAAAAGCTCAAGAGAAGTTTCAAGTGTTTAATACCAAGGATACAGTCAGCTGAGTGCATACATTTAGAAAGTTCACAGAACATCTCATCTTCTTCCCTCCTTTTGGTCACCACCCTCTTGTAGGCTATACATTTTATGAACACAATGAGTTTCCCTCCTTTCCCCTGTGGAATGTCCATGGTCCTCTCGTTGTTTAGCTAGATGTCAGAATCACAACCCGTCCATCTTCAATGTCCTGGGCCTGACCCTGCTCTCTGATCCTAGGCAATTTTCTCTTATCTGATTAGGTCAACAACCTTTCTGAATTAGCATACACACAGTTTCATGGCCTAAACTCCATTCATACTCACTAAACAGGATACAAACAAACTACAGTTTATCTTGAAACATGTTACATTTGAATAGAATCCATCAGTTCCAACCGCCGTGTCTTTGTGAGACGTGGAGTAGGTGAACAGATGATCTCTGCATGTGTGGTTCCCACCGAGAAGCATGGTGGAGGTGGTTTGAGGGTGCTTTGCTGGTGACAGTCTGATTTATTTAGAATTCAAGGCACACTTAACAAGCATGGCTACCACAGCATTCTGCAGCGATACGCCATCCAATCTGGTTCGTGCTTAGTGGGACTATCATTTTGTTTTTCAACAGGACAATTACCCAACACACTTCCAGGCTTTGTAAGGGCTATTTGACCAAGGAGGACAGTGATGGAGTGCTGCATCAGATGACCTGGCCTCTACAATCACCTGACCTCACCCCAATTGAAATGGTTTGGGATGAGTTGGACAGCAGAGTGAAGGAAAAGCAGTCAACAAGTGCTCAGCGTATGTGGGAACTCCTTCAGGACTGTTGGAAAAGCATTCCTGGTGAAGCTGGTTGAGATATTGCCAAGAGTGTGCAAAGCTGTCATCAAGGCAGGGTGGCTACTTTGAAGAATCTCAAATATAAAACATATTTTGATTTGTTTAACACATTTTTGGTTACTACATGATTCCATATATGTTATTTCATAGTTTTGATGTCTTCACTATTCTACAATGTAGAAAATATAAAAAATAAAGAAAAACCCTTGAATGAGTAGGTGTCCCAACTTTTGACTGGTACTGTATATACCAGTTTAGGATTTTACCCTGGTATTCTCCTGGTCACTGTGTCATACTGTGTTGAATTCTACCCCCAAGCCATAAGACTCCTGAACAGCTAATCAAAGGGCTACCCAGACCCATCTTTTATGCTGCTGCTACTCTGTTTTTATTATATGCATAGTCACTTTAACTCTAACTACATGTACATATTACCTCAATTACCTCGACTACCCAGTGCCCCTCCACATTGACTCTGTACCGGTATCCCCTGTATATAGCCTCCACATTGACTCTGTACCGGTATCCCCTGTATATAGCCTCCACATTGACTCTGTACCGGTATCCCCTGTATATAGCCTCCACATTGACTCTGTACCGGTATCCCCTGTATATAGCCTCCACATTGACTCTGTACCGGTATCCCCTGTATATAGCCTCCACATTGACTCTGTACCGGTACCCCCTGTATATAGCCTCCACATTGACTCTGTACCGGTATCCCCTGTATATAGCCTCCACATTGACTCTGTACCGGTATCCCCTGTATATAGCCTCCACATTGACTCTGTACCGGTATCCCCTGTATAAAGCCTCCACATTGACTCTGTACCGGTATCCCTGTATATAGCCTCCACATTGACTCTGTACCGGTATCCCTGTATAAAGCCTCCACATTGACTCTGTACCGGTATCCCCTGTATATAGCCTCCACATTGACTCTGTACCGGTATCCCCTGTATAAAGCCTCCACATTGACTCTGTACCGGTATCCCCTGTATATAGCCTCCACATTGACTCTGTACCGGTATCCCCTGTATAAAGCCTCCACATTGACTCTGTACCGGTATCCCCTGTATATAGCCTCCACATTGACTCTGTACCGGTATCCCCTGTATATAGTCTCCACATTGACTCTGTACCAGGTACCCCCTGTATAAAGCCTCCACATTGACTCTGTACTGGTACCCCCTGTATATAGCCTCCACATTGACTCTGTACTGGTACCCCCTGTATATAGCCTCCACATTGACTCTGTACTGGTACCCCCTGTATATAGCCTCCACATTGACTCTGTACTGGTACCCCCTGTATATAGTCTCCACATTGACTCTGTACCGGTATCCCCTGTATATAGCCTCCACATTGACTCTGTACCAGGTACCCCCTGTATAAAGCCTCCACATTGACTCTGTACCAGGTACCCCCTGTATATAGCCTCCACATTGACTCTGTACCAGGTACCCCCTGTATAAAGCCTCCACATTGACTCTGTACCAGGTACCCCCTGTATATAGCCTCCACATTGACTCTGTACCAGGTACCCCCTGTATAAAGCCTCCACATTGACTCTGTACCAGGTACCCCCTGTATATAGCCTCCACATTGACTCTGTACCAGGTACCCCTGTATAAAGCCTCCACATTGACTCTGTACCAGGTACCCCTGTATAAAGCCTCCACATTGACTCTGTACCAGGTACCCCCTGTATAAAGCCTCCACATTGACTCTGTACCGGTACCCCCTGTATATAGCCTCCACATTGACTCTGTACCAGGTACCCCCTGTATATAGCCTCCACATTGACTCTGTACCAGGTACCCCCTGTATATAGCCTCCACATTGACTCTGTACCAGGTACCCCCTGTATAAAGCCTCCACATTGACTCTGTACCAGGTACCCCTGTATATAGCCTCCACATTGACTCTGTACCAGGTACCCCCTGTATAAAGCCTCCACATTGACTCTGTACCAGGTACCCCCTGTATAAAGCCTCCACATTGACTCTGTACCAGGTACCCCCTGTATAAAGCCTCCACATTGACTCTGTACCAGGTACCCCCTGTATATAGCCTCCACATTGACTCTGTACCAGGTACCCCCTGTATATAGCCTCCACATTGACTCTGTACCAGGTACCCCCTGTATCTAGCCTCCACATTGACTCTGTACCAGGTACCCCCTGTATAAAGCCTCCACATTGACTCTGTACCAGGTACCCCCTGTATATAGCCTCCACATTGACTCTGTACCAGGTACCCCCTGTATAAAGCCTCCACATTGACTCTGTACCAGGTACCCCCTGTATAAAGCCTCCACATTGACTCTGTACCGGTACTCCCCTGTATATAACCTCCACATTGACTCTGTACCGGTACCCCCTGTATATAGCCTCCACATTGACTCTGTACCAGGTACCCCCTGTATAAAGCCTCCACATTGACTCTGTACCGGTACTCCCCTGTATATAACCTCCACATTGACTCTGTACCGGTACCCCCTGTATATAGCCTCCACATTGACTCTGTACCGGTACTCCCCTGTATATAACCTCCACATCCTGTACACCCCCTTGACTCTGTGACTCTGTACCAGTACCCCCTGTATATAGCCTCCACATTGACTCTGTACCGGTACCCCCTGTATATAGCCTCCACATTGACTCTGTACCAGTACCCCCTGTATATAGCCTCCACATTGACTCTGTACCAGTACCCCCTGTATATAGCCTCCACATTGACTCTGTACCGGTACCCCCTGTATATAGCCTCCACATTGACTCTGTACTGGTACCCCCTGTATATAGCCTCCACATCCACATTGACTCTGACTCTGTACCGGTACCCCCTGTATAAAGCCTCCACATTGACTCTGTACCGGTACCCCCTGTATATAGCCTCCACATTGACTCTGTACCGGTACCCCCTGTATATAGCCTCTGTACCAAGGTACCCCTGTATATAGCCTCCACATTGACTCTGTACCGGTACCCCCTGTCCACATTGACTAGCCCCCTCCACATTGACTCTGTACCAGGTACCCCCTGTATATAGCCTCCACATTGACTCTGTACCGGTACCCCTGTATATAGCCTCCACATTGACTCTGTACCAGGTACCCCCTGTATATAACCTCCACATTGACTCTGTACCAGTACCCCTGTATATAGCCTCCACATTGACTCTGTACTGGTACCCCTGTATATAGCCTCCACATTGACTCTGTACTGGTACCCCTTGACTCTATAGCCTCCACATTGACTCTGTACCGGTACCCCCTGTATATAGCCTCCACATTGACTCTGTACTGGTACCCCCTGTATATAGCCTCCACATTGACTCTGTACCCCCTGTATATAGCCCCCTCTGTATATAGCCTCCACATTGACTCTGTACCGGTACCCCCTGTATATAGCCTCCACATTGACTCTGTACCAGGTACCCCCTGTATATAACCTCCACATTGACTCTGTACCAGTACCCCCTGTATATAGCCTCCACATTGACTCTGTACTGGTACCCCCTGTATATAGCCTCCACATTGACTCTGTACAGGTACCCCCTGTATATAGCCTCCACATTGACTCTGTACCAGTACCCCCTGTATATAACCTCCACATTGACTCTGTACCAGTACCCCCTGTATATAGCCTCCACATTGACTCTGTACCAGTACCCCCTGTATATAACCTCCACATTGACTCTGTACCAGTACCCCCTGTATATAACCTCCACATTGACTCTGTACCAGTACCCCCTGTATATAGCCTCCACATTGACTCTGTACCAGTACCCCCTGTATATAGCCTCCACATTGACTCTGTACCAGGTACCCCCTGTATATAACCTCCACATTGACTCTGTACCAGTACCCCCTGTATATAGCCTCCACATTGACTCTGTACTGGTACCCCCTGTATATAGCCTCCACATTGACTCTGTACAGGTACCCCCTGTATATAGCCTCCACATTGACTCTGTACCAGTACCCCCTGTATATAACCTCCACATTGACTCTGTACCAGTACCCCCTGTATATAGCCTCCACATTGACTCTGTACCAGTACCCCCTGTATATAACCTCCACATTGACTCTGTACCAGTACCCCTGTATATAACCTCCACATTGACTCTGTACCAGTACCCCCTGTATATAGCCTCCACATTGACTCTGTACCGGTACCCCCTGTATATAGCCTCCACATTGACTCTGTACCAGTACCCCCTGTATATAACCTCCACATTGACTCTGTACCAGTACCCCCTGTATATAGCCTCCACATTGACTCTGTACCGGTACCCCCTGTATAAAGCCTCCACATTGACTCTGTACCGGTACCCCCTGTATAAAGCCTCCACATTGACTCTGTACCGGTACCCCCTGTATAAAGCCTCCACATTGACTCTGTACCGGTACCCCCTGTATAAAGCCTCCACATTGACTCTGTACCGGTACCCCCTGTATATAGCCTCCACATTGACTCTGTACCGGTACCCCCTGCATATAGCCTCCACATTGACTCTGTACTGGTACCCCCTGTATAAAGCCTCGCTTGTTATTTTACTGCTGCTGTTTAATTATTCGTTACTTTTATTTTCTATTTTTTACTTATACATTTTTTACTTAACACTTGTTAAGATATATTTTTTGAATATCTTAAAACATTGTTGGTTAAGGGCTTGTAAGTAAGCATTTCACTGTAAGGTCTACTACACTTGTTGTGTTCGGCGCATGTGACAAATACAATTTGATTTGATTCCTTCACCAGGCTGAAGGGGGTGGTAGAGCGTGTAAAGGAGGAGCAGGGGGAGTCGGAGGTCATAAAGGATTCTCCTGACTCGCCAGAGCCTCTCAACAAGAAGCCCCGTCTGGAAGAGATTCAACTACCTGAAAAAGCCAAAGGTGCATGCCCTCCCCCCTTCTGGTTGGCCTGGACCTTATTGTCCTCAGATCCATGGTCTGACCTGGCATGTTTGTCCAATGCCAAGTTCATGGTTATCATTGCAATGAGAAGTATTCTATTATTATTATTATTTGTTTTGTATCATCACTGTATTACCTTTTTTATTTAGAGACAATACGTTGATTAGGCGTGCCAGTACCAGTATTGTTCCTTTCCACTGATCTTTCTGTCTCTGTGTGTGTTTTCGCCCTGTGGTTACAATGTAGGTCCGGTGTCCCTGCTCACCATGTGGACTAACAGAATCACTGTGGCCAACTCCAGGAAACACCAGGAGTTTGCCGGAAGGATCAGCTCTGTGAACAACAAGGCAGAGTTATACCAGCACCTTAAAGATGAGAATGGGTGTGTGATAATGTACTGTATATAACCATTCCCCACATCAGTGTATTATAGCCCCTAGTTCTAATTAAGCAATAAGGCCGAAAGGAGGTGTGGTATATGGCCAATATACCACGGCTAGTGGCTGTTCTTATGCACAATGCAACGTGGAGTGCCTGGATACAGCCCTTTAGCCGTGGTATATTGGCCATATAGCACAAACGCCAGAGGTGCCTTATTGCTATTATAAACTGGTTACCAAAGTAATTCGAGTGGTAAAAATACATGTTTTGTCAAACCCGTGGTATACAGTCTGATGTACCACGGCTGTCAGCCAATCAGCATTCAGGGCTCATACCACCCAGTTTATAATGTTTGATAGAGATGTTGTTTGTTTTCTTGACTGAAATCTGATTGTCCAGTACCTGTTATGGAGTAGACGGCCTTATGATAAATAATTAGTTGACTTTGTTTCTACTGTTAACAGAATGGACCTCCACGAGAATGGGAAAGCCACCAGATGATGTGACCTGTCTCTGTACAGAATGCACCCACTCCACCTTACCACAGCAGGAATATGAGCTTGGACCAGAGATCATGTCAATCTGAGGTGCATGGACTGTCCTCCCCTACTCTGTCCATACCAGGCATAGATTAATGGGTAGCAGTCAGACTTTGTAATTTTTAGAGTGATTTTTGTTTGTTTTCTACCCACGTTTGTATGGATAGGCTCACATATTGTGTGAAGCAATAAAGTTGTCAACAGGCAGTATTTTCTTTCTGTGCCGTTCTACTTTTCTCATGGTTTGGTTAATGGTACGGTGACCGAGGAAAGGTTGCCATCAAGTCTCAAATATAACAAAATACTGTTTTGTCAATTTGGAAGGTTTTTGTCTGAAATATAGTCAAATCCAGCTATGATGGATATTGTATCTTAATTCTACTTTAAGATTCCTCAATCAAATGAAAAACAACAATTTTCATGCTTTATGTTGTACGTTTTGGTACATAGAAGTACAAATGTGTGTAGATTATCACAGCAATACAATGTTCCAGTATAAAAGACACATTTATAATTGCCCTCCTAAGATCCATTAATACTTTGTCTTCCAAAACGGTTGTGCAACACCGTTGTCTCAACAACCCTCGTAGTGGCATGAGTAGTGTGTGTATGAACATGTCACAACCTCACTTCCAAGAATGGATTCATTTGTTTGTATGCTTTTCTTGGGATTTGTGTTCCCATGGTCTGTTATGTGGGTATTGTGGTGGGAACTAGTATTGTGGAGGTGGGTGAAAAGACACTGGTCTTTGATAAGGCTGTCTGCCCTGGAGATATGTGGGAGACAGATTTTCTCCACTGGCTGGTGAGGTGTTCAGCCACAACCTTGGGGGAGGTGGGGGTACTTCTGGTTGGAACAGTGGGGGCATCCTTGGCCTTATTGCCCTCAGATCCATGGTGTGACCTGGGACAACCCCCTCTGAGGGCCAAATCGCAAGAGTCCTTACCCTCACATGGCTTCTACAGAAATAGAAAACTATAAATGTAACGGTGACTGCCAGAAAGAGACAGCAGACCACTAGCAGAGCTGTCAACACACTGGCCATCCAATGATAGGGGTCTGTCTGTCGCACTGATGCACCAGTGGGATCCGAGGCTGGGACGGTGTTGATAGAAGTGGGATATGGAGTACTGGGGGAAAGAGTGGGACTAGAGGCTATAGTTGTGGCAGTAGTTGGGCTGGAGAAACAGTCACGTCTGAAGCTCACAGGGCCTACCTTGCTGATGGGGAACTCTGGGAGCATTGCCTGGCTGAACGCAGGGCTAATCTGTCTGGCCTCTGAACTAATTTCCTCCCACATGCGCCAGACCTGACCCACAGGGCACCGTCCCTCGTCACCATCACCCCCCACCTGGCATAGGGTGAAGTTGTACCAAGACACAATAGTGGATCCAGGTGCCAGGGACAGCACGGCAAGGTGGTGGCTGCCAGAGTCATTGAAGAAGCGGGACAGCTTGTCCAGGAGAAGCTCCACCCTGTGGCGCTGGCTGAGGAGGGAGTAAAGGCTCCGGTGAGCTATGAGGCTAAAGCTGTGGCAGGGCTCCGCATGGCTGCGGTGGAGGTCCAAGGTGAGGGGGAGCCAGGCAGCCAGGCCCTGATTGTCCCGAGCAGCCAGCAGCAGCTGCTGAGGGGCAAACTGCAGGTCCACTTCCAGAGGGACACCATGCAGCTCAAGTCCATCCAAGGCCACCCAGGACCCTAGAGTCACAGGAGGGCCATCTATGAACGTCAGCTCCAGGGAGAGGGACTCTGCTGCCCCATCCTCTGGATCCAGAAAGGTCCTTGATGGTATTGTGTAGTGGAAAGGGAAGCCGACTGTGGCTTCCAGAAGTGGGATGGACTGCAACACTTTGGGAGGGAGATTGGAGGGCCCTGGAATAACATCAGTACATATTTAGAAAGACCGTTACATCATGCCAAAGTTCATACAGAGAGGAAGTTATGCATGAGAAATGTGATGTGAAAGTTAGTAGTACACTAACCTGAGGAGGCAGCTGAAGGAGACATGGGTGCAGAAGATGCTCTAAGTACTCCAGTTGGAGCAAGGCCCAAAGACACCTCTCGCATCTCAACTGGACCTGATGAGACTCTTGAAGTTGCGTCATACTCTCTCCAGCCGGTGCTGAGAATCAGTAGGGAGGTCAAAGGGCAGTAACCTGTTATTGGACACACTGTGATTGCTCTGCCCATGCTTGTGATACCTTGAGTCCTGGGCAGTGATTGGTGCATTGATGGCACAGCTGACCTGTTTGTGGCACTGAGGACAGATGCTGGAATGCTGGAGGTTTGCGTGGTTACTGAGATGCTGGGTAGACTTTGGGAAGAGTGAAGGGGTGAGAACGATGTAGCAGTTACAAGCTGATTGGTCTTGGAGAGAAACTGCAAAGAGACGTATTCTGAATTTTTATCTGTTATTGCAGCTGTTTGTGGACGATCCTTGTGTGACTCTGAGGAAAACTGCCTTGAGGTGTCAGTTTGGATGTAAACTGGATCAGAGTAGTGGTCTCTTATCTCTAAATCACAGAACTTTGATGGGAGCGGAGTCTGTTCTTTCTCTGCACTCTGTGACATGAAATCTAGAGAATCGGTGGGAAAAGTCTGAGTGGAGTTACCCAGCGTGTTCTCCTGGGCTATGGACTGGATATACTGAGGGTAAGAGGGATCCTCCTGGGCTATGAACTGGGTATACTGAGGGTAAGAGGGATCCAGACTCTGCAACAGAAGGAGGGAGGATTCTGTGTATAGTCTTTGAACAGCAGACAGTTCTATTGGCCAGAGCTGGCCGTGAGCTGTTGTCCCCAGGATCTCTACAGTTGCCTGTGGAATACTATATGAACTGTCAAAGTTGGATTCAAAGTCAGCCATTGTTGGCGTCATCATGAATAACACTGAATCTACGTATAATTCCGTCCTTGGTACTGAGGTTATTTCAGAGTACAGTTCACTTGTGGCTGGAGCAGCTAATGGTATTTGAGTCAAGGAAGGCTCCAGAGTCATGTTGCTCTCCATTTGCCAGGATTGCTTAGCTGATATTGGCGATAGGAGAGGTACCTGTGATGGTGAGGCTATGGATTGTGCACCAGTATGCTGTGTCTTTTGGCTGAGGTCAATTGTCTGCGATCCTGGCCTGTCACCCAGTGGTCCTGCAGTTATCTGAACACTGTGGGTTTTAGGTGTATGGTCATCTGCTAAAACAGTCACAAGCGGACCGCTGTGAGTCAAAGGCACTCGGGGCAGGTCCTCGTACAGATAAAGAGGTGAGGAAACGTATGTTACAGGAGTTTTGTCAAAGGCTAACTGCCTACCATTTACTCTACTGAGTGTCGATGTTAATCGGTTTAGGTCAACCTGTTGAGGCGTGCTTACTAATCTCCCATTTTCAGATTGTGAAACTGTGGTCACTGACCTCTCTAGATTGAATGGCAACGATGCGGTATGCGATATGGTCTTCTCCAGTTCTAACTTTAAGAACATGGCCAATGAAGGTAAGTTTGGTGTGAGTGTTGAACCCTCCAAAGGTGATGCAGACTTGGTCCTTGATTTCTCAAGAGAAGAGAGCATAAATGTTTGCCTCTGCTGTTCTGTAAGTGACCTCTCGTGTATAAACTGTAGAGATTTGGTCGCTGGTTGCGTCAGCTTAGAGCCAAGCCAGATGTAGAGGTGACTCTTTGTCAGATCCTGGCCTGGGACAGTCAGGAGTTGATGGAGATGAGGCGTGGATGTGTCGGACAATTGAGTTTCAGGCTCTTTCATAGTCTCTGTGATGCCTGTGTTGTTCCCTAGGAAAAATGTATAGATACAGGTCCTTTCAATTATCTATTTTTGTGTCTGTCTTTAAATGTCCTTCAACATGACATAGCAAACAAAAAGTACATTCCCCGACTTACTCCCCTCCCTCTGCCCTTTTGAACTTCTGATTGGATGGGATAGATAGGAGTTTCTACATACGCACACTTGTCCAAATCCTCTCAGATCGTAAAGGGCAAGTCAATGAGGAGGGTTGGAGAGTAAGTTAGTCACAGATGTAAGAATAAGACTTACCAAACAAGTCTAGGCTATACTTGGACTGCCCGCCTTCCAAAGTAGAGGTGGGTAGAAGAGCTGGGCCAGTATCCTCAGCTAGCCTTGATGCAGTCAGGGATCCATGGCCCTTTGAAAGGGGGCATGGAGATTGAGGAGTGCCCTTTGATTGTTTAGTGATGTTGTCCAGTAACCCTGTAGAGAGAATGCTTTCAAGTCTAGGGGTCTCTGATACTAATGAAGGGTAAATACTGTGGAGGCGAAGGGTTTCCAATAATATTGGAGCAGGCCAAGGGGTCTCAAGTAACGTCATAGAGTAGATACTTTGGGACGCCGATATACTTTTCATAGACAAAATAATGGAGGACTGTTTTGGCACTCCCACAGCACTAAGCAAAGACCAGTGAGAAGCTGGAACAATGGAGCTCAAGTGGGAGTCTGTATAAATGGGGTCAGTCCTCTCTGGACGCTCCAGGTTTATTGAAGTAAGCACAGAGTCTGGTCCCACTAGTTTCCCCATAGTTGTCCTCTTCACCATAGTCTTCTGTGCAGATTGGCTTGGCTGTGCTCTTGTGTCTCCAGGTGGGTCTAATGTTAGCTGGGAGGGCTCCATTATAAATGTACGTCTACTGTGCTCTTTTGTCCATGGTGGTGCAGTTTGGACTAGTGTCAGTGGTAGATATCTTTGACTGATGGTACTCTGGTCTAAAAGGTTTATGGTCGGTGTACTTTGTGAAGTCGATGGGTTCATTGTTCTTCCACTAGAATCATACTCTGACAACAAAGTTGGGCTCCTGCTTATAAAGGCTAAATAGACAGTGTTGTGAAGAGCTGAGGCAAATGTTGTTACGCTATGGGTGTGTGTGTCCATGGAAAAGTGTCTGTGTTCTCTGAATGGGAATGTGTATGTTTGCTGTGTCGGAAAACATTTAGTTGAAGATGTCGCGATTAGCTGTGAGTGGATTGATTCTCTGGACATACTAACAGTTGATATCATCTCAGTTTTGGTGGCCGTGTGAAATGTATGCCTCTTCAGTGATTGTGTCAAACACTCTGGGAGGAGTAGGGTTGGTTTGAGAGGCATGGACAACAAATCGTCTCTCGTGCCAGATGGTGGTGATTGCAAAACACCCTCACAAGCAACAGATGATGTTAGAGGGTAACTTGAGGCCTGTGTTAGTTCTAGGTTTGGGGCCCCAGTGTGTCTCTCCAGGATGACTGTGGGGTATGACATCATCAAACTAGTAGAAGGCTCTGGAGCAGGTATGTGTGAAAGCTTCAGTCTGACTGACTCTGGCACCTGTGTTGGTGGTGGGAGAACTACAGTTGGGGTGGCTGTATGATGCAGAGGTTGCAGGCCCCTCCTGATTCTAGGAAGCAACCCCTTGCAGAGAACCCTCCACCCTAGTATGGGGACTCCCAATATGGTGGTCAGCCGACCTGAGGCAGTGCTATGCTCCAAAATCCGGGCTAAGTCTGATAACTGCTCCCCCACCCCACAACCGACCGGCCACAAGAGCTCGGCAGCCTGCCCTCTTCCCAAGGTCCCTTGCCCCTTTCCCTGGGTAGTGTCAGCAGTCAGGGGATCCTGCCTGCACACCCTGGTTTTCTCTCTCTGCAGTGCAGTGGGGCCCCTCAATGAGAGGAGGTGGACGGAGCCAGGAGTCATTCGCAGATAGTCAGCCATTGTGCTGGTCAGCTGTACACGTTGGTCTGCGTCCAAACTGCCAGGGTCCACCTGAAGCATTAGATCAGCCCAGATGACCACCTCCCCCACAGGGCAGACGAGACCGGCCCTATCAGACACACCACCAACCAGGATTAGGGTCAAAAGTATTATTCAATTCGGTTAGTTTATAAAGTGAATTTAAATACCTACATTTCCTAAATTGGAAACTAACAAATTCATAAATTGAACAGATCAACTTTATTTAAAGCTGGAATCCTTAAATGCCATTTATTTACATATAAATTGATTATATATACACCTATTGAATCTTGAAGAATATAACTTATAAGTGCCTAATGAGCTTAGTTCAACTGTCATACCTCATCAGAACTCAAAATACAAACATGTTTTACTCCGTTTGTAAACAATATAAATGTAAACAAACTCTGAATAGCCTTAAAACAGGGTTTAAACTCTCATTTTTATATAATGGATGGCCATTCCTTGCATCTATAGCTCTGTCTATGAATTTGAGAGTGGTTACATTTCTCCAGGCCCATCCCTCAGCTTTTTACCGAAACACAGGCGGGGTGACCGAATAGTTTTATTTTATTTAATCAATCAATACATACAATGCACATGATGAATATAAAATGATCAATGTCCTCTTACTTTATGTGTGTAGAGAGTAGGCTCCCCTCTCCCACTGTTCCATTAATGACATGAAGATGAAAGTAGGTAATGGATACACAGTGGCCTGCGACGGACACTTTAAGAGGGTACTGCCCACAATCTTCCCTCAGAGCCAAGCCAAATAGCTCGCCAGTCTTCTCGGTGAACGCCAACCACCTTGGTATTGCATCATCATTGGCCAAAGAGACCTGAAGGAGTGGATGAACTCTCATTCAGTAACCCTTTTCCTCCATGAGTTACTTAATTATTCTGCCAGGCCTATATGGCCATATTCCATTGTAGTGTAGTCCAGAACTCCCCAGCCAAATGAGTAAACAATGTCCCCACTTGCGTGTTTGAAACAAACATTCGCTACCAAGCTATTGATATATCAGCCTCTAGTTGACATTATTAATGGCCTTGGATTTAAATGGCAACTTTCAGTACAGTCAGCTCACCTGATAGGGCTGTAAAGGTCCCCGGGTGGCTGGCAGAGGGAGTGGAAAGTAGAAAGCTGTCCCAGCTTGGACTGTGCAGTTTGGGAGGCCCTGCTGCTGTCCCACTGGAGGACAAGAGTGTGGTTTCACCAAGCCCTGGGACTTTGACACACATCCCAACAGCATCAAGATACAGAGAGGGGAGAAAAGTTCCAAAAGCATGGACTCCACTTCCTCTGTACCTTCGTATCCAATAAGGAACAACACCCGTTGCGCCAGGTATCCGCTTGGAGGGTGAATACACCGTATCATGTCTCTTGGTCTCCCCTCTCACATTTCCCCCAGTCATCCAAACCGACAAATAAACACATATTCCAATTGAACTTGTGCGAGGATCCTCAGGCTTATGAATACATCTGGTCCAGAAGAATGCAGTAATCAAGGTCCAGGAGAGCAGTGGAATGTTCCTAGCAGGAAGCACCAGTTGAACATGATCCTTCAAGCCGTCCTCCGCATTGATGTCATACCATGTCCTTATGTGTCTAATTACTAGGCTGCCTGGTTACTAGGAAACCAGAAATGCTACCAGGCAGGGACCCTCCAAAGGCTTCTATGACACTTTCAAGGTTGTCTGAACACATTGCTTTCTATAGTTCAGGGTTCCACTTTACTATCATATAGAAAATAAAATAACCTTACATTATAACTGTAACCCAAGTTATGTAGTCTATGTATAGGAAATGCGCCTGTCAGCTCATTTATGTAGACAAAACCCTGTAGCAACATGCACAAGATACAGCCACATCAAAAAGCAGCCCCATCCACCCCTATTCTTCAGCCATGTCCTATTTCATCCCCCTCTTACAGTTGTGATGGATAGAGAGGGGGATGTTGACAAACCCAGGGGGTGACGTCAACGAGAGACTTTCGAAAAAATAAACTATCACTGGGTTTCTCAATGCCGCTAGGCTTTAGTTGTCCTTATTCAGCTCCACTGTGAAAGAATGTGGTCAGGACAACAGTGGTCAGTTTTTGCTCAAAGTCTCTCAACATTTCCCTTTTGACTTTTTCTTTACTTATGGAGTTGAGTAACAGAGCGTTACTTAGCTTAGATTTTAACTGACCAAGTTTCCCTGCAGTGAAAGAATGTTTGGCTTGAGTTGCAAGCTGACCCTTGACAAAGTGACCACCTGGTTCTGCTGGGTTTGGGTTTATGCTGTGAGGTCACACCTGAACTAACTTGTATTTGGTGTCCACTATGTCTGAGCAGGGTGTCTCTTCAGGTAGCTACCTGGATATGGGCCAGGCAGTTTAATGGTTAACATGAGGAAATTTGGCGCACTGGAATCCCAGACCATAATGATTCCTTATAAGGGATGTAACTGATGATGACAGAATACAGCCCAGTGTAGTAGTGCAAAGCTAAAATAAATCAGTAAATCATAAATTCCACTAATATATTTTTCACAGTGTGGTCAACATATGGTTTCACTACAATTGTTTTTGCATTTTAGTCCACATGAGTGTACTGTAATGATCAATTATTAACTTGTTATGTTGACAACACTAATAAACTCCTAGGACTAGAGGGAGGAGTTAGAATATATTCACAAAGTACATTTGGTTTTTCCTCTGAGAGGATAAAAAAAATTGCACATTGAGGTAAGTTCAAACAGTTCTTACCATCTTATATTTGTTTTGCCATATTGATTGTACTTGGGAGTACACTTTGGTATGTCTCAATGCTGAAACATCAATCAAAGAAGTGTCTACTGAACTTGAAGAGAAATACTACAAAGTATATAAAACCAATTAAATATGTGATACAGTATCTATTGAATATTGGAACATTAAAATAGGACTACATTTATATTAAAATGTTACACTGTACTTGCATAATTGACTGACATTTAGAAATAAAATAACATTTTAAGGGTGTACTGTTCTGTCTTTGATCTGTTTTATGAAAATATTGCAAAAACATATTACAGAATTGTACAAGATCCATTTATTTACATAACCATATGATTGTCTCATAGTTTCCATATATGAAACCACAATTAATTTGAATGTTTCACCTTTATTTAACCAGGTAGGCTAGTTGAGAACAAGTTCTCATTTACAACTGCGACCTGGCCAAGATAAAGCAAAGCAGTGTGAACAGACAACACAGAGTTACACATGGAATAAACAAACATACAGTCAATAACACAATTGAGAGAGTCTATAGAGTCTATATACAGTGTGTGCAAATGAGGTAGGATAAGGGGGGTGAGGGGGTGAGGTAATAAATAGGCTCTGACAGCTGGTGCTAAAAGCTAGTGAGGGAGGTAAGAGTCTCCAGCTTCAGTGATTTTTGCAGTTCGTTCCAGTCATTGACAGCAGAAAACTGGATGGAAAGGCGGCCAAAGGAGGAATTGGCTTTGGGGGTCTAGAGTGTCTCCCCCTTTGAAGAGGGGGGTGACCTCTGCAGCTTTCCCAGTATAAACATACTGTTAGGGTGAACTCCAACCTAATTTGAATGAGATATAACTTTTTTGCGTGTAGTAATTATAGTGTAATGCTACATTTATGACAAGTCAGAAACTCGGGAACCTCAGTTAAAATAATGTTAGTTATTTGCGTAGAGCTTCCGATTGGTTGATTCGGACACTTTCCAAGTGTGAAACTCGGGTATCATCTTTCTACAAGTTTCCAAGTTTGACATTTCTGAGTTACCTAGTTCTGACATGCAGCATAAATATTTTGTAACTATACAGTGAATATATGACCATTTTCTTATGTGCATGACCATCCACAAATTTCCATCCACCTATAGTATGTGGTTCCGGTGTAATGCCTTTGCAAAGAGATTTGTTTTGTATGGGATGCGTGTGTGTGTGTGTGATTGTATGTTTGTGTGAGTGAGTCAGTCAGCATGTTAATGGAACCAACTGACTGACTGAATGCAAATCTGCTCTCTCTTTACTGGTTGCCTTGGTGACTTCTTGGGCTAAAGTGAAGTTGAAGATTTATGGTAAAATCTCTGACCACAAATCCCTCTGAACTTTACCCTTATTTGGGTTTCACGTTCATTTCTCCCATATATTCCATGTGGAGAAGACCTTCCTGTGGAGTGGACTCCTTTCTCTGTTGTTCTAAATGCGGGTGTTATGCAAATTAGGTTGGAGTTCACCCTAACAGTACGTTTATACTGGACATTACTTTGAGAAATCAAATCAGTCATTTCCAATGGGAGGAAGAGACACAAGGAGACATTGTCAGAGGTTGTCCACTATATGCGGCAAATTGCAGAAGTCATTATTTTTCAAAGGAAACACCTTCTGTTAACCCTCCTATTGTGTTGCGGATCAATTTGACCCCTAAAATACTAGTTAACCTCTCTTTATCTCCATGAAATGAAATACCTTGTCCTCGTTTTGCATGAATCTAACTTCAAAATGTGGACACACTGATGTGTTGTGGAATGTCTGTGTAGATTTTGTATACAAACATGATGTTGTGGGTCATTTTGACCCAGAGGCTTTCATGTGTATAGATATTTCCACGGGTCCCAAATCAACAAGTGTCTGATGTATAAACTTCCTATGCTTCTTTGAGACCTGTTTCAAAGTCACCGAGATCTCTTCCAGCCATTGTAGCCAAAATCATGGGCAACTGGGCATTTTTATACATGACCCTAAGCATGATCGGATATGAATTGCTTAATTAACTCAGGAACCACACCTGTGTGGAAGCAACTGCTTTCAATATACTTTGTATCCCTCATTTACTCGAGTGTTTCCTGAATATTGGCAGTTACCCATCATTCTGAGCTTTGGCTTGTTTCATTGCACGAAGCAGTCGGGGGCCCTCTGGCGTCCTCTGGTCCACCCAGGACATCTAGGGCAGTCGCATCCCAGTTCTGAACAGTCACCTGTACGATAACCCTGACATCTAGGGCAGTCGCATCCCAGTTCTGAACAGTCACCTGTACGATAACCCTGTAAGCCAGTGCCAGATGGGAGCACACCAGCATGTAATGATTATGAAAATGCTTGACTCAATCATTCATCCACTTTAATGTTTTGGAATGACACAACGTTTACACAAAGGCTAAACGGTTGGCATTTTTAGATGGATATGTTTATTGATATATGAATGCATAACTCAATTACAGAAGAGTAGATTCTGCCGATTATACTGCATTCAACAGAACACTAAATCACTATATCACCATGGAAATAAATCCAGGTGCTGAACATTTAAACAGTTTCACCAAAACTCCATATAACATTACGTAAACAAACAGATGGAACAGCCTCAATATGTACATAAGCCACTCCACTGGTTTTCATCCTCAACTATTATGCAGAGTGATTTTTAAAAAAAGGGCAAGTTCACTATTTAACAACTTAATGTTAGATGGTTCATCACCTTGAAAGTAGACTGGGCCAGGAAAACCTGGAATCTATGGTTCAGTTTTCTTTAAGCAGCCACTAAACTTAAGCTAATTTTAAACACCGCTAACTACAAATCAAAGGGAGTGGTCAATTATGCAATTGTTCTAAACGTAATAGCCAAATCACACAAAATAAATCCAATATTATTGGTTTCACATTAGCATAAGGTAATTTAGCAATTTTTTATTTTTTACATTTCATGGCTGCCCCATATCACTTCCATTGATTGTCAGCTAGTGGGGGCTCAAGTTATCTTGTTAGTTTGTAGTGTCTGTTTAAAGAAAACTGAAGCACAGATTACAGTGTCTCCTGGCCCATAGACTACTTAAAGGATGAGGAATCGTCAAGCTGTAAATGACTGAACTTCCCCTTGAACTGGGAAACAAGGCTTTAAAGTGTTGAGGACATGATAAATTAGTTTGGTACTGGGTGTACTTCCTGCATCTCCACTAATGCCACTATTACAAAAGCTCTACCAAGAAAAGCATATTGTAAATACACACTACATCTTTCAATGATTTTTCTTCATGTGATAGTTCAGGTGTGAACTGCGTTTGTAAGTATTCGGGCAACGAAGACATGAATATGGCCTCTCCCCTGAATGAACTAGCAAATGTTTTTTTAAGCAAGTTCTCCGGATAAAACCCCTCCCACATTCATTACAAGTGTAGGGACGCTCTCCCCTATGCCCACGCATGTGGACCACTAAATGGCTCGACTTAAAAAAACGTTTGTCACACTCTTTGCATTGGTAAGGTCTCTCCCCAGTGTGAAACCGCTGGTGTACCTGCAGATCCCCTCCTGATGGAAACGCCTTCCCACACACAGAGCACATGTAGGGTCTCTCCCCTGTGTGGAGCCTTATGTGCACAGTGAGATTACCTTTCTGAGTGAAACATTTCCCACAGTAGGAGCAGGAAAAGGGACGATAATTCATATGAGTGCGCATGTGATCCTTGAGGCGACGGTTTGTTACGAAGGACTTTCCACATTGGTGGCAATGGTGAGTTCTCGGAAGCTGCAATCCTTTCTTCTTTGGAAGGTGAGACGATGGCCTCAGATCCGACCTCTTGTGGGCTTCCACGTGGTGCACGAGGCTGGGCAAGTTGCTGAAGGTCATTCCACATTTGTGACAGTCGAGCGTTTGGACGACACTGTGACTTTTTTCGTGGGCGTCCAGTTGATTCGATTCGGGAAAGCTCCTTGCACAGTGACGACACTGGAATGGATATTGTGGTGATGTCTTAAAACTCTTCCCGCTCTGTGGACAGATGGACATGGATTCGTTGTGTGGACACTGGTGTCTCAATTTCTCACGCAGAGAACCAAACTCTCTCCAGCATTTGGGGCAGCTAAAGGCAGTGCCCACACATTGCATCCTCTTATGGTTTGACAGACTTGTAAAGAATTTGAATCTATTCCCGCAGTTGGAGCACTTGTATGGATTATCCCCACAGTGAATTTGCTGGTGTTGGACAAGTTGAGACTGATAATTAAAGCACTTCCCACACTGGGGACACTGGTGGAAAATGTTCATGTGTGATGAACTGGAAGTAGATGGGGCACACTCATTTGAAGCTGAAGAAAGGGGAGTCAACACCTGAAACGACACCCCTGCAACTGGGTCTGTGGAAAAATGAATAAAAACATTGACGTTTCCCCTTCCATTGCCCCACAATGGTCAGCTGCAGCTTTCCAAAGGGTAAATGTACTTGACTAAAAGTTTGTGAGGTCTCACCTGTATCACCACCTTGCACGACACTGGTAGGAGAAAGACCAGAACCAGCCCTGTAAAAGGCACAAAACAGAAATGCAAATTGATGACCATTACTAAGTCAAGTGGTAAAGTTGTTTGATGCACTAGCCAAGGTAGCAAACAACAAAAATGTATAAATTAATTCTCACATACAGGGTCTCAAAGTATTCACACCACTTGACTTATTCCACATTTAGTTGTTACAGCCTGAATTTAAAATGGATTAAATAAAAATATTTCTCACCCATCTACACACAATACCCCATAATGACAAAGCGAAAACATGTTTTTAGAAATGTTTGCAAATGTATTAAATGATATACAGAAATAATTCATTTACATAAGTATTCACACCCCTGAGTCAATACTTTGTAGAAGCACCTTTAGCACTGATTACAGCTGTAAGTCAAAACTGTAACCCGGCCAACCCGGAACATTCACGGCCTTCTTGGTAAGCAACTTCAGTGCGGATTTCGTCTTGTGTTTTAGGTTATTGTCCTGCATCTCCCAGTGTCTGGTGGAAAACAGACTGAACTAGGTTTTCCTCTAGAATTTTGCCTGTGCTTAGCTCTATTCCGTTTACTACATAACGATTACAAGCATACCTATAACATGATGCAGCTACCAGTATGCTTGAAAATATTGAGACTGGTACTGAGTAAGTATTATTTTAGTGCCTTGTACATTTATTTAACCTTTATTTAATTAGGCAAGTCAGTTAAGAACAAATTCTCATTTACAATGACAGCCTACTTGTAAAGCCCCCCCAGCCAAACCCTTCCCTAACCCGGATGACATTGGGCCAATTGTGCTCCGTCCTATAGGACTCTCCCGATCACGGCCGATTGTGATACAGCCTGGGATCGAACCCGGGTCTCTAGTGATGCATCTAGCACTGCCTTAAACTGCTGCGCCATTCGGGAGGCCAAGCATGTTTTGCAATATTTATTATTCTGTACAGGCTTCCTTCTTTTCACTCTGTCAATCAGGTTAGTATTGTAGAGTAACTACAATGTTGTTGTCCATCCCCAGTTTTCTCCTATCACAGCCATTAAACTCTATAACCGTTTTATATTCACCATTGGCCTCATGGTGAAATCCCTGAGTGGTTTTCTTCCTCTCCAGCAACTGAGTGGACGCCTGTATCTTTGTAGTGACTGGGTGTATTGATACACGATCCAAAGTATAATTAGTAACTTCACCATGCTCAAAGGGCTATTCAATGTCTGTCTTTTTATTTATTTATTTGGAACCATCTTTGTGAGACATTGGAAAACCTCCCTGGTCTTTGTGGTTGAATTTGTGTTTGAAATTCACTGAGGGACCGAACAGATAATTGTATGTGTGGGGTACAGAGATGAGGTAGTCCATTCAACTTCTTATGTGACTTGTTAAGCAAATATTTACTCCTGAACTTATTTAGGCTTGCCATAAAAAAGGGGTTGAATACTTAATGACTCAAGACTTTTCAGCTTTTCATTTGTAAACATTTCTAAAAACATAATTTCACGTCGATATTGTGGGGTATTGTGTGTAGGCCAGTGACAAAACATCACAATTGAATCCATTTTAAATTCAGGCTGTAACATCTACATTTGGAAAAAGTCAAAGGGTGTGAATACTTTCTGAAGGCACTGTACCTTTTCTGTGCTGACTCGTCCTCTACATCTATGTCATCTTCATTCGCTTCATCACAGGTTTCATCGCAGCCTATAATATCTCTTGTGCTCCCCATTGCCACTAAATGTTCTGTCCTCATAGCCACACCAGTGTCCAGATTGGTACGGTTTAACTGGTCAGGGAAGGCATCAGATTCAATATCTGATTCCTGAGGAATGTCAGAGGAGGAAACTGCAGACAAAAATAAATACGTTAAAAATAAATGTAATATCTGCCAGGCTGTTCTGAATACTTATCTCATATCCATCATTTACATTTTAAACTGTCAAATGGTTTATTATTTGGCTAATCATTCCAAGTTTAAATCCCTTTAAATTAAACAAGAAATGTAAGGAACATGGTGAGAGGAACTTCCTGCACATAAATCAGATTATGATCCTCAGATGCTGTTGAACCATCAATAAACCTTATCTGACCATGTGGTGCTAAAATTACGTGTAAAAAAAAAAAAGAGAGTAATTTTCTATGAACTTACTGTTTGTGTACAATGTTCTGCATTGTTTGTAATTCTGGAGCAGAAACTGGAGATCTTCTGAGTGAGAGAAAGACTGCAGACATTCATCTAGGCCAGAGGAGCCAGCACTCAGCAACAATGCAGTCTAGGGAAAAGAGAGACACAAATAAAATGCCAAAATAGATTCCAGGCCAACTACAGTTATTCATTTGAATGCTGTTGTCTCAAGACTGTCTCACGAAAGTGATTTCTGCACCTGCTTAAAGTCTGGTAGTGTAAGCAGTTCTTCCAATCTAGTGAGGAAGTCACAGACCAGTTCCTGAAGCGCTTTGTCAAAATCAGGTCTGAATTCCTCAAGGAACACCACCTGAAAAGATGGAGAGTCAGTGAGATAATGCAAAAGGAAAATGGTTAGCCTACTTAATGATTGGTTGGGAGACCCTGCATGATCCTACTTTGGGTGCCAAGTCTTTTCTTCTCTCTTGCCAGGGTCTACTAGTTATGACTTATCATACAACAAAATGCAATTTTTCAAGGACATTATTACTAGCTTCTCCCTGACTGTACCATCGATCCAGTCAAGCCATATGGCAGAGACTGCCTTTCCAAACTGCCTCAACTATCTGAGGCGGACTAGACATCATTCACTTTCCATTTTGATTATTAGTTGTGCCGGTTTGTTTAGCTTTTGAAGCAAATTATTATTAAGTTGAGTCAGGCTAAAGAAAATGTTAAAGTAAAACAGGTTCAAGACAAGCTTGACATGAACAGCTACTTACTTGAACGAAGTGTTCACGCTCAACTGGGTCTATAATCAAGCTTTGGGTGAGCTTGGCGAAGTTAGCTTCAGGTGATTCCATGCCTGCATCATAGGACTGTAAAACAATGTGAAAAACACACCGAAACCGGACGGTCATTTTTAGACTTGTTGTTAAAGGGGGTGACAAATGGAACACAACTGTCCATACCAACACACTTAAGGTCTTGATTTAAATGTGGCTGAATTATCAGGGTGTTAATTCTCATGTAAGTGTCCAGCAGGGGAAAGAAAAGTTCAAATCTTGGCATTGTACTATGACATTTGATTTACCAACCTGAACCTGTGCAAGTTGAGAAGACTTTATAGAATAAAGGAGGGTTTGGAGGCTGACAGGGTGCTCAGCAGAAAATCGCCCCAAAGTTACCTGCAAGAAAAGTGGTGTTGGAGTCTGATACTTTGCATAAAACTATTCTCTGTACTTCACCAATTGAAGCGATCCCGTATGAAAGATTAGACAGAATTTCTTACCCTTGCTCTCAGCCCCAAAATAAGGAGGGTCCTCTGTCTGTCAGTCATAAGTTCTGGGACAGTTTGTGTTACCACGGTCACAAACTCCTCTAATTTTCCATAGTGCTTAATGGCCCTCTGTTGTGATACCTGCCACATAAATGCAGACATCAGTCGTAGAGGTGGAACCAAAAGGCGCAGGGAGGAGAGAGGGATGGGGGAATCTATAATGTGAAAAGCACAGTGTGTTACTGTTAGATGGCTAGCTAAATCAATTACGTTTAGCTATGCATATCTAGCTACCATTATGTCATAATAACATTGTCATAACAATCCCAGCAGACAATAGCCTGCGCCAAATTTGCATGTGGACACTCAATAACATAAAAATAGCTAGCTAGCTAGTCAATAACATATTATAAACTGGGTAGTTTGAACCCTGGATGCTGATTGGCTGACAGCCGTGGTATATCAGACAGTATACCACGGGTATGACAAAATATGTATTTTTACTGCTCTAATTACGTTGGAAACCAGTTTATAATAGCAATAAGACACCTCGGGGGTTTGTGGTATATTGCCGATATACAACGGCAATGCCTTGTATCCAGGCACTCCGCGTTGCGTCGTGTGGAAAAGCAGCCCTTTAGCCGTGGTATATTGGCCATATACCACACCCCCTCGGTTTTATTGCTTAAAATATAGAATGGCACAGCTAACTAACGTTAGATATTCAAGAGGTTTTGCTAGAAACCGCACAATAGCTAGCTAGATAGACGGCTACTTCATTGACGTCAGGGTCGTTTTCACTCGACACCAAATGCTAGAAAACTGACCGAAACATGGAGCGAAGACCCGAATTTGTCCAATTAGAAACGCTCGTTTACATGTTCCGTTGCAAAACGTTTAGCTACGGTTTGCTATTATACGACCCTGGTCATAGCTAGCTAGCGACCTGGTTATTACGCCCACCTAGGTTAGAAAGCTAGCTAGCAAACACACAATATTGTATTCTATCTTGCAAGTTAACACGAATACCGTATACATACCCATTATGGCCCATGTGCCAATCAATATCTTAGCTACCTTGGCTAGTGAGCGCCGCATGAGACAGTAGAAAGTAAATCTAGCTAGCTAACGTTACCACCATAAGAGGATGTGAAACCTTTGCCACCAAGTACTATTTTAACATCAGTGTCCAAAAAGTCTTCAAAATAAAAGTCAGCAATTATGCTAAATGTGTAATAGTTAACTATCAAGCTGTTCAATAGATGTATTTATGAACTTGATTATTGCCAATACAATCTGCATTTGAGTTATTACTAACTTTATTTACATGTAACCATTAACTTAATCATTAGTTTAATGAGAGATCTAAGACATCTGTAACAAGGGCATTGTAGACTACCACGAGACATCTACATCATCATGACCATACCATTATAGACCATATCTGTCTAAAATAGTATACCTACTAATCACTTCCTCATGCTGTGATTGTGAATTGAATATTCATAATCAATGGCAGCCTAAGATGTGTCCCTATCAAGGAAAACTATGTAAGGGTAGGGCTTACATTTGTTATATACTTACATTTTTTATTATGTGAGCCACTTGAGCTTCATGGGAGTGGAGTCATAATTCTCTGTGACATGTCAGACCGAGGGACCATAGGGAATTTGGTAATATCTGATAGTTGAAAAGGTATCCACAAATGTGTTTACCTGTGTTGTTCATGATGCCTCCATTGCTAATCACTTTGTGCCAATATAGAGCACGACAGTCACACACACTAAACCCTGTTCATATAACTCACTGTACACTATTCAGGAAGTAAATGCTGATTGCACCCACAATTCTATGAAACTGTATGGAAGAGGGTGAATGTTTTAATAAACCGTGTGTTGTGAGTAGGGTTGCACATTTTGGGGAATATTCAGTGGTGGAAACTTTACATGGGAATTTATAGAATATTTGTATTTATTTATTTCACCTTTATTTAATATATGGTATATACGGTAATATATGGTAACTAATTATATGGTAATTAACGGGAATATATGGGAATTAATATTAATACCACTTAAATGTAGATGTTATTTTGCATTGGATATACAGTTGAAGTCGGAAGTTTACATACACCTTAGCCAAATATATTTAAACTCAGTTTTTCACAATTCCTGACATTTAATCCAATAAATTGGGGGAATTTTGGCTCATTCCACCTGGTGTAACAGGTTTGTAGGCCTCCTTGCTCGCACATGCTTTTTCAGTTCTGCCCACAAATGTTCTATGGGATTGAGGTCTTTATGATGGCCACTCCAATACCTTGATTTTGTTGTCCTTAAGCCATTTTGCCACAACTTTGGAAGTATGCTTGGGGTCATTGTCCATTTGGAAGACACATTTGCGACCAAGCTTCAACTTCCTGACTGATGTCTTGAGATGTTGCTTCAATATATCCACATAATTTTCCTACCTCATGATGCCATCTATTATGTGGAATGCACCAGTCCCTGCTGCAGCAAAGCACCCCCACAACATGATGCTGCCACCCCCGTGCTTCACGGTTGGAGTGGTGTTCTTCGGCTTGCAAGCCTCCCCCTTTTCCCTCCAAACATACAGATGGTCATTATAGCCAAACAGTTATATTTTTGTTTCATCAGACCAGAGAACATCTTTGTCCCCATGTGCAGTTGCAAACTGTAGTCTGGCTTTTTCATTTTTTTTCTCGTTCAAATATTTTTTATTAAACACAAGAATGGTGTATAGGTATAAAAGTGTACAAGTATACAATTCTTATCTAAACATAAGAGAGCAGACAGGAACAACAACACCCAAAGTTCTGGGTACAAAACACAACATACAAAACAAGGACAGGTAGAAAGAGGATAGATATCACCCCCCCACTTATTCCCCCCTATTCCACTGACTGCTCTCGGGTGGCGGGGCCAGCACATGCTGCACAGTTAGATTCAAATATTACAATTGAGAGTGCGTTAAGATGTACAAATTCACAGCGCCGACTGGTCCAAGAGAGGAAAGGCTGCCAGATTTGATCAAATGTTGATAATTTATTGTTCAGAATATATCTAATTCTTTCTAAGTGTACAGTGTGTGCCAATTCGCTGAGCCATAATTTGGTTGAGGGCGCTTCCCCCCTCTTCCAAAACAACAAAATTATTTTCTTTGTAGTCTGGCTTTTATATGGGGGTTTTGGAGCAGTGGCTTCTTCCTTGCTGAGTGGCCTTTCATGTTATATCGATATAGAACTCGTTTTACTTTAGATACTTTTGTACCCGTTTCCTCCAGCATCTTCACAGGGTCCTTTGCTGTTGTTCTGGGATTGATTTGCACTTTTCGCACCAAAGTACATTCATCTCTAGGAGACAGAACACGTCTCCTTCCTGAGCGGTATGACGACAGCTGGTCCCATGGTGTTTATACTTGCGTACTATTGTTTGTACAGATGAACGTGGTACCTACAGGCGTTTGGAAATTGCTCCCAAGGATGAACCAGATTTATTTATTTGTTCCTGAGGTCTTGGCTGATTTGTTTTGATTTTCCCATGATGTCAAGCAAAGAGGCACTGAGTTTGAAGGTAGGCCTTGAAATACATCCACAGGTCTCAAATGATGTCAATTAGCCTATCAGAAGCTTCTAAAGCCATGACATAATTTCCTGGTATTTTCCAAGCTGTTTAAAGGCACAGTCAACTTCTGACCCACTGGTATTGTGAAACAGCGAATTACAAATTAAATAATCGGTCTGTAAAAGTTTTGGGGAAAAATTACTTGAGTCATGCACAAAGTAGATGTCTTAAAAGACTTGCCAAAACTATAGTTTGTTCACAAGAAATGTGTGGATTGGTTGAAAAATGAGTTTTATTGACCCCAACCTAAGTATGTAAACTTCCTACTTCAACTGTATTTACCATATATGGAGACAGAAACAGAAACCTTTTACCTTATCATATGTAGATGATTGTAAATGATTAAATCCTTCCAATAGAAATAAAACAATTTAGTTACGAATTTAACTTTAATTAAATGAGTTGACTTCACATGGGATGATTTCACTGAACAACAAAAGGGAATATTGAATGATCCCCAATGATCCATCGCATCTACCAAAAACGTGTCTTCCTCTCAGGCTTCCATGTCTTCTCCCTGGACCTCCTCAATGTCCACCTCTTGAACATCAGACTGAGGCCTCATCTTCCCTGTCACTTTCCAACTCTGTTGAGGATGGCTCGTTGTCAGGCTCAAAATGCCAAAACTTTGCACAGATGGCCAATTTTTCAACCCTTGTATTGGTCAGCCTGTTGCGTGCTTTGGTGTGCGTGTTCCCAAACAAGGACTAGTTGTGCTCTGAGGCGGCTGATGTTGGTGGGATTTGGAGGATGATGGCGGCAACAGGGGAAAGAGCCTCAGATCCACAAAGTCTCTTCCACCAGATGAGATATGTTGGCACGACTGCCATATTGTATCTCCATCCCAAAGCCCTTGCTTGGAAGTGTACTTTGCCAGACTGCCAAGAACCTTGCCCTCATCCAGGCCAAGGTGGTGAGACACAGTAGTGATGACACCATAGGCCTTGTTGATCTCAGCACCAGACAGGATGTTCTTGCCAGCATACTTGGTGTCCAACATGTACGCTGCGGCGTGTATGTGCTTCAGGCAAAAGTCTTCACGCTTTTTGATGTATTTCAGAACTGCAGTTTCCTCTGCTTGGAGCAAAAGTGAAGTGGGAAGGACAGTACGGACTTCTTCTCTTACATCTGCAAGCAGAGTCTGAACATCAAACAGGATGGCATTGTCTCCCTCAATCCGTGGAATGGCTACTGCTATAGGTTTCAGGAATTTCACGCTGCTTACCACTCTCTCCCAAAATACATCCAGGAGGATCCTCTTGATGGGGCTGTCCATATCGGCAGACTGTGATATGGCCATTTCTTGGAGACGCCTTCCCCTCCAGGAGACTGTCACCATGATGACAACACCACCCAAACGGGTGTTGCTGGGCAGCTTCAATTTGGTGCTCTTATTCTTCTCACTTGGGCTTGGTGAGGTAGATTGCTGCTATAACTTGATGGCTCTTCACATACCTAACCATTTCTTTTGCGCTCTTATAGAGTGTATCCATTGTTTTCAGTGCCATGTCCTTGAGGAGCAGATTCAATGCATGAGCAGCACAGCCAATGGGTGTGATGTGAGGGTAGGACTCCTCCACTTTAGACCAGCCTTCATGTTTGCAGCATTGTCTGTCACCAGTGCAAATACCTTCTGTGGTCCAAGGTCATTGATGACTGCCTTCAGCTCATCTGCAATGTAGAGACTGGTGTGTCTGTTGTCCCGTGTGTCTGTGCTCTTGTAGAATAGTAGTTGAGGGGTGGAGATGTAGTTAATTATTAATTTCCCACAAACATTAGACCACCCATTAGAGATGATTGCAATACAGTCTGCTTTCTCTATGATTTGCTTAACCTTCACTCGAACTCTGTTGAACTCTGCATCCAGCAAATTAGTAGATAAAGCATGTCTGGTTGGAGGGGTGTATGCTGGGCGAAGAACATTCAGAAATCTCTTCCAATACACATTTCCTGTGAGCATCAGAGGTGAACCAGTTGCAATCAAAGCTCGAGCAAGACATTCATCATCATTTCTCTGGCTACGTTCCTCCATTGAGTCAAAAAAACGTCTGATTCCAGGAGGACCATGAGCTGTTGCTATCAATAAGGTGTCTGATTCATCATTTTCACCTCAAATAGAAGAAGAGGGACTTTTGTCAGAGGTTGCTTGTTGTGAGTGCTGAGGGAACTTTATGCACTTGGCCAGATGATTCTCCATCTTTGTTGCATTTTCACATATGATTTGGCCCACTACTTGCAAATGTACACAGCTTTTCCTTCTACATTAGCTGCAGTGAAATGTCTCCACACATCAGACAGTGCCCGTTGCATTTTCCTGTAAATATTAGAAAAACATGAGTAAAAAAAACAACAAATACAATTCCATGTACAGATAAATAGTTTAACAGTTAGATTAAACAACTTCTTTGTAAGAAAAATGTTTTAAATTAAACATGTATGGAAACAGGTGAATTAACACTTCAGTTAGCAGGCAAAAACCCACATGGTAGCAAAAACTAACTAGCAGAAATTGTTAAGTTAGACATTATTTAAACACACTTTGCTGTAGGCTACTGTTTACTAATTAAAAAATAATGTATGCCATATAAAATATATTCATCCCACCCAGTATTGTAATCAAAACTTACCAGAAAGCATGTAGTCCTTGGCTCAGACAGTGTAGTAGTGTGGGCTCAATAGCATCTCATTTGTGTGCAAGATCTTGAGAATCAGCTGTACATGTGATGGAAGAGTGCACTGTACATGCAGAGGGTTGCAATTCCATTGAATTGGGGACAGTTTAACCAAAATATGCCACAATACCTTGAATTGCCTTATGTGTATCCCACTAAAAAAGGTTCACTTTTATGAGCAAACTTTTTGATGAATTTAAGCTAAATTCCCAGGCTTAACTTCTCATGGAAAATTTACGGAAATTTGTTTCCGACCCTTTGCAACCCTAGTTGTGAGCAGACAATAACCCAGAAAACAGAACACACAACCCAATGGCCTTGCGATAGCATGCGATTGTGTTACTTGTGACCAACCTGCACAGAGAGAGCACAGTGCCCTTAAAATAAATAGAAGCTTAAGTATTAAAACCTTTAATAATAGGTATAACAAAGAATATCACAACCCTCCAAATATAACACCAGAAAATACACTTTTCTAGATTCCTTGAAAGTCTAGAAATACGCTTATCAAATAACACATTATCATTATCACTGTTAGAGTAAATACTTATATTACAATTGCACATGCATTTCACCAGCTCACCCTCTATCCATGACTACCGCTGCTATTACATAAACATGTCTACATGCAAACAGCTCTACATGTCTATAATACATCTGTAAAGGAATAATATTAGAATGAGAAAAACAGAACAGAACATCACATGAAACTATAAAGTAGCTTCTTAATTGGTCCGGTAACCTTGGCAACCAAATCAGCTACTTGATGAGGTTCTGAGACATGATGTATAGAGAAAGACTAGAGTCTACACCCCACCTCACCTACCAAAGCCCCTCCCCCATCCGTGAATGACGCCATTGCCGCACGTTTTTGGAAAACCTACAATGGACAATTCCTTTGTTTCTGTGTTAATGATAAATTCTTAGTTGTTCCAATTCAATTCCGTACATGAAGCCATTGCAGAGTGTTTGTTTGAAACCTACAATAAAAATGCCGTTGTTTCCGTGTTAACAATAATTAGAACACCCATTAATCTCTCCGGACTAGTATTGATTTTTCCCCATAACTTGTTGCTTCGCTAGTGAATTGCACTCCCAACTTCCCGCTAAGAGGGTTACTCAAAAGTGAGCGGTCAGGCCGGGAGGAAAGTATTGGGACATTTTTCCACGCGCATGGCAGCGTTCAACAATTTGAAGGACCGCCTCCTAGTCTCTCCATGGCATAGCCTCGGGACATGCCAACATGTGCCAACATTTTTATGTTAAGGCTGTCATGATAGATCGCTGGTACGGCCACATGTCCAGCCACGGCGGCCACATGACCAGCCATGGCAGCCGCATGTCCAGCCATGGCAGTCGCATGTCCAGTCATGGCAGTCGCATTAGTAGGATTCTCCTTCATGTGATAGCTTGATTGTGAACTGCGTTTGGAATTATTCGGGCAACGAGGACGTGAATAAGGCTTCTGCCCTGAATGAACTAGCAAATGTTTCTTTAAGCAAGTTTTCCGGATAAAACTCCTTCCACATTCATTACAAGTGAAGGGACGCTCTCCAGTATGCCCACGCATGTGGACCACTAAATGGCTCGACTTAGTAAAACGTTTGTCACACTCTTTGCATTGGTAGGGTTTCTCCCCAGTGTGAAAGCGCTGGTGTACCTGCAGATTCCCTGCTGACTGAAAGGTCTTCCCACACACAGAGCACATGTAGGGTCTCTCCCCTGTGTGGATCCTTATGTGCACATTGAGATTACCTTTCTGAGTGAAACATTTCCCACAGTAGGAGCAGGGGAAGGGACGATAATTCAAATGAGTGCGCACGTGATCCTTAAGGCGTCGGTTTGTTACAAAGGACTTTCCACATTGGTGGCAATGGTGAGTTTTCGGAAGCTGCAATCCTTTCTTCTTCTTTGGAAGGTGCGACGATGGCCTCAGATCCGACCTCTTGTGGGCTTCCACGTGGTGCACGAGGCTGGGCAAGTTGCTGAAGGTCATTCCACATGTATGACAGTCAAGAGTTTGGGGGATTCCGTGAATTTTTTCGTGAGCATGCAGTTGATCCATTTCGGAAAAGGCCATTGCGCAATGACGGCACTGGAATGGTTGTTGCTGTGGCGTCTTAAAACTCTTCCCGCTCTGTGGACAGATGTACATGACTTCGTTGTGTGGACACTGGTGTCTCAATTTCTCACGAAGAGAACCAAACTCTCTCCAGCATTTGGGGCAGCTAAAGGCAGTGCCCACACATTGCATCCTCTTATGGTTTGACAGACTTGTAAAGAATTTGAATCTATTCCCGCAGTTGGAGCACTTGTATGGATTATCCCCACAGTGAATTTGCTGGTGTTGGACAAGTTGAGACTGATAATTAAAGCACTTCCCACACTGAGGACACTGGTGGACAACCATGTGTGATGAGCTGGAAGTAGATGGGGCACACTCATTTGAAGCTGAAGAAAGGGGAGTCAACACCTGAAACGACACCCCTGCAACGGTGTCTGCGGGAAAATGAATACAAATATTAAACTCATGAGGAAGTTTCCCCTTCCATTGCCCCACAATGGTCAACTGAGGCTATCCAAAGGGTAAATGTACTTGACTAAAAGTTTGTGAGGTCTCACCTGTATCACCACCTTGCACGACACTGGTAGGAGAAAGACCAGAACCAGCCCTGTAAAAGGCACAAAACAGAAATGCAAATGGTTGACTATTACTGGGTCAAGTGGTAAGTTTGTTTGACTGTCCAAATGGAAATGTTTATTTACCAACTGTACCATTTGAAACAACAAAAATAAATTTATTCTCATACCTTTTCTGTGTTGGGTCATCCTCTACATCAATATCATCTTCATTCCCTTCATCACAGGTTTCATCGCAGCCTATAATATCTCTTGTGCTCCCCATTTCCACTAAATGTGATGCCAACTCCATCCTTTGGCAGTCTCTGCTTTGTGTCCCAGTCCTCATCCCCACACCAGTGTCCAGATTGGTACGATTTAACTGGTCAGGGAAGGCATCAGATTCAATATCTGATTCCTGAGGAATGTCAGAGGAGGAAACTGCACAGACAAAAACATTAAAAACACACTTTGAATAATATCTAGGTGACTGTTCTGAAAACCTAGAGGAAAAACTTCTCAAATCCATAATTTACATTATAATCCATCACTTTACATTTTAATCTATCACTTTATTTGGCTAATCATTCCAACTTTAAATCCCTTCCAAATGAACAAGGAAGGTAAGGAACATGGTGAGAGGAACTTCCTGCACATAAATCAGATTATTCTCCTCAGATGCTGTTGTTCCATCAATAAACCTTCTGACCATGTGGTGCTAAAATTATATATACAAAAATGGATACTTTTCTATGAACTTACTGTTTGTGTACAATGTTCTGCATTGTTTGTAATTCTGGAGCAGAAACTGGAGATCTTCTGAGTGAGAGAAAGACTGCAGACATTCATCTAGGCCAGAGGAGCCAGCACTCAGCAACAATGCAGTCTAGGGAAAAGAGGGACACAAGTAAAATGCCAAAATAGATTCCAGGCCAACTACAGTTATTAATTTGAATGCTGTTGTCTCAAGACTGTCTTACGAAAGTGATTTCTGCACCTGCTTAAAGTCTGGTAGTGTAAGCAGCTCTTCCAATCTAGTGAGGAAGTCACAGACCAGTTCCTGAAGCACTTGGTCAAAATCAGGTCTGAATTCTTCAGGAAACACCACCTGAGAAGATGGAGAGTCGGTGAGATAATGCATAAGGGAAAATAATTAGATGTTTTATATTTATAGACCCTGAATGATCCTAGCCTGGGTGCCAAGCCTGTTTCAGCTGTCTTGGCACCCAGGCTAGCACAATCCAGTACCCACAGTGGCATAGACTGGCATCCCAATTCTGATATTTGCTTACACCTTTGACCAATCACACCAGATTTTTTTCACATCAGATCTGATTGGTCAAAATACCAATGACTGAAAAAAATTCTGAATTGGGCTGTCTGTGTATACGCAGTTTAGACAAATTAATGTTAGAGAATGACTAGTTATGATTTATAGTAGCGTAGGCCTATTCACTATTCAAATGCTATCTTGACTAACAATCTTACTGAATCTCAACTCAACTATATTTTCCACGGGAACAAATTTGTACCGGCCCGGAATCTACATCTCTGACAGTACTGTGCGACAGACGTGTCCCACCTGTCAGCTGACTGCCTCAGTAGCGCGTACCCCGCTACCCATCATTGAGACCCCATTTGATAGACAAGGGATTGACCTAATTTGACCTCTCCCAAAGTCTGGGAAAGGATACTGATATATCCTGGTGGTGGTAGACTATGCCACCAGGTACCCGGAGGCAATTCCCCTATGAACCATCACTACCAAGGCCATAGCCAAGGAGTTGGTACATATGTTCACAAGGGTGGGCCTTCCAAGAGTTCAATCCTGGTGACCGAGTGCTCCTTCTGCCCACCACAGAAAGCAAGTTCCTCGCCCGGTGGCAGGGGCCCTACGCTGTCATGGAGACCCAGTGACGTGCGGGATAAACCAGTCAGATCGCCGTAAACGGGAGCAAGAATATCACATTAACCTTCTGAAGAAGTGGGAGGAGGATGATGTTACTGTGGCCTTTGTCTCCACAGAGCTTCCTCAGGAAATACCCAGAGATGTCGTAAACATGGGCCTTGACCTTACTCCAACAACTCCAAGAAGTAAAACACTTTATTGATCAGTACATGAATATCTTCCCTCACGGATATCTTCCGTGGACAGATGTGCTAGAGCACGATATCCTTACGCTACCTGGGAAGACTGTACATGTGAAGCCGTATAAGGTCCTTGAAGCTCATCGCAAAGCCATCTGCGCAGAGGTCAAAAATGTGTGTTGGACGCCATAGAGGAGTCAAAAAGTCAGAAGGCCAGCCCCATCGCCCTAGTATCCAAGCAACTAGCCCTATCCAGCCACCAAGACTCAGGTGAGAGCCTTCATGGGACTGGCCAGTTACTACCGGCGGTGTATTCCATGGATCTTCAAACCTCCCTCTGTTTAGGACCAGTCCTGAGGTCACCAGACTACTCCCAGCCTTTCGTCGTCCAAACATGCGCCTCTGAAACTGGACAGGGAGCCGTCCAGTCCCAGGTCTAGGATGGTTAAGAACATTATGCTTTAATCAGCAGTCTAAAGCTCCTACCTAGGGAACAGAAGTATGCTACCGTATAAAAATGTCTGGCTATAAAATGGGCTGTCTGCTCCCTATCCTACTACCATGGGAAGGCAGTTCACCCTGGAGACAGACCATGCACCCTTGCAGTGGATGGCCAAGGACATAAATGGCCGGGCGACCCGCTGGTTCCTCGAGCTACAACCATACAACTTTGTGGTTCGACACAGACCAGGGTCTGCTCATGGGAACGCTGATGCCCTCTACCAGCTCCATTTTCTCTTCTCTCCCACCAATTCCTCTCATGGCTCGGAGTTAAAGGGAGGGGTGTGTGGCACCATGAAAGGCATGGGCATAGGTGTGGCTGAAGGACTCTCAGTGCAGCAACATGGACAGAACCACCCCACCTTAGCACAAGAGACAGGTGTGCTCAATTCAGCCCCATGGACAACGGCACTCAGTTTAGCACTGTGCAAGGCCGCACTACCGTCAGCACAAGGCCAGCTGAAGACAGTGCCACAGCGCTGCTCAACCAATACACCTGTGCAGGATTACTAGTCAGCATACCTGCAAGGCATTCCCTAATCAACTGACTGGCACAAGATTGGAAGGCTGGACCTAACTCAAGTGTGCAGTTAGGAAGACACGGCATGCCTACTCTCCTTCCACAGACTTCTCAGAAGGAGAGTTACGGACTCTGCCAGTGAAGACACACCGCCGCAAGAGACTACAGGTGGCCGCCCACTTTAACCACCCACTTGCCTGAACAGCTTGTGGACTACAACGCCAGAGACACAAAAAGCTCATGTAAAAGCATCTCAAACTTGAACTCTTGTTGCGTTTACACTTACTGCCACTTGTGTAGTCGGGCACAACCCACTCTTCCTGACAGTACACCATGTATATAGTCAATATATCGTTACTCATTGCATTTACACCTTATTCATTTATATAATTTCTCTGCATTATTGGAAAGGGACACATTATCAGAACCCTGCATAATGCACATTCACTAACAATGTAGCAGGCATTAGACTACAGAAAATTAACACAGGTTAAATCAAGCTTTATTTATACAGCACACTTCAGAAATTAATGCAATAATGTTCTTCACATGAAAAAAAAAATATTTACTACAAAGATGAGAGGATGAATAACAAAAACTGAATGACTAAAACGCACCCGAAGGAAAAGCAAAGCTTAAAAGGTGTGTTAAGATCTTTTTAAAATTTTAATTACAGTTTTGGCCCCTTCAGGTTATTTTACCTTTATTTAACCAGGTAGGCCAGTTGAGAACAAGTTCTCATTTACAACTGCGACCTGGCCAAAATAAAGCAAAGGAGTGTGACAAAAACACAGTTACAAATGGGATAAACAAACGTACAGTCAAAAACACAATATAAAAATATATGTACAGTGTGTGCAAATGTAGTAAGATTAGGGAGGTAAGGCAATAAATAGGCCAATAGTGGCAAATTAATTACAAATTAGCATTAACACTGGAGTGATAGATGTGCAGATGATGATGTGTAAGTAGAGATACTGGGGTGTAAAAGAGCAAGAAGATAAATACCAATATGGGGATGAGGTAGTTGGATGTGCTATTTACAGATTGGCTGTGTACAGGTACAGTGATCGGTAAGCTGCTCTGACAGCTGATGCTTAAAGTTAGTGAGGGAGATATGAGTCTCCAGCTTCAGTGATTTTTGTAATTCGTTCCAGTCATTGGCTGCTTAGAACTGGAAGGAAAGGCAGCCAAAGTAAGTGTTGGCTTTGGGGATGACCAGTGAAATATACCTGCTGGAGAGCATGCTACTGGTGGGTGTTGCTAGAGTGACCAGTGAGCTGAGATAAGGCGGGGCTTTACCTAGCAAAGACGTACAGATGACCTGGAGCTAGTGGGTTTGGCAACAAATATGTAGCGAGGGCCAGGCAACAAGAGCATCCAGGTCGCAGTGGTGGGTAGTATATGGGGCATTGGTGATAAAACGGATGGCACTGTGAAAGACTACATCCAGTTTGCTGAGTAGAGAGTTGGAGGTTATTTTGTAAATGACATCGCCGAAGTCAAGGATCTGTAGGATAGTCAGTTTTACGAGGGTATGTTTGGCAGCATGAGTGAAGGAGGCTTTGTTGCGAAACAGGATTCCGATTCTAGATTTAATTTTGGATTGGATATGCTTAATGTGAGTCTGGAAGGAGAATTTACAGTCTAACCAGACACCTAGGTATTTGTAGTTGTCCACATACTCTAGGTCAGAACCGTCCAGAGTAGTGATGCTAGTCGGGCGGGCGGGCAGCAATCGGTTGAAGAGCATGCATTTAGTTTTACTAGCATTTAAGAGCAGTTGGAGGCTGCAGAAGGAGTGTTGTAATGTCACTGAAGCTCGTTTGGGGGTTTGTTAAATTCTCTAGGGTAGGGGGCAGCATTTGGAATTTTGGATGAAAAGCATGCCCAAATTAACTGCCCTCTACTCGGGCCCAGAAGATAGGATATGCATATAATTAGTGGATCTGGATAGAAAACACTAAAGTTTCCAAAACTGTTAAAATAATGTCTGTGAGTATAACAGAACTGATTTGGCAGGCGAAAACCTGAGAAAAATCCATTCGGGAAGTAGGATTCTTTTGTTGATGTTTTAGTTTTCTATTCAATGCCATTACAGTATCCATTGACTTAGGACTCAAATTGCAGTTCCTATGCCTTCCACTAGATGTCAACAGTCTTTAGAAATCGTTTCAGGCTTGTATTCTGAAAAATGAGAGAGTAAGAGCAGTCTGAATGAGTGGACCCTGCTGTGTCACAGAGCTTTTTCATGCGCGCGACCAGAGAGAGTGCCTTTCTTGTTTACCTTTTATATTGACAACGTTATTGTCCGGTTTAAATATTATAGATCATTTAGGCTAAAAACAACCTGAGGATTGAATATAAACATCATTTGACATGTTTCTATGAACTTTACGGATACAATTTGGATTTTTTTTGTCTGCCTGTTGTGACTGCGTTTGAGCCTGTGGATTACTGAATAAAACGCGAAAATATAACAGAGGTTTTCGGATATAAAGAGAGACTTTATCGAACAAAAGGAACATTTAAAAAAAATAAAAAAAATAAATGAATGTCTTCTGAGTGCAAACACAACTGGCTTTCAAAGACTTTAGAAAGTCAGGGCAGGATGGATATAGGTCTGTAACAGTTTGGGTTTAGAGTGTCTCCCCCTTTGAAGAGGGGGGTGTGAGCAGTAGCTTTCCAATCTTTGGGGATCTCAGACGATACGAAAGAGAAGGTGAACAGGCTAGTAATATGGTTTTCA
This sequence comes from Oncorhynchus nerka, assembly GCF_034236695.1. Lineage (NCBI taxonomy): Eukaryota > Metazoa > Chordata > Actinopteri > Salmoniformes > Salmonidae > Oncorhynchus > Oncorhynchus nerka. The sequence goes on from NC_088418.1 coordinate 58,703,579, forward strand.
ACAACTGCGGCAGATAATTTTAGACAAAGAGGGTCCAGATTGTCTAGCCCAGCTGATTTGTAGGGATCCAGATTTTGCAGCTCTTTCAGAACATCAGTTGTCTAGATTTGGGTGAAGGAGAAGAGGGGGATGCTTGGGCAAGTTGCTGCAGGGGGTGCAGAGCTGTTGGCCGGGGTAGGGGTAGCCAGGTGGAAAGCATGGCTAGCCGTAGAAAAAGCTTATTGGAATTATCGATTATCGTAGATTTAATCGGTGGTGACAGTGTATCCTAGCCTCAATGCAGTGGGCAGCTGGGAGGAGGTGCTCTTATTCTCCATGGACTTTACAGCATCCCAAAACTTTTTGGAATTAGTGCTACAGGATGCAAATTTATTTTTGAAAAAGCTAGCCTTAGCTTTCTTAACTGACTGTATATTGGTTCTTGACTGCCATGAAAAGTTGCATATCGCGGGGGCTATTCGATGATAATGCAGAACGCCACAGGATGTTTTTGTGCTGGTCAAGGGCAGTCAAGTCTGGGGTGAACCAAGGGTTATAATCTGTTCTTAGTTCTACATTTTTTGTACGGGGCATGCTTATTTAAGATGGTGAGGAAAGCACTTTTAAAAGCATTTAAAGACTATTCCAGAGGCATAGTAACTCAAGGCTGCCTCTCCATGACTCCTGGGCCTAGGCTTTGGGATAGTTAAAAGACCAGTGCGCCAGAGGACCTGAGAGACCTACTGGGTACATAACTTAAAAGCATGTCTGACATGTATTGGGGTGAACAATCATGGATTGATTTAAAAACCAATAGAAACTTATTCTAAAAACGCACAGGCAGCCAGTACTGAGACCTTAAGACCGGTGTATTGTGTGCTGTCTGTCTGGTCTTGGTCAGTACCCATGCTGCAGCATTCTGTATGTTTTTTGCAGTTACCAATGACTTTCTTGGGTAGGTCAGACAGAAGAGCATTACAGGAGTCAAGCCTGCTTGTAATACAAGCATGGATGAGTCTCTGTACCAGCCCAAGAGAACATTGGACACACCGTGGCAATGTTCCTCTGGTGGTAAAAAGATGAGTCGAAATGGAGTTCAGAATCTAAAATAACACCTAGGGGAACACCTACCTAATAACACCTTTTTATCTGTCTTGTCCGTGAATTGATAGGTGTGGACAGATTCTCTCTGTGCTTTGGCTCCAACAAGTACCACCTCGGTCTTGACTTGATTTAGTTGGAGGAAGTTGTGAGCCATCCAATTATTTAAATCACTAATTCAGTCTAATAATTTATCCGTGGATCTAAAATCCTCTGGTGACACTATTGTAAAAGGTTGTGTATCGTCTGCATAGCAGTGAAAATCAATACTGTGCTTTCTGATAATGCTGCAAAGGGGTAACATATAGAAACTGAACAGAACCGAACCCAAAATCGAACTGTGTCAAACGCCACGTGATATGTTCACCAGGGGTGACAAAAAACTCAAGACTGGATAAATAGGTACTAAACCATTTTAGAACTGGACCGGAGAGGCCAACCCCCCTCTCCAGTCTGTCCAGAAGGACATCATGGTCAACAGTGTTGAATGTAACACTTAAATCCAAGATTACAACGGACAGAGAGCTGTTTGGCATCTGTGTTGCCTCTAAAATAATTTACAATTTTAGCAAAGGCTGTGTCTGTGCTAGTCCTGAAAACCAGATTGGGAAAAAAAGAAGCTGTTTGAAAACAATTTCTTCAGATTTTTGCTTATGAACAGAAGGTTTGAACATAGCCAAAAATTGCTAAAAGCTGAAGAATCTAGATTACTTTTCTTCTGAAGGGGTTTCACCATAGCAGTTTATTGCAGTGGTGAAAGTGCCTGTGAACAGGGAGTGATTAACAATAGCTTTCACTTCTTCAGATATGCAATTAAAAACAGTTTTGAAAAAGGTGGTGGGGATATGATAGAGAAGGCAGGTAGAAGGCTTAAGTTGTGATATCACTTTCCTGAGCACGTTTGTGTCAACCAGGGAAAATACATCCATAGTGCCTTTGCGTGGTAGTCTAGGGCACATATCAAAACTTATCATCAGGTCTTGCTGGACTGACAAACGTTAGGCTGGGTATCTCTGAAATATGCCGCAAACTCTTCACATTTATATGTAGAGGAAGGTTCACATAGGTTTGCGAGGGTAGGATTTATCAGGCCATCAATGGTCAGGAAGAGCACTGACGAATTATTCTGATTAATAGAGATCCAGTTACAAAAATGAGCCCGTCTGGCATTTCTAATTGCTTTGTTATACATGCCAAGACGCTCTCGCAGAATATCATAATGGACTTGTAACTTTTCCTTTCTCCACTACTACTTTCTGCAATTTCTCTTTAAAAATGTAATCGTTTCCTCTCTCAAACGCAAATAGCGAGTTGAAACCATTTGTCAAGGAGGAAGAAGTGATCTCTCATCTTTGTTGTTGTGAGTGACAGGGAGAGGGGCTTGGTGTGTGTGTGTAAACCAGAGGAAGAAGCGAAGCGAGCGGTTTCGTGCGCACTCAAATCTGTCCAAAATAAGCCCAATGCGTTTCAATGGGCTTATTTTGTACCTAAGCTTGTCGCTTGCTTTCCCGCCTTTGGGACAACGACCCCCATTGTTAGGGTGGAGACGTGCATCTCATCATTATATACAGATCTCTGGTGTAAATGGGAAGGCGCACAGAACACAGAAGGAGCAAAGGAGACGAGAACCAAAAAGACAACATGAGAACAAGTGAACATAAACGCTCATAAAAACAAAAACACTTGATTCTTGCAATACATTTACTTGGAATATCGCACAAAACATAAATTCAAATTAAATTTGCTATAATCGCCCAGCCCTACAAAGGACTAATAAAACAAATACCAAAAGATAGTTTTGGGGTGGAATTTTCCTTTAAGTACCTCTACTTTCCCTAAGCTCCGAAAAAGTTATGGCAGTATGAATAAGAACATGACCAGAAATGACGCCATTCATAAAAATTTAAAATAAGAATCACACATTGTATAATGAAAGCTTAGTGCAAGTAATTGGCTCTGTAGTTATAAATAACCATCACACCTTGAATGTTAAAATTGCAATGCTTTTATTGAGCAATGCCAATAATCATGCTACGGGGCTTATATTTGGCATTAGCTTTTCCATGTTGTGATGTACAATTCGAGAGTTAAGCTTTTTATTACAAGGACCGCTCAGTCACAGAGGTAGGAGGAGCAGTGTGTCAATCGACATAGCAACAGCTTGTTGTTGTTCTTTTGACGCCAATGCTTGATACGCCCAGCTGACCTAAGTCGACTGACGTAGCCTCGCAAGCCAATCGCAGAATGTGACAACAGAACTGAGGCAAACCTTACAACCCAGCCAGGTTGATGTCAAGATTGTAATTTGGTCACGTTGCACAGTGTGACATGTAATAATCATAAAAGACTGAATCTGACGTAGTGTGGGAAGGCCTTGTAGGTTCAAGACAAGCTTGGCATTAACAGCTACTTACTTGGACGAAGTGTTCACGCTCAACCGGGTCTATAATCAAGTTTTGGGTGAGCTTGGCAAAGTTAGCTTCAGGTGATTCCATGCCTGCATCATTGGACTGTAAAACAAAGTTTTTTTTTTAAAGATTCATTTTTAGACAACTATCCATACCAACAATCTTAAATCTCTTGTATTTAAATGTTGCTATGAGGGTGTTAATTATCTCAAAGTGTCCAGCAGAACAAAATCTCCAATCTTGGCATTGTATTCATACTTTGATTCACCAACCTGTGCATGTTGAGAAGACTTTATTCTATAAAGGAGGGTCTGGAGGCTGACAGGGTTTACCTGCAAGAAAAGTGGTCCAGTCTGATACTTTGCATAAAACAATTTTCTACATTTGACCTATACACTAAGAAAGTCCCCCTACTTCCTGGATAAAGTATCATACTGTTTTTTAATGGGCTTCAAGATATCATCAAATTCATAAAAACACAGTAATTTGAGATATGTGAAATTCTTCCTGATGCCTTGTGGTTTTCGATTACAAAAACACAATTGAAAACATTCATAAAAGGCCTCGGGTAGAAGTAAATGAATCTACAAATAGAATGTAATGTCTTAAATGCCCATGTTATCATGATTTTTTAAAAGCCCATTCAAAAACAGTATGTGACAGGATGCAGGAAGTAGGTGGAACTATCCCAGCATTTTTAAGTGATTCTGTATGGCATAATGTGGCATTTCTTACCCTTGCTCTCAGACCCAAAATAAGGAGGGTCCTTTGTCTGTCAGTCATAAGTTCTGTGACAGTTTGTGTTACCACGGTCACAAACTCCTCTAATTTTCCATAGTGCTTGATGGCCCTCTGTTGTGCTACCTGCCACATAAATGCAGACATCAGTCGTAGAGGTGGAACCAAAAGGCGCAGGGAGGAGAGCGGAATGGGGGAATCTATCATGTGAAAAGTACAGTGAAGTGTGTTAGATGTCTAGCTAAATCAATTACATTTTGTAAGAACATTAACATAGCAGAACTAACTAAATGTGCTAGTTTTGCATATCTTAACTACAGATAGTTATTCATTGAGTGATAAGAAATGTTACGGTTGATATAACATTGCCAGCAGATAGCTAACTTAACCTTATAGTTTAGCTTGCACTTACGTATTAGCTATAAGGCTAGCTTGCACAGAATGTGCCCAAGTGGACACAATAACATAATTCAAATCTGAACGTGAGTTAGTCAATAACATAACAGATCGCTGTAGCGGCACTGCTAGATAGATCAAGGGGTTTTACTAAAAACGGCAAAGTAGGCCTAGCTAGCTACCCAGCTACTTCCTTGAGATCAGGGTCGTGTTCATTATGCACCGGAGGAGAAAAAAACGGACAGGGACAGTCTGAACTTATCCAATAAGAAACGCTCGTTTTCATTTTGCGTTGCAAAACGTTCAGTAAAGTGTACACTAATGAGGACGACCCTGCCTGATCATGGCTAGTTGGCCACCTAGCTAGAAAACCCAACCTAGACAGATGTATAGCAAGCAAAAACAAAATATTGTTTTATATAATATAAGTTACCACGTATACATACCCATTATGGCCCATGTGCCAATCAGTATCTTAGCTACCTTTGCTAGTGAGCGCCGCATGAGACGGTAGAATGTAAACCTAGCTAGCCAACGTTACTGCCGACGAACAAAGAGGATGTGAAACCTTTGCCACCAGTAGGCCTATTACTCCAGCGTCCAAAATTGTCTTCAAAATAAAGGTCCTAATTACGGGCTCACAGCAATAATGTACTAATGTACACTGAGTGTTGCAGTTCATAACACAAACCGGTGCGCCTGGCACATACTACCAAAAATACCCCGTTCAAAGGCACGTACATTTTGTGTCTTGCCCATTTACCCTCTGAATGGCACACATACACAATCCATGTCTCAATTATCTCAACTATTAAAAATCCTTATTTAACCTGTCTCCTCCCATTTATCTACACTGACTGAAGTGGACTTAAAGCTGCAATATGTCATATTTTTAGGCAACCAAATATTTACGAAATAAACTTAAGTTTAAAAAAAGTATTAAATCAAAAAGTAACAAGAAAATTACATAACAATAATGAGGCTATATACAGGGGGTACTTGTGCTGAGTCAATGTGGGGTACAGGTTAATTAAGGTAATTTGTGACTATGCATAGATAATAAACAGCGAATAGCAGCCGGGTGGCCATTTGATTAATTGTTCAGAAGTCTTATGGTTTGAAGGTAGAAGCTGTTAAGGAGCCTTTAAGGTCCTAGACGTGGTGCTCCAGTACCGCTTGTTGTGCAGTAGTAGAGAGAACAGTCTATGACTTGGGTGACTGGAGTCTTTAACCATTCTATGGGCCTCCCTCTGACACCGCCTAGTATATAGGTCCTGGATGTCAGGAAGCTTGGCCCCAGTGATGTACTGGGCCGTACGCACTACACTCTAACGCCTTACGTCAGATGCCGAGCAGTTGCCATACCAGGCGGTGATGCAACCGGTCAGGATGCTCTTGATGGTGCAGCTGTCGAACCTTTTGAGTATCTGGGGACCCATGCCAAATCTTTTCAGTCTTCTGAGGGGGAAAAGGTGTTGTCGTTCCCTCTTCACAACTGTCTTGGTGTGTTTGGACCATGATAGTTTGTTGGTGATGTGGACACCAAGGAACTTGAAACTCTCGGCCTGCTCCACTTCAGCCCTGTCGATGTTAATGTTAATATAATCAAAGGTCTGACTGCACAGAGATGCTTGGGGAAATGATCACAACGGGGGACCAGCATATCTTTCAGGGGAAGGGGGTGTATCTGATCTCATTCACCAAGGACTTCACAACGTTTAATCAAATCTCCCCGTTTTTGCTCAATTTTGCATGCCTTCTCAAACAGCTGCAATTGTATATGCATTTATAAATCAAGTAATTTATTGAGTTGGGCTCGGGGATGGAACAACTGTTGAGCATTTGAGCTTATGGTTGTTTGTCGGGGAAAGGGGTTGAGTGTCTATGAGTGTGTGTGTGTGTGTGTGTGTGTGTGTGTGTGTGTGTGTGTGTGTGTGTGCGTGCGTGCGTGCCCCCACATCTGTTGCTAGGGGGTAATGAAGTTAGGAACAATATAGGATGAATCACAATAATGGTTTGATAAAATAATAATTGCTTGCCAAAAATGTAATTTTTGTAATGGCAATCCTGGTTATAGGTAACAACCCTTTGCATGAACTGCCTACATTATTACGCATATTACTAGTTAATTATGGAAATTAAGATACGCAGTATTTGCGTATATATATTTTTAATAGCTATATATATATAAAATGTAAATATAGGTGGGGGTGATGGAAATGCTTTTGGGGGTTGATTTGCTTAGAATCTGTGAGTGGCACTGAGTGCTCTTTTCGAAGGATTGGTCTCGGTCTCTCGGGGGCTCTGGGAGGAACGGGGTGGTCTGCCGGTCCAAACACACCAAGACAGTTGTGAACCCCTCTCCAACCCAACTTGGGATGGGGAGGGGTTCTAGCGGCCGGAATAGTGGGGAACAATTGGAGGTTTACTTAGTAGCAATGCAAATGTCATGGTACAGCTATATGGACACTCAATCACCATGGTACTTTTTAATGGTGAGTTTACAAATGTATATTATGATAAATAGATTTGAAATTTGTATCTCATTATGGTAAATGGTGAAGTAAGTATAGCCAGTTATAATTGTAATGGCTTAGCTAATAATAAGAAAAGACAATCCGTATTTACCTGGCTAAAAGAGAAGAAATATAATATCTATTGTTTACAGGAAACTCATTCAACAATTGTAGATGAAGTTGTGAGAAAAAAGGACTGGGGGCGAAATATGGGCAAAGAAATTCAAAAGGTGTGATGGTATTGATTAACAGTAATTTTGATCCGAATGTGAAAATTGTCCAAACAGATCCTCAAGGTAGATGGTTGATTTTAAATACGTTATTGGACCATAACCAGATATGGCTCATTAACCTATACGGTCCAAATAATGATGATCCAGCTTCTTTGAAAATATGTATAATAATTTATCAACACTACAAGCAATATAAGACTATTATTATGGTGGACGTTTATATTACGGTTTTAAATACCTCTATGGACCGTAAAGGAAATCACACTACAAACTATCACCCTCGTGCACTTAAGGAAATCACGAATGTCATGTATATCGTCATGCCCTGACCTTAGAGAGACGTTTTTTCTCTCTATTTGGTGAGGTCAGGGTGTGATGTGGGGTGGCCATTCTATGTTTTGTATTTCTTTGTGTTTGGCTGAGTGTGGTTCCCAATCAGAGGCAGCTGTCTATCGTTGTCTCTGTTGGGAATCATACTTAGGTAGCCTTTTTCCCCACCTATGTTGTGGGATCATGTTAGCCTACGGAACGGTACGTTAGTTTTTTTGTTCCTGGTTCTCATTTAATAAAGATGATGATCACAAATTACGCTGCGCCTTGGTCTCCTTCAAACAACGCACGTTACAGATATATTAGAACTAGTGGCTATATGTAGGCTTAAATATCCTGACCTAGTGAGGAATACATGGCGGAGGCTCAGTCAAGCTAGTAGTCTTAACTACTTTCCTATGTCATTCTCACTGGCACCAAAAGGTACGAGTGTTGATAGGGGACAGAATTCGCTCAGACCCTCAAATTATTGGCAAAAACAGTCAATTGCGAAAGTATTCAGACCTCTTGACTTTTTCTACATTTTGTTACGTTACAGCCTTATTTTAAAATGTATTAAATTATTTTTCACCTCAATCTACACACAATACCCCATAATGACAAAGCAAAAACAGTTTTTTAGACATTTTTAAAATCTGAAATATCACATTTACATAAGTATTCAGACCCTTTACTCAGTACTTTGTTGAAGCACCTCTGGCAGAGATTACAGCCTTGAGTCTTCTTGTGTATGAAGGTACACGCTTGGCACACCTGTATTTGGTGAGTTTCTCCCATTCTTCTCTGCAGATCCTCTCAAGCTCTGTCAGGTTTGATGGGGAGCTATTTTCAGGTCTCTCCAGAGATGTTCGATCATGTTCAAGTCCGGCACTGCCTGGGCCACTCAAGGACATTCAGAGACTTGCATTGTCTTGGCTGTGTGCTTAAGGTTGTTGTCCTGTTGGAAGGTGAATCGCCACCCCAGTCCTGAGGTCCTGAGCACTCTGGAGCAGGTTTTAATCAAGGATCGCTCTGTGCTTTGCTCTGTACTTTGCTCTGTTAATCTTTCCCTCGATCCTGACTAGTCTCCCAGTCCCTGCCACTGAAAAACATCCCCACAGCATGATGCTACCACCACCATTCTTCACCGTAGGGATGGTGCCAGGTTTCCTCCAGACGTGACGCTTGGCATTCAGGCCAAAGAGTTCAATCTTCACTTCATCAGACCAGAGAATCTTGTTTCTCAAGGTCTGAGAGTCCATTTGGTGCCTTTTGACAAACTCCAAGTGGGCTGTCATGTGCTTTTTACTGGGGAGTGGCTTCCGTCTGGCCACTCTACCATAAAGGTCTTATTGGTGGAGTGCTGCAAAGATGGTCGTCTTTCTGGAAGGTTCTCCCATCTCCACAGCGGAACTCTGGAGTTCTGTAAAAGTGACCGTTGGGTTCTTGGTCACCCCTCTGACCAAGGCCCCCCCCCGCTTCCATTTAAGAATGATGGAGGTTCTTTGGGACCTTCAATGCTGCGAAACGGTTTTGGTACCCTTCCCCAGATCTGTGCCTCGACACGATCCTGTCTCTGAGTGCTACGGACCTTATATAGACAGGTGTGTGCCTTTCCAAATCATGTCCAATCAATTTAATTTACCACAGGTGGACTCCAATCAAGTTGTAGAAACACCTCAAGGATGATCGATGGAAAGAGGATGCACCCGAATTCAATTTTGAGTCTCATAGCAAAGGGTCTAAATACTTACAGTTGAAGTCGGAAGTTTACATACACTTACGTTGGAGTCATTAAAACTCGTTTTTCAACCACTCCACAAATGTCTTGTTAACAAACTATAGTTTTGGCAAGTCAGTTAGGACATGTACTTTGTGCATGACGCAAGTAATTTTTCCAACAATTGTTTACAGACAGATTAATTCACTTATAATTCACTGTATCACAATTCCAGTGGATCAGAAGTTTACATACACTAAGTTGACTGTGCCTTTAAACAGCGTGGAACATTTCTAAAATTATGTCATGGCTTTAGAAGCTTCTGATAGGCTAATTGACATCATTTGAGTCAATTGGAGGTATACCTGTGGATGCATTTCAAGGCCTACCTTCAAATTCAGTGCCTCTTTGCTTGACATCATGGGAAAATCAAAAGAAATCAGCCAAGACCTAAGCAAAACAGATGGTAGACCTCCACAAGTCTGGTTCATCATTGGGAGCAATTTCCAAACACCTGAAGGTACGACGTTCATCTGTACAAACAATAGTACGCAAATATAAACACCATGGGACCACGCAGCCGTCATACCGCTCAGGAAGGAGACGCGTTCTGTCTCCTAGAGCTTAATGTACTTTGGTGCGAAAGTGCAAATCAATCCCAGAACAACAGCAAAGGACCTTGTGAAGATGCTGGAGGAAACAAGTACAAAAGTATCTATATCCACAGTAAAACGAGTCCTATATCGACATAAGCTAAAAGGCTGCTCACCTAGGAAGAAGCTTCTGCTTCAAAACCGCCATAGAAAAGCCAGACTATGGTTTCCAACAGGGCGTGACTGGGGATGTTCTAGTCTATTATTTCTATGTGTAGTCTAGTTTTTGTATTTCTATGTTGGCCTGGTATGATTCCCAATCAGAGGCAGCTGTCTATCGTTGTCTTTGATTGGGGATCATATTTAGGTAGCCTTTCTCTTTATTGTTTTGTTGCTGGTTCACATTTGAATAAAATATGATGAACCCAAATCACGCTGCGCCCGCACTATTTGTGCTGGTTAAGGACGGCCAGATAAGATTAGTCCGTCGGGCCGGAAAGATAGGACGGTTGGACAGACAGGTCAAGTTGGCCACATTGGATAAGTTCGGCCGGCTGCCCAGATAGGACAAGGCGACCAAATAGGGCAAGTTGACCGGACGGACAGATAGTATAAGTTTGGCCGGCTGCCCGGATAGGATAAGGTTAGCCAGATAGGACAAGTCAACTGGATGGCCAGGTAGGATAAGTCAGACAGATAGGACAAGTAAACCGTACAGAAAGATAGGATAAGTTTGGCTGGCCAGTCAGATGACATAAATTAGGCTGGCCAGCCAGAAAGGACAAGTCGGACAGATAGGACAAGTCTGCTGGACAGATTATGAGTGAATAAAGTAAACTTAGGGAGGAGGCTTCTGATGTTAACATGCCCATTTTTTTCCTACTGTGTTATTGACTTGTTAATTGTTTACTCCATGTGTAACTCTGTGTTGTCTGTTCACACTGCTATGCTTTATCTTGGCCAGGTCGCAGTTGCAAATGAGAACTTGTTCTCAACTAGCCTACCTGGTTAAATAAAGGTAAAATAAAAAAATAAAAAAATAAAAAAAAAAATGAACCCAAGGCTTTTACGGTTGCAAAAGTTAGCAAATGAGAGCGCCTGGGATCACACAGGACCTGGGTTAACCTCTACATCACCAGAGGAACAGAGGAGGAGTAGGATGAGGTTACGGCTAAAGGCTATAAGAACTGGTCGTCTAGTGCTTTGGGAACAGAGAATAAAAGGAGCAGATTTCTGGGTGTGGTGGGATAGATTCAGGGCATAGTGTACAGACAAGGGTATGGTAGGGTGCGAGTACAGTGGGGGTAAACCTAGGCATTGAGTGACGATGAGAGAGGTTGCATCTCTGGAGGCGCTAGTTAAGCTAGGTGCGGTCTCCGCATGTGTGGGGGGTGGGACAAGGGGGCAATCTGAGGTATGTTGAGCATGCCTAGGGGCTCCGCAGTAAAATAAAACAATGAGAGCTGCCCTAAACAACAGTAGAGTAAGGCATATTGACATTAGATAGACGCATAAAGAAATCACAGGTGTTGATTGGGAGAGCTAAGACAACAACGGGTAAACAGCTAAGACAACAACAACAACAACAACAACGGGTAAATGGCAATAAATGGGCAGAGAGGGTCAGTTAGCTACACACAGGGCCTGAGTTCGAGGCTGGGGTCGACAGACAAACTAAATTAAGTACCGTGATAATGAACAGTCCAGCAGGCATCAGCTGTGTAGCCGAGTGATCATAGGGTCCAATTAGCAGCAATAGAGAAAACAGGGAGCTGTACGGTAGTCGATTACTATGCTAGGCGAGCGGGAGACAGTGTTCAGGAAGCTAGCAGGCCGGGGCTAGCAGATGGATTTTCACCACATCCACGACGCAGAGGCCGGTTGAGATCCAGGCCAAATTGGCAAGAGAGGTATTGTAGTTGGTGTACTTTGTTTGCTAGCCGAGAGATGGCCCTAGCTCGAGGCTAGCTCGAGGCTAACTGGTGCATGCTTCTGCACAAGGGTGTTAGCCACAATAGCCACTCGGTAGCAGCTAGCTAGCTGCGAAGATCCGGTGTAATGGTCCAGAGCTTGCGGCAGGAATCCGGTGAAGTAGTGGAAAAATAAGCAGTATGACATGCTCAGGGCTGATATCGCGCTGTGCAGACTGGCAGATATTATCCGAGCTATCCGGGCTAAAGCGGCTGGTGTCCGTGCTAAAGGTAAAGACTGCTAGCAGTGGCTAACAATGACTAAATAGCTAGTAGCTAATTAGCTGGCTAGCTTCTGATGGCTAGCTTCTGATGGAGGTTCAAGTTATAAGGTCTAAAAAATAGCAGATCCGTACCACATTGGGTGAGGATGGTTGCAGGAAGGTATATTTAATTCTAAAATGGAAAAAAGATATGGAAATATAATGAAATGTATACAAGATCTGAGGTATCTGACTGGCCAGCGGTAGACCTATACGTGCACTTGATTTGCTCTATGGGCCTGTTGGATATGCGGAGTTCTACCTTCAGACAAATGAAATGGTTCAAAATGGGAACACAACAAGAAGAAATAGGAATGCAATAGGAATATCATTGTTTGTTTGATGATCGACTACGAATGTTATTCTACATTTGAGGCTCAGTTCTACTAGACATCCTGGTAGGGACGGCTGACGTGTGTGAGACTACTTACTTGCCAACAGCAAAAACGGTTGTGGCAATGCTGAGGTGCATAGGCTTGTAAATGCTGTCAACAACCAAGGGGTTGCCTTTCCAGCCAATTGGTGCCAACCAAGGGGTAACAGCTGCCACATTGGTGCGCCTGAAAAAACAAAATATATGTTAAAAGCTTGTGAACGCCCAGAGATATTCAATGCATCATAAGCAACTCTTTCATACTGACTACATTTCCTGTACTTCCAAATGCACCTTCTCCTACGGATACTATGTCTACTACTAACAATAATACATTCATAATAACTTACCCCTTTAACACGCTGAACTGCTTATTCAGGAGTCTGAAAAGACCATGCAAAAAATGACATTGTAAAATAGCATACTGCTTTCAAAATGGCTGCAGTTGGTGAGTTTTGCAAAGAGGTGGTATCAGGTGAGATGATTATATTAGAGTAGACCAAAGAAGAGTCTCACCCCTGTGGGGACAGCATGTCCCGGGTCCTACAACTACAGTTTTCCCGCCTGAAATTGACAGGGTCCTGCTGACACAACCTTCAGAGGGGGTTCAATGTTAATACTGTGTTAATACAGAATGATAGCATCAGGAGAGGTTGTGGAGGGTTAGGGGTTCAATGTTAATACTGTGTTAATACTGAATGATAGCATCAGGAGAGGTTGTGGAGGGTTAGGGGTTCAATGTTAATACTGTGTTAATACTGAATGATAGCATCAGGAGAGGTTGTGGAGGGTTAGGGGTTCAATGTTAATACTGTGTTAATACTGAATGATAGCATCAGGAGAGGTTGTGGAGGGTTAGGGGTTCAATGTTAATACTGTGTTAATACTGAATGATAGCATCAGGAAAGGTTGTGGAGGGTTAGGGGTTCAATGTTAATACTGTGTTAATACTGATTGATAGCATCAGGAGAGGTTGTGGAGGGTTAGGGGTTCAATGTTAATACTGTGTTAATACAGAATGATAGCATCAGGAGAGGTTGTGGAGGGTTAGGGGTTCAATGTTAATACTGTGTTAATACTGAATGATAGCATCAGGAGAGGTTGTGGAGGGTTAGGGGTTCAATGTTAATACTGTGTTAATACTGAATGATAGCATCAGGAGAGGTTGTGGAGGGTTAGGGGTTCAATGTTAATCAGGAGAGGTTGTGGAGGGTTAGGGGTTGTGTTAATACTGAATGATAGCATCAGGAGAGGTTGTGGAGGGTTAGGGGTTCAATGTTAATACTGTGTTAATACTGAATGATAGCATCAGGAGAGGTTGTGGAGGGTTAGGGTTCAATGTTAATACTGTGTTAATACTGAATGATAGCATCAGGAGAGGTTGTGGAGGGTTAGGGGTTCAATGTTAATACTGTGTTAATACTGAATGATAGCATCAGGAGAGGTTGTGGAGGGTTAGGGGTTCAATGTTAATACTGTGTTAATACTGAATGATAGCATCAGGAGAGGTTGTGGAGGGTTAGGGGTTCAATGTTAATACTGTGTTAATACTGAATGATAGCATCAGGAGAGGTTGTGGAGGGTTAGGGGTTCAATGTTAATACTGTGTTAATACTGAATGATAGCATCAGGAGAGGTTGTGGAGGGTTAGGGGTTCAATGTTAATACTGTGTTAATACTGAATGATAGCATCAGGAGAGGTTGTGGAGGGTTAGGGGGTTCAATGTTAATACTGTGTTAATACTGAATGATAGCATCAGGAGAGGTTGTGGAGGTTAGGGGTTCAATGTTAATACTGTGTTAATACTGAATGATAGCATCAGGAGAGGTTGTGGAGGGTTAGGGGTTCAATGTTAATACTGTGTTAATACTGAATGATAGCATCAGGAGAGGTTGTGGAGGGTTAGGGGTTCAATGTTAATACTGTGTTAATACTGAATGATAGCATCAGGAGAGGTTGTGGAGGTTAGGGGTTCAATGTTAATACTGTGTTAATACTGAATGATAGCATCAGGAGAGGTTGTGGAGGGTTAGGGGTTCAATGTTAATACTGTGTTAATACTGAATGATAGCATCAGGAGAGGTTGTGGAGGGTTAGGGGTTCAATGTTAATACTGTGTTAATACTGAATGATAGCATCAGGAGAGGTTGTGGAGGGTTAGGGGTTCAATGTTAATACTGTGTTAATACTGAATGATAGCATCAGGAGAGGTTGTGGAGGGTTAGGGGTTCAATGTTAATACTGTGTTAATACTGAATGATAGCATCAGGAGAGGTTGTGGAGGGTTAGGGGTTCAATGTTAATACTGTGTTAATACTGAATGATAGCATCAGGAGAGGTTGTGGAGGGTTAGGGGTTCAATGTTAATACTGTGTTAATACTGAATGATAGCATCAGGAGAGGTTGTGGAGGGTTAGGGGTTCAATGTTAATACTGTGTTAATACTGAATGATAGCATCAGGAGAGGTTGTGGAGGGTTAGGGGTTCAATGTTAATACTGTGTTAATACTGAATGATAGCATCAGGAGAGGTTGTGGAGGGTTAGGGGTTCAATGTTAATACTGTGTTAATACTGAATGATAGCATCAGGAGAGGTTGTGGAGGGTTAGGGGTTCAATGTTAATACTGTGTTAATACTGAATGATAGCATCAGGAGAGGTTGTGGAGGGTTAGGGGTTCAATGTTAATACTGTGTTAATACTGAATGATAGCATCAGGAGAGGTTGTGGAGGGTTAGGGGTTCAATGTTAATACTGTGTTAATACTGAATGATAGCATCAGGAGAGGTTGTGGAGGGTTAGGGGTTCAATGTTAATACTGTGTTAATACTGAATGATAGCATCAGGAGAGGTTGTGGAGGGTTAGGGGTTCAATGTTAATACTGTGTTAATACTGAATGATAGCATCAGGAGAGGTTGTGGAGGGTTAGGGGTTCAATGTTAATACTGTGTTAATACTGAATGATAGCATCAGGAGAGGTTGTGGAGGGTTAGGGTTCAATGTTAATACTGTGTTAATACTGAATGATAGCATCAGGAGAGGTTGTGGAGGGTTAGGGGTTCAATGTTAATACTGTGTTAATACTGAATGATAGCATCAGGAGAGGTTGTGGAGGGTTAGGGGTTCAATGTTAATACTGTGTTAATACTGAATGATAGCATCAGGAGAGGTTGTGGAGGGTTAGGGGTTCAATGTTAATACTGTGTTAATACTGAATGATAGCATCAGGAGAGGTTGTGGAGGGTTAGGGTTCAATGTTAATACTGTGTTAATACTGAATGATAGCATCAGGAGAGGTTGTGGAGGGTTAGGGTTCAATGTTAATACTGTGTTAATACTGAATGATAGCATCAGGAGAGGTTGTGGAGGGTTAGGGTTCAATGTTAATACTGTGTTAATACTGAATGATAGCATCAGGAATTGTGGAGGGTTAGGGTTCAATGTTAATACTGTGTTAATACTGAATGATAGCATCAGGAGAGGTTGTGGAGGGTTAGGGGTTCAATGTTAATACTGTTAATACTGAATGTTAATAGGGTTAGGGGTTCAATGTTAATGTGTTAATACTGAATGATAGCATCAGGAGAGGTTGTGGAGGGTTAGGGGTTCAATGTTAATACTGTGTTAATACTGAATGATAGCATCAGGAGAGGTTGTGGAGGGTTAGGGGTTCAATGTTAATACTGTGTTAATACTGAATGATAGCATCAGGAGATTGTGAGGTTGTGGTTAATACTGTGTTAATACTGGTTAGGGGTTCAATTAGTTAATACTGTGTTAATACTGAATGATAGCATCAGGAGAGGTTGTGGAGGGTTAGGGGTTCAATGTTAATACTGTGTTAATACTGAATGATAGCATCAGGAGAGGTTGTGGAGGGTTAGGGGTTCAATGTTAATACTGTGTTAATACAGAATGATAGCATCAGGAGAGGTTGTGGAGGGTTAGGGGTTCAATGTTAATACTGTGTTAATACTGAATGATAGCATCAGGAGAGGTTGTGGAGGGTTAGGGGTTCAATGTTAATACTGTGTTAATACTGAATGATAGCATCAGGAGAGGTTGTGGAGGGTTAGGGGTTCAATGTTAATACTGTGTTAATACAGAATGATAGCATCAGGAGAGGTTGTGGAGGGTTAGGGGTTCAATGTTAATACTGTGTTAATACTGAATGATAGCATCAGGAGAGGTTGTGGAGGGTTAGGGGTTCACAAAAAAGTCAGTTGTTTGTTTATTATGTCAGTAACACAAATTGTTTTACCCCCAACCTTCTAGAATTCTGACGTCCTTATTTTTCATCTCACTGTTGAAGATAAAAAGGAACATTTTAGGTGACTTAATTAGTATGTCAAATCAAACAGAAAAGAAGTACAAAATGTAATTATTTCCATATTTACAATGGTAATGTAGTCAGAAAATGTGATCTCAAATGAGATCTTACTCCCTGGTCCTGACTCTCATTGTCATGAGCCCCCTGGGCTTTTTTAGAAGGATACATTTCAGCAACCACCTATAAAATAAATGATGGCATAGTGTCTTTCTGATGGGTTAAGGGATGGGATTTCTATCAAGATTGGATTATATCATTGACAAAGGTACAAACAAATGAACACTAAACAAGTTCTGATCTTACCCAAATGATGAGTAACAATATGTTAAAACCAGGACTCTACATAGGAGAAAGAAAGAGGATTTTTTTTTTTTACCTTTATTTTACTAGGCAAGTCAGTTAAGAACAAATTCTTATTTTCAATGACAGCCTAGGAACAGTGGGTTAACTGCCTGTTCAGGGGCAGAATGACAGATTTGTACCTTGTCAGCTCGGGGATTCAAACTTGCAACCTTCCGGTTACTAGTCCAACACTCTAACCACTAGGCTACCCTGCTGCCGATTGATTAACACCATGTACATTAGCCATGATATCGACAATGCCCAAAAACGTATATGTAAAAAAAAGTGGTATGCAGAGAAGCATTTTGGTTAAATGCCATTATCAGCTCTGTGCAAACACAAGTGTTAACACACACACAGAAGAACAATGGTGTGTAATCAGAGTACGTACACAACAATTGGACATAATTCAACAATGTAAGCAGAGCTGATAATAGAGGTATATTATAATTAATTATCACGAATATCAAAAGTGGACATCACAATATTCATAGATTGACATAATGAATGATAATATCATCACTGTGGAAAACATCAGTATGACAACATTCATACATTGTATTCTGATGTTTTGGTGTATTCAGAATGAGAACACTTGTATTCTGATGTTGTTCTAAGACTATGATGAAGTTTCTCCAAAGATCAGATATGACTAATTTGACTTAATAAAACACGGAAAAAGCAACATACACCAAAAGTGTGATTCCAAGAACTGGCAGAGTGATGGAAGGACGGATATTTGTGCAAATATCACAAAGTTTGTAATTCTATTCAATCAAACTTTGAGTGTTTGAAGTAATGCAGGACTGTATCCCAAAGCCAGTAGAATCTGTGCCTTTTACTGTTTTACCAGCAAGGATGTAGGCCCACCCAGTGCCAGTGGACCATGTAAATATGGGTGTGACCGATGCTCATGTGTAAGGTAAGAAAAGCACCATATATCTATAGAACAAACACACTATGGAACAGGTTAAGCATGTTGTTTTTATGTTGGAGGGCGTTGAATGGCAGGAATACCATAAACTGTTCCACTTTTCTTTGTTAAAGTGGCACTCCAGTCTCCTTTTCACCAGATCTGTCACCTGATTGACTTTTTAAAAAAACGTATTTTGTTCTCTATTGCTTCTATATTGTTCCTCCAGCAAGATTCGAGGCCGATGGCGTCGCTGGAGGAAGTCTTTAAACAACGTTGACTTAAAGGAATGAACCGGAGGGTAATACCACCCATATTTCAACATACATACTTCAGACTTATTCCACATTTTGTTGTGTTACAACCTGAATTCAAAATCCTTTAAATAAATAAAAAATCTCACCTATCTACACACAATACATCATAATGACATAGTGAAAATATGTTTTTAGGCATTTTTAAAAATGAAATACAGAAATATCTAATTTACATAAGTATTCACACCCCTGAGTCAAACCTTTGTTGAAGCACCTTTGGCAGCGATTACAGCGGAGTCTTTCTGGGTACGTGTCTAACAGATTTCCACAACTGGATTGTCACACTTTTGCCCATAATTTTTTTTGGACTCGCCCCAAAATAACACTTTGTATTTTTGCAGGATTACTTTAGTGCCTTGTTGCAAATAGGATGCGTGTTTTGGAATATTTGTATTCTGTACAGGGTTCCTTCTTTTGACTCTGTCCATTAGATGAGTTTTGTGGAGTAACTACAATGTTGTTTTCTCTTATCATACTCATTCAACTCTGTTTTGAAGTCACCATTGGCCTCATGGTGAAATCCCTGAGCGGTTAACTTCCTCTCCGGGAAGTGAGTCGGACACCTGTGTCTTTGTAATGGCTGGGTGTATTGATACACCATCCAAAGTGTAATAACTTCCCCATGCTCAATGGGCTATTCACTGTCTGTTTTTTTATTACATTTCTACCCATGGTTGATTCTGTTGTTGAAATTCACTGCTCGACTGAGGGACCTTACAGATAATTGTATGTGTGGGCTACAGAGATGAGGTAGTCTTTTGTAAATCATGTTAAACACTATTATTAAACACAGAGTGAGTCCATGCAACTTATGTGACTTGTTAAGCACATTTCTACTCCTGAACTTATTTAGGCTTGCCATAACAAAGGGGTTGAATACTTATTGATTCAGGACATTTCAGCTTTTCATTGTTAATTATACTGAACAAAAATATAAACGCAGCTTGCAAGATTTTGAAGATTTTGAAGAGTTACAGTTCATGTATAGAAATCAGTCAATTTAAAAAAATGATTTAGAAACTAATGTAGGAATTTCACAACTGGGAATACAGATATGCATCTGTTGGTCACAGATACCTTATTAAAAAAAAGGTAGGGGCGTGGATCAGAAAGCCAGTCAGTATCTGGTGTGACCATAATTTCCCTCAGGCAACGTGACACATCTTCTTTGCATGGAGTTGAGCAGGCTGTTGATTGTGGCCCTTGGAATGTTGTCCCACTCCTCATCAATGGCTGCGTGAAATTGCTGGATATTGTCGGGAGCTGGACCACCCTGACATAAACTTCGATCCAGAGCATCCCAAACATGCTCAATGGGTGACATGTCTGTTTACTATGCAGGAAATGGAAGAACTGGGACATTTTCAGCTTCCAGGAATTGTGTACAGATCCTTGTAAAATGGGGCAGTGCATTATCATGCTGAAACATGAGGTGATGGTGGTGGAAGAATAGCATGACAATGGGCCTCAGGATTTTGTCACAGTATTTCTGTGCATTCAAATTGCCATCGATAAAATGCAATTGTGTTCATTGTTCGTAGCTTATGCCTGCCCATACCATAACCCGACCGCCACCATGTTCACAACGTTGACATCAGCAAACCACTTGCCCACACAACGCCATAGACCTGGTCTGCGTTTGTACGTACAGCCAAAATCTCCAAAAGGCATTGGAGGCAGCTTATGGTAGAGAAATTAACATTCAATTATCTGACAACAGCTCTGGTGGACATTCCTGCACGCCAATTGCATGATCCCTCAAAACTTGAGACATCTGTGGCATTGTGTTGTGACAACACATTTTAGAGTGACCATTTAATGTCTCCAGCACAATGATCGTGCTGTTTAATCAGCTACACATATAAAGTGGATGGATTATCTTGGCAAAGGAGAAATGCTCACTTACAGGGATGTAAACAAATGTGTGCACCAAATTTCAGAGAAATAAGCTTTTGTGGATATGGAAGATTTCTGGGATCTTTTATTTCTGCTCATGAAACCAACACTTGTTGAGTTTATATTTTTGTTCATTGTACATGACCTGTAATACAATGAGCTCAAGGAGAAACACCGAACACGAATGTAAAAATCACTATAGTCTGACAAAGATCCAATGAGTTTATTTCTTACAAGTTTTCAAACATAGTCTTATGTTGCTCATCCGAGTAATTCCTTTCCCACACTTAAACAGCGTTTGACAGATAATAAATGTAGCATCATGTACATAATAATATACATATATCATACACATGCTGTAGTATTAGTTCATTTACAAATGATTGAGTCACCACAGACAATTACTGAGTGATTCTTTATCACAATGAGACCTGGGTTCAAATATGCATTTGGATATCTGGTATTTAAAATACATGTTTCAGTGTATTTGAGAATGTTCAAATACAAGCCCCAAACAAGTACTTCTATTTGAATGGCTATTTGTAAAAACCAAGTAGTACGTGTATTTTCAAACACTTATTTTAAATACTATTTTCAAAAACCTGGGTTAAATGCATGGGAGTGTATTTGAGTATTTTCAAATACATAAAAAAATAAATAAATGCTTCTTACGAAGCCACTCCTTCGTTGCCCAGGCGGTGTGTTTGGGATCATTGTCATGCTGAAAGACCCAGCATTGTTTCATCTTCAATGCCCTTGCTGATGGAAAGAGGTTTTCACTCAATCTTATGATACATGGCCCCATTCATTCTTTCCTTTACACAGATCAGTCGTCCTGGTCCCTTTACAGAAAAACAGCCCCAAAGCATGTTTCCACCCCCATGCTTCACAGTAGGTATGGTGTTCTTTGGATGCAACTCAGCATTCTTTGTCCTCCAAACACGACGAGTCAAGTTTTAACCAAAAAGTTATATATTGGTTTCATCTGACCATATGACATTCTCCCAATCTTCTTCTGGATCATCCAAATGCTCTCTAGCAAACTTCAGACGGGCCAGGACATGTACTGGCTTAAGCAGGGGGACACGTCTGGCACTGCAGGATTTGAGTCCCTGGTGGCGTAGTGTGTTACTGATGGTAGGCTTTGTTACTTTGGTCCCAGCTCTCTGCAGGTCATTCACTAGGTCCCCCCGTGTGGTTCTGGGATTTTTGCTCACCGTTCTTGTGATCATTTTGACCCCACGGGTTGAGATCTTGCGTAGAGCCCCAGATCGAGGGAGATTATCAGTGGTCTTGTATGTCTTCCATTTCCTAATTATTGCTCCCACAGTTGATTTCTTCAAACCAAGCTGCTTACCTATTGCAGATTCAGTCTTCCCAGTCTGGTGCAGGTCTACAATTTTGTTTCTGGTGTCCTTTGACAGCTCTTTGGTCTTGGCCATAGTGGAGTTTGGAGTGTGACTGTTTGAGGTTGTGGACAGGTGTCTTTTATACTGATAACAAGTTCAAACAGGTGCCATTAATACAGGTAACGAGTGGAGGACAGAGGAGCCTCTTAAAGAAGAAGTTACAGGTCTGTGAGAGCCAGAAATCTTGCTTGTTTGTAGGTGACCAAATACTTATTTTCCACCATAATTTGCAAATAAATTCATTTTAAAAAATCATACAATGTGATTTTCTGGATTTTTTTCTCGTCTTTTTTAAGTGGGAGAACTTGCACAATTCGTGGCTGACTAAATACTTTTTTGCCCCACTGTAGGTGAATGTTGAGATATTTGAAATGGTATTTGAACCCAGGTCTGATTACAATGGAAACAAAGTGTACCTAATTGCACTTCATCCCAGCACGAACCAGAAGGGAATCAGGTGCCTGACTGAAAATAAAAATGTCTCAGACAAGGACACGTGAACAGGTGACTATGCAGGAGAAAAGGGAGGACTCTGTTCCAACATACATCAGGAGCTTGCCCCAAAACACATGAACGATTATTAAAGGACAACTTGATAGTTGCAGTCAAAACTTTTCATTACTTCAGGTACAGAACGGCCTACACGAACTACGTGTGATCCTTACACCATGTTAACCCTACTGTGCTCACAGAGTACAGTGCAGTTGGCAGTGCACTAAGTAAAACCTCAGTGTCATTGTGAAGTCTGTGCACAAAGTTCCTTAACAGATCACATTACCAAGGGGAAAATAACAGAATGGATACTTTGTCAGGACGATGTACATGACCTATAATACAATTTCATTTTTTCCTTACTTTTGGCTTTGAGCTCAAGGAGAAATAAACATTACACTAGTTAAAAAATTCCTTTAGTCTGACAAAGAGCCAATGACATTATTTTTTATGAGTTTTCAAATGTATTCTCATGTTGCTCAACTGACTAAATCCTTTCCCACACGTGTGGCAGTAATGGGGCTTCTCCTCAGTATGAATAAACATGTGTCTTTTAAGGCCACCAGTTTCCGCAAAGCCCTTTGAACACAGGGAGCAGGTGAACGGGCGCTCGTTTGAGTGCCATCGCTTATGCGACGTGAGAGCACATGACGTGCTGAAAGCCTTTCCACACGGTTTACAGCGGTAAGGTCGTTCCCCTGTGTGAAAACGCATGTGCACTAAGAGTTCCCCGGAAACAAAGAAAGCCTTCCCGCATACGCTACACAGGTATGGTCTATCTCCTTTGTGCATCCGGAGGTGTCTAACTAATGTGTGCTTTTGATTGAACTTCTTCCCACAGACTGAGCAGGAGTAAGGCCGCTCTCCGGTGTGGGTGCGTATGTGTATTTTGAGGACAGCTGCACTAGTGTAACTCTTGCCACAGTGCTGGCAAATAGGCCTGTGCATCGGTTCTACGTCGTGACTTTTCTTGTGCAGTTGTAGATATCTCTCCGATTTGAATCTCTTCTCACACTGATTGCACCGGAACGGCTGCACATTGGTGTGAACACTTTGGTGTCGTTTCAGGTCAGTTGTGCATCTGAAACCCTTCCCACACTGTTTGCAGGTGTTGTTATTGATTCTCTTGGCTGAGGAGCTCTTGGCTGAGGAGCTCTTGGCTGAGGAGCTCTTGGCTGTTTGACTGGATGGCAGTGAGTTCTCAGCTCCTCCAGAGTCCAGGCTCCTGCTGTCCTCCTCTGTTAGATGTTCCTTCCTGATGTGCTGATGAAGGTCCACCATTTCCCTGTGGGAGAATGGGCACTGGGGGCAGGAGAAGACCTGGGAGGGCATGTCACTAGCCAGTTCTGTAGGCAGAAAGCAGACATAGAACAATTCAGACACTTTTACATTACCTTCTATGACCCAGATCCTGGAGTGCTTGGTACCATGATCCGCGTTACAAAACATAATGCGAACAAAACAAAGCCTGACACAAATTAATCCTGGACCTACCAGAGTGGCTGGTCCAAGATCTTGGACCAGAACAGCATGTATTGTGATGCAGCAAATGCAATCACATTTCTGCCAGCTGTAAATGAGCTGGCACGCTGCCATCATGCTGAATGTACCGGATTTAGGGACAGGTATATTGTTGATTCAGCCAGACATTTTTTTAAGTACATTAGCTTATTATTTAGCAAGTTTCAGGATCTTCCAGTTAACATCGCTCGCCAACCAACATCCCATTGAAACGAATGGTTCCGTTAGCAGTGGCAGCCATTGTTAGAAACAGCCTTCAGTGCAGTGCTCTCAAAAGCACGAAAACATCCTTCTCCAGAACAATATACACAGCGCCTCTATATTTGATGGTTTTATAAGTAGGAACTGATATCAACCTCTAAACATTTGACAGTGGTGTGAAGCAATTCCTGATTTTTCACCAGAATGTCAAGGAATGTATTTTTTTTTTGTTGCAAATAATATCTCTAGGTAATGTAACAAGTCAGGCTTTTACATTTACATTTAAGTCATTTAGCAGACGCTCTTATCCAGAGCGACTTACAAATTGGTGCTTTCACCTTATGACACAAATCACTTAAAAATACATGGTGGAAATGGACTATCACTCTGAATCTCCTTACCATCCGAGTCCTCTGGTTCACTCAGAGGGGAGGTCCACTTTGCGTCATCCTCATCCTTCAATCCCCTCTCAGTGTCTTCATTTCTCTCACTTCCATCATCCTCCAAGTTCTTTTCAAAATGCAACTCTCCTCCTTCCTCACTGTTGATCTTCCACCCCTCTGTGCTCTCTTTCATGCCTTCATGTCCATCAAGGCTTGACTTCAGGCTATGAATTTGAGGAATTGACAATGTGGATAAGATGTTGTCTGCGACCTGGTTGGAGAATTCATCTAAATGTAAATGTAATGTAAATGAAGGGAGAGAGAATTTATCTCAGGAAAGGAAACGGAAAAATGCAACTCCACTAATTTACAGAAGAGCACATGGGCTAACATGGTTGATATCCTCTTCATAAGACTCACTTTTGCTCAAGTGACCCAGATGTCTATGATGCTGCAGCAGTGTCTTCAGGTGCTCGGGGTCAGAGACAGAATGCCAGAACTCCTCCAGGTCAGAGGGGGCAAGGCTGAGACAAGATGCTGTCTGAAAGGATGAAAAGGAACATTAGAAAGGTTTCTGCAGCTGTCTCTCACAGAACATTCATATTCAGTGGCTGTTTTTGTTCTTGCCATGCATAAGCCGTAAAACAAAGGCTTTTACATGTTTCCACTACATGAGTGGCTTGATTACTTCTGGAAGTTTGTTTTCACAAAGGCTTTTACAGCATTGTTTACTATCCAGCATCAACTTATTTTTGTTCTATAATATTTCATTTCATAATCATAGAGCACCTCATGGATGGTATATTTCAGTCATTTAGCAGACGTTCTTATCCAGAGTGACATACAGTTAGTGGGGGGGGGGGGGGGGTTTAGTTGGGATGCCAGGACATAGAAGAGCCGCCCACCCGTAGGGGTGCGAGGGGCCAAGAGACCAGAGGTGGCAGAACAGAGTGCTTGGGTTAGGGTGTAGGGTTTCAGCATAGCCTGAAGGTAAGGAGGTGCAGCTCCCTTTGCCGCTTCGTAGGCAAGCACCATGGTCTTCAATCAAAGAAGCACTCCTCTCCTGTGTCTCAACATTAATCATATAGGATTCAACTTTAGTTGACAAAAAGGACAGTCATGAACAAGAAACTCTGTTCCCAAAGACTGGATCTTATATAGTGCCATTACGAAAACAGTGACACCCCTAAGCATGTGATATTGAAGAAATAACATGACAAGCCTGACCATCTAAAGATTTCATGCTATTAAGATATTGAGCCTGTACCTCTGTGAGGTCTGGTACAGGAAGCAGCTCCTCCAGTCGGGAGAGAAACTCCCACATCAGTATCTGCAGTGCTGTGTCATACCGAGGGCCATAACGTATTGGGAACACCACCTGAGAGAGAAAAATAAAACAAGCGTTGTTGAAACCAACACCTTGCTGGATTATTCATTTTGTATGGCCTTTCATCAGTTACAGTACAACAAGCAACATTTCTCTACTCAGTTTTACATTGCTGGAACATGCTGTCCTATTGACTCTGAAAGTGACAACTATGATTCATTAGGATATTTCCCACCTGGAAGAAGTGCTTCTTCTCAGAAGGGTCTTCGAGCAGGGTTTTGACCAGCTCCACGAAGTTAGACTCTGAAGACTCCAACTCATTTCTACTCTGTGACTGGGCATGTAAAATGAATAATACAATCAGCTTCAAAAGAAAGACAATATAAGCTCCCTCTATTCAATAGCATCCAGACTACTTTAGACACTGAAAGTTACATACATCCTTGTGCACAGCATGTACTGAAGAAGTTTTGATTCTGTCCAAATTAAGTTGGATGGTCTGGGGGTCCGGTGGGTTTTCTTTACGAAACAACTCTAAAACCATCTGAAAGTAGATTTTATGAGAATAATAGTCATTGGACTAAAGATCCTTTCTGAACATCCATGCCTCCACGCCTTCTCCACCTTCCCACTTCTCACCCTTGCTCTCAGACCCAGGATGAGTTGGGTCCTCTGCCTGGAGCTCAGCAGCTCTGGAACCATCTCTGTCACCAAAGTCACAAACTCCTCCAGCTTCCCATAGTGCATCACATTACGCTCTTGAGCCACTTGCCACATGAAAGCTGACATCAGGCGTAGAGGTGGAACCAGGAGACGGAAAGATGATAAAGGGAACAGTGGACCTACAGTAAAAGAAAAAAGGAGCCAGTATGGAAACATAAGGATCGTGTCTGTAGCCAACTACACACCTCTAATATTGGCTTACCTGCCTGGTCTGAAAACAAGGGAGTCTGATCCAGGTTGTCATTAGGACTCTCAACTCTGTCTGCTGAGATCTATGGAAACCAACAAAAACAAGAGGTAGTTATTGCACATCTTTAAAATATTAACAGTAAGGCTAGCATGTTGCAAACAATAAAACAGTACGTTCTCATTTTATGATTAATTAATCAGTCACTGTCTTATGTTCTTATTAAAGCCGGATTGCCATAAACAGTTGACTCGGTGTTTTCATTTTTGAAAAATAAAATGTTACATTAATCTCCGCAATCTCGTATTGATGTATGTGCGTCCTCTGGTGCTGGTGTTGATATTGCACTTATTTGAACTGCGAACCCAGTGCCAAAAACAGTGGTTTCTTCAGTCGAACTATTAGATAATCTTCTTTGATAATACCGATAATTACCGGTCTATAAGTCTATGGTATTACACACATAACTAGTCATGCTAGCAGTATCTAGCTGGCTGTGAATAACACAGGTCTGGCAACTAGGTAAGTGACTGTAACCACACATTTTCTGTATCTTCGCTAACTAGCTACCTCGGGAAAGTTTGGGTTGGTTTGCCGATGTTTTATAAAAATGGTGAGCCAACTCAGGCTTCCAGGCCTCGGTACACCCTCTGGCATGTCCTTAGACTTTTTCAGTGCTCTCACATGACGGTCCCTTGCAAGTCTCCATTTCTTCCTGCAAGTATCTGGATCGGAGTTTAAATATGTAGCAATTTCGCGCCAACTGTGTTCGAGAGCCTCTTTGTCGAAATGTAAACGCATTGAGGTATCATACAAGTGTGTATGCTCTTTGACAGCTTTTACGAGACGTTCTTCAAACGATTCAGCCATTTTCCCCAAATTCACAAGCTGGTTAGCTATCTAGCTAGCTAGATGAGAAGCAAAATAACCGAACATTCACGGTCGTCGTTTATATATGACGTTTTAGGCCAAAAACGTTCACTTCCGGTATCAACATAATTTAACAGCGGTTGGCATGCAATATGTTCCATTAACGGACAGAACTGGACTATAATATAAATTAATTATACTTTACTACAAAATTGAAATAAAATAAAAATATATACAGTCCCAGTCAAAAGTTTGGACACACCTACTCATTCAAGGGTTTTTCTTAATTTGGACTATTTTCTACATGGTAGAATAATAGTGAAGACATCAAAACTATGAAATAACACATATGGAATCATGTCGTAAACAAAAAAGTGTTAAACAAATATATCAAAATATATTTAAGAATTTTGATTCTTCAAAGTAGCCACCCTTTGCCTTGACAGCTTTGCACACTCTTGGCATTCGCTCAACCAGCTTCACCTGGAATGCTTTTCCAACAGTCTTGAAGGAGTTCCCACATATTCTGAACACTTGTTGGCTGCTTTTCCTACACTCTGCGGTCCAACTCATCCCAAACCATCTCAATTGGGTTGAGGTCGGGTGATTGTGGAGGCCAGGTCATCTGATGCAACATTCAATCACTCTCCTTCTTGTTCTAATAGCCTTTACACAGCCTGGAGGTGGGTTTGGGTCATTGTCCTGTTGAAAAACAAATAATAGTCTCACTAAGCGCCAACCAGATGGGATGGCGTAACACTGCAGAATGTTGTGGTAGCCATGCTGGTTAAGTGCGCCTTCAATTCTCAATAAATCACAGACTGTCACCAGCAAAGCATCACCACACCTCCTCCTCCATGATTCATGGTGGGAACCACACATGCGTCATCATCCGTCCAAGTGACTACTTCATGAAGCTGGTTGAGAGAATGCCAAGAGTATGCAAAACTGTCATCAAGGCAAAGGGTGGCTACTTTGAAGAATCTCAAATATAACACATTTTCATTTGTTTAACACCTTTTTGGTTACTACATGATTCCATATCTGTTACTTCATTGTTTTGATGCCTTCACTATTATTCTACAATGTAGAACATTTGAAAAATAAAGAAAAACCCTGGAATGAGCAGGTGTGTCCAAACTTTTGACTGGTACTGTAATATATATATATATATACACACACACACACACTACCGTTCAAAAGTTTGGGGTCACATAGAAATATCCTTGTTCTTGAAAGAAAAGCCATTAAATTGGACCATTAAAATAACATCAAATTGATCAGAAATACAGTGTTGACATTGTTAAAGTGGGTAAATGACTATTGTAGCTGGAAACGGCAGATTTTTTATGGAATATCTACATAAGCCCATTATCAGCAATCATCACTCTTGTGTTCCAATGGCATGTTGTGTTAGCTAATCCAAGTTTATCATTTTAAAAGGCTAATTGATCATTAGAAAACCCTTTTGCAATTATGTTAGCACAGCTGAAAACAGTTGTTCTGATTAAAGAAGCAATACAACTGTTATTCTTTAAACTGGTTGAGTATCTGGAGTATCAGGCTCAAAATGGCCAGAAACAAATAAATGTATTTTGAAACTTGTCAGTCTATTCTTGTTCTGAGAAATGAAGGCTATTCCATGTGAGAAAATGCCAAGAAACTGAAGATCTCAAACAACGCTGTGTACTACTCCCTTCACATTACTGCGCAAACGGTCTCTAACCAGAATAGAAAGAAAGGGAGGCCGCTATTTCACGTGTATGCACACCTTTAGGCAGAGCGTGTGAGTATCCCTGGAAGTTGACACAAGCATACAACTATCCAGTGGCACTACGCTATCTAGAATGTTCAAATGTCTAACAATGAAAGTTAAAATAAAGACTCATTCATACAAATATCTGCCTTCACATACACATTTTTCCAGGGTAAGTGCTATCTGGGATACTTGGGACATCCCTACCCCCTACATAACCCTTACCTTACCCCATTGAAGTTTAAATTTAAAATGGTTAACGTCAGATTTGGGACATCCCAAGGATCCTGGATTGTGTGGACCATTTCTCCAGGCCAGAGTTTTCAACAACGGACACATCAAAGTTACAAAAAAAACAAGATTGTGGTTGAGTCCATATTTAAATGAAAAACAACCAAGAACTTAACAAAGGCTTTGAGAGTCAAACAGAGTTTGAAAATGAACATCTATGAAGAAATGTTGTGTTCGAACAAGACAACTACCTGAACTATGAGTTTTATTTATGGATTCTCAAATTAAACCGCCTCCCACATAGACACGGATGAGGTTTCTCTCCAGTATGAATAAGCATGTCATCTAAGGGCGCTTTTGACATGAAGTGTTTCTCACAATTAGAGCAGGGGAATGGGAGCTCGCCTGTGTGAGTCCTTCGTTGCAACATGAGCATCCAAGGCATTCTGAACATCTTCCCACAAAGTTGACAGCTGTGGGGGCATTTACCCGTGTGTGTTCATGAGTGTACCAACAAGGCCCTTGAAAAAATGTATTTCCACAAACGCTACATACAGTAAGCATGATTTCTCTCCTGTATGCATCCTGAAGTGGTGTGTTAGTAATTGCTGTTGGATAAATCTCCTCCCACATATAGAAAAGGTGAATGGTCTCTCCCCAGTATGAGTAAGTATATGGGAAGCTAAAAGGTCCCAGATGTCATAAACCCCCTGCCAAAATGTGCGCAAAGATATGGTCTTTCTCCTGTGTGGACACATTGGTGCAGTATTAAAGTACCCTTTGATTTTTGAATTTCTTCTCACACTGGTCACAATGAAACAGCTTTTCCTCTGTGTGAACATGTTTACGTTCTATCATGTGCCCTTCGGTGGAACACTGTTTGCAGATGTACTTCTTCGTCGTCTTGGCTGAGGAGTTCTTTACTGTTTCATTGGATGGCAGTAGGTTCTCAGCTCCTCCAGAGTTCAGAGCAACTCAATATTAGGAACGGGTCCTTCATGTTTTATACACTCAGTGTAAGTGAATTTGCCCCAATACTTTTGGTCCCCTAAATGGGGGTACTATGTACAAAACGTGCTGTAATGTCTAAAAGGTTCACCCAATATGGATGTACAGTTGAAGTCGGAAGTTTACATACACTTAGGTTGGAGTCATTAAAACTCGTTTTTCAACCACTCCACAAATTTCTTGTTAACAAACTATAGTTTTGGCAAGTCGGTTACGATATCTACTTTGCGCATGACACAAGTCATTTTTCCAACAATTGTTTACAGACAGATTATTTCAATTATAACTCACTGTATCACAATTCCAGTGGGTCAGAAGTTTACATACACTAAGTTGACTGTGCCTTTAAAAATCTTGTAAAATTCCAGAAAATTGTGTCATGGCTTTAGAAGCTTCTGATAGGCTAATTGACATAATGAGAGTCAATTGGAGGTGTACCTTTGGATGTATTTCACAGCCTATCTTCAAACTCAGTGCCTCTTTGCTTGACCTCATGTGAAAATCAAAAGAAACCAGCCAAGACTTCAGAATTGTTTGTTGTTGAGACCTCCACAAGTCTGGTTCGTCATTGGGAGCAATTTCCAAACGCCCGAAGGTACCACATTCATCTGTACAAACAATAGTACGCAAGTATAAACACCATGGGACCACGCAGCCGTCATACCACTCAGGAAAGAGACGTGTTCTGTCTCCTAGAGATGAATGTACTTTGGTGTGAAAAGTGCAAATCAATCCCAGAACAACAGCAAAGGACCGTGTGAAGATGCTGGAGGATACAGGTACAAAAGTATCTATTTCCACAGTAAAACGAGTCTTATAATCAACATAACTTGAAAGGCAGCTCAGCAAGGAAGAAGCCACTGCTCCAAAACCGCCATAGAAAAAAGACAGACTATGGTTTGCAACTGCACATGGGGACAAAGATTGTACTTTTTGGATAAATGTCCTCTGGTCTGATGAAACAAAAATAGAACTGTTTGGCAATAATGACCATTATGTTTGGAGGAAAAAGGGGAAGGCTTGCAAGCCGAAGAACACCATCCCAATCATGAAGCATGGGGGTGGTAGCAATCATGTTGTGGTGGTGCTTTGCTGCAGGAGGGACTGGTGCACTTCACAAAATAGATGGCTTCATGAGGAAGGAAAATTATGTGGATATATTGAAGCAGACATCAGTCAGGAAGTTAAAGCTTGATCGCAAATGGGTTTTACAAATGGACAATGACCGCAAGCATACTTCCAAAGTTGTGGCAAAATGGCTTAAGGACAACAAAGTAAAGCTATTGGAGTGGTCATCACAAAGCCCTGACCTCAATCCAATAGAAAATGTGTGGGCAGAACTGAAAAAGCTTGTGCAAGCAAGGAGGCCTACACACTTTATTCAGTTAAACCAGCTCTGTCAGGAGGAATGGGACAAAATTCACCCAACTTATTGTGGGAAGCTTGTAGAAGGCTACCTGAAGCATTTGACCCAAGTTAAACAATTTAAAGGCAATGCTACCAAATACTAATTGATTGTATGTAAACTTCTGACCCACTGGGAATGTGATGAAAGAAATAAAAACTGAAATAAATCACTACACTATTATTCTGACATTACACATTCTTAAAATAAAGTGGTGATCATAACTGACCTAAGACAGGGAATTTTTACTACGATTAAATGTCAGGAATTGTGCAACACCTTATCCAAATGCATTAAACTCAGTTCATGTAAACTTCAACTGTAAATACCCTCAAATTAAAGCTGACAGTCTGCACTTTAACCTCATAGTCATTGTATCATTTCAAATCAAAAGTGCTGGAGTACGTACCTAAAACAACACAAAATGTGTCACTGTCCCAATACTTTTGTAACTCACCGTAAATTCCATGGAGGAATTAAATGCCACTGGGAGAAAGGCAAAGCTGATAGATGTCCACAAATCACTGGACCCTACACACACCACTAGCCCGCTTTGTTAGTACAATAATGGTCATTTTATTGAATCTGTGTTCATCACCAAATCACCTACAGTGCATTCAGAAAGTATTCAGACCACTCTACCTTTTCCACATTTTGTTACATTACAGCCTTATTCTAAAATGGATACACATTTATTTTTTTTTACTCAGCAATCTACACACAATAACCCATAATGACAAAGTGTAAACAGATAAGGAAAAATAACTATTTAATCCAGTTTAGAATAAGGCTGTAACCTAACAAAATGTGGAAAAAGTCAAGGGGTCTGAATACTTTCCGAAGGCACTGTATATAGTGAAGTTAACGAGTGGAGTGAGCAACAATGGAAAAAGGCTAAATAGAATTGAGCAATTGTTCAATTACTTTGAAATAATCTAAATACATTTAGGGTCTATAGGAAACAACACAACAGATACAGTGGGGAGAACAAGTATTTGATAACCTGCAAAATCGGCAGTGTTTCCTACTTACAAAGCATGTAGAGGTCTGTAATTTTTATCATAGGTACACTTCAACTGTGAGAGACGGAATCTAAAACAAAAATCCAGAAAATCACATTGTATGATTTTTAAGTAATTAATTAGCATTTTATTGCATGACATAAGTATGATCACCTACCAACCAGTAAGAATTCCGGCTCTCACAGACCTGTTAGTTTTTCTTTAAGAAGCCCTCCTGTTCTCCACTCATTACCTGTATTAACTGCACCTGTTTGAACTCGTTACCTGTATAAAAGACACCTGTCCACACATTCAATCAAACAGACTCCAACCTCTCCACAATGGCCAAGACCAGAGAGCTGTGTAAGGACATCAGGGATAAAATTGTAGACCTGCACAAGGCTGTGATGGGCTACAGGACAATAGGCAAGCAGCTTGGTGAGAAGGCAACAACTGTTGGCGCAAATATTAGAAAATGTAAGAAGTTCAAGATAACGGTCAATCACCCTCAGTCTGGGGCTCCATGCAAGATCCCACCTCGTGGGGCATCAATGATCATGAGGAAGGTGAGGGATCAGCCCAGAACTACACGGCAGGACCTGGTCAATGACCTGAAGAGAGCTGGGACCACAGTCTCAAAGAAAACCATTAGTAACACACTACGCCGTCATGGATTAAAATCCTGCAGCACACGCAAGGTCCCCCCGCTCAAGCCAGCGCATGTCCAGGCCCGTCTGAAGTTTGCCAATGACCATCTGGATGATCCAGAGGAATGGGAGAAGGTCATGTGGTCTGATGAGACAAAAATAGAGCTTTTTGGTCTAAACTCCACTCGCCGTGTTTGGAGGAAGGAAAAGGATGAGTACAACCCCAAGAACACCATCCCAACCATGAAGCATGGAGGTGGAAACATCATTCTTTGGGGATGCTTTTCTGCAAAGGGGACAGGATGACTGCACCGTATTGAGGGGAGGATGGATGGGGCCATGTTTCGCGAGATCTTGGCCAACAACCTCCTTCCCTCAGTAAGAGCATTGAAGATGGGTCGTGGCTGGGTCTTCCAGCCTGACAACGACCCGAAACACACAGCCAGGGCAACTAAGGAGTGGACTGTAAGAAGCATCTCATTGTCCTGGAGTGGCCTATCCAGTCTCCAGACCTGAACCCAATAGAAAATCGTTGGAGGGAGCTGAAAGTCCGTATTGCCCAGCGACAGCCCCGAAACCTGAAGGATCTGGAGATGGTCTGTTTGGAGGAGTGGGCCAAAATCCCTGCTGCAGTGTGTGCAAACCTGGTCAAGAACTACAGGAAACGTATGATCTCTGTAATTGCAAACAAAGGTTTCTGTACCAAATATTAAGTTCTGCTTTTCTGATGTATCAAATACTTATGTCATGCAATAAAATGCAAATTAATTACTTAAAAATCATACAATGTGATTTTCTGGATTTTTGTTTTAGATTCCGTCTCTCACAGTTGAAGTGTACCTATGATACAATTACAGACCTCTACATGCTTTGTAAGTAGCAAAACCTGCAAAATCCGCAGTGTATCAAATACTTGTTCTCCCCACTGTACAAGGTGGTGCCAGGTGTGTAAACACTTCTTTTTTAGGGTATTGTTTAAGATGTCCTACTATATTAGAAATGTGGTTTATAATAGTGTTTTTGCCCATTGTTAGTTTTCCAACTGGGTAGCATTGAACTCAGAATTTTTTCAGGGTAAAATCAAATCTGTTTGCATATAACCAGACATAACTTTAACATTTTACAGAATGGTTACAATAATTAGAGCACAAATTTTGCCAATCATCTCTGAAGTAAGTTACACCGCCTGGTATTATGACAAATTAGAAGATCTACAAACATGTCCTAATCACCTGAAGATGTAGCAGAGAACTATACAGAGCAAAATCTCCAAATAACATTTCAACAGCTTGGTGTTGGTTTATCAATACATTTGTCGCCTTTTTCTCTCTTTTTCATGCATTCATTGATGTATTCTCATGTTTCCCCTTTCAGAGAATCTTTTGCCACACTTTACACATGGGTAAGGTCTCTCCCCAGTATGAATTTGCATGTGTTTCACTAGTCTGGTGGAGGTGGAGAAGCCTTTGGGGCACTGTGTACAGGGGTATGGGCGTTCGCCTGATTGACTTCATTGATGCACTTTCAGTTTACTTGCTAGACAAAGTATTCCCACATTGTTCACAATGATACGGTCGTTCCCCTGTGTGGATCTTTGAGTGTACCATCAGTTCCCCTGAGCAAGCAAAGGTCTTTCCACAAATGCTACACAAGTATGGTTTCTCTCCACTGTGCATCCTGATGTGTCTTGTTAGTACTTGCCGTTGAATAAATCTCTTCCCACATATTGTACACCCATAAGGTCGCTCCCCAGTATGAATGCGTAAATGAGACGAAGATATCTGATGTCCTAAACCCCCTGCCACAATGTGAGCAATCGTAAGGCCTTTCTCCTGAGTGAACTCGTTGGTGCTGTTTTAGACTACCCTTCGCTTTGAATCTTTTATCACACTGATTGCAATGGAACGGCTGCATGTCTGTGTGAACACCCTTATGTCGTTTCAGGTCCGATGGGCTTCTGAAACCCTTTCCACATTTAAAGCAGATGTACTTCTTGGTTGTCTTGATTAAGGGTCTCTGTATTGTTTGACTGGATGGCAGTGAGTTCTCAGCTCCGCCAGAGTCCAGGTTCCTGCTGTCCTCCTCTGTTAGATGTTCCTTTCTGATGTGCTGCTGAAGGTTCACCTCTCTCCTGTGGGAGAATGGGCACAGGGTGCAGGAGAAGACCTGGGAGGACATGTCACTATCCGGTTCTGCCTGTAAAAAGCACATGGAAGTACACTGAACAAAAATATAAATGCAACATGTAAAGTGTTGGTACCATCTTTCATGAGCTGAAATAAAAGACCCCAGACATGTTCCGTACGCACAAAATTTGCTCTTTCAAATGTTGTGCACAAATTTGTTTGCATCCCTGTTAGTGAGCAACTATCCTTTGCCAAGATAATCCAACCACCTGGCAGGGGTGACATATAAGAAGCTGATTAAATAGCATGATCATTACACAGGTGCACCTTGTGCCGGGGACAAGAATAGGCCACAGTTTTGTCACACAACACAATGCCTCAGATGTCTCAAGTTGAGGGAGCGTGCAATTGACATGCTGACTGCAGGAATGTCCACCAGAGCTGTGGGCAGAAAATTGAATGTTCCTTTCGCTACCATTAGCCGCCTCCAATGTCATTTTAGAGAATTTGGCAGTACGTCCAACCGGTCTCACAACCACAGACCACGTGTATGGCATCGTGTGGGCGGGCGGTTTGCTGATGTCAACGTTGTGAACAGAGGTCCCATGGTGGTGGTAGGGTTATGGTATGGGCAGGCATATGCTATGGACAATGAACACAATTGCATTTTACCAATTGCAATTTTAATATCTGTGACCAACAGATGCATATTTGTATTCGTAGTCATGTGAAATCCATAGATAAGGGCCTAATGAATTTCCTGAGGCCAATTGTGAGGCCCATTTATTTTAAAGGTAAACTATGATGAACAGATGCATATCTGTATTCCTAGTCATATGAAATCCATAGATTTAGGACTCAATGAATTTATTTCAATTGACTGATTTCCTGTAACTCAGTACAATCAATACAATTATTGCATGTTGCCTTTATATTTTTGTTCAGTATATAATCAGTCCTGCTATTTTAAACTTTTCCCCCCCAGATTGCTGTCGATATGTATATAGTATTTCACAAGGCAATGACCTCCAAAAAAAGGTCATCCTTGTCAAAAATCTCATTACAATTTTATGACCTTTGTTTAACTAAATAATAACAAATTCTTATTAACAATGACGACCTAGGAACAGTGGGTTAACTGCCTTGATATGGGGCACAACGACAGATTTATAACTTGTCAGCTTGGGAATTTGATCTAGCAATCTTTCGGTTACTGGCCCAATGCTCTAACCACTAGGCTACCTGCCCCCTCAAATGAAAGAGTTGTCAATTTTGAAATGTAGTTGTGGTCGAGTAGAGTTTTAGTACAAACTCTATGAAAAGCCCTGTTAAGTAAATAACGCACGCAATACATTCCTAAATGTTTTAAGTCAAATCCAGATCTTATCTCAAGTGATATTGGCGCAATAGAAGTTGGATTGCAGTGTGTGAGATATCTTAGGAAATGTTTACACATTTACTTCACAGGCCTCTCCGTCGTGTTTGTACTAAAATTGTAAGACAGACAACTTCTTTCAAGGTAAAAAAATAAACAAAAATCATTAAGATTGTGTTACATTTTTGTAAAATGATCCCATGAATGAATTTGGAGTCTCTATGAAGACATTCCCAAGGCAAAATGGGTTTGACAGACATCCCTCCTCTAACCACTACCTTGATAACTCCTAGAAGAACAAACCCTAATTCACACATTGAACCATTCACCAATGTATTCAGAATGCTTTAGTATATTTCCTGCAATCAAAATCCCAAAGAAATCACTATTGTTTTCAGAAGTCATGTGCTGTTTAGCTTTCTTTTTGTTAATTTGTATGTTTACTACGCTTTTCCTTGAAGACACACTCGAAGTAGGATTGTGCCAAGCACACAATATGAATGTGTAAATGTGATTTTAAGATCTGTGATGTTCTAACCCCCTGACACAAGGTGAGCAAACATAATGCCCTTCTCCTTTTTGAACTTGTTGGTGGGGGCAGGAGAACACCAGGAAGGGCATGTTGAGATAAACTGAATATTGGTCATCATGTTGGATTGTGGCCTTCTGTCCCATAGAGGGTGAAGAAGGCATGGAAGAAATATGCAGAAATTCTACTATTCAAACTCTCAACAGTGTTTTCCTTATTTTTTAAAGTCAGCAATGCGTAGTGCATGGTCTGCATATAGGGCAAGCTGGCCCTGGACCACGGTCAACTGTTACAGTATATTGTC
Organism: Oncorhynchus nerka; assembly: GCF_034236695.1. NCBI lineage: Eukaryota > Metazoa > Chordata > Actinopteri > Salmoniformes > Salmonidae > Oncorhynchus > Oncorhynchus nerka. Next base: position 58,741,472 of record NC_088418.1, read on the forward strand.
AAGCAACTGTCATAACCCTGGCTAGCTAGTAAATTATTATTGTAACTGTACTCAAACTATTGTGGTGACTGATTACACAGCATCTTCCCAGGTGGTTCTCTATTTCAGCTGGTGACTGATACAATTATAATAGGTATTTTCAGCATGCAATGGCCAGACCACGGTCAACTCATCCATCATAAATACACCCCCATAGAAGAACTCAACAAAGAGCAGCTCAAGCAGATGGGTTTTTCTAGGTCAACTCATTGTTACATCACATAAACTTCCCAACAATGTGGTGGTAACACTTTGAAACATGTCGGCTTGTAGGAATTGTGGTAACAGCAGTAACCACTACCTCACCAGCTATAGAAGTAGACCTGGTTTCAACTTCAAATAGTCTACTATTTGAAATAATTTCACAATGGAACCAATAGAGTAGTCACAAAACTGCAAACCCCACCCATCTGGCACTCTAGGCAAGCTAAAGCAAACGCTAAACACATTTCAGAGATTTCAAATAGTATTTGAACACAGGTCTGAAGGGAATATATTATGAAATACTGAACTTGTAACTTGTGTACACTTGTTAAAATCTACAATGTGGAATCTTAGTTGCCCATTGGTTACCTATAATTAGAGCTAAAATAGAATCCATGTCATATGAATTAATGTCTTACTTAATTCAACCATTAAATCCTTGGCTTTAGGGTACCAATATCCCCCCCCCCCCCCCCAAAAAAAGAAAAACAGACTTCACTTTTGGGGAATAGTCAACGTATTTAACTCTGACTGCTCTTATTAGAATTTCTACATTGCAAACAGTGAAAAGGATGTTTCATGCCACAAGAGGTACCGGATCCGGGAAAACTGGTTCCTGTTTCGGCAGGATCCGGCTCAAATAAAGCTCTGTTGGTGGAGTAGCTACAGCCACAATGGAAACAGCAGCTAAAAGTAGCCTGACCAGTCGAATGGAAAAAGTACTGTCGCTTAACTTAATATTGTTCCAACTAGTAATAACAACCAGTTATCAATAACACAGTTTGTCAATCGCCATGAACAGTGCACAGAGGTATGTAATGTACTCTGTTCCGAATGTCCTTCCCGTCCACGGCCATGGGCACGCATGTAGTGACGATCCTGGTTTCTGCAACTACTTCCGGGTTGGAGCGAGCCGGTCGCATCCGCGCTTCGGTCTGCAGGTTATATAACTTTTTCATTACATTTCATTACATTTCATTATAGTACAACGGTCTGATTTGTCTAATCTTAGCAATTTCTTCTTAGCTAGCTACATAGTCGTCGTTGTATCAAAGATAATTGCGTAATTATCGTATTTCGTCGTCTCCTATCTGCCCAACACGTTCACCGTCTACCGTAGCACTGTAGTAACTATCACACTCAACGACTTGATTAGTGTAGTGTTAGCTAGCTACATAGTTGTCTTTGCTGTCTTCGTATCCAAGATAATTGTGTAGTTTAGAGTGTGGAGTCTTAGAGTGATAATTGCGTTATTATCGTATTTCGTCGTCCTCCTATCTGCCGTAGCAGCTAGCCAGCTAGCATACGTTCACCGGCTACCGTAGCACTGTAGTAACTATCACACTCAACTGAACGACTTGATTAGTGTAGTATTAGCTAGCTACATAGTTGTCTTTGCTGTCTTCGTATCCAAGATAATTGTGTAGTTAGAGTGTGTAGTCTTAGAGTGATTATCTTAATTTACCGAGGTTAGCTAGCCAGCTATTTTGTCGTCCTTAACGTAGGAGACACTCCTAGCTAGCCAATAGCCAGCCAACGTCTACTGAATAGAACTTTCGCATTCCGGTCGCATTCCGCTTCGCTCCACAGGTAGTATCACATTTTCATTTCATTTCATTACAGTCCCAACGGTGTGATTTGTTTGATCGTAGCTAGCTACATAGCCGTCTTTGTTTCAAAGATAATTGTGTAGTCTAGAGCGATTTTCTAGGTTAGCTAGCCAGCTATTGTCGTTCTCCTAACGCAACGTAACGTAACCAACACTGCTAGCTAGCCAGCTAGCCCCCGAAAAGCAGCATTGTAGAAACTTCACACTCAACGGAACGACTTGATTAGGGTAGTGTCAACAACGCAGCTAGCCTACCTCAGCAGTACTGTATCATTTAATCATTTTAGTCAATTAGATTCTTGCTACGTAAGCTTAACTTTCTGAACATTCGAGACGTGTAGTCCACTTGTCATTCCAATCTCCTCTGCATTAGCGTAGCCTCTTCTCTAGCCTGTCAACTATGTGTCTGTCTATCCCTGTTCTCTCCTCTCTGCACAGACCATACAAACGCTCCACACCGCATGGCCGCGGCCACCCTAATCTGGTGGTCCCAGCGCGCACGACCCACGTGGAGTTCCAGGTCTCCGGTAGCCTCTGGAACTGCCGATCTGCGGCCAACAAGGCAGAGTTCATCTCAGCCTATGCCTCCCTCCAGTCCCTCGACTTCTTGGCTCTGACGGAAACATGGATCACCACAGACAACACCGCTACTCCTACTGCTCTCTCTTCGTCCGCCCATGTGCTCTCGCACACCCCGAGAGCTTCTGGTCAGCGGGGTGGTGGCACCGGGATCCTCATCTCTCCCAAGTGGTCATTCTCTCTTTCTCCCCTTACCCATCTGTCTATCGCCTCCTTTGAATTCCATGCTGTCACAGTTACCAGCCCTTTCAAGCTTAACATCCTTATCATTTATCGCCCTCCAGGTTCCCTCGGAGAGTTCATCAATGAGCTTGATGCCTTGATAAGCTCCTTTCCTGAGGACGGCTCACCTCTCACAGTTCTGGGCGACTTTAACCTCCCCACGTCTACCTTTGACTCATTCCTCTCTGCCTCCTTCTTTCCACTCCTCTCCTCTTTTGACCTCACCCTCTCACCTTCCCCCTACTCACAAGGCAGGCAATACGCTCGACCTCATCTTTACTAGATGCTGTTCCTCCACTAACCTCATTGCAACTCCCCTCCAAGTCTCCGACCACTACCTTGTATCCTTTTCCCTCTCGCTCTCATCCAACACTTCCCACACTGCCCCTACTCGGATGGTATCGCGCCGTCCCAACCTTCGCTCTCTCTCCCCCGCTACTCTCTCCTCTTCCATCCTATCATCTCTTCCCTCTGCTCAAACCTTCTCCAACCTATCTCCTGATTCTGCCTCCTCAACCCTCCTCTCCTCCCTTTCTGCATCCCTTGATTCTCTATGTCCCCTATCCTCCAGGCCGGCTCGGTCCTCCCCTCCCGCTCCGTGGCTCAACGACTCATTGCGAGCTCACAGAACAGGGCTCCGGGCAGCCGAGCGGAAATGGAGGAAAACTCGCCTCCCTGCGGACCTGGCATCCTTTCACTCCCTCCTCTCTACATTTTCCTCCTCTGTCTCTGCTGCTAAAGCCACTTTCTACCACTCTAAATTCCAAGCATCTGCCTCTAACCCTAGGAAGCTCTTTGCCACCTTCTCCTCCCTCTTGAATCCTCCTCCCCCTCCTCCCTCTCTGCAGATGACTTCGTCAACCATTTTGAAAAGAAGGTCGACGACATCCGATCCTCGTTTGCTAAGTCAAACGACACCGCTGGTTCTGCTCACACTGCCCTACCCTGTGCTCTGACCTCTTTCTCCCTCTCTCTCCAGATGACATCTCGCGTCTTGTGACGGCCGGCCGCCCAACAACCTGCCCGCTTGACCCTATCCCCTCCTCTCTTCTCCAGACCATCTCCGGTGACCTTCTCCCTTACCTCACCTCGCTCATCAACTCATCCCTGACCGCTGGCTACGTCCCTCCCGTCTTCAAGAGAGCGAGAGTTGCACCCCTTCTGAAAAAACCTACACTCGATCCCTCCGATGTCAACAACTACAGACCAGTATCCCTTCTTTCTTTTCTCTCCAAAACTCTTGAACGTGCCGTCCTTGGCCAGCTCTCCCGCTATCTCTCTCAGAATGACCTTCTTGATCCAAATCAGTCAGGTTTCAAGACTAGTCATTCAACTGAGACTGCTCTTCTCTGTATCACGGAGGCGCTACGCACTGCTAAAGCTAACTCTCTCTCCTCTGCTCTCATCCTTCTAGACCTATCGGCTGCCTTCGATACTGTGAACCATCAGATCCTCCTCTCCACCCTCTCCGAGTTGGGCATCTCCGGCGCGGCCCACGCTTGGATTGCGTCCTACCTGACAGGTCGCTCCTACCAGGTGGCGTGGCGAGAATCCGTCTCCTCACCACGTGCTCTCACCACTGGTGTCCCCCAGGGCTCTGTTCTAGGCCCTCTCTATTCTCGCTATACACCAAGTCACTTGGCTCTGTCATAACCTCACATGGTCTCTCCTATCATTGCTATGCAGACGACACACAATTAATCTTCTCCTTTCCCCCTTCTGACGACCAGGTGGCGAATCGCATCTCTGCATGTCTGGCAGACATATCAGTGTGGATGACGGATCATCACCTCAAGCTGAACCTCGGCAAGACGGAGCTGCTCTTCCTCCCGGGGAAGGACTGCCCGTTCCATGATCTCGCCATCACGGTTGACAACTCCATTGTGTCCTCCTCCCAGAGCGCTAAGAACCTTGGCGTGATCCTGGACAACACCCTGTCGTTCTCAAATAACATCAAGGCGGTGGCCCGTTCCTGTAGGTTCATGCTCTACAACATCCGCAGAGTACGACCCTGCCTCACACAGGAAGCGGCGCAGGTCCTAATCCAGGCACTTGTCATCTCCCGTCTGGATTACTGCAACTCGCTGCTGGCTGGGCTCCCTGCCTGTGCCATTAAACCCTACAACTCATCCAGAACGCCGCAGCCCGTCTGGTGTTCAACCTTCCCAAGTTCTCTCACGTCACCCCGCTCCTCCGCTCTCTCCACTGGCTTCCAGTTGAAGCTCGCATCCGCTACAAGACCATGGTGCTTGCCTACGGAGCTGTGAGGGGAACGGCACCTCAGTACCTCCAGGCTCTGATCAGGCCCTACACCCAAACAAGGGCACTGCGTTCATCCACCTCTGGCCTGCTCGCCTCCCTACCACTGAGGAAGTACAGTTCCCGCTCAGCCCAGTCAAAACTGTTCGCTGCTCTGGCCCCCAATGGTGGAACAAACTCCCTCACGACGCCAGGACAGCGGAGTCAATCACCACCTTCCGGAGACACCTGAAACCCCACCTCTTTAAGGAATACCTAGGATAGGATAAAGTAATCCTTCTCACCCCCCCCTTAAAAGACCTAGATGCACTATTGTAAAGTGGCTGTTCCACTGGATGTCATAAGGTGAAAGCACCAATTTGTATGTCGCTCTGGATAAGAGCGTCTGCTAAATGACTTAAATGTAAATGTAATGTAAATGCTGTCCAGAACTAGTGTCACCACCTCAAGCCTCCACTGAAGTTTGTTTCGAGTTTACCAAGGAAGTGAGGATCAGAGCGGACTGGATGGTGTCAGAGTCGTAGAACAAATGATCTGGAAAAGAGGGAGAACCCAAACCAATTTTATTTACTAATACCTTGGAGGTGAATACAGTTTGTGCAACATTGAAGGTGAAGACATCTTTAACAAAACAAAGCACATTTCATTGGTGGAAAATGCAATCAAATCTAAAGAACTTCAAAGAATTTACCCCAGCAGAAATAGATAACCTGAATGCTACCTACCTCTGTTAAGGTGTCCCAGGTGTCTTTGATGCTGTAGCAGTGTCTTCAGGTGCTCAGGGTCAGAGACAGACTGAACACACTCCTCCAGGCCAGAGAAGGCAAGGCTGAGACGAGATGCTGTCTGAGGGTGAGAGAGACAAACTTCAAGTTAAAATGGAAAAGGAGAGTACAGTCCAATACCAAATCAACCCCTAGCTCCTACCCACTGGAAATGTGTGAATGTTCAATCCATTGATTCATTTATTAAAGGGGGTTCATTCATTCATAACTGTAAACGCAACATTTTTCACATTTGAATTGATAGGATGAAGATGCAGTCATATCAGTACCTGTGTAAAGCTGGGTACCAGCAGCAGCTCCTCCAGTCTGGAGAAGAACTCCCACACCAGAATCTGCAGTGCCGTGTCATACTTAGTGCCGTACAGCACTGGGAACACCTCCTTTAATGAAAATGTAGAGAGCCATTACACAGCGAGGTGAATGGTCTTGCTTATAACACTTGTTACAGTCAATATGCATTAGTTTAATAAAATACTTGTTTCATCCATTTGCATGAATATTCTTGATATTTGTCACAGTACCCGATTTGACACACAACACACACATCACATGCTTGGGAGTATTATATTCATTTTCGGGTACATGCCTGCCTGCTTGCTCTTCAGGCTTATCCAACACTTTTGCTTGATTATGACACAGAACTACCCAATTGTGAAAAGTTAGATGTTTGATATTATCTCACCTGAAGAAAGTGCTCCCTCTTCGCTGGGTCTTCCAGCAGGGTTTGGACCAGCTCCACAAAGTTAGACTTTGATGCCTCCACTTTCTTGTTTTTGCTCTGAACATGAAATTAAGAACTAAAATGAAAAAAAAAAAAACGTTGTATCGAGATTTAACAATCCACATACTCTGTGGTGTATTGCACACAACTTACCACTTTGTGCTTTACTGTGCATGACTGGATTCTATCCAAGTGGCGTTGGATGGCTTGATGGTCCACCATGTCCTCTTTACCACAGCACAACTCAAGAACCAGCTGAAATAGCAGGCACATTTTAATAAGCAGGAATGGAAACATTATAGATTCAGAGTCAGAGTGTTTAATGTACAGGGTAGCAGGTGTGATTGCAGGGTTCAGTGAAAATCTTAGGCTCCGTGCTCCAACATGCAGGAAGTGAAATAAAATAATGAAAATGGTCATGGAAAAACAATAGAAATAGAACTATACACACAATAACAACTGTAGCAGAGATGAATTAATAAGTGTCCATTGGGGTGGAGGCAGAGTAAAGACTGTAGAGGGGAAAGGGGGAATGACCATAGGGGAGCAGCAGGCAGACTAAATTACCATTGAGCGGGTGTGGGGATCAAGTGAAATAAAAACGATAACAATTATAATAAAAAGGTAATAATATAAATATTAACTGAAACAGTGATGAATGTATACTGATCAAAAATATAAACACAACATGTAAAGTGTTGGTCCCATGTTCCATGAGCTGAGATAAAAGAACCCATAAATGTTCCATATGCACAAAAAGCTTATTTCTCTCAAATTTTGTGCACAAATTTGTTTACATCCCGTTAGAGCATTTATCCTTTGCCAAGATAATCCATCCACATGACAGGTGTGGCATATCAAGAAGCTGATTAAACAGCATGATCATTACACGTTGTTTAATCTTGTGCTGGGGACAATAAAAGCCCACTCTAAAATGTGCAGTTTTGTCACACAACAAAATGCCACCGATGTCTCATGTTTTGAGGGAGCGCGCAATTGGCTGCAGAAATTGCCAACAAAGCTGTTGCCAGAGAATTGAATGTTCATTTCTCTACCATAAGCCACCTCCAACATTGATTTAGAGAATTTGGCAGTACATTAAACTGGCCTCAGAACAACAGATCACGTGTAACCACGCCAGTCCAGAACCTCCACATCTGGCTTCTTCACCCGTGAGATCATCTGAGACCAATCACCCGGTCAGCTGATGAAACTGAGGAGTATTTATGTCTGTAATAAAGCCCTTTTGTGGGGGTATAATGAATTCTGATTGGCTGGGCCTGGCTCCCCAGTGGGTGGGTCTTTGCCCTCCCAGGCCCACCCATGGCTACGCCCCTGCCCAGTCATGTGAAATCTATAGACTACGGCATAATTAATTTATTTCAATTGACTGAAATATATGAAATCGTTGCATGTTGCACATATATTTTTGGTCAGTATAATTGGGATGGGGGCAGAGTAAAAGTAATTTGAGGGGTGGGGGGTGAAATATCCACAGGAGGAGCAGCAGGTAAGTTAAGGGACCATTGGAGGGGTGGGGAGAAATGTTCATAAGGGGGAGGGGGGGGGGGGGGGGCTGACCATTTAAGACAAAGGGGACACAAACTAAGAAGTCAATGACAACAGAAGTTGATCATGAAAATGTGACGAGAACAATCTTCTGTCCAAATCCCTGGCCTTCAAGATCCAGGGGCTTATGAGGAACTAAGTTCTGAATCTCACCCCACATTGGTCACTTTTACATCCTCCCAACCCTCAACATTTCCACCTCTCTCACCCTTGCTCTCAGTCCTAGAATGAGTTGGGTCCTCTGCCTGGAGCTTAACAGCTCTGGAACTATCTCTGTCACCAAAGTCACAAATTCCTCCAGCTTCCCATACTGCATCACATTACGCTGCTCAGCCACGTGCCACATGGATGCTGACATCAAGCGTATTGGTGGAACCAGGAGACACAAGGAGGATAGAGGGAGATTGAGACCTGTCATGAAAACGAAAGTGAGGAATTTGTTAACATAACTTACAACCATCAAATTAATACGGACCCCTGCAACTAGACAGGCATTTTATGAGACTCCTGTTTCCACGAATCCAGGACGAAGACCGTATAGCCAAGCTAAGGTTGGTCAGAAATTCTCTGTGCAACACCATAACAGTACCTATCCTGTAACTCCCAGTAATAGATATCAAAAATCTTTGGTTAAATTACATTATCTGGTGTAACAATCTGTAGCTAAGTTGAACTAAGCTCATGAGGCATGTATAAGTTATATTGTTCAAGAAGAAATGGGCATACAGACAATTAATTTAAAATGACTGAAAATGAAGGGTGATTCCGCAGTAACAGAATTACTGTACTACACAGAAATGTGTAATTATGGATATTAATGTCATTCTCCTTTTACAAGTTTAGACATCACAGCGCAGCACTGGAGAGCGCAGTACAATACAGCACAGCATAGTAGAATAGAGTTCAATACAGTGCAGTATAGTAGAGTATATTTCAGTACAGTACAATATACTGTACTCAGTATTGTACTGTGCTCTACTCACTGTACTGCTTTACTCACAGTAGTATTGTACTGTGCTCTACTTACTGTACTGCTTTACTCACAGTACTGTACTCAGTATTGTACTGTGCTCTACACACTGTACTGCTTTACTCACAGTACTGTATTGTACTGTACTCAGTATTGTACTGTGCTCTACACACTGTACTGTATTGTACTGCTTTACTCACAGTACTGTATTGTACTGTGCTCTACACACTGTACTGCTTTACTCACAGTACTGTACTGTACTCAGTATTGTACTGTGCTCTACACACTGTACTGTGCTATCCATTTGTTTCAATCCAGTACGTCTGTGGACGTTAACATCAAGGCCAGGGTGGACTGACCAAATATCAACTACTTTTCAATGTCCATGGACATCCAGTGTTTGTCGATGCTCAGTGGTTGAGGATGCTTGTTACAGTAAATAGAAAAAGAGGGGGCTCATGGGTAGGTGTCAGTAAGAGCTGGGAGAGGTCACATTAACTGGAGAGTGAGAAAAGGAGAGGTGTTGTCCAGAGTCATGACTGTTCTAAGACAACAAAAAATAATAATATCTGAACATAACTGTACGCCAGTGGGAGGTCAGTAGCAGGTGACCAACTGTGCTTTGTGACTATTATGATTTCCCATTGTAGCCATTGTAATTCTGTTGCTGATTTTGAGGTAATTGCATTATTAATTTGGTGATAGAATGACAAGTTTTAATCACTTAATAATTAATTAAACATTTTATAATCAGTAAAAATCATTTTATATCAGTAAAATCACTATAACTTATTGGTAAGTCTACCATTACTTGTTACTTCAGTGAACTTTCATTATTCTCCTCACGAGGGAGAGAAATGAGAAAATGTGGGTTTTTGGTAACAGAATTACAAGGCAATATTTCTTAAACTTACAGAAGGTAAATAATTTATTCAAAACTAAATATAAAAGTGTTGATATTAGCTGACAGGGGTCTTTACGTCAACATTATTGTGTTTTGATGGAATTTCTAATACTTTCCTGATAGGCTAGATATTTACCAAGATACCTTTTCTAAGACCCCATCAGTTTATCCAGAAATCAAAGCCTTTACTTATGACTCATTTTGAAGATAGAAGATGGTTGAAAAATGTATCTATCATGACTTAATTTCCTCAAAATATAGACTCTTAACTTTCATTTGACACTCAATTTGATATGTACCTTAACATGTTGGTGCCCATGGGTCCATTTCGATGGAAATGCCCTGAAGGTATCGCAGACGTTTTATGTCGCAACACTTTCATACAGGTGTTGACTCCACTGTGGGTTTTTACCCAGTTAGTGCACGCCTAGCTGCTAGTCACTAGCTATGTGAATTTAACCAAATATTGTTTTACATACTGCCCGCATTTTCCTCCTCTAATCTTGAACAGAAATACATTTTGGGTGAAGCATTTTAGGAAAACATTACTTATAAACGCCAGAGACAAACCTTTTGAATCCATATCGCCAACAAAACAAGCTGCTAATGCTGCTACGACGGTATGTTAACGTTAGGTAGCTAGCTTGGAGGCTTGAAACGTTTTCAACGTCCATGGACATCCAGTGTTGGTCGGTGCTCAGTTGTTTGAGGATGCTTGTTATAGTAAATGGAAAAAGAGTGGGCTCATGGGTAGGTGTCAGTAATGTTTGTTGTGACCATAAATCATGAGTCTTCAAAATAAAGGTCTCCCGTGTTGTAGCTAAGAACAAAGATTTTTTTTTATAACTGAGACAGACCACACCCTGTCGTTTCCAATGGGAACAAATTAGTCATAGTGGGCAGAACAAGCAAGGAGATGAGGCAGAGCCAATCACGAACTAGCGAGATCCTATTGGCGCGTTCTAGCAACGTTGCATATTTTCGTTAGGGAACGCCTTCTCTGTGAAATGCGTATGTAATAACTAATTTCTGTATTGTCACTCCTTCTAAACAACGCACGTTTTAGAAATGGAGTAAAGTCTACAAATCTTGGTCCACTCTGTTCGTAACAGATTATAGTTTTGGGAACTGAAAGTTGTATTGAGATCAAATGTTTTTATCGATGAGAAAATGTGCAGAATTTGGGCCAAAATCCATCTCGTTCCATCTTCTCCCCCTTACTGTCACTGGGCTTCTTCTAACTCCCATATTTGGTAGTGGAAACGCCAAGCGGATGCTTCACATTTATACACCCGGTGAAATATCTGTCTCATTGTTCTAGCTGTGGCTAGATCAAGACAGCTATAGACGGAAGTGACGTAAATATCATCGTACCAAGAGCTCCAAATCGCAGACATGACGACACAAGAATACCAAGGCCACTTGCACTTTCCCTTCAATTAAAGTGTTTGAGGTGAATGTGAAAAAAGCTCGATGAGGAGATTACCAAATTCTTCGTTTCATCTAAAGATACAACTTTTGGTCAATAGGTAGCCGAATTCTCAGTCAGGGGTCGCAAACGTTCATTTTCTGTTCTCTCCCCTGACAAAAACGGAACGTTAGCGCCCCCTGATGGAGAATGTTGTTAGATCCAAGTTTGGACAGAGACAGGTCTCAGTAATGTTTGCAACAGACTTCATGATCTACCATGGTTGATATGTGATTAAAACTCATCTATGCTCAGATTTTGCAAATACTATGAATATGAGTATGCTATTCTGATCAGATCCATTCATAAACAATATTTTTTTATTTTTTTATTTCACCTTTATTTAACCAGGTAAGCAAGTTGAGAACAAGTTCTCATTTACAATTGCGACCTGGCCAAGATAAAGCAAAGCAGTTCGACACATACAACGACACAGAGTTACACATGGAGTAAAACAAACATACAGTCAATAATACAGTAAAAAAAAAACAAGTCTATATACAATGTGAGCAAATTAGGTGAGAAGGGAGGTAAAGGCAAAAAAGGCCATGGTGGCAAAGTAAATACAATATAGCAAGTAAAACACTGGAATGGTAGTATTGCAATGGAAGAATGTGCAAAGTAGAAATAAAAATAATGGGGTGCAAAGGAGCAAAATAAATAAATAAATTAAATACAGTTAGGAAAGAGGTAGTTGTTTGGGCTAAATTATAGGTGGGCTATGTACAGGTGCAGTAATCTGTAAGATGCTCTGACAGTTGGTGTTTAAAGCTAGTGAGGGAGATAAGTGTTTCCAATTTAAGAGATTTTTGTAGTTCGTTCAGTCATTGGCAGCAGAGAACTGGAAGGAGAGGCGGCCAAAGAAAGAATTGGTTTTGGGGGTGACTAGAGAGATATACCTGCTGGAGCGTGTGCTACAGGTGGGAGATGCTATGGTGACCAGCGAGCTGAGATAAGGGGGGACTTTACCTAGCAGGGTCTTGTAGATGACATGGAGCCAGTGGGTTTGGCGACAGTATGAAGCGAGGGCCAGCCAACGAGAGCGTACAGGTCGCAATGGTGGGTAGTATATGGGGCTTTGGTGACAAAACGGATAGCACTGTGATAGACTGCATCCAATTTGTTGAGTAGGGTATTGGAGGCTATTTTGTAAATGACATCGCCAAAGTCGAGGATTGGTAGGATGGTCAATTTTACAAGGGTATGTTTGGCAGCATGAGTGAAGGATGCTTTTGTTGCGAAATAGGAAGCCAATTCTAGATTTAACTTTGGATTGAGATGTTTGATATGGGTCTGGAAGGAGAGTTTACAGTCTAACCAGACACCTTATTTGTAGTTGTCCACGTATTCTAAGTCAGAGCCGTCCAGAGTAGTGATGTTGGACAGGCGGGTAGGTGCAGGTAGCGATCGGTTGAAGAGCATGCATTTAGTTTTACTTGTATTTAAGAGCAATTGGAGGCCACGGAAGGAGAGTTGTATGGCATTGAAGCTTGCCTGGAGGGTTGTTAACACAGTGTCCAAAGAAGGGCCGGAAGTATACAGGATGGTGTCGTCTGCGTGAGGTGGATCAGAGACTCACCAGCAGCAAGAGCAACATCATTGATGTATACAGAGAAGAGAGTCGGTCCAAGAATTGAACCCTGTGGCACCCCCATAGAGACTGCCAGAGGTCCCGGACAGCAGACCCTCCGATTTGACACACTGAACTCTATCAGAGAAGTAGTTGGTGAACCAGGCGAGGCAATCATTTGAGAAACCAAGGCTGTCGAGTCTGCCGATAAGGATGTGGTGGTTGACAGAGTCGAAAGCCTGGCCAGATCAATGAATACGGCTGCACAGTAATGTTTCTTATCGATGGCGGTTAAGATATCGTTTAGGACCTTGAGCGTGGCTGAGGTGCACCCATGACCAGCTCTGAAACCAGATTGCATAGCAGAGAAGGTATGGTGAGATTCGAAATGGTCGGTAATCTGTTTGTTGACTTGGCTTTCGAAGACCTTAGAAAGGCATGGTAGGATAGATATAGGTCTGTAGCAGTTTGGGTCAAGAGTGTCCCCCCTTTGAAGAGGGGGATGACCGCAGCTGCTTTCCAATCTTTGGGAATCTCAGATGACAAGAAAGAGAGGTTGAACAGGCTAGTAATAGGGGTGGCAACAATTTCGGCAGATAATTTTAGAAAGAAAGGGTCCAGATTGTCTAGCCCGGCTGATTTGTAGGGGTCCAGATTTTTCAGCTCTTTCAGAACTTCAGCTGAATGGATTTGGGAGAAGGAGAAATGGGGAAGGCTTGGGCGAGTTGCTGTTGGGGGTGCAGTGCTGTTGACCGGGGTAGGAGTTGCCAGGTGGAAAGCATGGCCAGCCGTAGAAAAATGCTTATTGAAATTCTCAATTATGGTGGATTTATCAGTGGTGACAGTGTTTCCTATCTTCAGTGCAGTGGGCAGCTGGGAGGAGGTGTTCTTATTCTCCATGGACTTTACAGTGTCCCAGAACTTTTTAGAGTTAGTGTTGCAGGAAGCAAATTTCTGCTTGAAAAAGCTAGCCTTGGCTTTTCTAACTGCCTGTGTATAACGGTTTCTAGCTTCCCTGAACAGCTGCATATCACGGGGCTGTTCGATGCTAATGCAGAACGCCATAGGATGTTTTTGTGTTGGTTAAGGGCAGTCAGGTCTGGGGAGAACCAAGGGCTATATCTGTTCCTGGTTCTAATTTTCTTGAATGGGGCATGTTTATTTAAGATTGTTAGGAAGGCATTTTTAAAAATATCCAGGCATCCTCTACTGACGGGATGAGATCAATATCCTTCCAGGACACCCCGGCCAGGTCGATTAGAAAGGCCTGCTCGCTGAAGTGTTTCAGGGAGCGTTTTACAGTGATGAGTGGAGGTCGTTTGACCGCTGACCCATTACGGATGCAGGCAATGAGGCAGTGATCGCTGAGATCTTGGTTGAAGACAGCAGAGGTGTATTTAGAGGGGAAGTTGGTTAGGATGATATCTATGAGGGTGCCCGTGTTTAAGGCTTTGGGGGTACCTGGTAGGTTCATTGATAATTTGTGTGAGATTGAGGGCATCAAGTTTAGATTGTAGGATGGCTGGGGTGTTAAGCATGTTCCAGTTTAGGTCGCCTAGCAGCACGAGCTCTGAAGATAGATGGGGGCAATCAGTTCACATATGGTGTCCAGAGCACAGCTGGGAGCAGAGGGTGGTCTATAGCAGGCGGCAACGGTGAGAGACTTGTTTTTAGAGAGGTGGATTTTTAAAAGTAGAAGTTCAAATTGTTTGGGTACAGACCTGGATAGTAGGACAGAACTCTGCAGGCTATCTTTGCAGTAGATTGCAACACCGCCCCCTTTAGCAGTTCTATCTTGTCTGAAAATGTTGTAGTTTGGAATTAAAATTTCTGAATTTTTGGTGGTCTTCCTAAGCCAGGATTCAGACACAGCTAGAACATCCGGGTTGGCAGAGTGTGCTAAAGCAGTGAAAAGAACAAACTTAGGAGGAGGCTTCTAATGTTAACATGCATGAAACCAAGGCTATTACGGTTACAGAAGTCATCAAAAGAGAGCGCCTGGGGAATAGGAGTGGAGCTAGGCACTGCAGGGCCTGGATTCACCTCTACATCGCCAGAGGAACATAGGAGGAGAAGAATAAGGGTACGGCTAAAAGCAATAAGAATTGGTCGTCTAGAACGTCTGGAACAGAGAGTAAAAGGAGGTTTCTGGGGGCGATAAAATAGCATCAAGGTATAATGTACAGACAAAGGTATGGTAGGATGTGAGTACAGTGGAGGTAAACCTAGGTATTGAGTGATGAAGAGAGAGATATTGTCTCTAGAAACATTGAAACCAGGAGATGTCATTGCATGTGTGGGTGGTGGAAATAATAAGTTGGATAAGGTATAGTGAGCAGGACTAGAGGCTCTGCAGTGAAATAAGCCAATAAATAAATATCTGTATGACATGTACAACTGCTACCGTATGACTAGTAGCTCTAGTTACTTAACTACTTTATACTTGTTTGGTTCATAAATCTGCGTTGTATCATATTACTTCAGTGTTTTCTCCACATCTTTTAAACTATCTAACTTCTACATTCCTGTTTAGAGGGCATTTCCAGTTGACTTTATTTTGATGTGTACTTTGCTGAAGATAATCTCTTACTGTAGTTGTATTTGATGTAGTTACTTAGTTGATGATATGTTCTGTTTGTTCTGGGTAACAGTGCCCCCACCCTCACTGTCCTGCCCCCCTCTAGTGAGCAGCTGTCCAGTACAACAACAGCCACACTGACATGTCTGGCCAACAAGGGCTTCCCCTCAGACTGGACCATGAGCTGGAATGTGGACGGGACCAGCCAGAAGCAGGAGGCCAATCCCGGGGTCCTGGAGAAGGCCGGCCTGTACAGCTGGAGCAGCACCCTGACTCTCACTGCCCAGGAGTGGACCAAGCCAGGAGGTGTGACCTGTGAAGCCCAGCAGAAATCCCAGACTCCAGTCACCAAGACCTTGAGGAAGGCTGACTGTTCTGGGTAGAACCCCTCAGTGACACACCCCTGTGGAGAGTTCCTCTGCTTTGACACCCCTGCTGATTCCTCTGCTTTGACTCTGTTCTGAGTTCAGATGTTCTCTGTCTTATTGATCACTGATATGTAGACTAACAGTGGGCTTTTCTTGAGTTCATGTGTCATTCCTCTCTGTAGACTGAGGTTGTATGAAGAGAAGACCCAGATGCAGACCACTTTGAATAAACAATAGTTCAATGTTCCAACAGGGGCAGGCAGTAGACAGGTCAATGCAGGCAGGGGTCAGAAAACCAGAGGTCGGCAACGGTACCGGATAGCAGGCAGACTCAGGGTCTGGGTAAGGCAGAGGCAGGCGGGCTCAGAGTCAGGACAGGCAAGGGTCAAAACCAGGAGGGCAAGAAAAGAGAGACTAGAAAAAGCATGAGCTGAGACACAAAACACTGGTTGACTCAAACAAACAAGATGAACTAGCAACAGACCAACAGAGAACACAGGTATAAATACACAGGGGATAATGGGGAAGAAGGGCGACACCTGGAGGGGGGTGGAGACAATCACAAAGACAGGTGAAACAGATCAGGATGTGACAGTATCAGTGTGAGATGTGATGTGTTCTGTTTTATTACTATTAGATACTACAGGAATGTTTGCTTTGATGTTTTGATTAATGGATGAAAATAAAGGTTTCCCTTTGGAACAAATATTTTTCTTGTCTTTTTCAAAAATGAGACTTTTGATCAATATCTTGGACTCACCAATGTGACCACTCCTGTATTTATCTAAAAAGTTGTCAAAATAATATTACAAGTATCACATCTTCAAGATAGAGTCTTCTCTCACTCCAACCCCCTGGTGACAGTGCTGCTCTATTCTGGGACAAGCAGAACCACCCAGCCCTGTCTATGTAAATCTCAGTTTCACTCCCACAGCTACCAGTCTAGCAGTTGACCACTATCTGAAATACCCTGGATTGGACCAGATGAGGTAGTGGACTGGTTGTAACCTTTATGGTGGACTCAGGGAGGAAGACATAAATGATATGCCACCATGCAATTAATGACAGATACAATTGTTATTATACTTTATGTAGATACTGTATATATGTAACAGTATCACTTTAGACCATTACCTTGCCCATACCCGGGTGCGAACAAGGGACCCTCTGCATACATCAACAACAGTCACCCACAAAGCATCGTTACCCATCTCTCCACAAAAGCCACAGCAATTGCAGAGCAAGGGGAACCACTACTTCAAGGTCTCAGAGCAAGTGACGTCACCGATTGAAACGCTATTTAGCGCGCACCACCGCTAACTATTTCACATCCGTTACATATAGCTCCTCCCACCAGTAGTGTAGTGATGGTTGAGCCCAGCATCATCTCATTCACAGATCTAACAGTCACTAACCCGCTCATTAAAATAGTTAATATAATGTTAGAAGATCACATCCATTTAAATCAGACATTTGGTTGAGGTTCATATGAGGACTTGTTTTGGGGCCTGAAGTGAATGTAACTTTGAACTAATGTTGAGGCCATAACAACCTTTGTTTTACTTCTGGAGATCTTGCTTTGCAAATGGACAGGTATTGTGTTTCAAAACATCCAATAACTTTTATAGGTCATGATAACAAATACATAACCATGATGATGATGAGGGTCATGTGATCTGAATGTGTCACGCCCTGATCTGTTTCACCTGTCCCTGTGATTGTCTCCACCCCTCCAGGTGTCGCTTATTTCCCCCAGTGTATTTATCCCTGTGTTTCCTGTCTCTCTATGCCAGGTCGTCTTGTATGTTTAGTCAAGTCAACCAGCGTGTTTTTCTCTGTACTACTTTTCGATTCTCTTTTGCCAGTCTTCCTGGTTATGACCACTGCCTGACTCTGGACTACTTTCCCGCCTGCCTGATCATCCTGCCTGCCCTGACCTTGAATCGGTCTGCCCTTAAGTACCTATTGGACTCTGAACTGGTTTTGACCTTTTGCCTGTACACAACCATTCTCTTGCCTACCCCTTTTTGGACTAATAAACATTGTAAGACTCCAACCATCTGCCTCTTGTGTCTACATCTGGGTCTCGCCTTGTGCCTTGATAGAATGATTGCTTTCTAACCATATTGTCATGTCACAGTTGACCGCATATACTGATCAGTGTTCCATGTCACTGTTTCTTCCCCTCATCACCTGCAGTAGGTCCCAGCTGTAGCAGTACAGTCACTGTGCAGTCTGACTGAGGGAGGCTTTTGTATGGCTCTGTATCACTGTGTGAACACATTACCACTGTGGACACTCTGACAGTAGTAATCTCCTGCATCTTCAGCCTGGACTCCACTGATGGTCAGAGTGAAGTCACTCCCAGATCCACTGCCACTGAATCTAGATGGAGTCCCAGAGAAGAGGGTGCTTCCATAGTAGACCAGTAGTTTAGGAGTTTCTCCAGGTTTCTGTTGATACCAGGCTAAACATGGTTTACCTGAACTCCAACAATCAGGATACACATCACTGCTGGTTTTACAGTTCATAGTGACTGGCTGTCCGGGGAGAACAGTTTTCACTGTAGGTGTCTGAGTCACAGTGATTTGTCCTCTAGATTCTGCAACAGAGAACAAATATCACCAAGTATTAACTAAAACATTCTTAAGTTAACAACCTTTAAGTTCACTCATTGACTTTTCATTATACAAACATGGAACTTCATTTTCTTTACCCTTGAAGCAGAAAACAAGTGTCCAGATAAAGATGGTGATAAAAGTCATGGTTGTTGTGGGTTCTGTTGTCATGAAGGACAGCTCTCAGTCATGAAGTGTTCAACTCACAGGGATATAAACACTCCCAGACTACTGAAGCATGTGATGTTGATGCAGAGCATCATCACTATGCAAATCATCTTCTCCCCATCAGTAAATTTAGACCACTAAGGATCCATCAGATTAGAACTGAGATTCCATTACAATCTGATCTTGCGCCAACAATTGTCACCAAATAATCATAGAGGTCCATAATAATATGTAAATATGTTAAGTGAATAAAAGTGTATGAATAGAATGGATATTATTGGTTTATGGCCTATCACATATGATCACTATTACTGTTTAGCAAGACAAAATCATAATGAATAATGGAGAGAATAAAACATACATTCCTAGAGTACATCATGTTATCATAACTTTGTCTGTTGATTCATTTTATGGTCATATGGCATGGTAACATATCTATGGAAAAGAGGAATATCATTCATTTTCCACCTCCCAGTGATTATTGCTAATGTGTCACCCCCTGCAGGGAGAGTAGTGTTAGTGCAGTGAGCTGTGTGGATTGAATAATGTTTTTTTAATGTATTTGTTATTTTACCAGGTATGTTGACTGAGAACACATTTACAGCAACAACCTGGGGAAAAGGATGAACGAGCCAATTGTAAACTGGGGATTATTAGGTGACTGTGACAGTTTGAGGGCCAGATAGGGAATTTAGCCAGAACACCAGGGTTAACACCCCTACTCTTACAATAAGTCCCATGGGATCTTTAATGTCCTCAGAGAGTCAGGACACCCATTTAACATCCCATCTGAAAGACAGCACCCTACACAGGACAGTGTCCCCAATCACTGCCCTGGGGATTTGGGATATTTTTTAGACCAGAGGAACAAGTGCCTCCTACTGGCCCTCCAACACCACTTCCAGCAGCATCTGGTCTCCCATCCAGGGACTGACCAGGACCAACCCTGCTTAGCTTCAGAAGCAAGGCAGCAGTGGTATGCAGGGGGGTATGCTGCTGGTATGGAAGGGGGTACTACTGGACTATTGGACTGCCACTGAGAGAAGAGGGGCTCCACTGTGCAGGACTGCTACTCTGTTCCTGACTGAATCAGCTCCCTCCTTCCTCTCTGATCAGACACACTGGGGCTCTGCAGGCAATCATTACAATACATGAAACCCAGCATCTCCTCTACATCTTAAGATTTCATTGTATTTATTTATCCTTTATCTAACCAGAGAAATCACATTGATATTTATATATTTTTCAAGTGAGCCCTGGTCAAGAGAGCAGCGTACAGTATACACGTGAGACACAACACCACATAAAACATAACAAAGAATGGAAGTTAAAACAATGCAAAATGCATGAGAGTTTGAAAGAGAAAATGAAAAAACATATGCAGTCATTGGTCAGCAGTCCTCCAATCTAGGATTTAAAATGATGATGGGGCAGAAAATCTAAAAGCCCTCTTACCAAACTCAGTTCTTGTGTTGGGAACATTATATAAAATACAGTTCTGTGATCTCAGACAGTAATGTCCATGACTCTGTTGGGTGAATAAAGTGCTTAAATATAATGGCAGTGGCCCTAATATGTCTTCATAGAAAAATGTACCAGTGAGTATTTGACCTCACAGTTAAGGATGTGTCACGCCTGCGGCGCCAGGCTCCCCAGGCACTCCTGCCACCATCAGTACGCACACCTGCCTTTCCCCGTCACGCGCATCAGCGTATTATTGGACTCACCTGGACTCAATCACCGGTTCATTATCTCCCCTATATTTGTCAGTTCCCCATCTCTGTTTCCTGCTGTTGCATTAATGTTCGTATGTCGTTACCCGTGTGCTGACGCTGTTCCTGTCTTGTTACCGGTCTGTTCCCGTACCTCCTTCTCATCTCCAGCATCGGTACTTATAGGATGGCCATCCTGCTAACTGATTTAAGGTACAGTGATGTGTTCGAGGGTTTGTGTTGGTTACTACTCTAACAGCATTGTAGCGTGTCTAGCGTGTGCAGGTAAGATCCTGGAACATTTCAAAATATCACCATAGTCCAACAAAGGCTAGAAAGTGGCTGCAACAAGGACTTCTCTAGTTTTGAAATTAAAAACAAGACTTATTCCTTAATAAAATGCCCAGCTTAATTAAGTTTAAATATTTTAGTGAACTGTTGAATGTACCAAGTAATTTATGTTCATAACCAACCTCATGATTGAACATGGTTGACGTGATTAAAAGTAATTTATGTTCATATTCTGCAAATACTATAAATATAAGTAGTGTCAGAGCTTCCGGCGACGGTCCACAGTCCGGAGCTTCCTGTGAAGGTCCACGGTCCAGAACCTCCATCCAGCGAGGGCTTCCAGGAGAGGTGTCCAGTCCAGCTCCAGGGCAGGAGACTTCCTCTGCGCCGGTGGCCAGTCCAGGCACGGCGTTCAGTCCCGCTCCAGGGCAGGAGCCTTCCTCTGCGCCGGTGCATAGTCCAGGCACGGCGTTCAGTCCCGCTCCATGGCAGGAGCCTTCCTCTGCGCCGGTGCCTAGTCCAGGCACAGTGTTCAGTTCCGCTCCATGGCAGGAGCCTTCCTCTGCGTCGGTGCCCAGTCCAGGCACGGCGTTCAGTCCCGCTCCATGGCAGCCTCCATGTGTTCAGTTCCGCTCCAGGAGCCTTCCTTTGCGATGCCCAGTCCAGGCACAGTGTCCAGTCCAGCTCCAGGGCAGGAGCCTTCCTCTGTGCCGATGCCCAGTCCAGGCACAGTGTCCAGTCCAGCTCCAGGGCAGGAGCCTTCCTCTGCGTCGGTGCCCAGTCCAGGCACGGCGTTCAGTCCCGCTCCATGGCAGGAGCCTTCCTTTGCGCCGGTGCCCAGTCCAGGCACGGTGTTCAGTTCCGCTCCAGGGCAGGAGCCTTCCTCTGCGTCGGTGCCCAGTCCAGGCACGGCGTTCAGTCCCGCTCCATGGCAGGAGCCTTCCTTTGCGCCGGTGCCCAGTCCAGGCACGGCGTTCAGTTCCGCTCCAGGGCAGGAGCCTTCCTTTGCGCCGGTGCCCAGTCCAGGCACGGTGTTCAGTTCCGCTCCAGGGCAGGAGTCTTCCTCTGTGCCGATGCCCAGTCCAGGCACAGTGTCCAGTCCAGCTCCAGGGCAGGAGCCTTCCTCTGCGTCGGTGCCCAGTCCAGGCACGGCGTTCAGTCCCGCTCCATGGCAGGAGCCTTCCTTTGCGCCGGTGCCCAGTCCAGGCACGGTGTTCAGTTCCGCTCCAGGGCAGGAGCCTTCCTCTGCGTCGGTGCCCAGTCCAGGCACGGCGTTCAGTCCCGCTCCATGGCAGGAGCCTTCCTTTGCGCCGGTGCCCAGTCCAGGCACGGCGTTCAGTAGGGCAGGAGCCTTCCTTTGCGCCGGTGCCCAGTCCAGGCACAGTGTTCAGTTCTGCTCCAGGGCAGGAGTCTTCCTCTGTGCCGATGCCCAGTCCAGGCACAGTGTCCAGCCCAGCTCCATGGCAGGAGCCTTCCTTTGCGCCGGTGCCCAGTCCAGGCACGGCGTTCAGTTCCGCTCCAGGGCAGGAGCCTTCCTTTGCGCCGGTGCCCAGTCCAGGCACGGTGTTCAGTTCCGCTCCAGGGCAGGAGTCTTCCTCTGTGCCGATGCCCAGTCCAGGCACAGTGTCCAGTCCAGCTCCAGGGCAGGAGCCTTCCTCTGCGTCGGTGCCCAGTCCAGGCACGGCGTTCAGTCCCGCTCCATGGCAGGAGCCTTCCTTTGCGCCGGTGCCCAGTCCAGGCACGGTGTTCAGTTCCGCTCCAGGGCAGGAGCCTTCCTCTGCGTCGGTGCCCAGTCCAGGCACGGCGTTCAGTCCCGCTCCATGGCAGGAGCCTTCCTTTGCGCCGGTGCCCAGTCCAGGCACGGCGTTCAGTAGGGCAGGAGCCTTCCTTTGCGCCGGTGCCCAGTCCAGGCACAGTGTTCAGTTCTGCTCCAGGGCAGGAGTCTTCCTCTGTGCCGATGCCCAGTCCAGGCACAGTGTCCAGCCCAGCTCCAGGGCAGGAGTCTTCCTCTGTGCCGATGCCCAGTCCAGGCACAGTGTCCAGCCCAGCTCCAGGGCAGGAGCCTTCCTCTGTGCCGATGTCCAGGCACAGTGTCCAGTCCAGCTCCAGGGCAGGAGCCTTCCTCTGCACCGGTGCCCAGTCCGGGCATGGTGACCAGCCCGGGTCCATGGCTGGATCCGCGGGATGAGCGGGTTCTTCGTCCCGCACCAGAGCCGCCACCGATGCTGGCGGATCCGTGAACTGAGTGGGTTCTTCGCCCCAGCACCGGAGCCGCCATCGACGCTAGATGCCCACCCGGACCCTCCCCTATAGTGTCAGTTTTTGCGTCCGGAGTCCACACCTTTGAGGGGGGGGGGTACTGTCACACCCTGACCATAGAGAGCCTTTTTATTCTCTATTTTGGTTAGGTCGGGGTGTGACTAGGGTGGGTAATCTATAGGTTGTTTATTTTTATGTTTGCCTGGTATGGTTCCCAATCAGAGGCAGCTGTTTTTCATTGTCTCTGATTGGGGATCATATTTAGGCAGCCATTTCCCCACTGTGTTTTGCGGGATCTTGTTTATGTGTAGTTGCCTGTGAGCACTTCATTTACTTCACGTTTCATTCGTTCTTTATTGTTTTTGTGTGTTTCATTCAATAAACATCTGGAACCCATATCACGCTGCGCTTTGGTCCGAATGTTATTACGACGACCGTGACAAGTAGGCTATTCTGATCAGATCCATTCCTAAACAATATCTGCATAACATGTATAACTGCCACTGTGACAGGTTAAAGGACATATTCATAGCCTGTTATACATTGAAAAGTATGAGTAAGTTCATAGTATGTGAGGATCTTAAAACATCTAAGGTTAAAATATGCATTCAGTATTAGTTGATAGAGATTGATAACATTCATATAATTGTGTTAAAGTTCAAATCTGTCAAAGGGTACGAATTGTGAGAGTAATGTGTAAACGTTATATTGATTACTTTATTTTGTGGTGCCTAAAAGTGTTAATCTGTGATCTACGAAATGCTTTTAATCTATGAGCCGGAGATCGATTGCTCTGGTCTCCACCCATATTCCTGGGGAAATTCGCGGTCTTTTTCTCATTGAACTAAATGTTGACTTGAGAATACAACACCGTATCACTCTCGTGATTATTTCTCCCCTGTTTTCAGGTACTTTATTGATGATAAAAATAGTAATTTAAATGTTATAACTAGCGAACATGTCAAGAGTGTTTAAGGTGTGTTTTAGTAACGTCTTGAGGAAGTTAGAGTTAAGTTTGAAGAGAGTAATATTAGCCCTGCTCGGTTGAAGTGAAGGATAGCATCGTACTGAGAGTAGCTGCCATTTTATGTCGATTGTGAATGAACGTGCGTGTTGTTAATAAGATATTTTGCTGTGTTATTTGTATAATGGGTTTTCTGTTATGTAATGTGTTACTTTTGTGAAATGATTGAACTAAATGTTGACTTGAGAATACAACACCGTATCACTCTCGTGATTATTTCTCCCCTGTTTTCAGGGGCGTAACATTTTTGGAGGCTCCGCTGAGATTGCTGCTCAGATGTCCAGTTTCCACACCCTGGTCGCTGAATTCCGAGCCAGCTAAATCTCCACATAACAACTCAGGCAGGCTGCAGTGAGGAAAGTGTTGCTGTTTGGAGGAAGTTGGAAGTTAGTGGTTAAGTACGTGTCAACTGAAGCCATTGATCAACCATCAGAGACAGTAAGGACCATCTAATTCAGAGTCAACTCCTGCACAGTAAAAGTTCCTCCTGTTCTGTCAACATGACAAGCGCCTTGGAAGAACTACAGGAAGAGGTAGTAGGAGAATTGCACACCCTGACTAAAGACAAATTACTAGAGATATGTGATTTCCTTGAAATATCAGGCGAACAGAGAAGAGATGTTAAAGATAAATCCCGCATATCATTAATGACTCGCATTATGATGTTCCTTGGAAGAGAGGAAGTCACAGAGTTAGAAGATGGCGGCATGTCGGAATTGTTGCTACTTAAAGACGAAATGACAGAGATGATCAGTGGCAGAGATAACAAAACAGGGCAAATTGACCATGATATTGAACCAGCTGGAACACATCACAGAATAGAGGAACTGAGAACTGTAACCCCACAACAAGGGGCGGGAACTGAGCAGATTACTGCAGCCAAAGTCAGTGATTCTCTGCGTCAGCCCCAACACCATGCCAATCTTCAGGGGAGCGTGCCGCTCTCACCCAATGCACAGCCCAGCTCATACTGGCGCAAAGAGTTTAAAATTTCTGGTCAGATAGGTGAACCGGGCCAAAAAGAAAAACAGATTTTTTCCAGCCTTGCCCATCAGATTAAAAATGGATTTAACAGAGGATATCCTGAGGTAGAAATAGTAGACGCAGTAGTCAGGGCTATTTCTCCAGGCTCACAGCTACGCAGCTACTTGGAAGGTAAACCCCAGCTAACTCTTCCCACACTTAGATGTATCCTGCGTTCCCACTTCCAAGAGAAGAGTGCAACAGAGCTTTACAAACAGCTAGCTTCAGAAGCACAGCATAGCAAGGAGACCCCTCAAAGCTTCCTGATGCGCGTTTTAGATTTGAGGCAAAAAGTACTGTTTGCATCCCAGGAGTCAGAATCAGGGCTTAAGTATGACCCTGCTCTAGTCCAGAGCATGTGTTTACACACAGTCCTTACGGGTCTCCAGAGTGACAGTATCAGGATAGACATGCAGCCTCTCCTGCTAGAGAGCGAAACATCAGATGAGGTTTTGCTAGAGAAGCTTAACATTGCTTGTGCTAATGAGAGAGAAAGACGAAACAAAAAGCGGTTTAATGCCCCACAGCCTGCTACAACTGTAAGTGTAGTCCAGTTAGAGGATATGCCATCTGCAAAGTGTCCTGTGAAGGAAGCCAAAGCTACGATACCCGCAGAACTGTTAACAGAGTTAGCTGAACTTAAGACAGGTGTAGCTTCTCTAAAAGGTCTCAGTGCAGAGATTGCTCAGATTAAGGAGACATTACAGCAGCCTATGTTTCAGTCACAGCCTTGTGCCTATGCCCCACCCCCAGTTAGGAGGCCAGATAGGAACCCCCAGCCACCTGTTTCCCAGCAGCAGTATGACAGCAACTACAGTCGGTCCCAAGCACTTGACCCTGCACAGCATCAATATGCACCTAACCGGTATACCAACCACTCTGCTCAAGCTCCAAGGAGGTGTTTTGTCTGCCAGCAGGCCAGAACAGGTCAGTAAAGGTGGTTTTCCAGTTATCCTGCTTGATGTCTCTAACCCCACTGACCACGACATTGCCCTGCTAGGACGCACAATAATCGGTACAGTACAAACCATTATGACTGTGTTACCTGCCCAAGTCTTTGAAAAAACTGTCACCTCAGCCACAGTGAATCACACCAGCGTTCGAACCCCATGTACTGCTACTGAACAGTGGGATCCACCAGTAGGTTTAACTCACCTAACCGAAGAACAGAGAGAGGTTGTTAGGAAAATGCTTAGAGAAGAGTGTCACTCCTTCTCCAGATCAGACAATGACATTGGCTGCATTGAACGCTTGAAAATGACTATTTCTCTAAAGGACTCTGAACCAGTAAAGCGCACATACATGTCAGTGCCCAGGCCACTGTATCAGGAGATGAAGGGTTACATTTATGACCTCATAGTCCAGGGCTGGGTTAGGAAGTCAAACTCTTCATATTCTTCACCTGTCGTGTGCGTTCGTAAGAAGGACGGGACCCTCCGGTTGTGTATAGATTACAGAGACCTGAACAGAAAGACACATCCCGACCGCCAGCCCATCCCTCGGGTCCAAGACATCATGGCCAGTTTAGGTGGTAATTCCTGGTTCTCCCTCTTAGATCAGGGGAAAGCGTATCACCAGGGGTTCATCTCTGAAGAAAGCAGACCACTGACAGCATTTGTGACACCGTGGGGACTCTATGAGTGGATACGTATGCCATTCGGCCTCATGAACGCTCCTGCAGCTTTTCAGCGGTGTATGGAGGAGTGTTTGGAAGGGCTCCGGGATAACATCTGCATTCCTTATCTGGACGACACGCTAGTTTTCAGTAAAACATTCAACAGCCATGTGAATGATGTGCGAAAAGTTTTGCAGCGTCTCAGAGAGTATGGCATTAAACTCAAACCAAGTAAGTGTGATCTCTTTAAACCCCAGGTCCGTTATTTGGGCAGAATAGTGTCTGCAGAGGGCAGCCGAGTTGACCCAGCCGATTTTGAAGCAGTAAGAGCATTGAAAGAAATCAGACCAGAGACTGTGGGCCAGCTCAGAAAAATGCTTGGTTTACTCACGTACTACAGACAGTACATCAAAGACTTTTCTAGGAGTGCCAGCTGCCTGTATGACCTCCTGAAAGCAGATTCAGAGAAATTACCTGACCACCCACGGAAAACAAAAACAAAGAAAGTAAGTCATGTGGTGCCCTCAAACAAGCCAATCCTGTGGACTGACCAGCATCAACAGGCACTTGAACAGCTGATTGAGTGTTTGCTTCACCCACCAGTTTTAGGTTTCCCTGATTTCACTCAGCCATTTGTTGTACACACTGATGCGTCACACCAAGGCTTGGGAGCAGTTCTTTATCAAAAGCAAGAGGGGAAGCTTAGGGTCATTGCTTATGGCTCTCGAACCTTAACAGCAGCTGAGAAGAACTATCACTACCACTCGAGCAAGCTAGAATTTCTAGCTCTAAAATGGGCAATCACTGATAAGTTCCATGACTATTTGTACTATGCTCCCACCTTCACTGTATACAGCGATAACAACCCGCTCTGCTACATTCTGTCTACTGCAAAACTGAACGCAACCACTTCCAGGTGGGTTGCAGACTTGGCTGATTTCCACTTTACAATAAAGTACAGGCCAGGCAGAGAGAACGGTGATGCAGATGCTTTGTCAAGGATGCCACTGGATGTAGAGTCACTGATGAGAGAATGTTCTGAGGAGCTTCCACCAGACACCATCGCCGCCACGATACAAGCAGTTGAGGTACAGAAAGAGGCTGTTGTACCTTGGTCATTTTCAGCTGCATCTATGTCAGTATCAGCTGAAGGTGAGACAACCACTGCAACAACCAGCTCGATCCCAAAAGATGGGATTAGAGAAGCACAAGAATCTGATCCAGTCATCCGTCCTGTGCTCAATTTCAAACTGTCGGGTTCCAAACCGCCAGTTAAAGAGCAAAAGAAATTCAGTCCAAAGACAAAATGCCTATTCAGAGAATGGGACAAATTGACAATAGACAGTGATGGCATTTTGTACAGAATCACTACAGCCCGCAAGCAGTTAGTTCTACCAGAGCAGTACAAAGGTAAAGTGATGGAAGAGTTGCACAATAACATGGGACACCAAGGTACTGACTGCACTGTATCACTAGTACGTGACCGCTTCTTCTGGCCATATATGCAATCTGACATCGAGCACTATGTGACTAAAACTTGTAGCTGTGTCAAGCAGAAAAGGCCAGCCCATGCAACAAGAGCTCCTCTGACAAACATTGTGACAACACAGCCATTTGAACTGGTATGTATAGACTTCCTTCATCTCGACAGATGCAAGGAGGATATGAGTACATCCTCGTGATTGTTGATCATTTTACACGTTTCACTCAAGCCTACGCCACCACATCAAAGTCAGGTAAAACTGCTGCAAATCTCATCTTCAATGATTTTGCCCTGAAGTTTGGGTTCCCGTCCCGCATCCACCATGACCAAGGGGGAGAATTTGAAAATCAGTTGTTCCACAGTGTCCAGTCCAGCTCCAGGGCAGGAGCCTTCCTCTGCACCTGTGCCCAGTCCGGGCATGGTGACCAGCCCCGGGTCCATGGCTGGATCCGCAGGATTGATATGCTCTTTGGTTCTTCCAGTAACCCGCACCAGAGGAAGAAGCCGCCACCAAATGATGCTGGCGGATCCGTGAACTGACACTAAAGTGGGTTCTTCGCCCCAGCACCGGAGCCGCCATCGGAAAACTCCGCTAGATGCCCACCCGGACCCTCCCTGCTATAGTGTCAGTTTTTGCGTCCGTGACCACACCTTTGAGACACAACCAGGGTACTGTCACACCCTGACCATCTAGATTCTGAGCCTTTTTATTCTCTATTTTGGTTAGGTACCTGAGGGTGTGACTAGGGTGGGTAATCTATAGGTTGTTTATTTTTATGTTTGCCTGGTATGGTTCCCAATCAGAGGCAGCTGTTTTCATTGTCTCTGATTGGGGATCATATTTAGGAACAGCCATTTCCCCACTGTGTTTTGATCAGGGATCTTGTTTATGTGTAGTTGCCTGTGAGCACTTTCCATTTGCCACTTCACGTTTCATTCGTTCTTTATTGTTTTTGTGTGTTTCATTCAATAAACATCTGGAACCCATAGATCACGCTGCGCTTTGGTCCGAATGTTATTTACGACGATCGTGACAAGTAGGCTATTCTGATCAGATCCATTCCTAAACAATATCTGCATAACATGTATAACTGCCACTGTGACAGGTTAAAGGACATATTCATAGCCTGTTATACATTGAAAAGTATGAGTAAGTTCATAGTATGTGAGGATCTTAAAACATCTAAGGTTAAAATATGCATTCAGTATTAGTTGATAGAGATTGATAACATTCATATAATTGTGTTAAAGTTCAAATCTGTCAAAGGGTACGAATTGTGAGAGTAATGTGTAAACGTTATATTGATTACTTTATTTTGTGGTGCCTAAAAGTGTTAATCTGTGATCTACGAAATGCTTTTAATCTATGAGCCGGAGATCGATTGCTCTGGTCTCCACCCATATTCCTGGGGAAATTCGCAGTCTTTTTCTCATTGAACTAAATGTTGACTTGAGAATACAACACCGTATCACTCTCGTGATTATTTCTCCCCTGTTTTCAGGTACTTTATTGATGATAAAAATAGTAATTTAAATGTTATAACTAGCGAACATGTCAAGAGTGTTTAAGGTGTGTTTTAGTAACGTCTTGAGGAAGTTAGAGTTAAGTTTGAAGAGAGTAATATTAGCCCTGCTCGGTTGAAGTGAAGGATAGCATCGTACTGAGAGTAGCTGCCATTTTATGTCGATTGTGAATGAACGTGCGTGTTGTTAATAAGATATTTTGCTGTGTTATTTGTATAATGGGTTTTCTGTTATGTAATGTGTTACTTTTGTGAAATGATTGAACTAAATGTTGACTTGAGAATACAACACCATATCACTCTCGTGATTATTTCTCCCCTGTTTTCAGGGGCGTAACACCACCATATGATTAGTAACTCTTATTTTACCACTTTATACTTGTTTGGTTCATAAATCTGCTTTGTACTGTATCAAATTACGTTTAGTGTTTTTTACTACTTTGACCAATGAAATTTTAACATTCACTGGAAGGCATTTCCATGTCACTTTATTTTTATGTGTACTTTGCTGAAGATAAGCTCTTACTGTAACTTTACTTGATGTAGTTTCTTAGGTGAATGTATTCATGGATGCCAAAGGAAGCCAGGCTTCCCCAAAACATTGACCAGAAAATAGAGTGGAGAAAGCAACCTCGTGAGAAACATCGCCCCTCTGTGAAGCACATCAATCTGAAGCTGTCTGGTCAGTAACATATGACATTGTTGCAGCCCGTAACATTGAATACAAGGGAAGCCAGCAAGCATTTGACCTCACTTGATAAAAAAAAAATAGATTCAAATTGCCAATCCGCATTGAGCTAAACTGAGTGAGCTCAACAGTGAATGGTCCTGGTGCACCAAAATAAGGTGTAAAGAGAAACCAGTTTGGATTTGGCATCAGACCAATCACATCACCCCAAAAGCCAAAAGTAATTTACAGAAAACTTGAATTGTTGCATCTCGTTGTGTTGTCTTCCGGTGGTTTGCTAGCTAGCTAAAATAGTCAATTTCCTAATTTAATAAGCCATAAATGGAATTAGGGATTTGGACTTGTAGTTTTACTTAATTCTCCGTACTGGCCAATGATAACGGCAATTCTGATCCAACTATAAATTCATACATTGTGCCCCTGGACTGAAAGGATGGAAGATCCACATGTTGCTAGATGTAGTAGGCTAATTTTAACTAGCTGGCCTGGCATTTTAGCCAGGTAGCCTAGAACAACAAACTAAAACTGTGTACTGTATGATGACAGAGTCATAGACCGTTTAGGCAACATGAAAGAGGAGGATGGAGTCCCAGAATAGGGTGAGTCAACATGTTTTTTCTACTTGTGTACACACACACACACACGGACAGCCAAATCATATTTAGTTTATTGGACTAAATAGTTTTAGGTATCTTTTAGTTGTCACTGTATTAGACTAAGCAGAGGTGATTAGATGTTGAAATAGTGCTGGAATAGTGTACGCAGCGCAGCGCCTGTTTTCTTTTGGACTTGGGGTACCTCTGTGGTTCTAAAACTTTTAGTTGTTTAGTCGTCCAAAAATATTGGAAACATTAAGTTGCTTGACCATGCTCAGGGTCATGTAACTGTGTGTTAAATGCAATATATTTTGTGGACTTCACCACACAGATGTTGCTTTCCAGTCTTGTGATGAAACAAAGGTATGATTGAATTTAAATGTAAAACCTCAATACCCTTAAAACCTAGCAGTAAAACCCGATAATGGTTCCAATCGTTTTTTCACCATTCATTTTTTGCATCTGGGATTTTAGAACTACTTCATATAAGGTCTGTGTTTGGTGTAGGCTTACCCTGGCGTGACGTTTTCATAACCGTGTAATTCTATCGGACAAGGTACGTTTTTATCAATGTATTCGCCTCAATTTACTCAAAATAATTCTAAATGCAAAGTAGCAACAGAGAAGACCCCAGCAAGACTACAAATTCATGCAGGAAACTTCTGCATGTCATCTCTAGCCAACACTGTCGTCAGCTACCGTTCACCAGCGCAACTAGAGACCTGTCCAATCCTTTAATTTCTTACGCCCTCTGTTTTAGCTAGCCACTGACTTCACTTTAGCTAGATAGTTAGCAGAGCAATAGATTCAAATATCATTATGTTTTATTTAGCCTAGATAATTGTTTGTACAGTGTCGAATTTTGTGTCTATTTCAGACCCTATTGCCTCTTTCAAGGATGAGCATTAAAGGGGAGAAGACCACCATAATTCTGGCAACGTGGAGAAGTGCAGCTATAGTGAAGGTCAATTTACCGGTTTGGTCAGGGCCAGCATGTTGGATCAAGTTTGTCTTGTATTGGTGAGTGTAGCTATTAAGTTAAAGCATCTTAGCAATACAATGTGTTCTATGCAGTTGTCAAAATTCTACAAGGAAAGAGCCACTTAATCAATT
This sequence comes from Oncorhynchus nerka, assembly GCF_034236695.1. Lineage (NCBI taxonomy): Eukaryota > Metazoa > Chordata > Actinopteri > Salmoniformes > Salmonidae > Oncorhynchus > Oncorhynchus nerka. The sequence goes on from NC_088418.1 coordinate 58,773,430, forward strand.
ATATAATAATTAACCAGACTTTGATGCGTGATAACTCAGTTCTAGAATGTTGTCATTGATGAGAATGTTTCTAAAACTCTATTGACATTCAGACTTGACTTTGTTTAGACATCCAGCCTGTACTGTAGTTTCATGATTACTGATAAAATCCCAAGGCATCAATTAAAAGTTTATGGAATAACTGCACTTGGCCTCATGTGAAAATGACAGCTTATTAAATATGCTACAGCACGTTTACAACATATATAGCTTATTTATATAGCACATTTCTCACAACTAATGCAATTTAAGGTGATCAAAGTCATGCATTGAAATGCATATGGCACTTAACATCCTTGGCAGGTGTCATTAGGTGACTAAAGCAGCCTTTCTTAAAGTATGGATCGCTACCCAAAGTGGGTCGCAACGTGTCAGAGTAAATGTATAATTATTTAATTGATTTGGCCAAGATCAACTGCGCTCACGGTTTAGCAGCGGTATCTCAGCTCAGTTTGGCAGCTGCGCGAGTGGGAGGAAGATGTGTGCCTATTCGTTTACCGGATCCTTTTTCTGCAGTTTTCTTGAAGATCACTCCTCGACCCACACGCTGCAGCTCTGTTTTTCAGCAGCAGATGATGTGCTGTCAGCCGCTGACTCACATGCTGACCCGACCGGACACGTCGCGTGCGCGAGCGTCGCTTAATAAATTTAGAAATCCATGTTATTCAATTATTGCACCCACACTGCTCGCGCGCGCCAACATAGAAGTCCAACATAGAAGTCCTTTCTAATTCTGACTCAGATCGGGCTGAAAGTCCTGCCTTCCCTTCTCCTCATTGGTTTATAGAAGCAGGTACCCACATGCCATCTTCTCATTGGTTATACCCACATGGGTGATTGAAAGACGAACTGTTTTGCGGTAGTGTTAGCAATTGGATATGTAGATGGGTGAGCCGGTCAAGGATCGATTCAGACAAAGTGGTAAATTGTAATGACAAGCGACAGTTTATTCAGTGTGAAAATATCTAGTACAGCGTAATTACGGCTCTTCCGTTAGTTCGTGTTTGAACAGCAGGCAGAGAGCGAGTAAACAGTCAGCACAGCCCTTATATACGTCACAGAAAGTAGGTTGACTCTAGGAAGATCGGATCTCCGGATTGGTTCAGCTGGTTGTAGTCTGTAGTCTTCCGCCATTGGCTCAGTTGTCTGTCCGTCATCGTAGAATCTTCTTCGGGCACACAGTGTTCGGTTAAAAGGGAGATTATGTGTGTAATGTGGGAGCTATCCTGTAGGGGACCCCACAGGCTTTACTGTGAAAATACGTTGCTATGTGTTGTCTCAGTTATAACAATGCAATAGCCATGTATTTAGCAATAGATTGGTCTCCTGCATAATAGCAATTCTTTACAAAACCCTCTCTTCACGTCTCACCAGAGACGTGACACAACCTAACTAGATCCAGACACAAAGAGAAACTTCTCCCAAAAGGACTATGAAATAAGGCACGGTATTAAACAGAAATAGATATTTATGTATTACCATCATGTTCTCCATTCAATCCCACTATGTACTAAGTTGGCTACCAGCCACCTAGGAACTTACAACCCTCATTTAACAGAGCGGAGAACAGCTCAAAATAAAAGTAAAAATTATTGTCCACATTAGCCAACTTTTTCCAGCAGGAAAAAGTTGTGATACCCTCTCTTCACATCTCCTAAGAGATGTGATATAGTCCAGATACATTACTCCAAGCAAAAACGAAGACATAATCCAAAAAGGAAAAATATCCTAAACTAGGTATGTCTATCCGGAAATGGCCCACAAAGAAAAATAATTTCCCCCTCTTCCCATCCCAGATGGGACACGACATACAATGGAGAAGCTTAATCAATAAAAGCAACTGGATCCCCCTCCCAAAATTGCTGCAAAAACTGAAAGATGGGTCTCATGCTCCATACCGTTATCTCGCACCTGGCTCCTGTTATCTAACCAAAAAAGACCGCTTGTTCTCGCAACCCCACGCTCTGAATGTGCCCTTCCTTCTGTATTTTTCCAGCATGAGAAAGTTCCATGGCCCTGATACTTTTAACAATGTTTCAAATCAGCTAGGTAGCATAACACATACATACATCCACACAAGGCAACAGCAGATAATATTCAATCATATATATGGTAATGGCTATAATGTAAAATAACCCCAAGGGTGTGAACAAAAACTCAGCAATGAATCATATAACAGTTACAAAGTTTAAACTACCTTCATGTCAAAAGAGAACAGCTCATTCAAAAACAGAACAAAAGAAAATAGTGTGAAATTTAGGTCCCCCTTTTGACTCCCGCTAGGGTGTTACTCATTATCCTTTATTTCAGCAGTCATAGCATTTCATGAAAATAATAAAAAGTTAATACTAATAACAAGTTATATATGCCTTTGTTGTATGCTTTTGTTCCCCCCAAGGGTGTCACCTATCAAAAACAGGATAAAACTTTATTGTTATTGACATGTAAGATGTAGGATAAAACTTTGGTCATGGAAAACAGAGTAAAGAATTATTAGAAACCATCTGGTCCTCTCAGCTACTCCTATCCTGTACCAGGTGGGCTCCTTGCCACCCAGGGACTCCAAACCATGTGTCATCCTCAGTCAGTCCCATCCTCCCCTGAAAGCATGCTTCCGTATCGGCATCGCCAACTGGAGCATCAAGCAAAGGCATCATGCCTGAAGCCCTCACCACATCTGTAACAGACTTCTCAAAACACGGTATGATGCAAGCAGCACATCACATCAATAACAAATAATACAAGAATTAGGGTCAGAAATCCAGTAACCATCATACCAGTGTACTTACCAAACCAGGCCAAGAGAACAGACTCCTCCACCCCCCTGTGGACCTCATCTTAGCAGATAGTGCATCAACCCCGCCTTAGACATACCACCATCTGGACTGGTATTAGGAATATACGTGCAACATTGTTTACCGAACATCTTGCAGACGTCCCCCTGACTGGCAAGAAGCATATTCAAGGCAAGTCTATTCTGTCTGGAAACCCCAAATGTGGCCTCAAGCTGTTCAGACATACTAGTGAGTGCATCACGGGAGTAATTCACAAAACGCTGTTGACCATAGTAGATATAATTAGTCCATGCAGTCTGTCTAGCATCCACTATGGCTAGACCCATAGTAGGTAGTAAGTGCCAGAGTCCATCATTCCTACCCAAGGCCTGAAACTCATGAGGAATCCCCACTGGCACTCCCAACAGGTTAGTGTGTATGTCAACTACATCCTCTGTCCATGGAGCACTACGTCTATGTCTCCCATGGGATGGAATGTTTTCAGGTCCCCTGGTTACAGAACTCAGCAGCTGTTCAGCAACAACATCAACAATGGTCAGTGGAATTATCAAACTGGTCAGACCACACGTACCTTGCCATTCTCCTCTAAGAATGGGTCTCAGCACTCTTTTGGCTCCACTCATCCAACATACATCAGCCAGACCACTAGTTTGGTTTAGGCCTGTAACTGGCCAAGTGGAATTAATGGTTATGTTACTCCTGCAATCAGCTTCAGGCAATCTCCCATAATCAATGCCATTACCTGTACCCGTGATGCACTCGTAATTGCCCCCATATGCCTCAACACCCCAAGAGGCCCGATGAGGAGGTACTGCAGGAAACACAAGGCTCAAAGAGGAACAGAGGGTTGAATTGGGCTTAACCTGGTAAAAACTTCTCAAAATACACAACCACCCCCCTCCTTCTCCTACAGCAAATGGGTGTGTAGCCAGAACAGGTCTATCATGACTACAAATAATACAGTCCTTTCTTCTCAGGGTTTTAGCTGTGTACCTCATATAAGACAGCCACAAATTGTCCCTACTATCAAAACCAGTCTCAGTTTCTAATTGATCCATAGCCGAATAGTCTCTAACATTAATTACCTGAATGGTATTTTTAACACAGTGGTGGTAGAGGAGTGTGTCCGGTTACCTCTGGTCTTGGCAGTACCTTAATAGAAAACACACCCATCATGTCTGTCCTTGTCCTTTGTAGTCCGAGGGTGTGAGTGCCTGCATCAGAGAGCTTAATAGTTTTGATGGTTAGTAGGATTTCATCACCTTTACAAAGTTCAACATTGCTCCCAGGTTTCCCAATATCATGGAAAACCTATCCACCCTTGTGGGATCCCCCATGCTATAAGGATACCCTCTTCTCCAATCCTAGAACTGTCCGAAGTCGGTTATCATGTAATCTCTACTCTAACTTCTTGTCTACCCAGATCTAGAGATCTCTTATGCTTATTTTGGAACAAAATACACATCACTTAGGAGATGGGAGATGTTCACCCCTCCGCATCCAGACTGCAAATGAATCGCGCATGCGGGAAGCCGCCGCTGGCTGATGCAGGGCGGGATGTAAATGTAAAATATTCTTTGTCTAAAATAAATGATTGCACAAAAATAAATCACTGCATTTGACTCACACAGTCTCAGTCACTTACCTTGTCCACTGTGTGTGTGCCTCTCTGTGACATAAGCTAAACATCTAGCTGGCTAGCTCATCATGTCTCAGTGTTGGATCCTGTGTTTTACATTATAGCCATTACCATATATATGATTGAATATTATCTGCTGTTGGCTTGTGTGATGCAACATAGCTGACTTGAAACATTGTTAAAAGCTTCAGGGCCATGGGCCTTTCTCAAGATGGAAAAAAGACAGGAACTGTGCAATGAGTTGGGAGGGGGCACATTCAGAGCATGGGGTTGCAGAACAAGCGGTCTTTTGTTAGATAACAGGAGCCAGGTGCGAGATAACGGTATGGAGCATGAGCGCATGGATGTTCTTCACAGCAACAGAAGCGCCAAGAGGCGGGGACCCGCCTGAGCGCCTGCAATAGGCTGAGCAAGTTTAAACCACGCCCAGTCTCTACTGTGATAGGCCAACAGACGGGTTGGAACTGTCTATCACAGTATAAAGAATACTGTTCACATACATCTTGTCAGTTCCCTGTTCTGCCCTGCGTGGTATTACAGTGAGCCCATATATACGAAAGTTGCATTTGCCATTTATTACTTAGCTAATAAAAAATACATAGTATAAAATCGGTGACTCATTGTTATATTTATCCTGATACCAGATTCGAATTTACGCAACTCTAACATCAGTCTAAACTGTACACTCAAAAATTGTAATGCATCTGTGTGTAGCTGGTGTAGATGAGTCAGGCGCAGGACAGCAGATATGAGTAATGTACGCAATTCTACTCCAACAAAATAATCATAATAAACGTAAATAAACCAAGGCCACAATAATGGACTGCAATACAATAATCACTCACAAACAAACATGGAGGAACAGAGGGTTAAATAATGAACAAGTAATTGGGGGATTGAAACCAGGTGTGTAAGACCAAGACAAAACAAATGGAAAATTAAAAGTGGATCGGTGATGGCTAGAAAGCCGGTGACATCGACCGCCCGAACAAGGAGAGGGACCGACTTTGGCGGAAGTAGTGACAAAAATACAGAAAGGAGTGGGAATCAAACCCTGAATTCAAAGGCTGGTTGAACCCGTTTATTGTAGATGATACACAGGCATACTGCCTGTATTGTAAGGCTGATTTCTACGCCAAACTTAGTGATGTAAAAAAACATACTCAAAAGGCAAATCCTTATAACGGTTCCACCCAAAACAAGCTGCCATTTATGGTTAAAAAATTGACTCTGCAAAAAGGTCTGAGGCCACCATGGCATTAGCTATCGCTGAACACTGTTCCATGCTGGCATGTGATCACATTGGAGAAGCATGTAGAGCTGCTTTCTCAGACTCCACTGCTACCCACTTCAAAGTGCACAGAAATGATTAATGGTGTTCTAGCACCATACTTTCTCAAAAAGTTGGTCACAGATGTGGGTGACCAGCGTTTCAGCCTCCTCCTCAATGAGTACACGGATGCAAGTGTTTCTACGTACCTGGGGGTTGTGATAAGGTACTTTAGTGACACCAAGCAGACAACTGTATCAACATTTCTGGGGGTTGTTGAGTTGGAGGGAGGAGATGCTAAATCTATAGCCCGTGCTGTTGTGGCTTTCCTCGAGAAGTGTTGTCTTAAAAAAGAGAAACTCCTGAGGATAGGAACTGACAATGCCTCTGTTATGACGGGGATTAACAATGGGGTCCATAAAGTGCTGAAGGAGGAGTATGGCCTCAAATATCTGGTTCTTATTCGCTGTGTGCCACTCAAGTCATGCTTCCAATAACACCATCCCCGTAGTGTGGAGAACTTCTAACTGGTTTTCAGTGTCTCCAAAGCGCAGGGAGGCCTACAAGGCCATATATAAGACCATCAACTGTGGGGAGAAATATTTACAGATAACCAAGGTGTGTGCCACACATTGGCTCTCCATTGAACCTGCGGTTTCACGCATTTTGGACCAGTGGGAGGAGCTTAGGCTGCATTTCACAGTCACCAAGTCCAGTGAACACTGCTACATGGCTGAGGTTTTCTACTCTATGTACAGTGATCCTCAAAGAGGAGAGCAAGTAGATCCTCTTAAGCTACTTGACAGCTTGGTTCGCCTGATCAAGTCTGTGAGCAGCAGGATGCTGAATCCACTGGCAAATGTTGATGTACTCAAAGGGCCAATAGATGAATACATCAGTCCCAAACCGTACCTTGGATACCTTTTTGAGTCAAAGGCAGCTGAGCTCCACCTTGCGCCTGAGGATGAAAACAATGTCCGAAAGCGGTGTGAAGCCTTCATCATCTCCCTCACTCATGAGTTGAGGGTGAGACTGCCGGAGAACATCGAAGCATTGCAGTACATGTCAGTTTTCAATGTGGAGGAAACTCTTAAGCACAATAAGAGCCTTGGAGAAATAGAAAAAATAGCCAAGCTCATTGGCTACTCCCCTGCAGAGATAGACAAATCAAATTTTATTTTATTTGTCACATACACATGGTTAGCAGATGTTAATGCGAGTGTAGCGAAATGCTTGTGCTTCTAGTTCCGACAATGCAGTAATAACCAACAAGTAATCTAACTAACAATTCCAAAACTACTGTCTTATACACAGTGTAAGGGGATAAAGAATATGTACATAAAGATATATGAATGAGTGATGGTACAGAGCAGCATAGGCAAGATACAGTAGATGGTATCGAGTACAGTATATACATATGAGATGAGTATGTAAACAAAGTGGCATAGTTAAAGTGGCTAGTGATACATGTATTACATAAGGATGCAGTCGATGATATAGAGTACAGTATATTCGTATGCATATGAGATGAATAATGTAGGGTATGTAACATTATATTAGGTAGCATTGTTTAAAGTGGCTAGTGATATATTTTACATCATTTCCCATCAATTCCCATTATTAAAGTGGCTGGAGTTGAGTCAGTGTCAATGTGTTGGCAGCAGCCACTCAATGTTAGTGGTGGCTGTTTAACAGTCTGATGGCCTTGAGATAGAAGCTGTTTTTCAGTCTCTCGGTCCCAGCTTTGATGCACCTGTACTGACCTCGCCTTCTGGATGATAGCGGGGTGAACAGGCAGTGGCTCGGGTGGTTGTTGTCCTTGATGATCTTTATTGTCCCTCAATGGCATGCCATCCATCTTAGTAAATGGAATGAGACAAAAAACACACTGGGCTTCTGGAGTGAGATTTGGAAGTTCATGGATGCAGCTGATATCAACCCGTTTCAAGAACTTGCCTTGGCTGCTGTGTCTGTGTTTGTCCTTGCCAAACTCAAATGCTGAAGTCGAGAGTGTATTCAGCCAGATGAGTGTGGTAAAAAGCAAACTTAGAAATCGGATGTCCTTGCAGACCCTTAACTCCATCCTGTACAGTCGATATGGACTGAAGCTGTCTGGTGAGGCTTGCTATGAGCACCAGCTGCCTGATAATGTTTTGCAGCTTTTTGGCACATCAGCTGCTTACTTATTTAAGTCAGCTCCCTCAGTTGCTGAACCTGCCATAGAGAGCCCTGACCAAAATGACGATGACCCACTCTTTCTGTGAGCCAGCACAATCTTTGTGTGTGTGGAGGGGGGTCTGGGGGAAAAAAACATCTATTAACCTGAATTAGGGCCAGACTAGTTACCATAATTTTCTCACATTGCCATTGACAGTTTTTTCTATTGTTTATTTTTGGTCCATTTAGATTGTATACAAATAAATAAATAAAAGGTAATGGTTAAAAATGTTCATGTTTTACTGTGACCTGTTGTAGGCTCCTAAGTGGACCATAAGGTTAAAAACCAAACCAAATTAAGAAAACTGAATTCTGCCAGAGTGTCTCTTTTGTGTTATTTTTGCCGGTCCCAAGCCCGGATAAAGGAGGAGGATTGGAATTGTGACATTAAAAAAAAACAAGAATCGACAGAAAGTTTATTTGTAGTTCTAAACATATTTAGGGTGTTTTTTACTCACTTTGTCTCTCCCACGACTTTATTCTTCTCTCCTACAGCGTCCATCACAATTACATGCACATGGCCAATTATGCAAATTTAGTGATGACGTCATTTAGCGACTTCTAGCGACCTTTGGGACAGCCAATAGCTATTTTCCTTACTGAGGAGTTGGCAACACTGCGCTGACTTGTCATTCTCACTCACCATCACTTACCTCTGTCATCAAATTGACTCAAGCTAGCTGCAAGTTCTGACTGAGCTCAATCATCATGAAACGCAAATACAGTGATGAGTTCCTCTCGCTTGGTTTTGTACAAGCTTTGAGGAATAACGAGGATTGCCCGCAATGTGTTTTCTTTGGGGAAGTGCTAAGTAATGAGTCTCAAAACGAACAAATTAAAGCGACACGTCTTGACCAAGCATCCACAGTATGAGGGTAAACCCAGGGAGTTCTTTCAGAACAGGGCAGAATGCTTCAGGAAACAGTGCTTCGACAGTGGAAGAGTAAGTCAACTAGCAAGGCATTGTTGTAATTCAATAACAGGTGATGATAAGCAGAAATAAGGGGGCACCATCTCTCATAGAAGTAGATGTGAGTTTGTCTTTCAAACGATCAACTCATACTCAGCTAATAGCTAACGTTACCCAAAGCAAGCTAGCAAGATACTGATAGTGCAACCCTAAGTAACAGTACAGATGAAGATGAAACATTATCAGGCCTACTGTACATTTTACTGTAGAAATTATTGTTGAAAACAAGTCTAGGCTGGAACTGTTGCTGTTAAAATACAAGTCATCTTTTTTATTCTAAATAAAATGATTTAACACATCACACAGATGTAGACCATAACACACACACAGCTGATAAGATAAATCAAGAGTAGTTCATATTTAGATTTTTTTTTAAATGTAAATAGTTTGTTGTAGGTGATTTTTGACAAGAGGCTTTCTCTGCCCCTCTAACAGGCATTCAAAGGGAACAGAGCTATCCTCAAAGCTTCATACCAGGTGAACCTAAATATAGCCAAGGCAACGAAGCCCCACATTATAGGAGAGGAGCTCATCAAACCCTGCCTGAGGGATGTCTGTGTATCTCTGAATGAGGAGGCAGCTAAAAAAGTGGACTCAGTCCCACTTTCCAATGGCACAGTGGGCAAAAGAGATGTCAGTTGACATACCAGCATCTGTGATAGAAAAGATGAAACCGCACAAGAAATTCTCTCTTCAATTAGATGAGTCAGATGTGGCTGAAATTCCACAGTTGGTGGTATATGCAAGATGCGTATTTGATGATGATATCCAGGAGGAATTTCTTTTCTGTGACCATCTACAAACAACAACAACAAGGGGAGATGACATTTTTAGGGTGGTAGACACTCATTTGAAAGACTTACAAGTTAACTGGGCAAATTGTGTTGGGATTTGCACTGATGGTGCAAGATGCATGACTGGGTCCAACTCCGGATTCATAGCTCATGTCCTGCAGAGTGGTGTGAAACTGACACATTGTATTCTGCACAGGGAGTCTTTGGCCAGCAAAGCATTACAACCTAACCAAGGGGCTGTTTTCGACTCAGTCGTAAAGATGGTGAATCTGATCAAGAAGAGACCTCTTCAAACAAGGCTGTTCAGAGAGCTTTGCAAGGAGATGGGAGCAGACCATGAGCACCTGCTCTTTCATTGTGTCCAGGGGAGGGTCCTGGAGAGGCTGTGGGAACTGAGAGAGGCGGTTCTGACCTATCCAGAGAAAGAGGACAGCGACCTTGCAGACCTCTTCCGTGACAAACTGTGGTTGGCTAGGCTGGCTTACCTGGTTGACATTTTCAGATGGCTCAATGAGTTAAACTCAAGCCCCCAGGGCAAGGAATCAACCATTTTGGAGCCTGAAGATGGCATCAGAGGATTCACTGCACCCCTGGGATTGTGGCAGTCACAGCTGAAGGCTGGAGCATATGGCATGTTCCCTGTTCTGTCAGCTCACATGCAGCTGATAGATTCCCCCCTGTGTGAAGCTGTGAAGAAGGACATGGCTGAGCACATGGCCAGCCTGCTGCAGAACTTTGACCCGTACTTTTCTAACCCACAGAGATCTCAAACTTCAATGGGTGAGGTATCCCTTTCAAGCAGTCTGCTAGAGATGGAGGCCTTAGTGACACTACAAGCAAGCAATGGCAGCAAGATGCTTTTTGATGCAAACACACTCACACAGTCCTGGGTTGCTCATCTACAGCAGGAAGGGGTCTCCTGCCTGTCTGAGAAAGCAGTAGATGTTCTGGTCCAGTTTGGCACCACATACCTATGCGAGTCAGGGTTCTCAACTCTGGCATACTTAAAAAACAAGTACAGAAACAGACTCAATGCTGAACGTGACCTCAGGGTTGCACTCTCAAACTGAGCCCAGAATAGACCTGCTTGTTAAACTTCAACCAGCCACACCTCTCATTAGGAGTATGTGTGTTTGCTGGTCTACATCTGTGTGCTACATCTGTGTGATGTGATCAATCAGTTTATTCCAGTTAAGAATATAAATTATTTATTGTATTTTAACAGCAACAGTTACAACCTATTCTTTTTTCAACAATAATTTCTACAATGAGATATACAGTATGGCTGATTTATTTATTTTTGTTCACAGGAGGTTGGTGGCACCTTAATTGGGGAGGACAGGCTCATGGTAATGGCTGGAGTGGAATTGATTCAAATACATTAATCATATGGTTTCCAGGTGTTTGATGCCATTCCCATTTGCTCCTTTCCAGCCATTATTTTGAACCTTCCTCCTCTCAGCAGCCTCCTGTGGTTCTGTTATACATCTGTGTGATGTGACCAGTCAGTTAATTCCAGTTCAGAATGAATTAAATGATTGCATTTTAACAGCAACAGGTCCAACCTAGACAGCTATGTTAGAGTGCTATTAATGGGGAAAAATAAACATGAAAAGATATTTATTGGTATTTCATAGTTTTTTTGTTTTCTATATTGCATTTGTTTTAGGCATAAGGGAAATGAAATGTACCGATATTTACGTATAGTTGCATGTTTTCATAAGCTTGGGTCCCAGGAAAACACAGAATTTCTCATTTGAGTCCCAGGCAGATAAATTGAGGAACCCCTGGAATAGGGGATTCTCTCAACCACATGTGAATGCTTCTGTGGAGCTCAAAAGTGTAGCCACGCAGAATATGTTGGCGGTTCACAATATCGGCCGTACGGATGTGGAATGCGAGTGGAGGAAGCCAGTTATGCCCAACCAGGTGCTTTCAGTGGAGGACCTGTACCCGGCTGAAGACCTCTGTCCTAAGAGCCCACAGAGGAGGGTCTTCAGTGGCTAGGGAACCATCTCCAGGGCAGGTTCAGTGGAATGGCATGTCTCCTTGAACCTGTCCCAGAACAACCACTACCCTCCCTGTCATCCTTTTCTGTACTAGACGTTGTTAAACTCGTGTCACCAGGAATTTTCAATCCCAATGATAATCAATAGCTTTGACCAATCCCCGAGGTTTGTAAGACCATGGGTTTAATAATAATTAGTCAAAGACTCAGCTTATGCAAAAGGCTAGTACAGTTTATTCAGAGAACGTTCTAAAGTCAAGAATACAAAAACATCAATTTTATAGCTGCGCACATATTTCCACACAAACAGTAGGTGAGATTTATCCTTCTCCACAGTTCTCACCACTTGTATCACTACCCAGCCGACAGTTCCATTCCCCCGAGATTAGGGAGACCTTGAGAAGTACTCCCTGTCCTCTCCCAAATCTCTGAGGCCTAGCCAGGTCAGGTCCGAAGCTACACCTTGCTCAGACAGTCTGTGTTTTTCCACTATACAGACACATTGTTTAACCTAATTCTGACTAAAACTACACACATCCTCAGATTTAAATTTGTATGATTCTAATCAATTTCATTCAATAAGGTTTCAGAGTGGAATTATTTCATCATTTATCTTTCAACATTCAAATTATTTTATCAACTCAATATCAATATCTTGGACTCTCAACAATGTGATGATCACACCTTAAGCTACATTTAAAAAAAAAGTTATCCACATATATTACAAGTATCAGAGAATCAAGATTGTCATAGAGAAAACTATCTCTAACCTCCTGGGGACAAGCTGAACATCTGGTGACAGTACTGCTCTATTCTGGGACAAGCAGAACCACCCAGCCCTGTCTATGTAAATCTCAGTTTCACTCCCACAGCTACCAGTCTAGCAGTTGAACTGTTACTGTTACACTGCCTGAAATACCCTGGACTGGGCCAGATGTGAGTGGACTGGTTTGAATCTTTATGGTGGATTCAGTGAGGAAGACATAACAGATATGCCATCATGCAAATAATGACAGATAAAATTGTTATTATACTTTATGTAGATACTGTATATAGCTCCTCCCAACAGTAGTGTACATGTCTGAGTTCTGCATCATGTCTCATTCACAGATCTAACAGTCACTAACCTGCTCATTAAAAAGAGTATATATTCAGTTAGACGGTCACATCAATATTTGGTTGTGAGGTGCATATGGGAACTTGTTATACAGGGCTAAAATTAAGAAACGGTTATTTAATATCACCCTTTTTGTACTTCTTATGGACTGTAATTGTGGAGTTATGACTGGTATTGTTTTTAAATCTTAAAAAAAAATTATTTGAACTTCCAGGTCATAACAAATATAACCAGTCACAACCACAGAGATCCTACTAAATTACTATTATATTAAATAGTTATAATATGACATTCTATGATCACAACCATGATGATGAATGTCATGATCTAACTATATTGTCACATGGCACAATTTACTTCATCTAGTGATCATTGTTCCATGTCACTGTCTCTTCCCCCTCAGCACCTGCAGTAGGTCCCAGCTGTATCAGTACAGCCACTGTACAGTCTGACTGAGAGGTTTTTGTACGACTCTGTATATCTGTGAACACATCTTTACTATTGATGTAGTGGTAACTAATGACAGTAGTAATCTCCTGCATCTACAGCCTGGACTCCACTAATGGTCAGAGTGAAGTCCTTATGAGATCCACTGCCACTGAATCTAGATGGAGTCCCAGACTGACGTTGATTTGAAGAGTGCATCAGGAGTTTAGGAGCTCTTTTAGGTTTCCGGTGATACCAGGCCATACAGGTATAATCCACAGCACAAACATCTGCTACATTTGAACTGGTTTCACAGTTTATAATGTTGGATTCGACATTTTGAACATTGAGATATTAAAGACATGATAGATCAGAAGCATAGAGTAAAAGGGACTGGGTTTTATGTCAGAAGTTAAGGGTTCTCTGTAGAACGCCAGAAGGCTTTGGAATGTGTTTGATGGACTAGAGGAGAGCAACATGTTGATATAGGGAAGACCGATGGATATCTGTGGATAAGGTGAAGGAGGGGTTGAGTTGAGGACAGATTCCCTTAAGGGAGTACTAAGTAACAAGATACCAACTACTGTTGGTATCTTGTTACTCTTTCTGTCAAACCATAGGAAGTAAGGATTGGAGAGGAGTGTCTTAAGGGGATATATATATCTGGATGGGAGGAATGTTGGGTTGTCTGAATTACACCTGTACAGAACCTTTTGGAAGAATTAAACTTGGTTAAAGCTTCTCTAGTGTCCGTGTGTTATTTACTCTGAAAAATAGGAACCTAACAATAATAACAGGCTGTCATGGGAGAACAACTTTCACTGCAGGAGTCTGACTATTATTCGACCATGCTGGTCATTTATGAACATTTGAACATCTTGGCCACGTTCTGTTATAATCTCCACCCGGCACAGCCAGAAGAGGACTGGCCACCCCCATATGCTCTCTCTAATTCTCTCTTTCTTTCTCTCTCTCGGAGGACCTGAGCCCTATGGCGGTGCCCCTGGACTACCTGACATGATGACTCCTTGCTGTCCCCAGTCCACCTGACTGTGCTGCTGCTCCAGTTTCAACTGTTCTGCCTTATTATTATTCGACCAAGCTGGTCATTTATGAACATTTGAACATCTTGGCCATGTTCTGTTATAATCTCTACCCGGCACAGCCAGAAGAGGACTGGCCACCCCACATAGCCTGGTTCCTCTCTAGGTTTCTTCCTAGGTTTTGGCCTTTCTAGGGAGCTTTTCCTAGCCACCGTGCTTTTACACCTGCATTGTTTGCTGTTTGGGGTTTTAGGCTGGGTTTCTGTACAGCACTTTGAGATATAAGCTGATGTACGAAGGGCTATATAAATACATTTGTTTTGATTTGAGTCACAGTGGCCTGTCCTCTGGATTCTGAAATGGACATTTAAATACATTTGATTTGATTTGAGTCACAGTGGCCTGTCCTCTGGATTCTGAAATGGACATTTAAATACATTTGATTTGATTTGAGTCACAGTGGCCTGTCCTCTGGATTCTGAAATGGACATTTAAATACATTTGATTTGATTTGAGTCACAGTGGCCTGTCCTCTGGATTCTGAAATGGACATTTAAATACATTTGATTTGATTTGAGTCACAGTGGCCTGTCCTCTGGATTCTGAAATGGACATTTAAATACATTTGATTTGATTTGAGTCACAGTGGCCTGTCCTCTGGATTCTGAAATGGACATTTAAATACATTTGATTTGATTTGAGTCACAGTGGCCTGTCCTCTGGATTCTGAAATGGACATTTAAATACATTTGATTTGATTTGAGTCACAGTGGCCTGTCCTCTGGATTCTGAAATGGACATTTAAATACATTTGATTTGATTTGAGTCACAGTGGCCTGTCCTCTGGATTCTGAAATGGACATTTAAATACATTTGATTTGATTTGAGTCACAGTGGCCTGTCCTCTGGATTCTGAAATGGACATTTAAATACATTTGATTTGATTTGAGTCACAGTGGCCTGTCCTCTGGATTCTGAAATGGACATTTAAATACATTTGATTTGATTTGAGTCACAGTGGCCTGTCCTCTGGATTCTGAAATGGACATTTAAATACATTTGATTTGATTTGAGTCACAGTGGCCTGTCCTCTGGATTCTGAAATGGACATTTAAATACATTTGATTTGATTTGAGTCACAGTGGCCTGTCCTCTGGATTCTGAAATGGACATTTAAATACATTTGATTTGATTTGAGTCACAGTGGCCTGTCCTCTGGATTCTGAAATGGACATTTAAATACATTTGATTTGATTTGAGTCACAGTGGCCTGTCCTCTGGATTCTGAAATGGACATTTAAATACATTTGATTTGATTTGAGTCACAGTGGCCTGTCCTCTGGATTCTGAAATGGACATTTAAATACATTTGATTTGATTTGAGTCACAGTGGCCTGTCCTCTGGATTCTGAAATGGACATTTAAATACATTTGATTTGATTTGAGTCACAGTGGCCTGTCCTCTGGATTCTGAAATGGACATTTAAATACATTTGATTTGATTTGAGTCACAGTGGCCTGTCCTCTGGATTCTGAAATGGACATTTAAATACATTTGATTTGATTTGAGTCACAGTGGCCTGTCCTCTGGATTCTGAAATGGACATTTAAATACATTTGATTTGATTTGAGTCACAGTGGCCTGTCCTCTGGATTCTGAAATGGACATTTAAATACATTTGATTTGATTTGAGTCACAGTGGCCTGTCCTCTGGATTCTGAAATGGACATTTAAATACATTTGATTTGATTTGAGTCACAGTGGCCTGTCCTCTGGATTCTGAAATGGACATTTAAATACATTTGATTTGATTTGAGTCACAGTGGCCTGTCCTCTGGATTCTGAAATGGACATTTAAATACATTTGATTTGATTTGAGTCACAGTGGCCTGTCCTCTGGATTCTGAAATGGACATTTAAATACATTTTTATTGAACTGTGTTTGATTTGTCTACATTTTCATGAATCTCAGTCTGAGGCAGAGGCAATTTAGATGTAACATTTCAATAAGAAATACAATTTGAAGATCATGATATTCAATAGTCTTACCCTGAATTAAGAACATCAATATCAACAAGAAGCTCATGGTCAAAGTGGAAGTTCTGTTGTCATGAAGGACAGCTCTCTGTCTTGGAGTGTTAACTCACAAGGCTATAAACCCTCCCAGAGCACTGAAGCATGTGCTGTCGATGCAAAGTGTTCTATGGAAATAGTCTTCCTGGTAAGGATGATACTAATTATACAGATTGTGTTATGATATTTGCAATACCTAATAACGTAAATGTATAATGATCTGCCTTCTTCAATGGATTTACTCATAACCCAGGTCTATCAGTCCCTATTATATTATACTAGTACTTCAGAACTATCAGTACATCATGTATTATACTAGTCACTTCAGTACTATCAGTACATAATGTATTATACTAGTACTATCACTCTATTGTATTATACTAGTACTTCAGTACTATCAGTCTCTATTGTATTATACTAGTACTTTGGTACTCTTATTATTCTAGTGCTTCAGTACTATCAGTCCTTACTGTATTATACTAGTACTTCAGTACTATCAGTCTCTATTGTATTATACTAGTACTTCAGTACTATCAGTCCCTATTGTATTATACTAGTACTTTGGTACTATTTTATTATACTAGTGCTTCAGTACTATCAGTCCCTATTGTATTATACTAGTGCTTCAGTACTATCAGTCCCCATTGTATTATACTAGTACTTCATTACTATCAGTCCTTACTGTATTATACTAGTGCTTCAGTACTATCAGTCCCTATTGTATTATACTAGTACTTCAGTACTATCAGTCCTTACTGTATTATACTAGTGCTTCAGTACTATCAGTCCCTATTGTATTATACTAGTGCTTCAGTACTATCAGTGCCTATTGTATTATACTAGTACTTCAGTACTATCAGTCCTTACTGTATTATACTAGTGCTTCAGTACTATCAGTCCCTATTGTATTATACTAGGACTTCAGTACTATCAGTCCCCATTGTATTATACTAGGACTTCAGTACTATCAGTCTCTATTGTATTATACTAGTACTTCAGTACTATCAGTCTCTATTGTATTATTCTAGGACTTCAGTACTATCAGTCTCTATTGTATTATACTAGTACTTCAGTACTATCAGTCTCTATTGTATTATACTAGGACTTTGGTACTATTTTATTATTCTAGTGCTTCAGTACTATCAGTCCTTACTGTATTATACTAGGACTTCAGTACTATCAGTCTCTATTGTATTATACTAGTACTTCAGTACTATCAGTCCCTATTGTATTATACTAGTACTATCAGTCTCTATTGTGTTATACTAATACTTCAGTACTATCAGTCCCTATTGTATTATACTAGTACTTCAGTACTATCAGTCCCTATTGTATTATACTAGTACCTCAGTACTATCAGTCCCTATTGTATTATACTTCAGTACTATCCGTCCCTATTGTATTATACTTCAGTACTATCAGTCCCTATTGTATTATACTAGTACTTCAGTACTATCAGTCCCTATTGTATTATACTAGTACTTTGGTACTATTTTATTATTCTAGTGCTTCAGTACTATCAGTCCTTACTGTATTATACTAGTACTTGGGTACTATTTTATTATTCTAGTGCTTCAGTACCTATTTTATTATACTTGCACTTCAGCACTATCAGGGTGGTACTGAGAGTGCACTGTGTGTGAAGGTGCTCACTCTTGTGTGAAGGAGGTTTTTGTACGGCGACTTCACCACAATGAATCACTGTGGTGGACTTTTGGAAGCGGCACAAAACTGGTGGTGAAAAGTAAGTCCATTTTTGTCTTTCTCTCATAAAACTAATTGTAATCATGCTATTGAACAACGGTAAGAGATGTTATCATCTTCTCCAGAGGAAAGACTTCTAGGCTATATATTTTTAGAGATTTCTGTGGACAGATTGGTAGATTTTTAGAGGGCAGAGTCACCGAAGTGAGAATTATTATTTGGTAATAAAACCATAAGTATTCTAACGTGCGATTTGATTTAAAAAGGGCACATTTTGATATACAGTATTGCATGTCAGCTCAATGTTCTGTCTAGATGTAGCAACTACTATTTCTATAATATAAGCAACACTTTGTATAGTATTCATAGTAGATGTTAACACTGACATGGTTTCAAGGGGAACCTCATCTATAGTTTTGAATAGTATTTTGAGGTCATTTGGGGCATGTATCTCAGTAGATTTGACATTTATTGATATTTCATGTCTCATTTAAAATTGTGAATATTAAATGATACTGTATCCAGACAATATTAAAGTGATTTTTAGTCTAGGACTAGGCTTCATCTGTATCCAGGAAACCCCCTCCTAGTGTTCAGTTGCTCTTGGTGTGCTAAACTGTAGAGCATTTATCTGATGGATTGTTTATCTAAAAATCCATCCAGAGTTCTTTTGCCATTATCTTCATAGATTCAGTGTTTCAGTGTTGTCAGTTGTTCTCTGTACTGTAGCTAGTTGTTCATCCTGTGTGTATTGTTGCTCTGAAATGGTTTTGTAAACTGATAACAGTTTCTCCTCTGATAATGTTATAGAGTAGTAGTAACTGACCCTCTCCTCTCCTAATGTTAGAGTAGTAGTAGTAACCGACCCTCTCCTAATGTTATAGAGTAGTAGTGGTAGCTGACCCTCTCCTCTCCTAATGTTATAGAGTAGTAGTAGTAACCGACCCTCTCCTAATGTTATAGAGTAGTAGTGGTAGCTGACCCTCTCCTCTTTTCCAGCTGGTCCCTCTGTCAGGCCCAAAGTGTCTCTGCTCCCCCCGTCCTCTGAGCAGCTCTCCGAGGGCTCGGCCACACTGGTCTGCCTGCTGAGTGACTACTCCCCCCAGGGGGCGATGGTGAGCTGGGAGGTAGACGGGGCAGAGGTGAAGGAGGGGGTCCTGACCACCACAGAAGAAGAGAAGGGTGGCCGCTACAGTTGCAGCAGCACCCTGACCCTGAGCAAGGCACGCTGGGAAGAGGGAGAGGTCTACACCTGCAGGGTCGCCCACGACGACACCAGTGACTCGGCCGCCTTCCGGAAAAGTCACTGTAGTGTCTAGAAGCCATTGTAGGGGGCTAGAGATTCCCCACATGGTGCAAAACATTAGTGTTTTAGAGCTGAATGTTCCAGTATAATAGTATAATAGTGAATAATATCAGTAGTGCAGTGTGCTAAACCATTTTGAGATTTAGTTGTACATGTCGTCTTGCCTTCAAGTTCAAATAAAGCTTGTTATGATTAAAAAATAACCGCAATTGTTTATTTAATCATGATTCCAATGATCTCTATCTCATGAATAGGCAGCACATTTCATACTGATTTATATCAATCAGCTTCATAATTTAGCATTGTTGCATATAACTCATGTTTTCAAACAGAATTAAAAGTGTATCTGATCCAACAAATACTCTGCATTCATTTCTACAACTGAATGATCCAGTTATACTGTATCATCAATACCAGTGAGGATAATGATTAGGGATATTTGATAATAAACCTCTAAGATCTGCTCTCAGAACTCTCACTTCTAAATAGTTACTTTTCATAACATATGTATATTTGCAATGTTTATTAAATGAGATGTTTTAGCAGTGGTTTTCAACAATATGTATTCTACACTTCATTATATTTCCACAGATCTTCTCTACCTCCAACACTCTGGGGACAGGGTTGCTCTATTCTGGGACAACCAGACAGGGCTGGGTGGTTCTATGTCAATCTCAGTTTCACTTCCACGGCTACCACACAAGCAGTTGAACAGTTTCACTGATTGAAATAGCTTGGACTGGGCCAGATTTGAGGGATTGGCTGGTTTTCATAACCTCTATGGTGGATGCAGGAAGTGAAACATAACATATATGCCATAATGTAATTAATGACAGATAAAATGAGTATTATACTTCATGTAGATAGTGTGTGTAGTGTAGATATTGCAGATAGTGTAGTGTACATGTGTGTCATGGTTCAGTCCAGCATCAGGTCTCATTCACAGGTCTAGCAGTCAGTAACCTACTCAGGACAAAAAGTTCATACTTTGCTGTAGATGAATACTTCCATTTACATCCGACATTTGATATGGGAACTTGTTCTGGGGGGGCCGAAGTGGTTATAACTTTGAATTCATGTTGAGGTCATAACACCTTTGGTTTGGCTTCTCATGTGGACCGGTAATGGCTCACATTTGACCGATGTACCTACATTGACCAGCAGACAAATGACAACTATCGTCTACACATGACTGTATCTTGTTGACTGTACCTAAGGCCTGTACAGAGCTGGGGGGAGTGTTCCAGTTCTCTGGCTCTTTCACTTGGAAGGAGCTTCAAAGGGCATGAAATTGCAGGAGCTTGTCTCTTTGACTGACTACTCTAGCTAGGGTAGACTGTATACTGACTACTGTAGCTAGGGTAGACTGTAGACTGACTACTGTAGCTAGGGTAGACTGTAGACTGACTACTGTAGCTAGGGTAGACTGTAGACTGACTACTGTAGCTAGGGTAGACTGTAGACTGACTACTGTAGCTAGGGTAAAAAATATGGTGGACAATGAAGTGGTGGATTGTCAATGTTTTAACCCCTAAATGCACCACATCTCCCCAAATAATGATTGCCTTCTCAATGTGTACATGTGTGGATTTAATCTGTAGTACTTTGTGTTTCATGTTGTAATTGTGTGTTAACTTTGTGTGCTGCTATTTTGACCAGGTCTCTCGTAAAATAGATGTTTAATCTCAGAGACTAACCTGAATAAAGGTCAAATTAAATAAAACATGGGTTTCAAAACATCTAACTTTTATAAGTGGACTTTCAGGTCATGACAAACATAACTAGTCACAACCTTGATAACGATGATGATGGGGAACATGTGATCTGAATGATGCTTTGTAAACATATTCAAAGTTGACCTCCTCTACTGATCAGTGTTCCATGTCACTGTCTCTTCCCCCTCAGCACCTGCAGTAGGTCCCAGCTGTATCAGTACAGTCACTGTGCAGTCTGACTGAGAGGTTTTTGTACGGCTCTGTATCACTGTGTGAACACTGGACCACTGTGGAAACTCTGACAGTAGTAATCTCCTGCATCTTCAGCCTGGACTCCACTGATGGTCAGAGTGAAGTCACTCCCTGATCCACTGCCACTGAATCTAGATGGAATCCCAGAATGGAGTTTGTTCCCCGGGAGCATCATTAGTTTGGGTTTTTCTCCTTGTTTCTGTTGGTACCAGGATAGACACTGATGGCCCCATGACTGACCATTGTAACAATTACTATGCACATTACTGCTGGCTTTACAGATCATAGAGACTTTCTGTCCTGAGAGAACAGTTTCCACTGCAGGAGTCTGGGTCACAGTGACCTGTCCTCTGGATTCTGAAACAGAGAAAACAAGTAATTGTACATTACCTGGAATTAAAAACACAATCTCAGTCTTTCAGTTCACTCAAATAGTTTACTTTTCATTGTACAAACACAACTCTTATTGTTTTTTACCCTTGACGTAGAAAGCAAGTGTCCAGATTAAGACTGTGATAAAAGTCATGGTTGTTGTGGGTTCTGTTGTCATGAAGAACAGCTCTCAGTCATGAAGTGTTAAACTCACAAGGCTATAAATGCTCTAAGAGCAGCAGGGCAGATGCATTATGCAAATCCATGTTTCAAATCTATTTCAGTTTCCAAGTCGGCTCCCATCAGAATATATTTTGTCCTGCATGAGCTTTCTTTTATAATAACTAGGTGATGCTTATATTTGTCCTATTTCACGGACGTGTGAATTAATAATGTTTATTTTTTTAATATCCCAACTCCCCCTGAAACAGCCTCAGAGAGTGGGGTCACGGCCAGGATCTGCCATTATCAACTGCGACCCTGGAGCAATTAGGGTTAAGTGCCTTGCTAAAGGAAACATCGACAGGTGTTTCACCGTGTCCGCCTGGGGATTTGAACTAGCAACCTTTCAGTTACTGGCCCAACACTCTAACCACTAGCTACATGCCACCCCTTCAGTAACATCAAACAGCAACTGTTTACTCAGATCACTAATGTATGGTACCTTTTATGTCACACCAGCTTCATATTGTTATTCTGATGATGATCAGATATAATGAACTGTCTGTTCGCTCATGCTTGGTCTCTCATATAAGTTCCTCTAATCAGTTAGTGAACACTTCTCTAAACTAAAGCTGGTAGGATTCCTCTGGTAGTGTTGTCTGTCCTCTGTGACTTTACCTCCACTGTTAAATGTGAGATCAACATGTTTAATAAAGGAATATACAACATGGATCACTATCACTACTGCTGCTGCTGTTGTCTTTCATATGGACAATATGGAGGAATACTAGCAACACTGATCTAATGCTGGACTGTACCTCCAGACTAGGAGAACCTGATACACAGAGGAAGGAACAAATACTCATATCTGGATTTAAGATACAATTCATATTTATATTATCTAGAAACAGCTAATATGAAGTGTTTGTTCTACCTGGAAGATGTTAAAGTGTATTAGTGTTGATTATGATTCTGTATAAGTGATCTTCACTGTAACAGCTGCAGCATCACAACACACAGAGGTTTTGTACCAGCAGTAATAGTGATTGTATCACTGTGGTGGACTTTTGGTAGCGGCACCAGACTTGATGTTGGAAGTAAGTAACAACCTCTCTTGATATTTCTCTGATTACATTTTATTTGTATTTCACTTTCTTAAACTCTGTCTCCATGAAAATATATTTTCTATTACTTTTGACTGAGCCTTCTTTCAAATAACATTTTATTGAATTAAAATGATGAATTGTAAGTTTATTTATGTCTGGTTTGTATGATTGCGGACTATAACTCCTAATTCTGGAAAACAACTATTTAATAGTATTGTATATAATACTAATCATTGTTGCATTGTGTTCATGGTAGACTTCACTGTTAGTGTGAAGACAAAGGGTCTCAGTTATGGTTGTAACTGACTTCATAATCTAACACAGATGATATGTGATGAAAGTAGTATGAATGTGTTCTAGGCTATTCTAATCAGATCCCTTCCTAAACAATATCTGTATAACGTATATCTGACACCGTATGACTAGTAACTCTAGTTATTTAAACACTTTACACGTGTTTGGTTCATAAATCTGCTTTATATCATATTACATTAGTGTTTTCTCCACGTCTTTTAAACTATCTAACTTCTACATTCATATTTAGAAGGCATTTCCAATTCACCATATTTTGATGTGTACTGAAGATAATCTCTTAGTGTAGCTGTACTTGATGTAGTTACTTAGTTGATGATATGTTCTGTTTGTTCCAGGTAACAGTGCCCCCACCCTCACCGTCCTGCCCCCCTCTAGTGAGGAGCTGTCCAGTACAACAACAGCCACACTGACATGTCTGGCCAACAAGGGCTTCCCCTCAGACTGGACCATGAGCTGGAATGTGGACGGGACCAACAAGAACCAGGAGACCAGTCCCGGGGTCTTGGAGAAGGATGGCCTGTACAGCTGGAGCAGCACCCTGACTCTCACTGCCCAGGAGTGGACCAAGGCAGGAGAGGTGACCTGTGAAGCCCAGCAGAAATCCCAGACTCCAGTCACCAAGACCCTGAGGAAGGCTGACTGTTCTGGGTAGAACCCCTCAGACACACACCCCTGTGGAGAGAGGTTGCTGGTTCCTCTGCTTTGACTGTGTTTTGAGATCAGATGTTCTCTGCCTTATTGATTACTGACATGTAGACTAACAGAGGGCTTTGCTTGAGTTCATGTGTCAATCATCTCTGTCGACTGAGGTTGAATCAGTGTTAGATTTGATGTGTTCTGTTTTATTACTACTAGATACTGTAGGAATGTTTGCTTTGATGCTTTAATGAATAGATGAAAATAAAGATTTCCCTTTGGACAAATATTTCTATTTTCACTTTCAATAATTAGACTTTGGTCTTAAATGTTGTTGAATGGTGTAGACATATATTCATAAAGCCACAGTTTCTTTTAAAACTATCAGACCTAAATGTCATTGCTTAGTTATTTATGTTCTCACTTGAAACCACATTGTCATCAACCAGTAGTTCATATTAACACGAGATACTACAATGTTAACAGATTTACATTTACATTTAAGTCATTTAGCAGACACTCTTATCCAGAGCGACTTACAAATTGGTGCGTTCACCTTAAGACATCCAGTGGAACAGCCACTTTACAATAGTGCATCTAAATCTTTTAAGGGAGGGGGGGGTGAGAAGGATTACTTTATCCTATCCTAGGTATTCCTGAAAGAGGTGGGGTTTCAGGTGTCTCCGGAAGGTGGTGATTGACTCCGCTGTCCTGGCGTCGTGAGGGAGTTTGTTCCACCATTGGGGGGCCATAGCAGCGAACAGTTTTGACTGGGCTGCGCGGGAACTGTACTTCCTCAGTGGTAGGGAGGCGAGCAGGCCAGAGGTGGATGAACGCAGTGCTCTTGTTTGGGTGTAGGGCCTGATCAGAGCCTGGAGGTGCCGTTCCCCTCACAGCTCCGTAGGCAAGCACCATGGTCTTGTAGCGGATGCGAGCTTCAACTGGAAGCCAGTGATTACCAGGAGACATCTAGATACTACAATGTTAACAGATTAACAGGAGAGGTCTAGATACTACAATGTTAACAGATTAACAGGAGAGGTCTAGATACTACAATGTTAACAGATTAACAGGAGAGGTCTAGATACTACAATGCTAACAGATTAACAGGAGAGGTCTAGATACTACAATGCTAACAGATTAACAGGAGAAGTCTAGATACTACAATGCTAACAGATTAACAGGAGAGGTCTAGATACTACAATGTTAACAGATTAACAGGAGAGGTCTAGATACTACAATGTTAACAGATTAACAGGAGAGGTCTAGATACTACAATGTTAACAGATTAACAGGAGAGGTCTAGATACTACAATGTTAACAGATTAACAGGAGAGGTCTAGATACTACAATGTTAACAGATTAACAGCAGAGGTCTAGATACTACAATGTTAACAGATTAACAGCAGAGGTCTAGATACTACAATGTTAACAGATTAACAGGAGACGTCTAGATACTACAATGTTAACAGATTAACAGGAGACGTCTAGATACTACAATGTTAACAGATTAACAGGAGAGGTCTAGATACTACAATGTTAACAGATTAACAGGAGACGTCTAGATACTACGATGTTAACAGATTAACAGGAGACGTCTAGATACTACAATGTTAACAGATTAACAGGAGAGGTCACACCACATGTAGTAGATGGAACTCCTTATTAATCTTTCTTGGAGCAGTTTTTAACATGCTTGATATATAGACTTAGTCTAATGCATTTGAACATTTGATCGATATGTCTGGCTCTCACCAATATGATCATTCATGTATTTCGCTTAAATGCAATACATTTGTCCACTTAATATTAAAAGTATCACATCTTCAAGATAGAGTCTTCTCTACCTCCAACCCCCTGGGAACAGAGTGAACATCTGGTGACATTGCTGCTCTATTCTGGGACAAGCAGAACCACCCAGCCCTGTCTATGTAAATCTCAGTTTCACTCCCACAGCTACCAGTCCAGCAGTTGAACAGTTTCACTACCTGAAATACCCTGTACTAGGTCAGATGTGAGGGAGTGGATTGGTTTTAACCTCTATGGTGAAATCAGGGAGAGGGACATAAATGATATGGCACCATGGAATTAATTACAGATAAAATGGGTTTTATACTTCATTTAGATAGTGTATGTAGTGCAGAGGAGGCTGGTGGGAGGAGCAATAGGAACATGGCATAATTGTAATGGCTGGAATGGAATCAAATCAACACAACATGCATTCCATTTCAGCCATTATGATGAGCCTGTCCGTCCAATAGCTCCTCCCATCTGTAGAGTACACGTGTCTGATGTTTGAGCCCAGCATGATTTCTCATTAACAGATGTAATAGTCAGTAACCTGCTCATCAAAATAGTTAATATAATGTTAGAAGATCACATCCATTTAAATCAGACATTTGGTTGAGGTCCATATGAGGACTTGCTTTGGGGGGCTGAAGTGATTGTAACTTTGAAGTAATGTTGAGGTCATAACACCTTTTGTTTAACTTCTGTAGATATTGCTTTGCATATGGACAGGTATTGTGTTTAAAAACATACAATCATTTATATATAAAACTCTGACAGTAGTAATTTCCTGCATCTTCAGCCTGGACTCCACTGATGATCAGAGTGAAGTCACTCCCAGATCCACTACCACTGAATCTAGATGGAATCCCAGACTGAAGTGTTGTAGCATAGTAAATAAGGAGTTGAGGAGCTCCTCCAGGTTTCTGTTGGTACCAGGCTAGATAGTTATGAGAATTCACATTACTGCTGGTTTTACAGTTCAGAGAGACTGGCTGTCTTGGAGGAACAGCTTTCACTGCAAGAGTCTGAGTCACAACGTACTGTCCTCTGGATTCTGAAAAATAAAATAAAACATTTATATGTACATTAAGTAATGAGTAGTTCTGAATAGAAACATTAACATTAATATACAATGGAGTAGATTTAATACATTTTCAACAATATATTGAGAAAATTTGATTTGATTTTTTTTAACCTTGAAATCAGAAACAAGTGTCCATATGAAGATGGTGATAAAAGTCATGGTTGTTGTGGGTTCTGTTGTCATGAAGGACAGCTCTCAGGAGCAGATGCATTATGCAAATGTTTCAAATCTATTTCAGTTTCCAAGTCGGCTCCCATCATTATAATATATTTTGTCCTGCACGAGCTTGCTTTATAATAATAGTAATTAGGTGGGTGCTTATATTTGTCCTTATATTTGTCATTTAAAGTACAGATACCACCCCAAAAACGACTTAAGTAGTAGTTTAAAGGGTTTTTACTTACAGTGCATTCGAAAAGTATTCAGACCCCTTGACTTTTTCCACATTTTGTTACATTTCAAACTCATTCTAAAATATACTTATTGTTTTTTTCCCTCATCAATCTGCGAACAATATCCCATAATGACAAAGCAAAAACAGTTTTTGTAATTTTTGCAAATACAAAATACAGACCCTTTACTCAGTACTTTGTTGAAGCACCTTCAGCATCAAGCCTTCTAGAGTATTTATTTATTTATATATTTTATTTTTTATTTATCAGATGAGAACAAATTCTTATTTTCAATAACTGCCTAAGAATAGTGGTTTAACTGCCTTGTTCAGGGGGAATTTGATTTTGCAACCTTTCGGTTACAAGTCCAACACTCTAACCACTAGGCTACCCTCCGCCCCACAATGACGCTAAAAGCGTGGCACACCTGTATTTGTGGAGTTTCTCCCATTCTTCTCTGCTGATCCTCTCAAGCTCTGTCAGGTTGGATGGGGAGCATTGCTGCAGAACTATTTTCAGGTCTCTCCAGAGATGTTCGATTGGAATCAAGTCTGTGCTCTGGCTGGCCACTCAAGGACATTCAGAGACTTGTCCCGAAGCCACTCCTGTGTTGTCTTGTCTGTGTGCTTAGGTTCGTTGTCCTGTTGGAAGGGGAAACTTCACCCCAGTCTGAGGTTCTGAGCACTTTGGAGCAGGATTTCATCAAGGATCTCTCTGTACTTTGCTCTGTTCATCTTTCCCTCAATCCTGATTAATCTCCCAATCCCTGCCACTGAAAAACATCCCCTCAGCATGATGCTGCCATGCTTCACCACAGGGATGGTGACAGCTTTCCTCCAGACGTGACGGTTGGCATTCATGCCAAAGAGTTCAATCTTGGTTTCATCAGACCAGAGAATCTTGTTTCTCATGGTCTGAGAGTCTTTAGGTGCATTTTGGCAAACTCCAAGCGAGCTGTCATATGCCTTTTACTGAGGAGTTGCTTCCGTCTGGCTACTCTATCATAAAGGCCTGATTGGTGGAGTGCTGCAGAGATGGATGTCCTTCTGAAAGGTTCCCCCATCTCGGCAGAGGAACTCCGGAGCTCTGTCAGAGTGACCATCGGGTTCTTGGTCACCTCCCTGACCAAGGCCTTTCTCCCCCGATGCTCAGTTTCACCAGGTGGCCAGCTTTAAGAAGAGTCTTGGTGGTTCCAAACTTCTTCTATTTATGAATGATGGAGCCCACTGTGTTCTTGGGGACCTTCAATGCTGCAGAAATGTTTTGGTACGCTTCCCCAGATCTGTGCCTCGACACAATCCTGTGTTGGAGCTCTACGGACAATTCCTTCAAACTCGTGGATTGGTTTTTACTCAGAAATGCACTGTCAACTGTGAGACCTTATACAGACAGGAATGTGCCTTTCCAAATCATGTCCAATCAATTGAATTTATGACAGGTAGACTCCAATCAAGTTGCAGAAACATCTCACGGATGATCAAGGGAAACAGAATGCACCTGAGCTCAATTTCGAGTCTCAAAGAAAAGGGTCTGACTACTTATGTTGACACACGTAACTTTATCCACCGAACTACACAACTACGGTTTCCAATCCTCCTGCATACTTCTCACATCTTGGAATCTCCCTCCTACACACTGCTGCAACATGACCATGAACATTGCACCTGAAACAGAGCAGTGGATTCTGCACAAAAGTTCTAACAGGAAAACTAATACATCATAACATTACTTTGTCAGACTCAAATCAAAAGGACTGACAATGACTCCTCTGTTTCACCACTCTTCTCCCCGGGTCTGCGTTGCACCAAACGACGCGCGTCAAAAACACTAGATATCACCATTCAATCGCTATATCCACACATAATGCCACCCCAGAATTCACCCCATTCAACTATGCCCTGTTCCTAAGAGCAAAGCAAGAAACAGATCTTGATCCAAGTTGGGTGACAAGGAGCGCCCTCTCCCGCTGATCCAGGTTACCTTCACTGATTCAACTCCAGTGGTTCCTCCTTTAAAAGTTGCATCATACTGCGGCAGCACGCTAGGTGTATTGTGTGCTGCTGCAGCATTTTGTGGCACGTCATTTAATTGTCAGCCATTTTTTCTGTTATTGCAAGTTATTGCTAGTTTGACCACCAGAGGGCATCTTTGAGAAGCATTTGATAGTATTCAGTATTGGCATTACCAGAGAATTTAAAACCTTTTCTGTAAAAACATAGTTAATGGATTGATTTTACAAAATTTGGCTTAATTAATTAGATTTAATATTATGATGTTTCTATTCAGAGAAAAAAGAAAAAAAAGAAATCCTCAGGGTTTCCGTTAGGATGGAATAGAAAATATGGCGCTGTACAACGTGACGGTCAGGAGTAGGCTAGAGGATTGAAGGATTCTAAATGGTTTGCCTTTAATTAGACAATATTTCTGTAAATCAGTGATATTTATTCCCATTTATTATGCATCCATAACTAAATCAACATCTGCATTTTGAAAGAGTATTTTTAATTATTATTTTATTTACAAAATGTGAATACATACTGTAGTAAACATGGAAAAGTGCCTGTACTACAGAACGTAGGGCACGCGGGAGACTGGTGTTATTTCACAGTTGTGATGTCTTCACTATTATTCTACAATGTAGAAAAAAGTACAAATAAAGAATAATCCTGGAATGAGTAGGTGTGTCCAAACTTTTGACTGGTACTTGCTTAATTAATTTGATTAATATTGTTTTTTCTATTCCAAGAAAAATGAAAAACCCTCTGGGTTTTTATTAGGATGGAATGAAAAATATGGCGCTGTACAACGTGGCAGTCGACAGTACAGTACTGGGCTATTTAGCTAAAGAATCCCTGTGTCGTGCTGACAGGAGACCAGGGTTCAAATCCCCAACAGGGAGGAAGGAGTAGGCTTGTCTCGGAGTCAGAGCAGTACAAAACTGTGCTAAAAGTTGTAGTTGTAGGCTTTTGCTTCTAACTTCAATATGCTCTTTAAATAAATAAGACCTACACCATTTTTAACAGTATATCTAAAAATAGATATAGTTTTCATGTTCTTGTAAGATTGTCTCAGATTGATTACATCTTCAATCATTAGATGGTTCTATAATCAAATTAGTCCCTGCATACAAATACCTTTTGTAATTTAGATTGACAATGATTTAACGTTTGAAAACATATGAATGAGCTTGATATGAAGCTAAGATTTAAAGTGGGCTTTTTCTTTTACAGAAACAGATCTTGACACATTTTAGAGTGGCCTTGAATTGTCCCCAGCACAAGGTGCACCGGTGTACTGATCATGCTGTTTAATCAGCTTATTGATATGCCACACCTGTCAGGTGGACGGATAATCTTGGCAAAAGAGAAATGCTCACTAACAGGGATGTAAACAAATTTGTGCCATTTTATTTGTTAATTAAGAAGTAAGCTTTTTGTGTATATGGAACATTTCTGGGATCTTTTATTTCAGCTCATGAAACATGGGACCAACACTTTACATGTTGCATTTATATTTTTGTTCGGTGTATAACGAACAACTGGGTCGCCTCCATAGATACAGAACAAAAAGACGGGCTAGGCCCCTTTTTTCTCCAGACTCACCAGGCTGGGGAGACACACTACAGGCCTGGTGTGTGGAGCAGGCACAGGACTCACCGGGCTGGAGAGACACACTGGAGGCCTGGTTCGTGGAGCAGGCACAGGACTCCCCGGGCTGGAGAGACACACTGGAGGCCTGGTTGGTGGAGCAGGCACAACCCGTCCTGGCTGGATACCAACTTCAAACCAGCAAGTGCGGGGCACCAGCACAGGACGCACTGGGCTGTGAAAGCACACTGGAGGTCTGGAGCTTAGAGCTAGCACAACCCCTCCTGGCTGAATCACCACTTTAGCCCGGCACGTTCGAGGCGCTGACACAGGACGCACTGGGCTGTGCAGGCACACTGGAGACACCTTGCGCAGAGCCGGCACCACCCTTCCTGGCTGGATACCCCTCTTTACGCGGCAGGTACGGAGAGCATGTACTGCGCGCACCAGGCTGTGACTGTGCACTGAAGGTACGGTGCGTAAAACATGGCACTGGATCCGTGACCAACTCTGCTTGCCCCGCTCGCCAACCCTTGTGCCCCCCCTGCCGTAACTCCTGATCTCTCCGCTTCTCTCTATCTGCCTCCGCCTGTTTCCATGGCAGGCTTTTGTCACCTGCCATGATCTCCTCCCATGTCCACAATGTCCTAAACTCCCTTCTCTCCAGTGCCCAGGATCCCTTCTCCTCCTGGCCACGCTGCTTGGTCCTTTTGTGGTGGGTAGTTCTGTAGCGCCTGTCATCGGAAGGCATGGACCAAAGCGCAGCGTAGTAAGTGTTCATGATTTTTATTTATCAAAACACTCTAACAAAGTAACAAAACGAAAGCGAACAGTTCTGTAAGGAAAATAAACTATACAGAAAACAACTACCCACAAAACACAGGTGGGAAAAAGGCTGCCTAAGTATGATTCCCAATCAGAGACAACAATAGACAGCCACACTCAGCCAACAACAAATAAATAGAAAACATAGAAATAAAGAAACTAGAATGTCCACCCTAGTCACACCCTGGCCTAACCAAAATAGAGAATAAAAGCCTCTCTATGGCCAGGGCGTGACAGCAATACAGTAGGGGGGTTGCTGTAAGAGGTTAATAACCGACTTGCCTAGTTAAAGAAAAATACTTGTACTTCAGTACTATCAGTGTGGTGCTCACTCTTGTGTGAAGGAGGTTTGGGTATGTAGACTTCACCAGAATGAATCACTTTGGTGGACATTTGGAAGCGGCACAAAATTGGTGCTGAAAAGTAAATTTTTCTCATTCTCTCATAAAACTAAATGCAATCATGCTATTGAACAACGTTATGAGATGTTATCATCTTCTCCATTTGAAGGTTATATCTTTTTAGAGATTTCTGTGGACAGATTGGTAGATTTTTAGAGGGCAGAGTCACATAAGTGAGAGAATTGTTCACATAGTACCAAGTTTATTTGGTAATAAAACCACAAGTATTCCATTGTGCGATTTAAAAAGATCACGTTTTGATTTACAGTATTGCAGGTCAGCTCATTGTTCTGTCAAGATGCAGCAACTCCTATTTCATTAATATAAGCAACACTGTATTGTATTCATAGTAGATATGAACACTAACATGGATTAAAGGGGAACCTCATCTATAGTTAAACATATTATTTTGAGATCATTTTGGTCTCAGAGGAAATTTGACATCAATTTATAATGATATTTCATGTCTTACTTAAAATTATGAATATTAAATGATACTGTATCCAGACAATATGAAGGTGATTTTTAGTCTAGCTTCATCTGTATCCAGGAAACCCCCTCCTAGTGTTCAGTTGCTTTTGGTGTGCTAAACTGTAGAGCAAGAATGTAACATACATTTAATTGATGTATTGTTTATCTAAAAATCCATCCAGAGATGTTTAGGTTGCCTTTATCTTCACAGATTCAGTGTATCGTTCTTCTTGGTTTTTCTCAGTATTGCTGATCTGAAATCGTTTTGTTCACTGACAACAGTGTCTATCCTCTCCTCTCATCTCCTCGTGTTACAGAGTGGTAGTGGTAACTGACCCTCTCTTCCCATAATGTGATAGAGTAGTAGTAGTAACTGACCCTCTCTTCTCCTAATGTTATAGAGTAGTAGTAGTAACTGACCCTCTCTTCTCCTAATATTATAGAGTAGTAGTAGTAACTGACCCTCTCCACTCATAATGTTATAGAGTAGTAGTAGTAGTAACTGATCCTCTCCTCTCATAATATTATAGAGTAGTAATGGTAACTGACCCTCTCCTCTCCTAATGTTATAGAGTAGTAGTAGTAACTGACCGTCTCCTAATGTTATAGAGAAGTAGGAGCAACTGACCCTCTCCTCTCCTAATGTTATAGAGTAGTAGTAACTGACCCTCTCCTCTCATAATGTTATAGAGTAGTAGTAGTAGTAACTGATCCTCTCCTCTCATAATGTTATAGAGTAGTAGTAGTAATAGTAACTGATCCTCTCCTCTCATAATGTTATAGAGTAGTAGTAGTAATAGTAACTGATCCTCTCCTCTCATAATGCTATAGAGTAGTAGTAGTAGTAGTAACTGATCCTCTCCTCTCCTAATATTATAGAGTAATAGTAGTAGTAGTAACTGATCCTCTCCTCTCATAATATTATAGAGTAGTAGTAGTAGTAATAGTAACTGATCCTCTCCTCTCATAATATTATAGAGTAATAGTAGTAGTAGTAACTGATCCTCTCCTCTCCTAATATTATAGAGTAATAGTAGTAGTAGTAACTGATCCTCTCCTCTCATAATATTATAGAGTAGTAGTAGTAATAGTAACTGATATTCTCCTCTCATAATATTATAGAGTAGTAGTAGTAATAGTAACTGATATTCTCCTCTCATAATATTATAGAGTAGTAGTAATAGTAAATTATCCTCTCCTCTCATAATATTATAGAGTAGTAGTAGTAATAGTAACTGATATTCTCCTCTCATAATATTATAGAGTAGTAGTAGTAATAGTAACTGATATTCTCCTCTCATAATATTATAGAGTAGTAGTAGTAGTAATAGTAAATTATCCTCTCCTCTCATAATATTATAGAGTAGTAGTAGTAATAGTAACTGATATTCTCCTCTCATAATATTATAGAGTAGTAGTAGTAATAGTAACCAATCCTCTCCTCTCCTAATATTATAGAGTAGTAGTAGTAATAGTAACTGATCCTATCCTCTCACAATATTATAGAGTAGTAGTAGTAATAGTAACTGATCCTCTCCTCTCCTAATATTATAGAGTAATAGTAGTAATAGTAACTGATCCTCTCCTCTCATAATGTTATAGAGTAATAGTAGTAGTAGTAACTGATCCTCTCCTCTCATAATATTATAGAGTAGTAGTAGTAGTAATAGTAACTGATCATCTCCTCTCCTAATATTATAGAGTAGTAGTAGTAGTAGTAACTGATCCTCTCCTCTCATAATGTTATAGAGTAGTAGTAGTAGTAGTAACTGACCCTCTCCTCTCATAAGTTTATAGATTAGTAATAGTAACTGATCTTCTCCTCTCATAATATTATAGAGTCGTAATAGAAGTAAC
Source organism: Oncorhynchus nerka (assembly GCF_034236695.1). Lineage (NCBI taxonomy): Eukaryota > Metazoa > Chordata > Actinopteri > Salmoniformes > Salmonidae > Oncorhynchus > Oncorhynchus nerka. The sequence goes on from NC_088418.1 coordinate 58,807,798, forward strand.
TGATCCTCTCCTCTCATAATATTATAGAGTAGTAGTAATAGTAACTGATCCTATCCTCTCCTAATATTATATAGTAGTAGTAATAGTAATTGATCCTCTCCTCTCATAATGTTATAGAGTAGTTGTAGAATCTAATCCTATCCTCTCCTAATGTTATAGAGTATTAGTAGTAACTGATCCTCTACTCTCATAATGTTATAGAGTATTAGTAGTAACTGATCCTCTACTCTCCTAATGTTATAGAGTATTAGTAGTAACTGATCCTCTACTCTCATAAGGTTATAGAGTAGTAGTAATAGTAACTGATCCTATCCTCTCATAATGTTATAGAGTAATAGTAGTAGTAGTAACTGATCCTCTACTCTCCTAATGTTATAGAGTATTAGTAGTAACTGATCCTCTACTCTCATAAGGTTATAGAGTAGTAGTAATAGTAACTGATCCTATCCTCTCATAATGTTATAGAGTAATAGTAGTAGTAGTAACTGATCCTCTGCTCTCATAATATTATAGAGTAGTAGTAGTAATAGTAACTGATCCTCTCCTCTCCTAATGTTATAGAGTAATAGTAGTAATAGTAACTGATCCTCTCCTCTCCTAATGTTATAGAGTAGTAGTAGTAGTAGTAACTGATCCTCTCCTCTCCTAATATTATAGATTAGTAGTAGTAGTAGTAACTGATCTTCTCCTCTCATAATATTATAGAGTAGTAGTAGTAGTAGTAACTGACCCTCTCCTCTCATAATGTTATTGAGTAATAGTAGTAGTAGTAACTGATCTTCTCCTCTCATAATATTATAGAGTAGTAGTAGTAGTAGTAACTGACCCTCTCCTCTCATAATGTTATAGATTAGTAATAGTAACTGATCTTCTCCTCTCATAATATTATAGAGTAGTAATAGAAGTAACTGATCCTCTCCTCTCATAATATTATAGAGTAGTAGTAATAGTAACTGATCCTATCCTCTCCTAATATTATATAGTAGTAGTAATAGTAATTGATCCTCTCCTCTCATAATGTTATAGAGTAGTTGTAGAATCTAATCCTATCCTCTCATAAGGTTATAGAGTAGTAGTAGTAACTGACACTCTCCTCTCATAATGTTATAGAGTAGTAGTAGTAACTGATCCTCTCCTCTCATAAGGTTATAGAGTAGTAGTAATAGTAACTGATCCTATCCTCTCATAATGTTATAGAGTAATAGTAGTAGTAGTAACTGATCCTCTCCTCTCATAATATTATAGAGTAGTAGTAGTAGTAATAGTAACTGATCCTCTCCTCTCATAATATTATAGAGTAGTAGTAGTAACTGATCCTCTCCTCTCATAAGGTTATAGAGTAGTAGTAATAGTAACTGATCCTATCCTCTCATAATGTTATAGAGTAATAGTAGTAGTAGTAACTGATCCTCTCCTCTCATAATATTATAGAGTAGTAGTAGTAGTAGTAGTAATTGATCCTCTCCTCTCATAATGTTATAGAGTAGTTGTAGAATCTAATCCTATCCTCTCCTAATGTTATAGAGTATTAGTAGTAACTGATCCTCTACTCTCATAATGTTATAGAGTATTAGTAGTAACTGATCCTCTACTCTCCTAATGTTATAGAGTATTAGTAGTAACTGATCCTCTACTCTCATAATGTTATAGAGTAGTAGTAGTAACTGATCCTCTCCTCTCATAAGGTTATAGAGTAGTAGTAATAGTAACTGATCCTATCCTCTCATAATGTTATAGAGTAATAGTAGTAGTAGTAACTGATCCTCTCCTCTCATAATATTATAGAGTAGTAGTAGTAGTAATAGTAACTGATCCTCTCCTCTCCTAATATTATAGAGTAGTAGTAGTAACTGACCCTCTCCTCTCATAATGTTATAGATTAGTAATAGTAACTGATCTTCTCCTCTCATAATATTATAGAGTAGTAATAGAAGTAACTGATCCTCTCCTCTCATAATATTATAGAGTAGTAGTAATAGTAACTGATCCTATCCTCTCCTAATATTATATAGTAGTAGTAATAGTAATTGATCCTCTCCTCTCCTAATGTTATAGAGTAGTTGTAGAATCTAATCCTATCCTCTCATAAGGTTATAGAGTAGTAGTAGTAACTGACCCTCTCCTCTCATAATGTTATAGAGTAGTAGTAGTAACTGATCCTCTCCTCTCATAAGGTTATAGAGTAGTAGTAATAGTAACTGATCCTATCCTCTCATAATGTTATAGAGTAATAGTAGTAGTAGTAACTGATCCTCTCCTCTCATAATATTATAGAGTAATAGTAGTAATAGTAACTGATCCTCTCCTCTCATAATATTATAGAGTAGTAGTAGTAATAGTAACTGATCCTCTCCTCTCATAATATTATAGAGTAGTAGTAGTAATAGTAACTGATCCTCTCCTCTCATAATATTATAGAGTAGTAGTAGTAGTAGTAATTGATCCTCTCCTCTCATAATGTTATAGAGTAGTTGTAGAATCTAATCCTATCCTCTCCTAATGTTATAGAGTATTAGTAGTAACTGATCCTCTACTCTCCTAATGTTATAGAGTAGTAGTAGTAACTGATCCTCTACTCTCATAATGTTATAGAGTATTAGTAGTAACTGATCCTCTACTCTCATAATGTTATAGAGTAGTAGTAGTAACTGATCCTCTACTCTCATAATGTTATAGAGTATTAGTAGTAACTGATCCTCTACTCTCATAATGTTATAGAGTAGTAGTAGTAACTGATCCTCTACTCTCATAATGTTATAGAGTAGTAGTAGTAGTAGTAACTGATCCTCTCCTCTCATAATATTATAGAGTAGTAGTAGTAGTAATAGTAACTGATCCTCTCCTCTCATAATGTTATAGAGTAGTAGTAGTAATAGTAACTGATCCTCTCCTCTCATAATATTATAGAGTAGTAGTAGTAGTAGTAATTGATCCTATCCTCTCCTAATGTTATAGAGTATTAGTAGTAACTGATCCTCTACTCTCCTAATGTTATAGAGTATTAGTAGTAACTGATCCTCTACTCTCATAATGTTATAGAGTAGTAGTAGTAACTGATCCTCTACTCTCATAATGTTATAGAGTATTAGTAGTAACTGATCCTCTACTCTCATAATGTTATAGAGTATTAGTAGTAACTGATCCTCTATTCTCATAATGTTATAGAGTATTAGTAGTAACTGATCCTCTACTCTCATAATGTTATAGAGTAGTAGTAGTAACTGATCCTCTACTCTCATAATGTTATAGAGTAGTAGTAGAAACTGATCCTCTACTCTCGTAATGTTATAGAGTAGTAGTAGTAACTGATCCTCTACTCTCATAATGTTATAGAGTATTAGTAGTAACTGATCCTCTACTCTCATAATGTTATAGAGTAGTAGTAGTAACTGATCCTCTACTCTCATAATGTTATAGAGTATTAGTAGTAACTGATCCTCTACTCTCATAATGTTATAGAGTATTAGTAGTAACTGATCCTCTACTCTCATAATGTTATAGAGTATTAGTAGTAACTGATCCTCTACTCTCATAATGTTATAGAGTATTAGTAGTAACTGATCCTCTCCTCTCATGATGTTATAGAGTAGTAGCAGTAACTGACCCTCTACTCTCCTAATATTATAGAGTAATAGTAGTAGTAGTAACTGATCCTCTCCTCTCATAATACTATAGAGTAGTAGTAGTAGTAGTAACTGACCCTCTCCTCTCATAATGTTATAGATTAGTAGTAGTAACTGATCTTCTCCTCTCATAATATTATAGAGTAGTAATAGAAGTAACTGATCCTCTCCTCTCATAATATTATAGAGTAGTAGTAATAGTAACTGATCCTATCCTCTCCTAATATTATAGAGTAGTTGTAGAATCTAATCCTATCCTCTCATAAGGTTATAGAGTAGTAGTAGTAACTGACCCTCTCCTCTCATAATGTTATAGAGTAGTAGTAGAAACTGATCCTCTCCTCTCGTAATATTATAGAGTAGTAGTAGTAGTAATAGTAATTGATCCTCTCCTCTCATAATATTATAGAGTAGTAGTAGTAGTAGTAATAGTAACGGATCCTCTCCTCTCCTAATATTATAGAGTAGTAGTAGTAGTAGTAATAGTAACGGATCCTCTCCTCTCATAATATTATAGAGTAGTAGTAGTAGTAGTAACTGATCCTCTCCTCTCATAATATTATAGAGTAGTAGTAGTAGTAGTTGTAATTGATCCTCTCCTCTCATAATGTTATAGAGTAGTAGTAGTAGTAGTAGTAATTGATCCTCTCCTCTCATAATGTTATAGAGTAGTAGTAGTAGTAGTAGTAATTGATCCTCTCCTCTCATAATGTTATAGAGTAGTAGTAGTAGTAGTAGTAATTGATCCTCTCCTCTCCTAATGTTATAGAGTACCTATAGTAGTAGTAACTGACCCTCTCCTCTCATAATGTTATAGAGTAGTAGTAGAAACTCATCCTCTCCTCTCCTAATGTTATAGAGTAGTAGTAGTAACTGATCCTCTCCTCTCATAATGTTATAGAGTAGTAGCAGTAACTGATTCTCTACTCTCATAATGTTATAGAGTAGTAGTAGTAGTAGTAACTGATCCTCTCCTCTCCTAATGTTATAGAGTATTAGTAGTAACTGATCCTCTCCTCTCATGTTATAGAGTAGTAGCAGTAACTGACCCTCTACTCTCCTAATATTATAGAGTGGTAGTAGTAGTAACTGATCCTCTCCTCTCATAATGTTATAGAGTAGTAGTAGTAACTGATCCTCTCCTCTCATAATATTATAGAGTAATAGTAGTAGTAGTAACTGATCCTCTCCTCTCCTAATATTATAGAGTAGTAGTAGTAACTGACCCTCTCCTCTCATAATATTATAGAGTAGTAGTAGTAGTAGTAATAGTAACTGATCCTCTCCTCTCATAATATTATAGAGTAGTAGTAGTAATAGTAACTGATCCTCTCCTCTCATAATATTATAGAGTAGTAGTAGTAGTCATAGTAACTGATCCTCTCCTCTCATAATATTATAGAGTAATAGTAGTAGTAGTAACTGATCCTCTCCTCTCCTAATATTATAGAGTAGTAGTAGTAATAGTAACTGACCCTCTCCTCTCATAATGTTATATATTGGTAATAGTAACTGATCCTCTCCTCTCATAATATTATAGAGTAATAGTAGTAATAGTAACTGATCCTCTCCTCTCATAATATTATAGAGTAGTAGTGGTAATAGTAACTGATATTCTCCTCTCATAATATTATAGAGTAGTAGTAGAAATAGTAACCGATCCTCTCCTCTCCTAATATTATAGAGTAGTAGTAGTAATAGTAACTGGTCCTCTCCTCTCACAATATTATAGAGTAGTAGTAGTAATAGTAACTGATCCTCTCCTTGTAACGGCGTTCTTCGTTTGTAGAAAGAGAGTCGGACCGAAATGCAGCGTGGTGGTTACTCATGTTACTTTAATGAAGAAAAACGTGATACATGAAATAACTATACAATACAAAACAACAAACGGAACGTGAAACTTATTACAGCCTATCTGGTGATACTACACAGAGACAGGAACAATCACCCACGAATACAAAGCGAAACTAAGGCTGCCTAAATACGGTTCCCAATCCAAGACAACAAGAATCACCTGACTGATTGGGAATCGCCTCAGGCAGCCAATCCTATACCACACCCCTAATCAGCCGCGATCCCAAATAATACAAACCCAATACGACAACAACATATAAACCCATGTCACACCCTGGCCTACCCAAACATATAACAAAAACACAAAATACAATGACCAAGGCGTGACACTCCTCTCATAATGTTATAGAGTAGTAGTAGTAGTAACTGACCCTCTACTCTCCTAATGTTATAGAGTAGTAGTAGTAACTGACCCTCTCCTCTCATAATGTTATAGAGTAGTAGTAGTAACTGATCTTCTCCTCTCATAATATTATAGAGTAATAATAGAAGTAACTGATCCTCTCCTCTCATAATATTATAGAGTAGTAGTAGTAATAGTAACTGATCCTCTCCTCTCATAATATTATAGAGTAGTAGTAGTAATAGTAACTGATCCTATCCTCTCCTAATATTATAGAGTAGTAGTAATAGTAATTGATCCTCTCCTCTCATAATGTTATAGAGTTGTTGTAGAATCTAATCCTATCCTCTCATAAGGTTATAGAGTAGTAGTAGTAGCTGACCCTCTCCTCTCATAATGTTATAGAGTAGTAGTAGTAACTGATCCTCTCCTCTCATAAGGTTATAGAGTAGTTGTAGAATCTAATCCTATCCTCTCATAAGGTTATAGAGTAGTAGTAGTAACTGATCCTCTCCTCTCATAAGGTTATAGAGTAGTTGTAGAATCTAATCCTATCCTCTCATAATGTTATAGAGTAGTAGTAGTAACTGATCCTCTCCTCTCATAAGGTTATAGAGTAGTAGTAGTAGTAGTAGTAACTGATCCTCTCCTCTCATAATATTATAGAGTAGTAGTAGTAGTAGTAGTAACTGATCCTCTCCTCTCATAAGGTTATAGAGTAGTAGTAGTAGCTGACCCTCTCCTCTCATAATGTTATAGAGTAGTAGTAGTAACTGATCCTCTCCTCTCATAAGGTTATAGAGTAGTAGTAATAGTAACTGATCCTATCCTCTCATAATGTTATAGAGTAATAGTAGTAGTAGTAACTGATCCTCTCCTCTCATAATGTTATAGAGTAATAGTAGTAGTAGTAACTGATCCTCTCCTCTCATAATATTATAGAGTAGTAGTAGTAATAGTAACTGATCCTCTCCTCTCATAATATTATAGAGTAGTAGTAGTAGTAGTAGTAACTGATCCTCTCCTCTCATAATATTATAGAGTAGTAGTAGTAGTAGTAGTAACTGATCCTCTCCTCTCCTAATATTATAGAGTAGTAGTAGTAGTAGTAACTGATCCTCTCCTCTCATAATATTATAGAGTAGTAGTAGTAGTAGTAATTGATCCTCTCCTCTCATAATGTTATAGAGTAGTAGTAGTAGTAACTGATCCTCTCCTCTCCTAATGTTATAGAGTTCTTGTAGTAGTAGTAACTGACCCTCTCCTCTCCTAATGTTATAGAGTAGTAGTAGTAGTAACTGATCCTCTCCTCTCCTAATGTTATAGAGTTCTTGTAGTAGTAGAAACTCATCCTCTCCTCTCCTAATGTTATAGAGCAATAGCAGTAACTGATCCTCTCCTCTCATAATGTTATAGAGTAGTAGCAATAACTGATCCTCTACTCTCATAATGTCATAGAGTATTAGTAGTAACTGATCCTCTATTCTCATAATGTTATAGAGTAGTAGCAGTAACTGACCATCTACTCTCCTAATATTATAGAGTGGTAGTAGTAGTAACTGATCCTCTCCTCTCATAATATTAAAGAGTAGTAGTAGTAGTAACTGATCCTCTCCTCTCCTAATGTTATAGAGTAGTAGTAGTAACTGACCCTCTCTTCTCATAATGTTATATATTGGTAATAGTAACTGATCCTCTCCTCTCATAATATTATAGAGTAGTAGCAGTAGTAATAGTAACTGATCCTCTCCTCTCCTAATATTATAGAGTAGTAGTAGTAGTAACCGATCCTCTCCTCTCATAATATTATAGAGTAGTAGTAGTAATAGTAACTGATCCTCTCCTCTCATAATATTATAGAGTAGTAGTCGTAATAGTAACTGATCCTCTCCTCTCATAATATTATAGAGTAATAGTAGTAGTAACTGATCCTCTCCTCTCATAATATTATAGAGTAGTAGTCGTAATAGTAACTGATCCTCTCCTCTCATAATATTATAGAGTAATAGTAGTAATAGTAACTGATCCTCTCCTCTCATAATGTTATAGAGTAGTAGTAGTAATAGTAACTGATCCTCTCCTCTCATAATATTATAGAGTAATAGTAGTAGTAGTAACTGATCCTCTCCTCTCCTAATATTATAGAGTAGTAGTAGTAACTGACCCTCTCCTCTCATAATGTTATATATTGGTAATAGTAACTGATCCTCTCCTCTCATAATATTATAGAGTAGTAGTAGTAATAGTAACTGATCCTCTCCTCTCATAATATTATAGAGTAGTAGTGGTAATAGTAACTGATATTCTCCTCTCATAATATTATAGAGTAGTAGTAGAAATAGTAACCGATCCTCTCCTCTCCTAATATTATAGAGTAGTAGTAGTAATAGTAACTGATCCTCTCCTCTCACAATATTATAGAGTAGTAGTAGTAATAGTAACTGATCCTCTCCTCTCATAATGTTATAGAGTAGTAGTAGTAGTAACTGACCCTCTACTCTCATAATATTATAGAGTAGTAGTAGTAGTAGTAATAGTAACTGATCCTCTCCTCTCATAATATTATAGAGTAGTAGTAGAAATAGTAACTGATCCTCTCCTCTCATAATATTATAGAGTAGTAGTAGTAGTAGTAATAGTAACTGATCCTCTCCTCTCACAATATTATAGAGTAGTAGTAGTAATAGTAACTGATCCTCTCCTCTCATAATATTATAGAGTAGTAGTAGAAATAGTAACTGATCCTCTCCTCACATAATATTATAGAGTAGTTGTAGTAGTAGTAATAGTAACTGATCCTCTCCTCTCATAATGTTATAGAGTAGTAGTAGTAGTAACTGACCCTCTACTCTCATAATATTATAGAGTAGTAGTAGTAGTAGTAATAGTAACTGATCCTCTCCTCTCATAATATTATAGAGTAGTAGTAGTAGTAGTAACTGATCCTCTCCTCTCATAATATTATAGAGTAGTAGTAATAGTAATTGATCCTCTCCTCTCATAATATTATAGAGTAGTAATAGAAGTAACTGATCCTCTCCTCTCATAATATTATAGAGTAGTAGTAGTAATAGTAACTGATCCTATCCTCTCCTAATATTATAGAGTAGTAGTAATAGTAATTGATCCTCTCCTCTCATAATATTATAGAGTAGTAGTAGTAGTAATAGTAACTGATCCTCTCCTCTCATAATATTATAGAGTAATAGTAGTAGTAGTAACTGAACCTCTCCTCTCCTAATATTATAGAGTAGTAGTAGTAGTATTAACTGATCCTCTCCTCTCATAAGGTTATAGAGTAGTAGTAGTAGCTGACCCTCTCCTCTCATAATGTTATAGAGTAGTAGTAGCAACTGATCCTCTCCTCTCATAAGGTTATAGAGTAATAGTAACTGATCCTCTCCTCTCATAATATTATAGAGTAGTAGTAGTAATAGTAACTGATCCTCTCCTCTCATAATGTTATAGAGTAGTAGTAGTAATAGTAACTGATCCTCTCCTCTCATAATGTTATAGAGTAGTAGTAGTAGTAGTAACTGATCCTCTCCTCTCATAATATTATAGAGTAGTAGTAGTAGTAGTAACTGATCCTCTCCTCTCATAATATTATAGAGTAGTAGTAGTAGTAGTAACTGATCCTCTCCTCTCATAATATTATAGAGTAGTAGTAATAGTAACTGATCCTCTCCTCTCATAATGTTATAGAGTAGTAGTAGTAATAGTAACTGATCCTCTCCTCTCATAATATTATAGAGTAGTAGTAATAGTAACTGATCCTCTCCTCTCATAATGTTATAGAGTAGTAGTAGTAATAGTAACTGATCCTCTCCTCTCATAATATTATAGAGTAATAGTGTAGTAGTAACTGATCCTCTCCTCTCATAATATTATAGAGTAGTAGTAGTAGTAATGGTAACTGATCCTCTCCTCTCATAATATTATAGAGTAATAGTAGTAGTAGTAGTAGTAGTAACTGATCCTCTCCTCTCATAATATTATAGAGTAGTAGTAATAGTAACTGATCCTCTCCTCTCATAATGTTATAGAGTAGTAGTAGTAATAGTAACTGATCCTCTCCTCTCATAATATTATAGAGTAATAGTGTAGTAGTAACTGATCCTCTCCTCTCATAATATTATAGAGTAGTAGTAATAGTAACTGATCCTCTCCTCTCATAATGTTATAGAGTAGTAGTAGTAATGGTAACTGATCCTCTCCTCTCATAATATTATAGAGTAATAGTAGTAGTAGTAACTGATCCTCTCCTCTCATAATGTTATAGAGTAGTAGTAGTAGTAGTAATGGTAACTGATCCTCTCCTCTCATAATGTTATATAGTAGTAGTAGTAGTAGTAATGGTAACTGATCCTCTCCTCTCATAATGTTATATAGTAGTAGTAGTAGTAGTAATAGTAACTGATCCTCTCCTCTCATAATGTTATAGAGTGGTAGTAATAGTAACTGATCCTCTCCTCTCATAATGTTATATAGTAGTAGTAGTAGTAGTAATAGTAACTGATCCTCTCCTCTCATAATATTATAGAGTAATAGTAGTAGTAGTAACTGATCCTCTCCTCTCATAATATTATAGAGTAGTAGTAGTAGTAATGGTAACTGATCCTCTCCTCTCATAATGTTATATAGTAGTAGTAGTAGTAGTAATGGTAACTGATCCTCTCCTCTCATAATATTATATAGTAGTAGTAGTAGTAGTAATGGTAACTGATCCTCTCCTCTCATAATATTATAGAGTAATAGTAGTAGTAGTAACTGATCCTCTCCTCTCATAATATTATAGAGTAGTAGTAGTAGTAATGGTAACTGATCCTCTCCTCTCATAATATTATAGAGTAATAGTAGTAGTAGTAACTGATCCTCTCCTCTCATAATATTATAGAGTAGTAGTAGTAGTAGTAACTGATCCTCTCCTCTCATAATATTATAGAGTAATAGTAGTAGTAGTAACTGATCCTCTCCTCTCATAATGTTATAGAGTAGTAGTAGTAACTGATCCTCTCCTCTCATAATGTTATAGAGTAGTAGCAGTAACTGACCCTCTACTCTCCTAATATTATAGAGTAGTAGTAGTAGTAACTGATCCTCTCCTCTCCTAATGTTATAGAGTAGTAGTAGTAACTGATCCTCTCCTCTCATAATGTTATAGAGTAGTAGCAGTAACTGACCCTCTACTCTCCTAATATTATAGAGTAGTAGTAGTAGTAACTGATCCTCTCCTCTCCTAATGTTATAGAGTAGTAGTAGTAACTGACCCTCTCCTCTCATAATGTTATATATTGGTAATATTAACTGATCCTCTCCTCTCATAATGTTATAGAGTAATAGTAGTAATAGTAACTGATCCTCTCCTCTCATAATGTTATAGAGTAATAGTAGTAATAGTAACTGATCCTCTCCTCTCATAATATTATAGAGTAATAGTAGTAATAGTAACTGATCCTCTCCTCTCATAATGTTATAGAGTAATAGAAGTAGTAGTAACTGATCCTCTCCTCTCATAATATTATAGAGTAGTCGTAGTAGTAGTAATAGTAACTGATCCTCTCCTCTCATAATATTATAGAGTAGTAGTAGTAGTCGTAATAGTAACTGATCCTCTCCTCTCCTAATGTTATAGAGTAATAGTAGTAGTAGTAACTGATCCTCTCCTCTCATAATATTATAGAGTAGTAGTAGTAGTCATAATAGTAACTGATCCTCTCCTCTCCTAATGTTATAGAGTAATAGTAGTAATAGTAACTGATCCTCTCCTCTCATAATGTTATAGAGTAGTAGTAGTAATAGTAACTGATCCTCTCCTCTCATAATATTATAGAGTAATAGTAGTAATAGTAACTGATCCTCTCCTCTCATAATATTATAGAGTAGTAGTAGTAGTCATAATAGTAACTGATCCTCTCCTCTCCTAATGTTATAGAGTAATAGTAGTAATAGTAACTGATCCTCTCCTCTCATAATGTTATAGAGTAGTAGTAGTAATAGTAACTGATCCTCTCCTCTCATAATATTATAGAGTAGTAGTAGTAATATTAACTGATCCTCTCCTCTCATAATATTATAGAGTAATAGTAGTAATAGTAACTGATCCTATCCTCTCCTAATATTATAGAGTAGTAGTAGTAGTAGTAATAGTAACTGATCCTCTCCTCTCATAATGTTATAGAGTAGTAGTAGTAGTAACTGACCCTCTACTCTCATAATATTATAGAGTAGTAGTAGTAGTAGTAATAGCAACTGATCCTCTCCTCTCATAATATTATAGAGTAGTAGTAGTAGTAATAGTAGTAGTAGTAACTGATCCTCTCCTCTCATAATGTTATAGAGTAGTAGTAGTAGTAACTGATCCTCTCCTCTCATAATATTATAGAGTAGTAGTAATAGTAATTGATCCTCTCCTCTCATAATATTATAGAGTAGTAATAGAAGTAACTGATCCTCTCCTCTCATAATATTATAGAGTAGTAGTAGTAATAGTAACTGATACTATCCTCTCCTAATATTATAGAGTAGTAGTAATAGTAATTGATCCTCTCCTCTCATAATATTATAGAGTAGTAGTAGTAATAGTAACTGATCCTCTCCTCTCATAATATTATAGAGTAGTAGTAGTAATAGTAACTGATCCTCTCCTCTCATAATATTATAGAGTAGTAGTAGTAGTAGTAACTGATCCTCTCCTCTCATAATATTATAGAGTAGTAGTAGTAGTAGTAACTGATCCTCTCCTCTCATAATATTATAGAGTAGTAGTAATAGTAATTGATCCTCTCCTCTCATAATATTATAGAGTAGTAATAGAAGTAACTGATCCTCTCCTCTCATAATATTATAGAGTAGTAGTAGTAATAGTAACTGATCCTATCCTCTCCTAATATTATAGAGTAGTAGTAATAGTAATTGATCCTCTCCTCTCATAATATTATAGAGTAGTAGTAGTAGTAATAGTAACTGATCCTCTCCTCTCATAATATTATAGAGTAATAGTAGTAGTAGTAACTGAACCTCTCCTCTCCTAATATTATAGAGTAGTAGTAGTAGTAGTAGCTGACCCTCTCCTCTCATAATGTTATAGAGTAGTAGTAGCAACTGATCCTCTCCTGTCATAAGGTTATAGAGTAATAGTAACTGATCCTCTCCTCTCATAATATTATAGAGTAGTAGTAGTAATAGTAACTGATCCTCTCCTCTCATAATGTTATAGAGTAGTAGTAGTAATAGTAACTGATCCTCTCCTCTCATAATGTTATAGAGTAGTAGTAGTAATAGTAACTGATCCTCTCCTCTCATAATGTTATAGAGTAGTAGTAGTAGTAGTAGTAACTGATCCTCTCCTCTCATAATGTTATAGAGTAATAGTAGTAGTAGTAACTGATCCTCTCCTCTCATAATATTATAGAGTAGTAGTAGTAGTAGTAACTGATCCTCTCCTCTCATAATATTATAGAGTAATAGTAGTAGTAGTAACTGATCCTCTCCTCTCATAATGTTATAGAGTAATAGTAGTAGTAGTAACTGATCCTCTCCTCTCATAATATTATAGAGTAGTAGTAGTAGTAGTAACTGATCCTCTCCTCTCATAATATTATAGAGTAATAGTGGTAGTAGTAACTGATCCTCTCCTCTCCTAATGTTATAGAGTAGTAGTAATAGTAACTGATCCTCTCCTCTCATAATATTATAGAGTAGTAGTGTAGTAGTAACTGATCCTCTCCTCTCCTAATGTTATAGAGTAGTAGTAATAGTAACTGATCCTCTCCTCTCATAATGTTATAGAGTAGTAGTAGTAATAGTAACTGATCCTCTCCTCTCATAATATTATAGAGTAATAGTGTAGTAGTAACTGATCCTCTCCTCTCATAATATTATAGAGTAGTAGTAGTAGTAGTAATAGTAACTGATCCTCTCCTCTCATAATATTATAGAGTAATAGTGTAGTAGTAACTGATCCTCTCCTCTCATAATATTATATAGTAGTAGTAGTAGTAGTAATGGTAACTGATCCTCTCCTCTCATAATATTATAGAGTAATAGTAGTATTAGTAACTGATCCTCTCCTCTCATAATATTATAGAGTAGTAGTAGTAATAGTAACTGATCCTCTCCTCTCATAATATTATAGAGTAGTAGTGGTAGTAGTAACTGATCCTCTCCTCTCCTAATGTTATAGAGTAGTAGTAATAGTAACTGATCCTCTCCTCTCATAATGTTATAGAGTAGTAGTAGTAATAGTAACTGATCCTCTCCTCTCATAATATTATAGAGTAATAGTGTAGTAGTAACTGATCCTCTCCTCTCATAATATTATAGAGTAGTAGTAGTAGTAATAGTAACTGATCCTCTCCTCTCATAATATTATAGAGTAATAGTGTAGTAGTAACTGATCCTCTCCTCTCATAATATTATATAGTAGTAGTAGTAGTAGTAATGGTAACTGATCCTCTCCTCTCATAATATTATAGAGTAATAGTAGTAATAGTAACTGATCCTCTCCTCTCATAATATTATAGAGTAGTAGTAGTAGTAACTGATCCTCTCCTCTCATAATATTATATAGTAGTAGTAGTAGTAGTAATGGTAACTGATCCTCTCCTCTCATAATATTATAGAGTAATAGTAGTATTAGTAACTGATCCTCTCCTCTCATAATATTATAGAGTAGTAGTAGTAATAGTAACTGATCCTCTCCTCTCATAATATTATAGAGTAATAGTGTAGTAGTAACTGATCCTCTCCTCTCATAATATTATAGAGTAATAGTAGTATTAGTAACTGATCCTCTCCTCTCATAATATTATAGAGTAGTAGTAGTAGTAGTAACTGATCCTCTCCTCTCATAATATTATAGAGTAGTAGTAGTAATAGTAACTGATCCTCTCCTCTCATAATATTATAGAGTAGTAGTAGTAGTAATGTAACTGATCCTCTCCTCTCATAATATTATAGAGTAATAGTAGTAGTAGTAACTGATCCTCTCCTCTCATAATATTATAGAGTAGTAGTAGTAGTAATGGTAACTGATCCTCTCCTCTCATAATATTATAGAGTAATAGTAGTAGTAGTAACTGATCCTCTCCTCTCCTAATATTATAGAGTAGTAGTAGTAGTAGTAATTGATCCTCTCCTCTCATAATGTTATAGAGTAGTTGTAGAATCTAATCCTATCCTATCCTAATGTTATAGAGTTCTTGTAGTAGTAGTAACTGACCCTCTCCTCTCATAATATTATAGAGTAATAGTAGTAGTAGTAACTGAACCTCTCCTCTCCTAATATTATAGAGTAGTAGTAGTAGTATTAACTGATCCTCTCCTCTCATAATATTATAGAGTAGTAGTAGTAGTAAATAGTAACTGATCCTCTCCTCTCCTAATGTTATAGAGTAATAGTAGTAATAGTAACTGATCCTCTCCTCTCATAATGTTATAGAGTAGTAGTAGTAATAGTAACTGATCCTCTCCTCTCATAATATTATAGAGTAGTAGTAGTAATAGTAACTGATCCTCTCCTCTCATAATGTTATAGAGTAGTAGTAGTAATAGTAACTGATCCTCTCCTCTCATAATATTATAGAGTAGTAGTAGTAATAGTAACTGATCCTCTCCTCTCCTAATATTATAGAGTAGTAGTAGTAGTAGTAGTAACTGATCCTCTCCTCTCATAATGTTATAGAGTAGTAGTAGTAATAGTAACTGATCCTCTCTACTCTCATAATGTTATAGAGTAGTAGTAGTAATAGCAACTGATCCTCTCCTCTCATAATATTATAGAGTAGTAGTAGTAATAGTAACTGATCCTCTCCTCTCATAATATTATAGAGTAGTAGTAGTAATAGTAACTGATCCTCTCCTCTCATAATATTATAGAGTAATAGTAGTAGTAGTTGATCCTCTCCTCTCATAATATTATAGAGTAGTAGTAGTAATAGTAACTGATCCTCTCCTCTCATAATATTATAGAGTAGTAGTAGTAGTAGTAGTAACTGATCCTCTCCTCTCATAATATTATAGAGTAATAGTAGTAGTAGTAACTGATCCTCTCCTCTCATAATATTATAGAGTAATAGTAGTAATAGCAACTGATCCTCTCCTCTCATAATATTATAGAGTAATAGTAGTAGTAGTAACTGATCCTCTCCTCTCATAATATTATAGAGTAGTAGTAATAGTAATTGATCCTCTCCTCTCATAATGTTATAGAGTAGTAGTAGTATAGTAACTGATCCTCTCCTCTCATAATATTATAGAGTAATAGTAGTAATAGTAACTGATCCTCTCCTCTCATAATGTTATAGAGTAGTAGTAGTAATAGTAATGGTAACTGATCCTCTCCTCTCATAATATTATAGAGTAGTAGTAGTAGTAATAGAAGTAACTGATCCTCTCCTCTCATAATGTTATAGAGTAATAGTAGTAATAGTAACTGATCCTCTCCTCTCATAATGTTATAGAGTAGTAGTAATAGTAACTGATCCTCTCCTCTCATAATATTATAGAGTAGTAGTAGTAATAGTAACTGATCCTCTCCTCTCATAATATTATAGAGTAATAGTAGTAGTAGTAACTGATCCTCTCCTCATAATATTATAGAGTAGTAGTAGTAGTAGTAACTGATCCTCTCCTCTCCTAATATTATAGAGTAGTAGTAGTAGTAATAGTAACTGATCCTCTCCTCTCATAATATTATAGTAGTAGTAGTAGTAGTAATGGTAACTGATCCTCTCCTCTCATAATATTATAGAGTAATAGTAGTAATAGTAACTGATCCTCTCCTCTCATAATATTATAGAGTAGTAGTAGTAATAGTAACTGATCCTCTCCTCTCATAATATTATAGAGTAGTAATAGAAGTAACTGATCCTCTCCTCTCATAATATTATAGAGTAGTAGTAGTAGTAGTAACTGATCCTCCCTCTCTAATATTATAGAGTAGTAGTAGTATAGTAACTGATCCTCTCCTCTCATAATGTTATAGAGTAGTAGTAATAGTAACTGATCCTCTCCTCTCATAATGTTATAGAGTAGTAGTAGTAGTAGTAACTGACCCTCTCCTCTCATAATATTATAGAGTAATAGTAGTAGTAGTAACTGATCCTCTCCTCTCCTAATGTTATAGAGTAGTAGTAGTAGTAACTGATCCTCTCCTCTCATAATGTTATAGAGTAGTAGCAGTAGTAGTAGTAGTAACTGATCCTCTCCTCTCATAATGTTATAGAGTAATAGTAGTAATAGTAACTGATCCTCTCCTCTCATAATGTTATAGAGTAATAGTAGTAAATAGTAACTGATCCTCTCCTCTCATAATGTTATAGAGTAATAGTAGTAGTAGTAACTGATCCTCTCCTCTCATAATATTATAGAGTAGTAGTAGTAGTAGTAACTGATCCTCTCCTCTCATAATATTATAGAGTAATAGTAGTAATAGTAACTGATCCTCTCCTCTCATAATATTATAGAGTAGTAAGTAGTAATAATAACTGATCCTCTCCTCTCATAATATTATAGAGTAGTAGTAGTAATAGTAACTGATCCTCTCCTCTCATAATATTATAGAGTAGTAGTAATAGTAACTGATCCTCTCCTCTCATAATATTATAGAGTAGTAGTAGTAGTAATAATAGTAACTGATCCTCTCCTCTCATAATGTTATAGAGTAATAGTAGTAATAGTAACTGATCCTCTCCTCTCATAATATTATAGAGTAGTAGTAGTAGTAGTAGCTGACCCTCTCCTCTCATAATATTATAGAGTAATAGTAGCAATAGTAACTGATCCTCTCCTCTCATAATGTTATAGGTTAGTAGTAGTAATAGTAACTGATCCTCTCCTCTCATAATATTATAGAGTAATAGTAGTAATAGTAACTGATCCTCTCCTCTCATAATGTTATAGAGTAGTAGTAGTAATAGTAACTGATCCTCTCCTCTCATAATGTTATAGAGTAGTAGTAGTAATAGTAACTGATCCTCTCCTCTCATAATGTTATAGAGTAGTAGTAGTAATAGTAACTGATCCTCTCCTCTCATAATATTATAGAGTAATAGTAGTAGTAGTAACTGATCCTCTCCTCTCATAATATTATAGAGTAATAGTAGTAGTAGTAACTGATCCTCTCCTCTCATAATATTATAGAGTAAGTAGTAGTAGTAGTAACTGATCCTCTCCTCTCATAATATTATAGAGTAGTAGTAGTAGTAGTAACTGATCCTCTCCTCTCATAATATTATAGAGTAGTAGTAGGTAGTAGTAACTGATCCTCTCCTCTCATAATATTATAGAGTAGTAGTAATAGTAACTGATCCTCTCCTCTCATAATATTATAGAGTAGTAGTAGTAGTAACTGATCCTCTCCTCTCATAATATTATAGAGTAGTAGTAGTAATAGTAACTGATCCTCTCCTCTCATAATATTATAGAGTAGTAGTAGTAATAGTAACTGATCCTCTCCTCTCATAATATTATAGAGTAATAGTGTAGTAGTAACTGATCCTCTCCTCTCATAATATTATAGAGTAGTAGTAGTAGTAGTAATAGTAACTGATCCTCTCCTCTCATAATATTATAGAGTAATAGTGTAGTAGTAACTGATCCTCTCCTCTCATAATATTATATAGTAGTAGTAGTAGTAGTAATGGTAACTGATCCTCTCCTCTCATAATATTATAGAGTAATAGTAGTATTAGTAACTGATCCTCTCCTCTCATAATATTATAGAGTAGTAGTAGTAATAGTAACTGATCCTATCCTCTCCTAATATTATAGAGTAGTAGTAATAGTAATTGATCCTCTCCTCTCATAATATTATAGAGTAGTAGTAGTAGTAATAGTAACTGATCCTCTCCTCTCATAATATTATAGAGTAATAGTAGTAGTAGTAACTGAACCTCTCCTCTCCTAATATTATAGAGTAGTAGTAGTAGTAGTAGCTGACCCTCTCCTCTCATAATGTTATAGAGTAGTAGTAGCAACTGATCCTCTCCTGTCATAAGGTTATAGAGTAATAGTAACTGATCCTCTCCTCTCATAATATTATAGAGTAGTAGTAGTAATAGTAACTGATCCTCTCCTCTCATAATGTTATAGAGTAGTAGTAGTAATAGTAACTGATCCTCTCCTCTCATAATGTTATAGAGTAGTAGTAGTAATAGTAACTGATCCTCTCCTCTCATAATGTTATAGAGTAGTAGTAGTAGTAGTAGTAACTGATCCTCTCCTCTCATAATGTTATAGAGTAATAGTAGTAGTAGTAACTGATCCTCTCCTCTCATAATATTATAGAGTAATAGTAGTAGTAGTAACTGATCCTCTACTCTCATAATGTTATAGAGTAATAGTAGTAGTAGTAACTGATCCTCTCCTCTCATAATATTATAGAGTAGTAGTAGTAGTAGTAACTGATCCTCTCCTCTCATAATATTATAGAGTAGTAGTAGTAGTAGTAACTGATCCTCTCCTCTCATAATATTATAGACTAATAGTGGTAGTAGTAACTGATCCTCTCCTCTCCTAATGTTATAGAGTAGTAGTAATAGTAACTGATCCTCTCCTCTCATAATATTATAGAGTAGTAGTGTAGTAGTAACTGATCCTCTCCTCTCCTAATGTTATAGAGTAGTAGTAATAGTAACTGATCCTCTCCTCTCATAATGTTATAGAGTAGTAGTAGTAATAGTAACTGATCCTCTCCTCTCATAATATTATAGAGTAATAGTGTAGTAGTAACTGATCCTCTCCTCTCATAATATTATAGAGTAGTAGTAGTAGTAGTAATAGTAACTGATCCTCTCCTCTCATAATATTATAGAGTAATAGTGTAGTAGTAACTGATCCTCTCCTCTCATAATATTATATAGTAGTAGTAGTAGTAGTAATGGTAACTGATCCTCTCCTCTCATAATATTATAGAGTAATAGTAGTATTAGTAACTGATCCTCTCCTCTCATAATATTATAGAGTAGTAGTAGTAATAGTAACTGATCCTCTCCTCTCATAATATTATAGAGTAGTAGTGGTAGTAGTAACTGATCCTCTCCTCTCCTAATGTTATAGAGTAGTAGTAATAGTAACTGATCCTCTCCTCTCATAATGTTATAGAGTAGTAGTAGTAATAGTAACTGATCCTCTCCTCTCATAATATTATAGAGTAATAGTGTAGTAGTAACTGATCCTCTCCTCTCATAATATTATAGAGTAGTAGTAGTAGTAATAGTAACTGATCCTCTCCTCTCATAATATTATAGAGTAATAGTGTAGTAGTAACTGATCCTCTCCTCTCATAATATTATATAGTAGTAGTAGTAGTAGTAATGGTAACTGATCCTCTCCTCTCATAATATTATAGAGTAATAGTAGTAATAGTAACTGATCCTCTCCTCTCATAATATTATAGAGTAGTAGTAGTAGTAACTGATCCTCTCCTCTCATAATATTATATAGTAGTAGTAGTAGTAGTAATGGTAACTGATCCTCTCCTCTCATAATATTATAGAGTAATAGTAGTATTAGTAACTGATCCTCTCCTCTCATAATATTATAGAGTAGTAGTAGTAATAGTAACTGATCCTCTCCTCTCATAATATTATAGAGTAATAGTGTAGTAGTAACTGATCCTCTCCTCTCATAATATTATAGAGTAATAGTAGTATTAGTAACTGATCCTCTCCTCTCATAATATTATAGAGTAGTAGTAGTAGTAGTAACTGATCCTCTCCTCTCATAATATTATAGAGTAGTAGTAGTAATAGTAACTGATCCTCTCCTCTCATAATATTATAGAGTAGTAGTAGTAGTAATGGTAACTGATCCTCTCCTCTCATAATATTATAGAGTAATAGTAGTAGTAGTAACTGATCCTCTCCTCTCATAATATTATAGAGTAGTAGTAGTAGTAATGGTAACTGATCCTCTCCTCTCATAATATTATAGAGTAATAGTAGTAGTAGTAACTGATCCTCTCCTCTCCTAATATTATAGAGTAGTAGTAGTAGTAGTAATTGATCCTCTCCTCTCATAATGTTATAGAGTAGTTGTAGAATCTAATCCTATCCTATCCTAATGTTATAGAGTTCTTGTAGTAGTAGTAACTGACCCTCTCCTCTCCTAATGTTATAGAGTAGTAGTAGTAGTCGTAATAGTAACTGATCCTCTCCTCTCCTAATGTTATAGAGTAATAGTAGTAGTAGTAACTGATCCTCTCCTCTCATAATATTATAGAGTAGTAGTAGTAGTCATAATAGTAACTGATCCTCTCCTCTCCTAATGTTATAGAGTAATAGTAGTAATAGTAACTGATCCTCTCCTCTCATAATGTTATAGAGTAGTAGTAGTAATAGTAACTGATCCTCTCCTCTCATAATATTATAGAGTAATAGTAGTAATAGTAACTGATCCTCTCCTCTCATAATGTTATAGAGTAGTAGTAGTAATAGTAACTGATCCTCTCCTCTCATAATATTATAGAGTAGTAGTAGTAATAGTAACTGATCCTATCCTCTCCTAATATTATAGAGTAGTAGTAGTAGTAGTAATAGTAACTGATCCTCTCCTCTCATAATGTTATAGAGTAGTAGTAGTAGTAACTGACCCTCTACTCTCATAATATTATAGAGTAGTAGTAGTAGTAGTAATAGCAACTGATCCTCTCCTCTCATAATATTATAGAGTAGTAGTAGTAGTAGTAACTGATCCTCTCCTCTCATAATATTATAGAGTAGTAGTAATAGTAATTGATCCTCTCCTCTCCTAATATTATAGAGTAGTAGTAATAGTAATTGATCCTCTCCTCTCATAATATTATAGAGTAGTAGTAGTAATAGTAACTGATCCTCTCCTCTCATAATATTATAGAGTAGTAGTAGTAGTAATAGTAACTGATCCTCTCCTCTCATAATATTATAGAGTAATAGTAGTAGTAGTAACTGATCCTCTCCTCTCCTAATATTATAGAGTAATAGTAGTAATAGCAACTGATCCTCTCCTCTCATAATATTATAGAGTAGTAGTAGTAGTAGTAACTGATCCTCTCCTCTCATAATATTATAGAGTAGTAGTAATAGTAATTGATCCTCTCCTCTCATAATATTATATAGTAGTAATAGAAGTAACTGATCCTCTCCTCTCATAATATTATAGAGTAGTAGTAGTAATAGTAACTGATACTATCCTCTCATAATATTATAGAGTAGTAGTAGTAGTAATAGAAGTAACTGATCCTCTCCTCTCATAATATTATAGAGTAATAGTAGTAATAGTAACTGATACTATCATCTCCTAATATTATAGAGTAGTAGTAATAGTAATTGATCCTCTCCTCTCATAATATTATAGAGTAGTAGTAGTAATAGTAACTGATCCTCTCCTCTCATAATATTATAGAGTAGTAGTAGTAGTAGTAACTGATCCTCTCCTCTCATAATGTTATAGAGTAATAGTAGTAGTAGTAACTGATCCTCTCCTCTCCTAATATTATAGAGTAATAGTAGTAATAGCAACTGATCCTCTCCTCTCATAATATTATAGAGTAGTAGTAGTAGTAGTAACTGATCCTCTCCTCTCATAATATTATAGAGTAATAGTAGTAATAGCAACTGATCCTCTCCTCTCATAATATTATAGAGTAGTAGTAGTAATAGTAATTGATCCTCTCCTCTCATAATATTATAGAGTAGTAATAGAAGTAACTGATCCTCTCCTCTCATAATATTATAGAGTAGTAGTAGTAATAGTAACTGATACTATCCTCTCCTAATATTATAGAGTAGTAGTAATAGTAATTGATCCTCTCCTCTCATAATATTATAGAGTAGTAGTAGTAATAGTAACTGATCCTCTCCTCTCATCATGTTATAGAGTAGTAGTAGTAGTAGTAACTGATCCTCTCCTCTCATAATGTTATAGAGTAATAGTAGTAGTAGTAACTGATCCTCTCCTCTCATAATGTTATAGAGTAGTAGTAGTAGTAATAGTAACTGATCCTCTCCTCTCCTAATGTTATAGAGTAATAGTAGTAGTAGTAACTGATCCTCTCCTCTCATAATGTTATAGAGTAATAGTAGTAATAGTAACTGATCCTCTCCTCTCATAATGTTATAGAGTAATAGTAGTAGTAGTAACTGATCCTCTCCTCTCATAATGTTATAGAGTAATAGTAGTAATAGTAACTGATCCTCTCCTCTCATAATGTTATAGAGTAGTAGTAGTAGTAGTAACTGATCCTCTCCTCTCATAATATTATAGAGTAGTAGTAGTAGTAATAGTAACTGACCCTCTCCTCTCATAATATTATAGAGTAGTAGTAGTAATAGTAACGGATCCTCTCCTCTCCTAATGTTATAGAGTAGTAGTAGTAACTGACCCTCTCCTCTCATAATGTTATATATTGGTAATATTAACTGATCCTCTCCTCTCATAATGTTATAGAGTAATAGTAGTAGTAATAGTAACTGACCCTCTCCTCTCATAATATTATAGAGTAGTAGCAGTAGTAATAGTAACTGATCCTCTCCTCTCATAATATTATAGAGTAATAGTAGTAGTAGTAGTAACTGATCCTCTCCTCTCATAATATTATAGAGTAGTAGCAGTAGTAATAGTAACTGATCCTCTCCTCTCATAATGTTATATATTGGTAATATTAACTGATCCTCTCCTCTCATAATGTTATAGAGTAGTAGTAGTAACTGACCCTCTCCTCTCATAATGTTATATATTGGTAATAGTAACTGATACTCTCCTCTCATAATATTTTAGAGTAGTAGTAGTAATAGTAACTGATCCACTCCTCTCATAATATTATAGAGTAGTAGTGGTAATAGTAACTGATATTCTCCTCTCATAATATTATAGAGTAGTAGTAGAAATAGTAACCGATCCTCTCCTCTCCTAATATTATAGAGTAGTAGTAGTAATAGTAACTGATCCTCTCCTCTCACAATATTATAGAGTAGTAGTAGTAATAGTAACTGATCCTCTCCTCTCATAATGTTATAGAGTAGTAGTAGAAACTGATCCTCTCCTCTCATAATATTATAGAGTAGTAGTAGTAATAGTAACGGATCCTCTCCTCTCCTAATGTTATAGAGTAGTAGCAGTAGTAATAGTAACTGATCCTCTCCTCTCATAATATTATAGAGTAGTAGCAGTAGTAATAGTAACTGATCCTCTCCTCTCATAATATTATAGAGTAGTAGCAGTAGTAATAGTAACTGATCCTCTCCTCTCATAATATTATAGAGTAGTAGTAGTAGTAACTGACCCTCTCCTCTCAAAATATTATAGAGTAGTAGTAGTAATAGTAACGGATCTTCTCCTCTCCTAATGTTATAGAGTAATAGTAGTAGTAGTAACTGATCCTCTCCTCTCATAATATTATAGAGTAATAGAAGTAGTAGTAACTGATCCTCTCCTCTCATAATATTATAGAGTAGTAGTAGTAAAAGTAACTGATCCTCTCCTCTCATAATATTATAGAGTAGTAGTAGTAGTAGTAGTAACTGATCCTCTCCTCTCATAATATTATAGAGTAGTAGCAGTAGTAATAGTAACTGATCCTCTCCTCTCATAATATTATAAAGTAGTAGTAGTAGTAGTAACT
Organism: Oncorhynchus nerka; assembly: GCF_034236695.1. Lineage (NCBI taxonomy): Eukaryota > Metazoa > Chordata > Actinopteri > Salmoniformes > Salmonidae > Oncorhynchus > Oncorhynchus nerka. The sequence goes on from NC_088418.1 coordinate 58,832,222, forward strand.
GATCCTCTCCTCTCATAATATTATAGAGTAGTAGCAGTAGTAATAGTAACTGATCCTCTCCTCTCATAATGTTATATATTGGTAATATTAACTGATCCTCTCCTCTCATAATGTTATAGAGTAGTAGTAGTAACTGACCCTCTCCTCTCATAATGTTATATATTGGTAATAGTAACTGATACTCTCCTCTCATAATATTTTAGAGTAGTAGTAGTAATAGTAACTGATCCACTCCTCTCATAATATTATAGAGTAGTAGTGGTAATAGTAACTGATATTCTCCTCTCATAATATTATAGAGTAGTAGTAGAAATAGTAACCGATCCTCTCCTCTCCTAATATTATAGAGTAGTAGTAGTAATAGTAACTGATCCTCTCCTCTCACAATATTATAGAGTAGTAGTAGTAATAGTAACTGATCCTCTCCTCTCATAATGTTATAGAGTAGTAGTAGAAACTGATCCTCTCCTCTCATAATATTATAGAGTAGTAGTAGTAATAGTAACGGATCCTCTCCTCTCCTAATGTTATAGAGTAGTAGCAGTAGTAATAGTAACTGATCCTCTCCTCTCATAATATTATAGAGTAGTAGTAGTAATAGTAACTGATCCTCTCCTCTCATAATATTATAGAGTAGTAGTAGTAATAGTAACTGATCTCTCTCCTCTCATAATATTATAGAGTAGTAGTAGTAGTAACTGACCCTCTCCTCTCAAAATATTATAGAGTAGTAGTAGTAATAGTAACGGATCTTCTCCTCTCCTAATGTTATAGAGTAATAGTAGTAGTAGTAACTGATCCTCTCCTCTCATAATATTATAGAGTAATAGAAGTAGTAGTAACTGATCCTCTCCTCTCATAATATTATAGAGTAGTAGTAGTAAAAGTAACTGATCCTCTCCTCTCATAATATTATAGAGTAGTAGTAGTAGTAGTAGTAACTGATCCTCTCCTCTCATAATATTATAGAGTAGTAGTAGTAATAGTAACTGATCCTCTCCTCTCATAATATTATAAAGTAGTAGTAGTAATAGTAACTGACCCTCTCCTCTCATAATATTATAGAGTAGTAGTAGTAATAGTAACGGATCCTCTCCTCTCATAATATTATAAAGTAGTAGTAGTAATAGTAACTGACCCTCTCCTCTCATAATATTATAGAGTAGTAATAGTAGTAGTAGTAACGGATCCTCTCCTCTCATAATATTATAGAGTAATAGTACTAGTAGTAACTGATCCTCTCCTCTCATAATATTATATAGAGTGGTAGTAATAGTAAAGGATCCTCTCCTCTCCTAATGTTATAGAGTAATAGTATTAGTAGTAACTGATCCTCTCCTCTCATAATATTATAGAGTGGTAGTAATAGTAACTGATCCTCTCCTCTCCTAATGTTATAGAGTAATAGTAGTAATAGTAACTGATCCTCTCCTCTCATAATGTTATAGAGTGGTAGTAATAGTAACTGATCCTCTCCTCTCATAATGTTATAGAGTAGTAGTAGTAATAGTAACTGATCCTCTCCTCTCATAATATTATAGAGTAGTAGTAGTAATAACTGATCCTCTCCTCTCCTAATGTTATAGAGTAGTAGTAGTAGTAGTAACTGATCCTCTCCTCTCATAATATTATAGAGTAGTAGTAGTAATAGTAACTGATCCTCTCCTCTCATAATGTTATAGAGTGGTAGTAATAGTAACTGATCCTCTCCTCTCCTAATGTTATAGAGTGGTAGTAATAGTAACTGATCCTCTCCTCTCATAATGTTATAAAGTAATAGTAGTAGTAGTAACTGATCCTCTCCTCTCCTAATGTTATAGAGTAATAGTAGTAGTAGTAACTGATCCTCTCCTCTCCTAATGTTATAGAGTAATAGTAGTAATAGTAACTGATCCTCTCCTCTCCTAATGTTATAGAGTAATAGTAGTAGTAGTAACTGATCCTCTCCTCTCATAATGTTATAGAGTAATAGTAGTAATAGTAACTGATCCTCTCCTCTCCTAATGTTATAGAGTAATAGTAGTAATAGTAACTGATCCTCTCCTCTCCTAATGTTATAGAGTAATAGTAGTAGTAGTAACTGATCCTCTCCTCTCATAATATTATAGAGTAGTAGCAGTAGTAATAGTAACTGATCCTCTCCTCTCATAATATTATAGAGTAGTAGTAGTAGTAAATGACCCTCTCCTCTCATAATAATATAGAGTAATAGTAGTAGTAGTAACTGATCCTCTCCTCTCATAATATTATAGAGTAGTAGTAGTAGTAATAGTAACTGATCCTCTCCTCTCATAATATTATAGAGTAGTAGTAGTAGTAACTGATCCTCTCCTCTCATAATATTATAGAGTAGTAGTAGTAGTAGTAGTAACTGATCCTCTCCTCTCATAATATTATAGAGTAGTAGTAGTAATAGTAACTGATCCTCTCCTCTCATAATATTATAAAGTAGTAGTAGTAATAGTAACTGACCCTCTCCTCTCATAATATTATAGAGTAGTAGTAGTAATAGTAACGGATCCTCTCCTCTCCTAATGTTATAGAGTAATAGTAGTAGTAGTAACTGATCCTCTACTCTCATAATATTACAGAGTAGTAGTAGTAGTAGTAACTGATCCTCTCCTCTCCTAATGTTATAGAGTAATAGTAGTAGTAGTACCTGATCCTCTCCTCTCATAATATTATAGAGTAGTATTAGTAGTAGTAACTGATCCTCTGCTCTCGTAATGTTATAGAGTAGTAGTAGTAGTAGTAACTGACCCTCTCCTCTCATAATGTTATAGATTAGTAGTAGTAATAGTAACGGAGCCTCTCCTCTCATAATATTATAGAGTAGTAGTGGTAATAGTAACTGATCCTCTCCTCTCATAATATTATAGAGTAGTAGTAGTAATAGTAAATGATCCTCCCCTCTCCTAATATTATAGAGTAGTAGTAGTAGTAACTGATCCTCTCCTCTCATAATGTTATAGAGTAGTAGTAGTAGTAACTGACCCTCTACTCTCCTAATGTTATAGAGTAGTAGTAGTAACTGACCCTCTCCTCTCATAATGTTATATATTGGTAATAGTAACTGATCCTCTCCTCTCATAATGTTATAGAGTAATAGTAGTAGTAGTAACTGATCCTCTCCTCTCATAATGTTATAGAGTAGTAGTAGTAGTAACTGATCCTCTCCTCTCATAATATTATAGAGTAGTAGTAATAGTAACTGATCCTCTCCTCTGATAATATTATAGAGTAGTAGTAGTAGTAACTGACCCTCTCCTCTCATAATATTATAGAGTAATAGTAGTAGTAGTAACTGATCCTCTCCTCTGATAATATTATAGAGTAGTAGTAGTAGTAACTGACCCTCTCCTCTCATAATATTATAGAGTAGTAGTAGTAATAGTAACGGATCTTCTCCTCTCCTAATGTTATAGAGTAATAGTAGTAGTAGTAACTGATCCTCTCCTCTCATAATATTATAGAGTAGTAGTAGTAGTAAATGACCCTCTCCTCTCATAATATTATAGAGTAATAGTAGTAGTAGTAACTGATCCTCTCCTCTCATAATATTATAGAGTAGTAGTAGTAATAGTAACTGATCCTCTCCTCTCATAATATTATAGAGTAGTAGTAGTAGTAGTAGTAACTGATCCTCTCCTCTCATAATATTATAGAGTAGTAGCAGTAGTAATAGTAACTGATCCTCTCCTCTCATAATATTATAAAGTAGTAGTAGTAGTAATAGTAACTGACCCTCTCCTCTCATAATATTATAGAGTAGTAGTAGTAATAGTAACGAATCCTCTCCTCTCCTAATGTTATAGAGTAATAGTAGTAGTAGTAACTGATCCTCTCCTCTCATAATGTTATAGAGTAGTAGTAGTAATAGTAACTGATCCTCTCCTCTCATAATATTATAGAGTAGTAGTAGTAGTAGTAACTGATCCTCTCCTCTCCTAATGTTATAGAGTAGTAGTGGTAATAGTAACTGATCCTCTCCTCTCATAATATTATAGAGTAGTAGTGGTAATAGTAACTGATCCTCTCCTCTCATAATATTATAGAGTAATAGTACTAGTAGTAACTGATCCTCTCCTCTCATAATATTATATAGAGTGGTAGTAATAGTAACGGATCCTCTCCTCTCCTAATGTTATAGAGTAATAGTATTAGTAGTAACTGATCCTCTCCTCTCATAATATTATAGAGTGGTAGTAATAGTAACTGATCCTCTCAGCTCCTAATGTTATAGAGTAATAGTAGTAATAGTAACTGATCCTCTCCTCTCCTAATGTTATAGAGTAATAGTAGTAATAGTAACTGATCCTCTCCTCTCATAATGTTATAGAGTAATAGTATTAGTAGTAACTGATCCTCTCCTCTCATAATGTTATAGAGTGGTAGTAATAGTAACTGATCCTCTCCTCTCATAATGTTATAGAGTAGTAGTAGTAATAGTAACTGATCCTCTCCTCTCATAATATTATAGAGTAGTAGTAATAGTAACTGATCCTCTCCTCTCCTAATGTTATAGAGTAGTAGTAGTAGTAGTAACTGATCCTCTCCTCTCCTAATATTATAGAGTAGTAGTAGTAATAGTAACTGATCCTCTCCTCTCATAATGTTATAGAGTGGTAGTAATAGTAACTGATCCTCTCCTCTCCTAATGTTATAGAGTGGTAGTAATAGTAACTGATCCTCTCCTCTCCTAATGTTATAGAGTAATAGTAGTAATAGTAACTGATCCTCTCCTCTCATAATGTTATAGAGTAGTAGTAGTAATAGTAACTGATCCTCTCCTCTCATAATATTATAGAGTAGTAGTAGTAATAGTAACTGATCCTCTCCTCTCCTAATGTTATAGAGTAATAGTAGTAATAGTAACTGATCCTCTCCTCTCATAATGTTATAGAGTAGTAGTAGTAATAGTAACTGATCCTCTCCTCTCCTAATGTTATAGAGTGGTAGTAATAGTAACTGATCCTCTCCTCTCATAATGTTATAGAGTAATAGTAGTAGTAGTAACTGATCCTCTCCTCTCCTAATGTTATAGAGTAATAGTAGTAGTAGTAACTGATCCTCTCCTCTCCTAATGTTATAGAGTAATAGTAGTAATAGTAACTGATCCTCTCCTCTCCTAATGTTATAGAGTAATAGTAGTAGTAGTAACTGATCCTCTCCTCTCATAATGTTATAGAGTAATAGTAGTAATAGTAACTGATCCTCTCCTCTCCTAATGTTATAGAGTAATAGTAGTAATAGTAACTGATCCTCTCCTCTCCTAATGTTATAGAGTAATAGTAGTAGTAGTAACTGATCCTCTCCTCTCATAATATTATAGAGTAGTAGCAGTAGTAATAGTAACTGATCCTCTCCTCTCATAATATTATAGAGTAGTAGTAGTAGTAAATGACCCTCTCCTCTCATAATAATATAGAGTAATAGTAGTAGTAGTAACTGATCCTCTCCTCTCATAATATTATAGAGTAGTAGTAGTAATAGTAACTGATCCTCTCCTCTCATAATATTATAGAGTAGTAGTAGTAATAATAGTAACTGATCCTCTCCTCTCATAATATTATAGAGTAGTAGTAGTAGTAGTATTAACTGATCCTCTCCTCTCATAATATTATAGAGTAGTAGTAGTAGTAATAGTAACTGATCCTCTCCTCTCATAATATTATAGAGTAGTAGTAGTAGTAATAGTAACTGATCCTCTCCTCTCATAATATTATAGAGTAGTAGTAGTAGTAGTAACTGATCCTCTCCTCTCATAATATTATAGAGTAGTAGTAGTAGTAATAGTAACTGATCCTCTCCTCTCATAATATTATAGAGTAGTAGTAGTAGTAATAGTAACTGATCCTCTCCTCTCATAATATTATAGAGTAGTAGTAGTAGTAGTAGTAACTGATCCTCTCCTCTCATAATATTATAGAGTAGTAGCAGTAGTAATAGTAACTGATCCTCTCCTCTCATAATATTATAAAGTAGTAGTAGTAATAGTAACTGACCCTCTCCTCTCATAATATTATAGAGTAGTAGTAGTAATAGTAACGGATCCTCTCCTCTCCTAATGTTATAGAGTAATAGTAGTAGTAGTAACTGATCCTCTCCTCTCATAATATTATAGAGTAGTAGTAGTAGTAGTAACTGATCCTCTCCTCTCCTAATGTTATAGAGTAGTAGTGGTAATAGTAACTGATCCTCTCCTCTCATAATATTATAGAGTAGTAGTGGTAATAGTAACTGATCCTCTCCTCTCATAATATTATAGAGTAGTAGTAGTAATAGTAACGGATCCTCTCCTCTCATAATATTATAGAGTAATAGTATTAGTAGTAACTGATCCTCTCCTCTCATAATATTATAGAGTAGTAGTAGTAATAGTAACTGATCCTCTCCTCTCCTAATGTTATAGAGTAATAGTAGTAATAGTAACTGATCCACTCCTCTCATAATATTATAGAGTGGTAGTAATAGTAACTGATCCTCTCCTCTCATAATGTTATAGAGTGGTAGTAATAGTAACTGATCCTCTCCTCTCATAATGTTATAGAGTGGTAGTAATAGTAACTGATCCTCTCCTCTCATAATGTTATAGAGTAGTAGTAGTAATAGTAACTGATCCTCTCCTCTCATAATATTATAGAGTAATATAGTAGTAATAGTAACTGATCCTCTCCTCTCCTAATGTTATAGAGTAGTAGTAGTAGTAACTGATCCTCTCCTCTCATAATGTTATAGAGTAATAGTAGTAGTAGTAACTGATCCTCTCCTCTCATAATGTTATAGAGTAGTAGTAGTAGTAACTGATCCTCTCCTCTCATAATATTATAGAGTGGTAGTAATAGTAACTGATCCTCTCCTCTGATAATATTATAGAGTAGTAGTAGTAGTAACTGACCCTCTCCTCTCATAATATTATAGAGTAATAGTAGTAGTAGTAACTGATCCTCTCCTCTGATAATATTATAGAGTAGTAGTAGTAGTAACTGACCCTCTCCTCTCATAATATTATAGAGTAGTAGTAGTAATAGTAACCCTCTCCTCTCCTAATGTTATAGAGTAATAGTAGTAGTAGTAACTGATCCTCTCCTCTCATAATATTATAGAGTAGTAGTAGTAGTAAATGACCCTCTCCTCTCATAATATTATAGAGTAGTAGTAGTAATAGTAACGGATCTTCTCCTCTCCTAATGTTATAGAGTAATAGTAGTAGTAGTAACTGATCCTCTCCTCTCATAATATTATAGAGTAGTAGTAGTAATAGTAACTGATCCTCTCCTCTCATAATATTATAGAGTAGTAGTAGTAGTAGTAGTAACTGATCCTCTCCTCTCATAATATTATAGAGTAGTAGTAGTAGTAACTGATCCTCTCCTCTCATAATATTATAGAGTAGTAGTAGTAATAGTAACTGACCCTCTCCTCTCATAATGTTATAGAGTAGTAGTAATAGTAACTGAATCCTCTCCTCTCCTAATGTTATAGAGTAATAGTAGTAGTAGTAACTGATCCTCTCCTCTCATAATGTTATAGAGTAGTAGTAGTAATAGTAACTGATCCTCTCCTCTCATAATATTATAGAGTAGTAGTAGTAGTAGTAACTGATCCTCTCCTCTCCTAATGTTATAGAGTAGTAGTGGTAATAGTAACTGATCCTCTCCTCTCATAATATTATAGAGTAGTAGTGGTAATAGTAACTGATCCTCTCCTCTCATAATATTATAGAGTAATAGTACTAGTAGTAACTGATCCTCTCCTCTCATAATATTATATAGAGTGGTAGTAATAGTAACGGATCCTCTCCTCTCCTAATGTTATAGAGTAATAGTATTAGTAGTAACTGATCCTCTCCTCTCATAATATTATAGAGTGGTAGTAATAGTAACTGATCCTCTCAGCTCCTAATGTTATAGAGTAATAGTATTAGTAGTAACTGATCCTCTCCTCTCATAATATTATAGAGTGGTAGTAATAGTAACTGATCCTCTCCTCTCCTAATGTTATAGAGTAATAGTAGTAATAGTAACTGATCCTCTCCTCTCATAATGTTATAGAGTAATAGTATTAGTAGTAACTGATCCTCTCCTCTCATAATGTTATAGAGTAGTAGTAATAGTAACTGATCCTCTCCTCTCATAATGTTATAGAGTGGTAGTAATAGTAACTGATCCTCTCCTCTCATAATGTTATAGAGTAGTAGTAGTAATAGTAACTGATCCTCTCCTCTCATAATGTTATAGAGTAGTAGTAATAGTAACTGATCCTCTCCTCTCCTAATGTTATAGAGTAGTAGTAGTAAGTAACTGATCCTCTCCTCTCCTAATATTATAGAGTAGTAGTAGTAACTGACCCTCTCCTCTCATAATGTTATAGAGTAGTAGTAGTAACTGATCCTCTCCTCTCCTAATGTTATAGAGTGGTAGTAATAGTAACTGATCCTCTCCTCTCCTAATGTTATAGAGTGGTAGTAATAGTAACTGATCCTCTCCTCTCATAATGTTATAGAGTAGTAGTAGTAATAGTAACTGATCCTTCTCCTCTCATAATGTTATAGAGTAATAGTAGTAATAGTAACTGATCCTCTCCTCTCCTAATGTTATAGAGTAATAGTAGTAATAGTAACTGATCCTCTCCTCTCATAATGTTATAGAGTAGTAGTAGTAATAGTAACTGATCCTCTCCTCTCCTAATGTTATAGAGTAGTAGTAATAGTAACTGATCCTCTCCTCTCATAATGTTATAGAGTAATAGTAGTAGTAGTAACTGATCCTCTCCTCTCTAATGTTATAGAGTAATAGTAGTAGTAGTAACTGATCCTCTCCTCTCCTAATGTTATAGAGTAATAGTAGTAATAGTAACTGACCCTCTCCTCTCCTAATGTTATAGAGTAATAGTAGTAGTAGTAACTGATCCCTCTCCTCTCATAATGTTATAGAGTAGTAGTAGTAATAGTAACTGATCCTCTCCTCTCCTAATGTTATAGAGTAATAGTAGTAATAGTAACTGATCCTCTCCTCTCCTAATGTTATAGAGTAATAGTAGTAGTAGTAACTGATCCTCTCCTCTCATAATGTTATAGAGTAGTAGCAGTAGTAATAGTAACTGATCCTCTCCTCTCATAATGTTATAGAGTAGTAGTAGTAGTAACTGACCCTCCTCTCCTCTCATAATGTTATAGAGTAATAGTAGTAGTAGTAACTGATCCTCTCCTCTCATAATATTATAGAGTAGTAGTAGTAATAGTAACTGATCCTCTCCTCTCCTAATGTTATAGAGTAGTAGTAGTAATAGTAACTGATCCTCTCCTCTCATAATGTTATAGAGTAGTAGTAGTAGTAGTAACTGATCCTCTCCTCTCATAATGTTATAGAGTAGTAGTAGTAATAGTAACTGATCCTCTCCTCTCCTAATGTTATAGAGTAGTAGTAGTAATAGTAACTGATCCTCTCCTCTCATAATGTTATAGAGTAGTAGTAGTAATGTAACTGATCCTCTCCTCTCATAATGTTATAGAGTAGTAGTAGTAGTATAGTAACTGATCCTCTCCTCTCATAATGTTATAGAGTAGTAGTAGTAGTAATAGTAACTGATCCTCTCCTCTCATAATGTTATAGAGTAGTAGTAGTAGTAGTAGTAGTAACTGACCTCTCCTCTCATAATGTTATAGAGTAGTAGTAGTAATAGTAACTGATCCTCTCCTCTCATAATGTTATAGAGTAGTAGTAGTAATAGTAACTGACCCTCTCCTCTCATAATGTTATAGAGTAGTAGTAGTAATAGTAACTGATCCTCTCCTCTCATAATGTTATAGAGTAATAGTAGTAGTAGTAACTGATCCTCTCCTCTCATAATATTATAGAGTAGTAGTAGTAGTAACTGATCCTCTCCTCTCATAATGTTATAGAGTAGTAGTAGTAATAGTAACTGATCCTCTCCTCTCATAATGTTATAGAGTAGTAGTAGTAGTAACTGACCCTCTCCTCTCATAATATTATAGAGTAGTAGTAGTAGTAGTAGTAACTGATCCTCTCCTCTCCTAATGTTATAGAGTAGTAGTAGTAATAGTACTGATCCTCTCCTCTCATAATGTTATAGAGTAGTAGTAGTAATAGTAACTGACCCTCTCCTCTCATAATGTTATAGAGTAGTAGTAGTAATAGTAACTGATCCTCTCCTCTCATAATGTTATAGAGTAATAGTAGTAGTAGTAACTGATCCTCTCCTCTCATAATATTATAGAGTAGTAGTAGTAATAGTAACTGATCCTCTCCTCTCCTAATGTTATAGAGTGGTAGTAATAGTAACTGATCCTCTCCTCTCATAATGTTATAGAGTAGTAGTAATAGTAACTGACCCTCTCTCTCATAATGTTATAGAGTAGTAGTAATAGTAACTGACCCTCTCCTCTCATAATGTTATAGAGTAATAGTAGTAGTAGTAACTGATCCTCTCCTCTCATAATGTTATAGAGTAGTAGTAGTAGTAGTAGTAACTGATCCTCTCCTCTCATAATATTATAGAGTAATATAGTAGTAATAGTAACTGATCCTCTCCTCTCCTAATGTTATAGAGTAGTAGTAGTAGTAACTGATCCTCTCCTCTCATAATGTTATAGAGTAATAGTAGTAGTAGTAACTGATCCTCTCCTCTCATAATGTTATAGAGTAATAGTAGTAGTAGTAACTGATCCTCTCCTCTCCTAATATTATAGAGTAGTAGTAGTAATAGTAACTGATCCTCTCCTCTCATAATGTTATAGAGTAGTAGTGGTAATAGTAACTGATCCTCTCCTCTCCTAATGTTATAGAGTAATAGTAGTAATAGTAACTGATAATGTTATAGAGTAGTAGTAATAGTAACTGATCCTCTCCTCTCCTAATGTTATAGAGTAATAGTAGTAATAGTAACTGATCCTCTCCTCTCCTAATGTTATAGAGTAATAGTAGTAATAGTAACTGATCCTCTCCTCTCCTAATGTTATAGAGTAGTAGTAATAGTAACTGATCCTCTCCTCTCCTAATGTTATAGAGTAGTAATAGTAGTAATAGTAACTGACCTCTCCTCTCCTAATGTTATAGAGTAATAGTAGTAATAGTAACTGATCCCTCTCCTCATAATGTTATAGAGTGTAGTAATAGTAACTGATCCTCTCCTCTCCTAATGTTATAGAGTAGTAGTAATAGTAACTGATCCTCTCCTCTCATAATGTTATAGAGTAATAGTAGTAATAGTAACTGATCCTCTCCTCTCCTAATGTTATAGAGTAGTAGTAGTAACTGATCCTCTCCTCTCCTAATGTTATAGAGTAATAGTAGTAATAGTAACTGACCTCTCCTCTCCTAATGTTATAGAGTAATAGTAGTAGTAGTAACTGATCCTCTCCTCTCATAATGTTATAGAGTAATAGTAGTAATAGTAACTGATCCTCTCCTCTCCTAATGTTATAGAGTAGTAGTAATAGTAACTGATCCTCTCCTCTCCTAATGTTATAGAGTAATAGTAGTAGTAGTAACTGATCCTCTCCTCTCATAATGTTATAGAGTAGTAGTAGTAATAGTAACTGATCCTCTCCTCTCATAATGTTATAGAGTAGTAGTAGTAGTAAATGACCCTCTCCTCTCATAATGTTATAGTAGTAGTAGTAACTGATCCTCTCCTCTCATAATATTATAGAGTAGTAGTAGTAATAGTAACTGATCCTCTCCTCTCATAATATTATAGAGTAGTAGTAGTAGTAGTAACTGATCCTCTCCTCTCATAATATTATAGAGTAGTAGTAGTAATAGTAACTGATCCTCTCCTCTCATAATGTTATAGAGTAGTAGTAGTAATAGTAACTGATCCTCTCCTCTCATAATGTTATAGAGTAGTAGTAGTAATAGTAACGGATCCTCTCCTCTCCTAATGTTATAGAGTAATAGTAGTAGTAGTAACTGATCCTCTCCTCTCATAATATTATAGAGTAGTAGTAGTAATAGTAACTGATCCTCTCCTCTCCTAATGTTATAGAGTAATAGTAGTAATAGTAACTGATCCACTCCTCTCATAATATTATAGAGTGGTAGTAATAGTAACTGATCCTCTCCTCTCATAATGTTATAGAGTGGTAGTAATAGTAACTGATCCTCTCCTCTCATAATGTTATAGAGTAGTAGTAGTAATAGTAACTGATCCTCTCCTCTCATAATATTATAGAGTAATATAGTAGTAATAGTAACTGATCCTCTCCTCTCCTAATGTTATAGAGTAGTAGTAGTAGTAACTGATCCTCTCCTCTCATAATGTTATAGAGTAATAGTAGTAGTAGTAACTGATCCTCTCCTCTCATAATGTTATAGAGTAGTAGTAGTAATAGTAACTGATCCTCTCCTCTCATAATGTTATAGAGTAGTAGTAATAGTAACTGATCCTCTCCTCTCCTAATGTTATAGAGTAGTAGTAATAGTAACTGATCCTCTCCTCTCCTAATGTTATAGAGTAATAGTAGTAGTAGTAACTGATCCTCTCCTCTCCTAATGTTATAGAGTAGTAGTAGTAATAGTAACTGATCCTCTCCTCTCATAATGTTATAGAGTAGTAGTAGTAATAGTAACTGATCCTCTCCTCTCCTAATGTTATAGAGTAATAGTAGTAATAGTAACTGATCCTCTCCTCTCCTAATGTTATAGAGTAATAGTAGTAGTAGTAACTGATCCTCTCCTCTCATAATGTTATAGAGTAATAGTAGTAATAGTAACTGATCCTCTCTCTCTAATGTTATAGAGTAATAGTAGTAATAGTAACTGATCCTCTCCTCTCCTAATGTTATAGAGTAATAGTAGTAGTAGTAACTGATCCTCTCCTCTCATAATGTTATAGAGTAGTAGCATAGTAATAGTAACTGACCCTCTCCTCTCATAATGTTATAGAGTAGTAGTAGTAGTAACTGACCCTCTCCTCTCATAATGTTATAGAGTAATAGTAGTAGTAACTGATCCTCTCCTCTCATAATGTTATAGAGTAGTAGTAGTAATAGTAACTGATCCTCTCCTCTCATAATGTTATAGAGTAGTAGTAGTAATAGTAACTGATCCTCTCCTCTCATAATGTTATAGAGTAGTAGTAGTAATAGTAACTGATCCTCTCCTCTCATAATATTATAAAGTAGTAGTAGTAGTAACTGATCCCTCTCCTCTCATAATGTTATAGAGTAGTAGTAGTAATAGTAACTGATCCTCTCTCCTCTCTCTCCTAATGTTATAGAGTAGTAGTAGTAATAGTAACTGATCCTCTCCTCTCAAATGTTATAGAGTAGTAATAGTAGTAGTAACTGACCTCTCCTCTCATAATGTTATAGAGTAGTAGTAGTAGTAACTGACCCTCTCCTCTCATAATGTTATAGAGTAATAGTAGTAGTAGTAACTGACCCTCTCCTCTCATAATGTTATAGAGTAGTAGTAGTAATAGTAACTGACCCTCTCCTCTCATAATGTTATAGTAGTAGTAGTAGTAGTAACTGACCCTCTCCTCTCATAATGTTATAGAGTAGTAGTAGTAACTGATCCTCTCCTCTCATAATGTTATAGAGTAGTAGTAGTAATAGTAACTGATCCTCTCCTCTCCTAATGTTATAGAGTAATAGTAGTAATAGTAACTGATCCTCTCCTCTCATAATATTATAGAGTAGTAGTAGTAATAGTAACTGATCCTCTCCTCTCATAATGTTATAGAGTAGTAGTAGTAATAGTAACTCTCCTCTCCTCTCATAATAGTATAGAGTAGTTATAGTAGTAATAGTAACTGATCCTCTCCTCTCATAATGTTATAGAGTAATAGTAGTAGTAACTGATCCTCTCCTCTCATAATGTTATAGAGTAGTAGTAATAGTAACTGATCCTCTCCTCTCATAATGTTATAGAGTAGTAGTAGTAGTAACTGATATAATGTTATAGAGTGTAGTAATAGTAACTGATCCTCTCCTCTCAAATGTTATAGAGTAGTAGTAGTAATAGTAACTGATCCTCTCCTCTCATAATGTTATAGAGTAGTAGTAGTAGTAACTGATCCTCTCCTCTCATAATGTTATAGAGTAGTAGTAGTAATAGTAACTGATCCTCTCCTCTCATAATGTTATAGAGTAGTAGTAGTAATAGTAACTGATCCTCTCCTCTCATAATGTTATAGAGTAGTAGTAGTAATAGTAACTGATCCTCTCCTCTCATAATGTTATAGAGTAGTTAGAAGTAGTAGTAGTAACTGACCTCTCCTCTCATAATGTTATAGAGTAGTAGTAATAGTAACTGATCCTCTCCTCTCATAATGTTATAGAGTAGTAGTAATAGTAACTGATCCTCTCCTCTCATAATGTTATAGAGTAATAGTAGTAGTAGTAACTGACCTCTCCTCTCCTAATGTTATAGAGTAATAGTAGTAGTAGTAACTGACCCTCTCCTCTCCTAATGTTATAGAGTAATAGTAGTAATAGTAACTGATCCTCTCCTCTCCTAATGTTATAGAGTAATAGTAGTAATAGTAACTGACCTCTCCTCTCATAATGTTATAGAGTAATAGTAGTAATAGTAACTGATCCTCTCCTCTCCTAATGTTATAGAGTAATAGTAGTAATAGTAACTGATCCTCTCCTCTCCTAATGTTATAGAGTAGTAGTAGTAGTAACTGATCCTCTCCTCTCATAATATTATAGAGTAGTAGCAGTAGTAATAGTAACTGATCCTCTCCTCTCATAATATTATAGAGTAGTAGTAGTAATAAATGACCCTCTCCTCTCATAATAATATAGAGTAATAGTAGTAGTAGTAACTGATCCTCTCCTATCATAATATTATAGAGTAGTAGAAGTAATAGTAACTGATCCTCTCCTCTCATAATGTTATAGAGTGGTAGTAATAGTAACTGATCCTCTCCTCTCCTAATGTTATAGAGTAATAGTAGTAACTGACCCTCTACTCTCATAATATTATAGAGTAGTAGCAGTAGTAATAGTAACTGATCCTCTCCTCTCATAATGTTATAGAGTAGTAGTAGTAGTAACTGATCCTCTCCTCTCATAATATTATAGAGTAGTAGCAGTAGTAGTAGTAACTGATCCTCTCCTCTCATAATATTATATAGTAGCAGTAGTAATAGTAACTGATCCTCTCCTCTCATAATGTTATAGAGTAGTAGTAGTAGTAACTGATCCTCTCCTCTCATAATATTATAGAGTAGTAGCAGTAGTAGTAGTAACTGATCCTCTCCTCTCATAATATTATAGAGTAGTAGTAGTAGTAACTGATCCTCTCCTCTCATAATATTATAGAGTAGTAGCAGTAATAATAGTAACTGATCCTCTCCTCTCATAATATTATAGAGTAGTAGTAGTAATAGTAACTGACCCTCTCCTCTCATAATGTTATAGAGTAGTAGTAGTAACTAACTGACCTCTCCTCTCCTAATGTTATAGAGTAATAGTAGTAGTAGTAACTGACCCTCTCCTCTCATAATGTTATAGAGTAGTAGTAATAGTAACTGACCCTCTCCTCTCATAATATTATAGAGTAGTAGTAGTAATAGTAACTGACCCTCTCCTCTCAGAGTAATATTATAGAGTAATAGTAGTAGTAGTAACTGACCTCTCCTCTCATAATATTATAGAGTAGTAGTAATAGTAACTGACCCTCTCCTCTCCTAATGTTATAGAGTAATAGTAGTAGTAGTAACTGACCCTCTCCTCTCATAATGTTATAGAGTGGTAGTAGTAGTAACTGATCCTCTCCTCTCCTAATGTTATAGAGTAGTAGTAGTAATAGTAACTGACCCTCTCCTCTCATAATGTTGTTATAGAGTAGTAATAGTAACTGATCCTCTCCTCTCTAATGTTATAGAGTAGTAGTAATAGTAACTGACCCTCTCCTCTCATAATGTTATAGAGTAGTAATAGTAACTGACCTCTCTCTCATAATGTTATAGAGTAGTAGTAGTAATAGTAACTGACCCTCTCCTCTCCTAATGTTATAGAGTAGTAGTAGTAACTAGTAACCCTCTCCTCTCATAATGTTATAGAGTAATAGTAGTAGTAAACTGACCCTCTCCTCTCCTAATGTTATAGAGTAGTATTAGTAGTAACTGATCCTCTCCTCTCATAATGTTATAGAGTAGTAGTAATAGTAACTGACCCTCTCCTCTCCTAATGTTATAGAGTAATAGTAGTAGTAACTGACCCTCTCCTCTCATAATGTTATAGAGTAGTAATAATAGTAACTGATCCTCTCCTCTCATAATGTTATAGAGTAGTAGTAGTAGTAACTGACCCTCTCCTCTCATAATGTTATAGAGTAATAGTAGTAATAGTAACTGACCCTCTCCTCTCCTAATGTTATAGAGTAGTAGTAGTAACTGACCTCTCCTCTCATAATGTTATAGAGTAGTAATAGTAACTGACCTCTCCTCTCATAATGTTATAGAGTGGTAGTAATAGTAACTGACCCTCTCCTCTCATAATGTTATAGAGTAGTAGTAGTAATAGTAACTGACCCTCTCCTCTCATAATGTTATAGAGTATTAGTAGTAATAGTAACTGATCCTCTCCTCTCATAATGTTATAGAGTAGTAGTAGTAACTAACTGACCTCTCCTCTCCTAATGTTATAGAGTAGAGTAGTAATAGTAACTGACCCTCTCCTCTCATAATGTTATAGAGTAGTAGTAGTAGTAACTGACCCTCTCCTCTCCTAATGTTATAGAGTAGTAGTAGTAGTAACTGACCCTCTCCTCTCCTAATGTTATAGAGTAGTAGTAGTAACTGACCCTCTCCTCTCCTAATGTTATAGAGTAGTAGTAGTAGTAACTGACCCTCTCCTCTCATAATGTTATAGAGTAGTAATAGTAACTGACCCTCTCCTCTCCTAATGTTATAGTAGTAGTAGTAGTAACTGACCTCTCCTCTCATAATGTTATAGAGTAGTAGTAGTAATAGTAACTGACCCTCTCCTCTCATAATGTTATAGAGTAGTAGTAGTAGTAAATGACCCTCTCCTCTCATAATGTTATAGAGTAATAGTAGTAGTAGTAACTGACCCTCTCCTCTCATAATGTTATAGAGTAGTAGTAGTAACTGATCCTCTCCTCTCATAATGTTATAGAGTAGTAGTAGTAGTAACTGACCCTCTCCTCTCCTAATGTTATAGAGTAATAGTAGTAGTAACTGACCCTCTCCTCTCATAATGTTATAGAGTATAGAGTAGTAGTTATAGTAGTAGTAATAGTAACTGACCTCTCCTCTCATAATGTTATAGAGTAGTAGTAGTAGTAACTGACCCTCTCCTCTCATAATGTTATAGAGTAGTAGTAGTAGTAGTAGTAACTGACCTCTCCTCTCATAATATTATATAGTAGTTTTAGTAGTAATAGTAACTGACCCTCTCCTCTCATAATGTTATAGAGTAGTAGTAGTAGTAACTGAGAGTAGTAGTAGTAGACCCTCTCCTCTCATAATGTTATAGAGTAGTAGTAACTGACCCTCTCCTCTCATAATGTTATAGAGTAGTAGTAGTAGTAACTGATCCTCTCCTCTCATAATGTTATAGAGTAGTAAATGTTAATAATAGTAGTAGTAGTAACTGACCCTCTCCTCTCATAATGTTATAGAGTAGTAGTAGTAATAGTAACTGACCCTCTCCTCTCATAATGTTATAGAGTAGTAGTAGTAGTAACTGACCTCTCCTCTCCTAATGTTATAGAGTAGTAGTAGTAACTGACCCTCTCCTCTCATAATGTTATAGAGTAGTAGTAGTAATAGTAACTGATCCTCTCCTCTCATAATATTATAGAGTAGTAGTAGTAATAGTAACTGACCCTCTCCTCTCATAATGTTATAGAGTAATAGTAGTAGTAACTGACCCTCTCCTCTCATAATGTTATAGAGAGTAGTAATAGTAACTGACCCTCTCCTCTCCTAATGTTATAGAGTAATAGTAGTAGTAGTAACTGACCCTCTCCTCTCATAATGTTATAGAGTAGTAGTAGTAACTGATCCTCTCCTCTCCTAATGTTATAGAGTAGTAGTAGTAATAGTAACTGACCCTCTCCTCTCATAATGTTATAGAGTAGTAGTAATAGTAACTGACCCTCTCCTCTCATAATGTTATAGAGTAGTAGTAATAGTAACTGACCTCTCCTCTCATAATGTTATAGAGTGTAGTAATAGTAACTGACCCTCTCCTCTCCTAATGTTATAGAGTAGTAGTAGTAATAGTAACCCTCTCCTCTCCTAATGTTATAGAGTAATAGTAGTAATAGTAACTGACCCTCTCCTCTCATAATGTTATAGAGTAATAGTAGTAATAGTTAACCCTCTCCTCTCCTAATGTTATAGAGTAGTAGTAGTAGTAACTGACCCTCTCCTCTCATAATGTTATAGAGTAGTAGTAATAGTAACTGACCCTCTCCTCTCCTAATGTTATAGAGTAGTAGTAGTAGTAACTGACCCTCTCCTCTCATAATGTTATAGAGTGGTAGTAATAGTAACTGACCCTCTCCTCTCATAATGTTATAGAGTAGTAGTAGTAGTAGTAACTGACCCTCTCCTCTCATAATGTTATAGAGTAGTAGTAGTAACTGACCCTCTCCTCTCATAATGTTATAGAGTAGTAGTAGTAACTGACCCTCTCCTCTCATAATGTTATAGAGTAGTAGTAATAGTAACTGATCCCTCTCCTCTCAATGTTATAGAGTAGTAGTAGTAGTAACTGACCCTCTCCTTTTCCAGCTGGGTCCTCTGTCAGGCCCAAAGTGTCTCTGCCCCCCCGTCCTCTCATAATGTTATAGAGTAGTAGTAGTAACTGACCCTCTCCTCTCCTAATGTTATAGAGTAGTAGTAACTGACCCTCTCCTAATGTTATAGAGTAGTAGTAGTAGTAACTGACCCTCTCCTCTCATAATGTTATAGAGTAGTAGTAGTAACTGACCCTCTCCTCTCCTAATGTTATAGAGTAGTAGTAGTAGTAACTGACCCTCTACTCTCCTAATGTTATAGAGTAGTAGTAGTAGTAACTGACCCTCTCCTCTCCTAATGTTATAGAGTAATAGTAGTAATAGTAACTGACCTCTCCCTCTCCTAATGTTATAGAGTAGTAGTAGTAGTAACTGACCTCTCCTCTCATAATGTTATAGAGTAGTAGTAGTAATAGTAACTGACCCTCTCCTCTCATAATGTTATAGAGTAGTAGTAGTAATAGTAACTGATCCCTCTCCTCTCATAATGTTATTATAGAGTAGTAGTAGTAGTAACTGACCCTCTCCTCTCCTAATGTTATAGAGTAGTAGTAGTAGTAGTAACTGACCCTCTCCTCTCCTAATGTTATAGAGTAGTAGTAGTAATAGTAACTGACCCTCTCCTCTCAAATGTTATAGAGTAGTAGTAGTAGTAACTGACCCTCTCTCTAATAATGTTATAGAGTAGTAGTAGTAGTAGTAACTGACCCTCTCCTCTCATAATGTTATAGAGTAGTAGTAGTAACTAGAGTAGTAACTAAATACCCTCTCCTCTCATAATGTTATAGAGTAGTAGTAGTAACTGACCCTCTCCTCTCATAATGTTATAGAGTAGTAGTAGTAGTAACTGACCCTCTCCTCTCCTCTAATGTTATAGAGTAGTAGTAGTAACTGACCCTCTCCTCTCCTAATGTTATAGAGTAGTAGTAGTAACTGACCCTCTCCTCTCATAATGTTATAGAGTAGTAGTAGTAACTGACCCTCTCCTCTCCTAATGTCTCCTAATAATAAGTAGTAGTAGTAGTACTGACCCTCTCCTCTCATAATGTTATAGAGAGTAGTAGTATAGAGTAGTAGTAGTAACTGACCCTCTCCTCTCGTAATGTTATAGAGTAGTAGTAATAGTAACTGACCTCTCCTCTCATAATGTTATACAGTAGTAGTAGTAACTGACCCTCTCCTCTCATAATGTTATAGAGTAGTAGTAGTAGTAACTGACCCTCTCCTCTCATAATGTTATAGAGTAGTAGTAGTAACTGACCCTCTCCTCTCCTAATGTTATAGAGTAGTAGTAGTAGACCTCTCCTCTCATAATGTTATAGAGTAGTAGTAGTAACTCCTCTCTCTCTCCTAATGTTATAGAGTAGTAGTAGTAATAGTGACCCTCTCCTCTCCTAATGTTATAGAGTAGTAGTAGTAGTAACTGACCCTCTCCTCTCCTAATGTTATAGAGTAGTAGTAGTAGTAACTGACCCTCTACTCTCCTAATGTTATAGAGTAGTAGTAGTAGTAACTGACCCTCTCCTCTCATAATGTTATAGAGTAGTAGTATAGTAATGTTATAGAGTATGACCCTTCCTCTCCTAATGTTATAGAGTAGTAGTAGTAGTAACTGACCCTCTCCTCTCCTAATGTTATAGATAAGTAGTAGTAACTGACCCTCTCCTCTCATAATGTTATATAGTAGTAGTAGTAACTGACCCTCTCCTCTCATAATGCTATAGAGTAGTAATAGTAACTGACCCTCTCCTCTCCTCTCCTAATGTTATAGAGTAGTAGTAGTAGTAACTGACCCTCTACTCTCCTAATGTTATAGAGTAGTAGTAGTAACTGACCCTCTCCTCTCATAATGTTATAGAGTAAGTAGTAGTAACTGACCCTCTCCTCTCATAATGTTATATAGTAGTAGTAGTAAGTAACTGACCTCTCCTCTCATAATGTATAGAGTAGTAGTAGTAGTAACTGACCCTCTCCTCTCCTAATGTTATAGAGTAGTAGTAGTAGTAACTGACCCTCTCCTCTCATAATGTTATAGAGTAGTAGTAGTAGTAACTGACCCTCTCCTCTCCTAATGTTATAGAGTAGAGTAGTAGTAGTAGTAACTGACCCTCTCCTCTCATAATGTTATAGAGTAGTAGTAGTAGTAACTGACCCTCTCCTCTCCTAATGTTATAGAGTAGTAGTAGTAGTAACTGACCCTCTACTCTCCTAATGTTATAGAGTAGTAGTAGTAGTAACTGACCCTCTCCTCTCATAATGTTATAGAGTAGTAATAGTAACTGACCCTCTCCTCTCCTCTTCTAATGTTATAGAGTAGTAGTAGTAGTAACTGACCCTCTACTCTCCTAATGTTATAGAGTAGTAGTAGTAGTAACTGACCCTCTCCTCTCATAATGTTATAGAGTAGTAGTAACTGACCCTCTCCTCTCATAATGTTATAGAGTAGTAGTAGTAACTGACCCTCTCCTCTCATAATGTTATAGAGTAGTAGTAGTAGTAACTGACCCTCTCCTCTCCTAATGTTATAGAGTAGTAGTAGTAGTAACTGACCCTCTCCTCTCCTAATGTTATAGAGTAGTAGTAGTAGTAACTAGTAGAACTGACCCTCTCCTCTCATAATGTTATAGAGTAGTAGTAGTAGTAACTGACCCTCTCCTCTCCTAATGTTATAGAGTAGTAGTAGTAACTGACCCTCTCCTCTCCTAATGTTATAGAGTAATAAGTAGTAACTGACCCTCTCCTTTCATAATGTTATAGAGTAGTAGTAGTAACTGACCCTCTCCTCTCCTCTCCTAATGTTATAGAGTAGTAGTAGTAACTGACCCTAACTGACCCTCTCCTCTCCTAATGTTATAGAGTAGTAGTAGTAACTGACACTCTCCTCTCATAATGTTTTAGAGTAGTAGTAGTAACTGACCCTCTCCTCTCATAATGTTATAGAGTAGTAGTAGTAACTGACCCTCTCCTCTCATAATGTTATAGAGTAGTAGTAGTAACTGACCCTCTCCTCTCTAATGTTATAGAGTAGTAGTAGTAACTGACCCTCTCCTCTCCTAATGTTATAGAGTAGTAGTAGTTACTGACCCTCTCTTCTCCTAATGTTATAGAGTAGTAGTAGTAACTGACCCTCTCCTCTCATAATGTTATAGAGTAGTAGTAGTAAACTGACCCTCTCCTCTCATAATGTTATAGAGTAGTAGTAGTAGTAACTGACCCTCTCCTCTCATAATGTTATAGAGTAGTAGTAGTAGTAACTGACCCTCTCCTCTCCTAATGTTATAGAGTAGTAGTAGTAGTAACTGACCCTCTCCTCTCCTAATGCTTTAGAGTAGTAGTAGTAACTGACCCTCTCCTCTCCTAATGTTTTAGATTAGTAGTAGTAACTGACCCTCTCCTCTCCTAATGTTATAGATAAGTAGTAGTAACTGACCCTCTCCTCTCATAATGTTATAGAGTAGTAGTAGTAACTGACCCTCTCCTCTCCTAATGTTATAGAGTAGTAGTAGTAACTGACCCTCTCCTCTCATAATGTTATAGAGTAGTAGTAGTAACTGACCCTCTCCTCTCATAATGTTATAGAGTAGTAGTATTAACTGACCCTCTCCTCTCATAATATTATAGAGTAGTAGTAGTAACTGACCCTCTCCTCTCATAATGTTATAGAGTAGTAGTAGTAACTGACCCTCTCCTCTCATAATGTTATAGAGTAGTAGTCGTAACTGACCCTCTCCTCTCATAATATTATAGAGTAGTAGTAGTAACTGACGCTCTCCTCTCATAATATTACATTTCAGTTGAAGGCATTCAGTTGCACAACTGACTAGGTATTTCTCTTTCACTTTCCCTTTCCCATTTGCACGCTCCCTCAAAACTTGATATCTTTGGCATTGTGCGACATAACTGCACATAACTGGCCTTCTATTGTCCCCAGCATGAGGTGCACCTGTGTAGTGATCATGCTGTATAATCTGCTTCCTGATATGCAGAGTAACACTTTACATGTTGCCTTTATATTTTTCTTCAGTGTATATATGTCATTCTATTGTCACAACCATGACGATTGTGACAATGATGGTCATGTGATCTGAGTGATTGCTCTCTAACCATATTGTCACATGTCACAGTTGGCGTCATCTAGTGACCAGTGTTCCATGTCACTGTCTCTTCCACCTCAGCACCTGCAGTAGGTCCCAGCTGTATCAGTACAGTCACTGTACAGTCTGACTGAGGGAGGTTTTTGTACGGCTCTGTATCACTGTGTGAACACATTACCACGGTGGTAACTCTGACAGTAGTAATCTCCTGCATCTACAGCCTGGACTCCACTGATGGTCAGAGTGAAGTCACTCCCAGATCCACTGCCACTGAATCTAGATGGAGTCCCAGTGAACTTGTTGTTTATCTGATAAATGAGGAGTTTAGGAGCTTCTCCAGATCTCTGTAGGTACCAGGCTAGGTAATTACCATATACACCACTGCTGAGTTTACAGCCAATGTTGACCATCTCTTCAGTGTGAACAGCTTTCACTGCAGGTGTCTGAGTCAGAGTGTACTGTCCTCTGGATTCTGAATATTGAATAGTGAGAGAAACAAACAAAACACTTTATAATATCTGAAATTATGCAATTAATATATTATTCTGAGATAATCATGCATTACTTACACAGTTATTGTTACTTAGATATTCATAATTCTTATACCTTGTATATAGAAGACAAATATCCAGATGAAGATGGTGATAAAAGTCATGGTTGTTGTGGGTTCTGTTGTCATGAAGGACAACTCTCAGTCATGAAGTGTTCAACTCACAGGGATATAAATGCTCTTAGAGCAGCAGGGAGATGCATTATGCAAATGAATGTTTCAAATCTATTTCAGTTTCCAAGTCGGCTCCCATCAGAATATATTTTGTCCTGCATGAGCTTTCCTTTATAACAACTAGGTGGTGCTAATATTTTTCATATTTCACGCATATGTGAATTAATATCCCTACTCCCCCTGAGACAGCCTCAGAGAGTGGGGTCACGGCCAGGATCTGCCATTATCAACTGCGACCCTGGAGCAATTAGGGTTAAGTGCCTTGCTAAAGGAAACATCGACAGGTGTTTCACCGTGTCCGCCTGGGGATTTGAACTAGCAACCTTTCAGTTACTGGCCCAACACTCTAACCACTAGCTACATGCCACCCCTTCAGTAACATCAAACAGCAACTGTTAACTCTGATAACTGATGTATGGTACCTTTTATGTCACACCAGCTTCATATTGTTATTCTGATGATGATCAGATATAATGAACGGTCTGTTCGCTCATGCTTGGTCTCTCATGTAAGTTCCTCTAATCAGTTAGTGAACACTTCTCTAAACTAAAGCTGGTAGGATTCCTCTGGTAGTGTTGTCTGTCCTCTGTGACTTTACCTCCACTGTTAAATGTGAGATCAACATGTTTAATAAAGGAATATACAACATGGATCACTATCACTACTGCTGCTGCTGTTGTCTTTCATATGGACAATATGGAGGAATACTAGCAACACTGATCTAATGCTGGACTGTATCTACAGACTAGGAGAACCTGATACACAGAGGAAGGAACAAATACTCATATCTGGATGTAAGATACAATTCATATTTATATTACCCAGAAACAGCTAATATGAAGTGTTTGTTCTACCTGGAAGATGTTAAAGTGTATCTGTGTTGATTATGATTCTGTATAAGTTATAAGTGATCTTCACTGTAACATCTGCAGCATCACAACACAGAGAGGTTTTTGTACCAGCAGTAATAGTGATTGTATCACTGTGGTGGACTTTTGGTAGCGGCACCAGACTAGATGTTGGAAGTAAGTAACACGTTTTTTTGATATGCCTTTCAGACTACATTTTTTGGTATTTACTTTCCTAAACTCTCTATTAAAATACTAACATTTGAGATGTTTTAGATGCTTTTGAAATGTCTTTTGACTGAGCCTTCTTTCAAATAATATTGTATATCATCAGTACGTTAAAGTGTAGGTTTATTTGTCTGTCTGATTTGTAAGATTGCAGACTAGAACTCTTAATTCTGGTATGGTAACTATTATATAGTATAGGATCAAGTAGGCATCACTGTTGCATTGTGTTCATGGTAGCCTTCCCTGTTACTGTGAAGACAAAGGGTCTCAGTTTGTAACTGACTTCATGACCTAACATGTTTGATATGTAATTAAAAATAATTTATGTTCAAATTCTGTAAATACTATGAATATGAGTAGGCTATTCTGATCAGATTCATTCCTTAACAATATCTGTATAACATGTATATCTGACACCGTATGACTAGTAACTCTAGTTATTTAACCACTTTATACTTGTTTGGTTGATAAATCTGCTTTGTATAATTCCTTTAGTGTTTTCTCTACAGCTTTTAAACAGTCTAACTGTTACATTCGTATTTAGAGGGCATTTCCAATTCACTTTATTTGGATGTGTACTTTATTGAAGATAATATCTTACTGTAGCTGTACTTGATGTAGTTACTTAGTTGATGTGTTCTGTTTGTTCCAGGTAACAGTGCCCCCACCCTCACTGTCCTGCCCCCCTCTAGTGAGGAGCTGTCCAGTACAACAACAGCCACACTGACGTGTCTGGCCAACAAGGGCTTCCCCTCAGACTGGACCATGAGCTGGAATGTGGACGGGACCAACAAGAACCAGGAGATCAGTCCCGGGGTCCTGGAGAAGGATGGCCTGTACAGCTGGAGCAGCACCCTGACTCTCACTGCCCAGGAGTGGACCAAGGCAGGAGAGGTGACCTGTGAAGCCCAGCAGAAATCCCAGACTCCAGTCACCAAGACCCTGAGGAAGGCTGACTGTTCTGGGTAGGACCCCTCAGACACACACCCCTGTGGAGAGAGGCTGCTGGTTCCTCTGCTTTGACTCTGTTCTGAGATCAGATGTTCTCTGTCTTATTGATCACTGACATGTAGACAAACAGAAGGCTTTGCTTAAGTTCATGTGTCAATCATCTCTGTAGACTGAGGTTGTATCCGTGTTAGATGTGATGTGTTCTGTTTTATTACTATTAGATACTGTAGGAATGTTTGCTTTGATGATAAATATATGAAAATAAAGATTTCCCTTTGGAACAAATATTTTTATTTTCTCTTTCAATGTTGTAGTCATATATTCATAATGCCTGATTCACAGTTTCTTTTAAAACTCAGACCTAAATGTCATTGCTTAGTTATTTATGTTCTCACTGCATTGTCATCAACCAGTAGTTCATATTAACACAAGATGCTACAATGTTAACAGATTACCAGGAGAGGTCTAGATACTACAATGTTAACAGATTAACAGGAGAGGTCTAGATACTACAATGTTAACAGATTACCAGGAGAGGTCTAGATACTACAATGTTAACATATTAACAGGAGAGGTCTAGATACTACAATGTTAACAGATTACCAGGAGAGGTCTAGATACTACAATGTTAACATATTAACAGGAGAGGTCTAGATACTACAATGTTAACAGATTAACAGGAGAGGTCTAGATACTACAATGTTAACAGATTAACAGGAGAGGTCTAGCCACATGTAGTAGATGGTATTAATATTAACAGTTTTTTTACCTGTTTGACTTATAGACTCATAAAGATAATGTTATTGAACATTTGATCGATATCTTGGACTCTCACCAATGTGCTCACACCTACATTAAGCTAAATATGTTTTACAAGATCCACATAATAAAATCCAGTATCACAGCTTCACGATAGTCATAGAGTCTTCTCTTCCTCCAACCCTCTGGGGACAGAGTGAACATCTGGTGACATTGCTGCTCTATTCTGGGACAAGCAGAACCACCCAGCCCTGTCTATGTAAATCTCAGTTTCACTCCCTGTTAGTGGAATTTCTAAATTCCTATATGTTTTATAGCCAAAATCAATTTCGCACTCTCTCTAGTTCATTAATGAGGTGTAAGTTCATTAATTATGCATGAAGTAGATCGAGACCAGTCTTAAAAGCCAGGTAACAGTGTTTAATTCCAGAGAGTACTCCCCACATACAGATATTTCCACAGGTTATAAACTGAAAATGACGTCAGCGTTTTCTAAACGTTCTGTCTATTTCACAAGTAGAGGGGCCCTCTAGCTCTCGAGCCTTCGCGTTATCTGCACGAAGTCAAGGCCAGTCAGTATAAATCAACATTCTAGACAGTCTGGAGATGGGCCGTTTCTGCCACCTGGAGATTGTACAAATGAATGAACTAAGGAACAGACCTTCATTGTTACTAAACTCCTGACTACATTATATACAATTGGGAAAGGGAGCAAGAGAGAAAATTCACATGTACAGTACATTATAGCATTTGGACTAGTCAGTTCTGATTGGAATGTATACATAATTAGTCATTTCAACCATAATTTCCTCTAACTCTCCCACAGCTACCAGTCTAGAAGGTGAACAGTTTCACTGCCTGAAATAACCTGGACTGGGACAGATATGAGGGAGTGACTGGTCCTAACCTCTTTGGTGGATTCAGGGAAAGTTACAATAACAGATATTCCATCATATAATTAATGACAGATAAAACATATATTCTTCAAATATGTTTCATGTTTGAGCCCAGCATCATGTCTCATTCACAGATCCAGCATCATGTCTCATTCACAGATGTAACAGTCAGTAACCGGCTTATCAAGATAGTTAATATAATGCTAGATGATCACATCAATAATTGTTTGTGAGGTTCATATTGGGATGCGATTTATGTGGCTGATGCTGATGTAACATCATAATTTTTTTTTTTTACATCTGTGGATTTGACTCTGATTATGAACAGGTAATGTGTGTTTTAAAACTTCGTGTAACTTTTATAAGTGAACTTCACAACCATGACAATAATTATTCACAAGTATGATGATGGGGAACATGTGATCTGAATGATGCTTTGTAAACATATTCAAAGTTGACCTCCTCTACTGATCAGTGTTCCATGTCACTGTCTCTTCCCCCTCAACGCCTGCAGTAGGTCACATCTGTAGCAGTACAGTCAATAGACTGAAGTGTTTTAGCATAGTAAATAAGGAGTTTAGGAGCTCCTCCAGGTTTCTGTTGGTACCAGGTACCAGGCTACAGCTTTCACTGCAGGAGTCTGTGTCACAACGTACTGTCCTCTGGATTCTGAAAAATATAATACATTGTTTTATATGAATGAAATATTACATATAGTAATGAATAGTTCTGAATATAAATAGTTACATTTCTATGGTACAGTTGATAACCATTGCTATGAACGCTAAGACGACAACCTTACTGAAGCATAACTCACTCGCTGCCCTATCCCTCTGTGCTGCACAGATCTACTACTCACTGGGATCCCTCACCCTTGACCCATCCTCTTCCACTTCATTGCCTCAGCATACGACACCCTCTGCACTACTCTGACTCTGGTCACGTCAACCTGCCTCTCGCGCACCTGACACGATCTCTAGCAACATCAGCACCCCTACAGTTGACACAACTTTATCTCCTGGGGCGGCAGGGTAGCCTAGTGGTTAGAGTGTTGGACTAGTAACCAGAAGTTTGCAAGTTCAAACCCCAGAGCTGCAAAGGTACAAATCTGTTGTTCTGCCCCTGAACAGGCAGTTAACCCACTGTTCCTAGGCCTTCATTGAAAATAAGAATTTGTTCTTAACTGACTTGCCTAGTTAACTAAAGGTAAATTAATACACTGTAGATTTAATTAATTTTCAACAATAAATTCCAAGAACTGTAACCTTGAAAGCAGAAAGCAAGTGTCCAGATGATTCTGTTGTCCTGAAGGACAGCTCTCAGTCATGAAGTGTTAAACTCACAGGCATATTAACCCTACCAGACCACTGAAGCATTTGCTGCGAATGCAAAGTATTCTTTCTATGCAAACAGACGTTATGATCCCCCAGGGAACTGAAGTTGAAGAGCTCTTCTTTGGGATTGGGTTGGCGGATCTGTTCTCTCTTGAAGTCGTCGAGTCCAAGTTCTTTGGACGTCATTTCCGGTCACAACTTGCAGATTTGTTTACGAGTTGCTGTGCGTTTTGTTGCCAACCTATTTTGCTACCTGACAACTTTACGGTTTTTACTTTTTAATTACCGTTCATATTTTTGTTTTTTCCCTCAACTTTTTCACTCCGGACGCTTTATCTGGACACGGTTCGTCAGGATCTCCAACAGCCGAAGCTAAGTAGTAACATTAACATGATGCCTTCTAATTGCAGTCGCTGTACTCATAATATACAGGAGAACGATCGCCTTACGTCGAGGATAGCCGTGCTACAAGCCCAGCTTCAGACGGAATCGTTAGGCAAGGGTAATTTCAGTGTAGGAAAGGATGAAACAGCGTCTGTGCCACCAGTAAGTACAGATAGTAATATAAATCCCCTGGCACAGTCCCCGCAGCCGGACAACTTTCTCACGGTTTCTGGAAGGAAATGCTGTAGGAATGCTCAACCGGTGTCGCTCATTCAGCCGACAGAAACTTTCAACCGGTTTTCCCCATTAAGCAGCGAGTCGGAGTCAGAGGCTGAGTCTTCTCTGGTCTCTACTCCTCCTGTTACGGGGTCTGAGACGCCGAAGCTTCCCACCATTAGCTCTGACAAATTGAAAACTGATAGAGGAATTCTAAATTCCTTTATGTTTTAATTGCCAAAACCAATTTCGCACTCGTTTCTATTCATTAATGAGGTGTAAGTTCATTAATTATGCATGAAGTAGATCGAGACCAGTCTTAAAAGCCAGGTAAAGAGCGTTTAATTCCAGAGAGTACTAAAGCATACACATTTTTCCACAGGTTATAAACTGAACATGACATCATCAGTTTATCCCCCCTCTCTCCGATTCTCACAAGAGCCCATTGTTCATTAGGCCTGGAACGTCTCCCAGACATTTCTTATCTGTCTGACAAGCCATAGCCTCGCTTCTCCGTTAACTGCCCAAGAGGCCCAGACAATTAATTCGTTCTGCTTACATTTTCAGTAACAGCTTAACCAATAACTTTTACTTTTCATACCATAACATAATAGTATTAGAATAAATGGTTCTAATCAATAATGTATACATAATTAATCATCTAAACTATAATTTCCTCTAACAATCCTCCCTTTGATCAAATATTATACATTCAATTCTACATCTAGTTTATTTTAATCATAAAAAATGAAAGTATAAACGAACTTAACTAACCTTTTTATAGAGGTTTATCAGATTATCATATGAATAGACACATAATCAACAAATCAATTATAAATGTTTATCCAACTCTTCACATCTCATTAATCAAATCTAACCTTAACTCCAACTGTTTTTAAACCTACATCAGAATCATAACTCTTCCTTCCGGATTTTCGTCAGACCTTCATTAAAAAAACAGTTTAATCATGGAAACCAATTACAATCTAATTCCCCTTCATCTCAACACTAGCCTCATCAAACATAAATTCCCCACAAATGACAGATCCAGATTCGTCCACTTCCTCTGTAGACATGCCTCCAGTCCTCCACAGGTCAGAACCTGGAATCGGCCCATAACGCACCATCTGTAGTGTCATTGATCTCTCCATAGTCCTGGAAACAAGGCCTCACACACAGGGAATTAGACAACAGCCGCATAAAATTAAAACAGTCAGGTGGATACAGCCCAAAACACCGTGATTATAACACTTTTCCATTTTCCAAATGTACTATCAAACCAATAGTCAGGGAAGTATCCACCCCAGAGTTTTCTGCCAACCCGTGAGCCAGGGTGGTCAAAACAGCTGAGGCTTCGGGCACTGATTCGTCCGGAGCTGTGCTACCTGGGATGTAAGACATGGTCCTGATTACCACGCCCACTTCCTCCTTTTATCTAATGCAATTCTATTCTGTCAGGTCTTCCAGCTGGTTGCTTCAGTCTGTTCTACAAAACCTTTAATAACACTTCTGGTAACTATAATTAACCTCTTACCTCTACCTGGGACGCTTGCGTCCCAACTAGAGCTCTGGAAATGCAAATGCGCTACGCTAAATGCTAATAGTATTAGTTAAAACTCAAAAGTTCATTAAAATACACATGCAGGGTATCAAATTAAAGCTACACTCGTTGTGAATCCAGGCAACAAGTCAGATTTTTAAAATGCTTTTCGGCGACAGCATGAGAAGCTATTATCTGATAGCATGCACCAATACACTACAACAGAAAAGCACAGCAGGGGACGTAAACAAAATAATTAGCATTTCGGCGTTACACAAACCGCACAATAAAATAGAAAACAGTCATTACCTTTCACCATCTTCTTTGTTGGCACTCCTAGATGTCCCATAAACACTATTGGGTCTTTATTTCGATTAAATCGGGCCATATAAAGCCAAGATATCGTTATATGTAGACTGTGTGATAAACGAAAAAACAGCGATTTCACAACGTAACGTCATTTTTTAAAATTCAAAAAGTAGACGATAAACTTTCACAAAACACTTCGAAATACGTTTGTAATGCTACTTTAGGTATTAGTAAACGTTAATAAGCGATAAAAATCATCCGTAGGCGATGTACATATCATTAGCTGTCGTCTTGGAAAAATTTCAGGAGAGAGCTCTTCCGGAATGATCTGGGGCGGAGACCGGAGGTACGTCGTGCCCCTCTTTCGGTTCAACCAAGAATCAAAGAGGATTAAATTCACAAGATACTCGACTGCATGGGGATGCTGTGGGAGTTGAATGCTCGGTCTTATCTAATTCGGCTCACTGTTAACAATTGCTGGAAGTGGCGCAAGGATATTTATTTCCATTTTCTGTGATCAGGTTTTCCTGCGCTTTCCGATGTAACGCACGTTATGTAATAGCCACAGTCGTGATTTAACCAGTTTTAAAAACGTCCGAGGGTTTCCTATCCACACATTCTAACCATATGAACGTACTATATTCCTGGCATGAGTAGCAGGGCGCTGAAATGTTGCGCGATTTTTAACAAAATGTTCAAAAAAGTAGAGGGTAGGAGCAACTAGTTAATCCAGTCTACATTCTTATTGAGAGTAGATCACCAGAAAATGCTTGACTCTAATCCTGTTAGTATCTGATTTCTTGCCTTGAACTCATCCGGCACACCTCGTGGAACCCCAATGTTATCAATATATACTCTGTCGCCAAAAGACCCAGATGGAGCATCTCTTCTCTCTCGTTTGGCTAACTTCATGTCTTGGTGTTGTATGAGTGTAAAAGGCATTCCTAACCAGTCCAATCAGTCGGCAATACTGGCCACAAACTCATTCCCCCGCACAACCACAAGATGGCGACACTGGCCCATTTTATTTTATTGAAATCCCCAGAGTTCAACCAGCCTGTCAATTCAAACACGGTCTCGTCAGTGGTCATATTCTCTGTACTAACTTGGTTCCTGGGGATATAAATAGTGCAAATCAATACAACTGTCATTATCTGGCATTCCTGCTTTCCTGAACAGCTTTACCATACATGCCATTCCCTTAGGGGAATTAATTCCGTTCAGTGGGAAAGGGATAGTTGTTAACTGGGGTTTAGCGTTCGCACAGGCATAACATTCTTCTTTAGCCACTGATCTGGCTCCACCTCTATAACTTCTATAACTGGAAACCCAGTCTCCACCTCTATAACTTCTTTAAGGTCTTTGGTCTGAACTATTCGTACTGGTCCTTTACCCTGGATGATTACACTAGGAATAGCCGTTGTGTTAGAGGGATTGGTTGAACTTCGGCCAATCATATTCTCCTTATCGACTCTAACTTCTGCCACCTGGAACGGTACCATAGTATCAGTTGAAAACTGGTCGAAGCCCACATACCATAACATTTAAGTCATTTAGCAGACGCTCTTATCCAGAGCGACTTACAAATTGGTGCATATTTTACATATTTACATATTTTACAAACAATAGCAAGCACATATATAGAGTAAGGCAGAAGGAATCTTACTAACCCGAGGTCCTGAGTATTGACCGCCTTAATGTTAATTCGCACCTTTATACAATACTTCCTCTGCTCGGGAACACAGTCCAAAACGCCAACCCTTACTATACTCCACCTGGTCCCAAATTGAGTGTATGGGTTTACGTAGCCATCCCTTTCAGTGTGAGCTATGACCTGTGTCCACGATCAATATGGGAACCTGCACTGATATCTCTTCTATTTTGGAACAAAATCCTCACCGTCTAAACAATGGGTCAAATTACCACTCTCCGCATATCTAGTAGGACGTGCTGTATCAGGAATATGTCACCCACGATAAGACAGCTCAGACGAACAGCTTCCATGTGAAGCCCCACCCTTTCCCCGAGAACACATCACTTAGCAAGAGCCAGACACATCTTCACTTCTATGAACAAAAACAGGGGTGACAGGACAGGGAGGGTTACTTCATTCGAGAGATGGCCCCCGGAATTCTGTTAATTCCAGTTCTCCTCTCGAACACTGTTTATTTGTTCGACAGTGTATTGTATCTTACCCTCCCGCAGTGCGATATGAATCCGGGTGGCCCACGGGACTGGATTGAGTGTCTTCACCTGTAGTTCACCTGTAGTGCATAAACTCTTGGCCATACAGGTTTGGTTAATAAAACAGTTTCTTATTCGTCAAACCAATTAGCTAAAAAAAAATATATATATATATTTTTTATTAGTTAATTATCCCGTAGGTCACATCCTATTCTAGAACACTATTTACCCATCCCCCTTTTGTTACCTGGCTCTGCCCAGGTAACAACCTTGCCTTATTCTTATACAATGACTTAGATAAGATTTAGTGAATTATCCTTATGTCTGACATTATCATTTAGGAGTGTCCCTTTCCTTTTCCACATGTCCAATTCTCGCTTTTGTCTCCACTCAGTAACTTATCTACACACTATGTTATCTTTGCTCGTCCTGGCCCCCCTTCTAAAACTTCTCTGCTCTCCAACCTTCAAGGTCTCTGCAGTGCGGGGGAGGGCTCTTCTGCCTGCCCGTGGCTGTTTTTCACATTCCCAAATTTGAACTACATGCCTCACTGTTTGTCTTTCTAAACTCATGGTTTTTATTTTAGAAAGGACATGTCTATGAGCGGCTTTTCTCTAAAGTCCTTGATCAATCTATCTTAATCCTAACAATAATCCTAACTCATCATAGATGTCCTATATTCCTGTTAAATATAATACTATTTAAAAACGTATAATCTAATAAATGCTAACCATATTAAAAATCCTTCCTACACTAACAAGCCCTCTCCTTGGGGACCCTCAGTATTCTATCTGACAATAACATGGATTTAATATGTGTTTGCAAAGTGTGGAATAAAACTTTGGTCCTGGAAAACAGAGTAAAGCAGAACAAAGCATTCTTATAACCCATCTGGTCCTCTCAGCTATTCTTATCCAGCACCAGGTGGGCACCATGCCACCCTTCACGACAGGGAGAACAAACATACATGGGTCATCCTCAGTCAGTCTTATCCGCCCCTGAAAGCATGCTTCACCTCAGCCTCTCCAACTGGAGCATCAAGCAAAGGCATCATGCCTGAAGCCTTCACCACATCTGTAACAGACTTCTTAAAACACGGTATGATGCAAGCAGCACATCACATCAATAACAAATAATACAAGAATTAGGGTCAGAAATCCAGTAACCACCATACCAGTATACTTACCAAACCAGGCTCCCAACCAGGTGGACAGTCAGACTCCTCTACCCCCGCCATGGTCCTCATCTCAGCAGATAGTGCATCAAGCCCATTAAGGCCCTTAGATATACTACCATCTGGACTGGTGTTATTAGGGATATACGTACAACATTGTTCACCGAACATCTTGCAGACTCCCCCCTGACTAGCAAGAAGTATATCCTAAGCAAGTCTATTCTGTATAAGACAGCCACAATTTGTCCCTACCATCAAAACCAGTCTCCGTGCCTAATTGATCAATAGCTGAATAGTCTAACATTAATTACCTGAATGGGATTTTTAACACAGTGGTGGCAGGTTCGGTCCAGGGGTGGTAGAGGAGTGTGTCTGGCCCTGGTTAGTCTGGGACCTCTGGTTTTGGCAGTACCTTAATAGAAAACACACCCACCGTGTCTGTCCCGGTCCTTTGTAGTCCGGGGGTGTAAGTGCCTGCATCAGAGAGCTTAATAGTTTTGATGGTTAGTAGGATTTCATCACCTTTGCAAAGTTCAACAGTGCTCCCAGGTTTCCCCCATATCATGGAAAACCTATCCACCTTTGTGGGATTCCCTATGCTATAAGGATATCCTCTTCTCCAGTCCCAGAACTGTCCCAAGTTGGTTATCATGTAATCCCCATACGGACACCCTCCCCCATTACACAGGTAATGTCCCCCGTCTTTTGACACTCCTGTACACGGGTGTTAAAATCAAACAAAAATACCTCAATTTCTTCCCTGCCCTGTTGGCTCAAAATATGTTATCTTCCCCTATTTATTCTCAATGATGAATATGACTTTCTCTCTGTTACAATACCAACTCCCTAATAGCCCATTCAAAAAACTTCACAGCTAATTGTTATAAGACGGAATCCTGAACCACTTTCTCATTTGCGGTTCAAACAGTAATTTTAACCTTTCAACCAAAACTGCTTCATTTCTAATGAATTTACCTTAAAACTAGTAACTCAATATGACCCCATTCATTATACAAATGACTCTCCCCCGAGGCTGATCAGACCTCAGAAGCCAGTCATGATAAGGTCAAAAGGTCATACCATATTAGACATAAAGATCCCTTAATCCTTACAATAGAAATAGTCACCTGTGTGAGCGTGCCTCTAAAACCTAATGACAATTCCCCTTTGACTCAAATCAATAATCATAAGTTTTAAACATCGTCTACGGATATGTTTACTTAAATGACCATGCTACCTTTAGATACAATTAACCCGATAACATTAATATTCAATGCATTACTTTTTCTCTCTGCCGCAAATGTCGTACATTTCGCAGTGTAAGGAATCCGTAATTTAATCCCCGATATTTAATAAATATGCATTCGCATTCTCTCATGGCTCCTTTAATTTACTTATTTTGGTTAACTCTCATCCGTTCCGGAACAAAGAGTTCTATCTAAAACCCGCCAGAACACACTGTTCAACTAAGTTAAATCAAACCCTAAAATTGACTATAACCAATAAACAAATAAACAAAACAGTTTTATCTCAACTTCTGAAAGGTTATTCGAAACCCCGATACACTCACTAACAGCCATACATTTTGCTCCGTTATCCCCAGTCCCTGGTGACAAAAGTGTCTCGCTAGTGACGTCATCATCAAGCGCTCAACCTGCCAATTCATAGCGACTTCAAATGAATTGTAAATAATTCTTGTTCGATTAACCAAACCTAATTTATCACATCTGTTCAAATCCTGAATTATAATTTATCACCCCAACCAACATCTCTAAATTCGCCAATTTTATAAAAGCTTTTCGATGGGCATAAATCATAATTGTCTCTTTGTTATCATTTAGAATCCATTTTGCTCTAAATACCTGTCTCGTCTTTGACTTAGTATTTTAATTACAACTCTATTCCCAATACGTTATTCACTTGTCTAATTACAAACTCAGACCAGCCTTAGTGAGTGCACGCCTCAAAAATGCCTTGTCTCTGGGAACAGGGAAATCCCCTTAACCCAAACTTTCACTCCTACAACGACACCCAATAATTCTGATGATCCCTTCACATCGTTCGTTTTAAATCTCTTGATGTATCATGTAACTTATTTTTCTATCTTCGAATTGTCGTCCCACAATATTTTTTCCACTGTCATACACTCAAACCACTGTGATTACCGTGCACTGTCCCTTTAAGATAAGACATTTATTTGTTCCCCGCAATGAGGACGGAATTCAGATCATTTTTAGAATACGTTACTTTTTGTTCAATTTCACTGGCGTTACCTTAACCAAAAATCAATACTCGGAAAAACAATCACAACTTTTTACGATTAAACTATTCTTACCTAATTTATAGTCCAAAGCGTTGCACTATATAGCCCCATTTGAGTGTCTAGCAATTCCGTTGCTTGGCTATAGACACAAATCTGCCCGCCTTTGTAAAATATATATTCCCTATTCAGATTGAGTTCAGTTTTAAATTCTAATCATCAGAGTAAACCCAACCGAACTTCTCAATTTACTATACCCTAACATTAAACGTACCATGTTTTTGTGTTAAACTTCTAATGTCAATTGATTCATAAATAGCCATAACGTCCAGGCAGGCTGGAATTGTATTGTATCTCTCCGTTATCCCCTCCATTTAACTTTAGGTAACTCTCTCTCTTCTATGATACATCTATTTAATTACGACTCCCATCTCAATACATTATTCCACCAGATCATTTTGGGCGAAATAGCGTTTTACATCGAAATTGTCTCGCCATTATTTTTAATGACTTCTTTTATCAATTCTATCTAGAACACATAATATCCGTTCAGTTATATCTTTTGCAAACACTGGCGACCGTATTTTTCAGGCAAAACATGCAAATAGGTCAATTACGATCTAAAATCAATTTTAGTTAAATACCTCGGCCGGGAACCGAACCGTGGATTACTGTTGGTGAGACTGTTGCGCTCACCACTCCCCTACTAGTACAATGGTATTGACTGAGACTCTCCGCAAATATACCCATTTTCACAGTTATCTGTATTTGTTACTCCGACATCTAGACAACAGAAAATAGCCCAAATTTAAACGCCCAAAGTTTTCCCTCAGTTCCCTTTCTTTACTCGATTGTCGCCTCTGACTTCCCCACAGTTAAATTACAACCTGTTGACGATTTTTTCGTGGAGTGTTACACTCCCCGTGCGAAATGTCCAATTTTGTTACAATTAAAACATCTTGTATTTTTCTTTTGACTCACCTTATTCGTTTTTCTCGACTTTATTTCCTTCTCTAACTTCATTATACCTCTCTTAGTTACCGCGGGATCCACATACTTGGGTGGTAATTTCACCGGTTGCTCCAGCAGCCGTATTCTTGTAATCACAAATTCGTCGACTGGATTATCTCTGCATTGTTGGTATAATCGAGGAAGATATAGTTTGTTACCCTCACGCCCACCCAATTGGTTAACTTCTCTATCTGCGGGAACGGTGGGTAGTGTCTCTCGAACCTTGTTAAATTTAATCTCTTTTTCGGCGCGTCCCATTCTCTTTTTTGCTTCCGAAAGCCAAACTCCGGCTGTGTATAACCCCTGTTTATTCTGCTTTTTCACATTATTACGACATTCCTTATGTATCTGTTTTATAAGGGATTCCAGCTTTTCTACATTTAGACGGCCATCAGAATCGTATTTTTTCCCCCATCTTAGACAGAAATCGATGTTTCTCTTGTCTTTCTGTGCCATGTAACGCTCGTCTCCCGTCAGTTCTGGGGCTTCTTTTGAGGCATTTCTCCCCATTCTTAATCCTTACCGTTACTAGTAGCAATGTCTTTAAACACTTATCTATGCCTTTCTATATAATTTTAAATTCTATGTGCGTGCAGTTCTATAAATGTGTAATTTACCGTTATTTAGTTACTTCTAGTTACTATTCTGTCTGCCTATGTGTGTGTTCCTTTAAAAATAATCAGTATGTATTTTCCATCCTGTGAACCGCGTCCATAGAAGACTTTTGATCGGACATCACATTTCACCCGTAGGATATTCCTTTTGGGACTTTCAACGTTAAATGTCTCGAATCTCACTACTCTAGACTAAGTTGACCTCTCCTGTGAACCACGTCTATAGAAGACTTTTGATCGGACATCCCATTTCACCCATAGGATATTCCTTTTGGGACTTTCAACGTAAAATGTCTCAAATCTCACTACTCTAGACTAATCACTTATCATTTGATATTAATTTCTTTCAGCATTGTACAGGTTCATTTATTCTGTTCGCCTAGAATTACCCTGCCTTCTCATCAATCCTAATTTATCCTCACCTGTTTTAACATATCTATCTGCTACTTTACACAGTCAGCTTCCCATATACAGATAGACTATTAGGTAAAAACTTTATTTAGGTATGTTTATTGAATTATTGGCCACCCTATTTGTACGGAACAAGCGTCCTAATTCTCCAATGCGTACTATATCACTCCTTAATAATCCTTCTGGTTTGCAAGACCAGGCTTTATTAAGCTCTAGTTTATTTGTTGGTAGCGCACCTTACCTCAGGTCAATTTTGGGCCTGCTTCCTTTTTATCGATATCATTTTATTTGTTCGGAATATTCAAGCACCTATTATTGATCAAATTCAACTCCTTCATAACATTTTAATCAATAAATATCCTAAATAATCCCTCCCAAATTCGAGAATAAAAGCTACTTTACCTGTTGCCGACTGGGATAAGCATTGTTCGTTTGAATCTAGTCACCCTCTCTGTCCTCTGTGATAATACGCAGGCCTGTTTCAATTTTAACCTCAATTCAGAGGTCAGGTCTTTAGTAAAACGAGTCAAAAACTCGTCCGTGCACAATTTTCAGCGTATTATATTATTTAGATATTTAGATCCGGCACCTCGAAGGACCGAATTGATAGAGGAATTCTAAATTCCTTTATGTTTTAATTGCCAAAACCAATTTCGCACTCGTTTCTATTCATTAATGAGGTGTAAGTTCATTAACCTCTTGCCTCTACTTGGGACGCTTGCGTCCCAACTAGAGCTCTGGAAATGCAAATGCGCTACGCTAAATGCTAATAGTATTAGTTAAAACTCAAAAGTTCATTAAAATACACATGCAGGGTATCAAATTAAAGCTACACTCGTTGTGAATCCAGGCAACAAGTCAGATTTTTAAAATGCTTTTCGGCGACAGCATGAGAAGCTATTATCTGATAGCATGCACCAATACACTACAACAGAAAAGCACAGCAGGGGACGTAAACAAAATAATTAGCATTTCGGCGTTACACAAACCGCACAATAAAATAGAAAACAGTCATTACCTTTCACCATCTTCTTTGTTGGCACTCCTAGATGTCCCATAAACACTATTGGGTCTTTATTTCGATTAAATCGGGCCATATAAAGCCAAGATATCGTTATATGTAGACTGTGTGATAAACAAAAAAAACAGCGATTTCACAACGTAACGTCATTTTTTAAAATTCAAAAAAGTAGACGATAAACTTTCACAAAACACTTCGAAATACGTTTGTAATGCTACTTTAGGTATTAGTAAACGTTAATAAGCGATAAAAATCATCCGTAGGCGATGTAAATATCATTAGCTGTCGTCTTGGAAAAAATTTCAGGAGAGAGCTCTTCCGGAATGATCTGGGCGGAGACCGGAGGTAAGTCGTGCCCCTCTTTCGGTTCAACCAAGAATCAAAGAGGATTCAATTCACAAGACTCTAGACAACATGGGGATGCTGTGGGAGTTGAATGCTCGGTCTTATCTAATTCGGCTCACTGTTAACAATTGCTGGAAGTGGCGCAAGGATATTTATTTCCATTTTCTGTGATCAGGTTTTCCTGCGCTTTCCGATGTAACGCACGTTATGTAATAGCCACAGTCGTGATTTAACCAGTTTTAAAAACGTCCGAGGGTTTCCTATCCACACATTCTAACCACATGAACGTACTATATTCCTGGCATGAGTAGCAGGGCGCTGAAATGTTGCGCGATTTTTAACAAAATGTTCAAAAAAGTAGAGGGTAGGAGCAACTAGTTAATTATGCATGAAGTAGATCGAGACCAGTCTTAAAAGCCAGGTAAAGAGCGTTTAATTCCAGAGAGTACTGAAGCATACACATTTTTCCACAGGTTATAAACTGAACATGACATCATCAGTTTATCCCCCCTCTCTCCGATTCTCACAAGAGCCCATTGTTCATTAGGCCTGGAACGTCTCCCAGACATTTCTTATCTGTCTGACAAGCCATAGCCTCGCTTCTCCGTTAACTTCCCAAGAGGCCCAGACAATTAATTCGTTCTGCTTACATTTTCAGTAACAGCTTAACCAATAACTTTTACTTTTCATACCATAACATAATAGTATTAGAATAAATGGTTCTAATCAATAATGTATACATAATTAATCATCTAAACTATAATTTCCTCTAACAAAACTCTAGTCATTGGCGACTCCATTACCCGCAGTATTAGACTTAAAACGAATCATCCAGCGATCATACACTGTTTACCAGGGGGCAGGGCTACCGACGTTAAGGCTAATCTGAAGATGGTGCTGGCTAAAGCTAAAACTGGCGAGTGTAGAGTATAGAGATATTGTTATCCACGTCGGCACCAACGATGTTAGGCTGAAACAGTCAGAGATTACCAAGCGCAACATAGCTTCTGCGTGTAAATCAGCTAGAAAGATGTGTCGGCATCGAGTAATTGTCTCTGGCCCCCTCCCAGTTAGGGGGAGTGATGAGCTCTACAGCAGAGTCTCACAACTCAATCGCTGGTTGAAAACTGTTTTCTGCCCCTCCCAAAAGATAGAATTTGTAGATAATTGGCCCTCTTTCTGGGACTCACCCACAAACAGGACCAAGCCTGACCTGCTGAGGAGTGATGGACTCCATCCTGGAGGGGTGCTCTCATCTTATCTACCAACATAGACAGGGCTCCAACTCCTCTAGCTCCACAATGAAATAGGGTGCAGGCCAGGCAGCAGGCTGTTAGCCAGCCTGCCAGCATAGTGGAGTCTGCCACTAGCACAGTCAGTGTAGTCAGCTCAGCTATCACCATTGAGACCGTGTCTGTGCCTCGACCTAGGTTGGGCAAAACTAAACATGGCGGTGTTCGCCTTAGCAATCTCACTAGGATAAAGACCACCTCCATTCCTGTCATTATTGAAAGAGATCATGATACCTCACATCTCAAAATAGGGCTACTTAATGTTAGATCCCTTACTTCAAAGGCAGTTATAGTCAATGAACTAATCACTGATCATAATCTTGATGTGAGTGGCCTGACTGAAACATGGCTTAAGCCTGATTAATTTACTGTGTTAAATGAGGCCTCACCTCCTGGCTACACTAGTGACCATATCCCCCGTGCATCCCGCAAAGGCGGAGGTGTTGCTAACATTTACGATAGCAAATTTCAATTTACAAAAAAAAAAAAATGTTTTCGTCTTTTGAGCTTCTAGTCATGAAATCTATGCAGCCTACTCAATCACTTTTTATAGCTACTGTTCACAGGCCTCCTGGGCCATATACAGCGTTCCTCATTGAGTTCACTGAATTCCTATCGGACCTTGTAGTCATAGCAGATAATATTCTAATCTTTGGTGACTTTAATATTCACATGGAAAAGTCCACAGACCCACTCCAAAAGGCTTTCGGAGCCATCATCGACTCAGTGGGTTTTGTCCAACATGTCTCTGGACCCACTCACTAGTTTTGTCCCATAGAATAACTGTTGTGGATCTTAATGTTTTTCCTCATAATCCTAGACTATCGGACCACCATTTTATTACGTTTGCAATTGCAACAAATAATCTGCTCAGACCCCAACCAAGGAACATCAAAAGTCGTGCTATAAATTCACAGAAATTGACAACACAAAGATTCCTTGATGTCCTTCCAGATTCCCTCTGTCTACCCAAGGACGCCAGAGGACAAAAATGGGGGGCTGTGCTTTGGCAAAGTGGGTGGGGTTATATCCTTCCTGTTTGGCCCTGTCCGGGGGTGTCCTCGGCCCCTCCTGTCTCAGCCTCCAGTATTTATGCTGCAGTAGTTTATGTGTCGGGGGGCTAGGGTCAGTTTGTTATATCTGGAGTACTTCTCCTGTCCTATCCGGTGTCCTGTGTGAATTTAAGTGTGCTTTCTCTAATTCTCTCTTTCTCTCTTTATTTCTCTCTCTCGGAGGACCTGAGCCCTAGGACCATGCCCCAGGTCTACCTGACATGATGACTCCTTGCTGCCCCCAGTCCACCTGGCCGTGCTGCTGCTCCAGTTTCAACTGTTCTGCCTTATTATTATTCGACCATGCTGGTCATTTATGAACATTTGAACATCATGGCCATGTTCTGTTATAATCTCCACCCGGCACAGCCAGAAGAGGACTGGCCACCCCACATAGCCTGGTTCCTCTCTAGATTTCTTCCTAGGTTTTGGCCTTTCTAGGGAGTTTTTCCTAGCCACCGTGCTTCTACACCTGCATTGCTTGCTGTTTGGGGTTTTAGGCTGGGTTTCTGTACAGCACTTTGAGATATCAGCTGATGTACGACGGGCTATATAAAATACATTTGATTTGATTTGATTTGAAAGGTGAATATACCACCAACTACTGTACTAAATTGTGAGGCCAGTCATGTTCTATGTACATTAAATTATCTTTATTATTCCTGTTCCAAAAACTTGCCCCACCAACTGACCCTACACCCACATACCACTACTTCATAAAAATAAAATCACCTCCCCATTAACTCTTCTAGAATAAAACCTCGTACACCAGGTACTTCTCTTCAGCTACCACCTACACATGAAAACCCACTACCCCATTCCACTACTTTGACCCTATCTGCTTCTGCACCATGCCAACGACCTGGGAGGATGGGACACCTCCCCTAAACACACCCTACAACTCGTCTGAAGTCAAATCTCGTATACCTAAATACTTCTCTGCAGCTGCCGCCACTACAGCCATTCTCTGTCATTTATGTTCCATTTCTATAGTACAGTTGATAACCATTGCTATGAACGCTAAGACGACAACCTTACTGAAGCATAACTCACTCGCTGCCCTATCCCTCTGTGCTGCACAGATCTACTACTCACTGGGATCCCTCACCCTTGACCCATCCTCTTCCACTTCATTGCCTCAGCATATGACACCCTCTGCACTACTCTGACTCTGGTCACGTCAACCTGCCTCTCGCGCACCTGACACGATCTCTAGCAACATCAGCACCCCTACAGTTGACACAACTTTATCCCCGAAACTGCACAATCCTCTATCCCATGCCCTCATGCACACTTCCCACATCTTGGAATCTCCCTCCCACACACTGCTGCAACATGTACAGTGGATTCTGCACAAAAGGATAACTAATATAGACTCAAAACTCAAAAGGACTGACAATGACTTTTGTTTCACTCTCTGTCACTGTCTCTTCCCCCTCAGCACCTGCAGTAGGTCCCAGCTGTATCAGTACAGTCACTGTGCAGTCTGACTGAGGGAGGTTTTTGTACGACTCTGTATCACTGTGTGAACACATCACCACTGTGGTAACTCTGACAGTAGTAATCTCCTGCATCTTCAGCCTGGACTCCACTGATGGTCAGAGTGAAGTCACTCCCAGATCCACTGCCAACGAATCTAGATGGAATCCCAGACTGAAGTGTTGTAGCATAGTAAATAAGGAGTTTAGGAGCTCCTCCAGGTTTCTGTTGATACCAGGCTATGTTGATATTAGAATACACATTACTGCTGGTTTTACACTTCAGAGAGACCGTCTGTCCTGGGAGAAAAGCTTTCACTGAAGGAGTCTGTGTCACAGTGACCTGTCCTCTGGATTCTGAAACAGAGACATTTAAGAACTCATCATTATTTATGTGATAACATTTAGTCATGTTGACTAAATCTCAGAAGTCTCATTTTCTATATTGGAGACAAAAGTAAGATGAAACATTTCAATAAT
Organism: Oncorhynchus nerka; assembly: GCF_034236695.1. Lineage (NCBI taxonomy): Eukaryota > Metazoa > Chordata > Actinopteri > Salmoniformes > Salmonidae > Oncorhynchus > Oncorhynchus nerka. The sequence goes on from NC_088418.1 coordinate 58,876,576, forward strand.
AAACTGATTTTAGACTAACAGATTGTAAGTCGTAACTTGAACTATAGACATCAATATCCACACAAAGCTCACGATAAAAGTAATCATTGAAGTTGATCCAGTTATACTGTAGCATCAATACCAGTGATAATAATTAGTGATATTTGATAATAAACCTCTAAGATCTGCTCTCAGAACTCTCACTTCTAAATAGTTACTTTTCATAACATATGTGTATTTACTATGTTAAATTCTTAATATGATGTTATTAAATTACATTTTTTAGTAATGGTTTTCAACTATGTGTAGTCTACACTTCTTCATTACATTTACCCTGGTCTTCTCTACCTCCAACCCCCTGTGAACAGAGTGAACATCTGGTGACAGTGCTGCTCTATTCTGGGACAAGCAGAACCACCCAGCCCTGTCTATGGAAATCTCAGTTTCACTCCCACAGCTACCAGTCTAGCAGTTGACCACTATCTGAAATACCCTGGACTGGGCCAGATGAGGGAGTGGACTGGTTTTAACCTTTATGGTGGACTCAGGGAGGAAGACATAACAGATATGCCACCATGCAATTAATGACAGATAACATGGGTATTATACTTTATGTAATAACACATTTTTAACAACCTTTTAGTTCACTCAAATTGATTACGATTCATTAGCCCACCTAATTCATTTAGCCCACCCAATTCATTAGCCCACCCAATAGCCCACCCAATTTTACCTACCTCATCCCCATACTGTTTATATTTATTTACTTTTCTGCTCTTTTGCACACCAATATCTCTACCTGTACATGACCATCTGATCATTTACCACTCCAATGTTAATCTGCAATATTGTAATTATTCGCCTACCTCCTCATGCCTTTTGCACACAATGTATATAGACTTGTTTTTTTTCTTTGTTTTTTTCTACTGTGTTATTGACTTGTTAATTGTTTACTCCATGTGTAACTCTGTGTTGTCTGTTCACACTGATATGCTTTAACTTGGCCAGGTCGCAGTTGCAAATGAGAACTTGTTCTCAACTAGCCTACCTGGTTAAATAAAGGTCAAATGAAAAAAAAAAAAAAAAATTAAACAAACATGGAATTTTCTTTACCCTTGAAGCAGAGAGCAAGTGTCCAGATGAAGATGTTAATAAAAGTAATGGTTGTTGTGGGTTCTGTTGTCATGAAGGACAGCTCTCAGTCATGAAGTGTTCAACTCACAGGGATATAAACACTCCCAGACTACTGAAGCATGTGCTGTCGATGCAGAGCATCATCACTGGAAATCATCTTCTGGTCTTCTCCACATCACCATTAGTCAGTAAACTTATACTACTAAGGATCCATCAGATTACAACTGAGAGTCCATTACAATCTGATCTTGCTCCTACAGTCGTCACCAAATAGTCATAGAAGTCCGATTAATATGTAAAGAAATGAAGCGAATACAAATGTATTAAATACAATACTATTATTGGTTTAAGTACCATAACATATGATCACTATCAATGTTGTTTAGCAAGACAAAACCATAATTAATAGTGAAGAAAATATGAAGAAAAAACTCATATTAATGTATCTAAAGAACATATATGACTTTGTCTGTTGATTAGTGTTATAGTGTTATGGTAATATGGTATGGTAACATATTGATATTTATGGAAAAGAGGAATACTAATTTGTCCTGTTTTGTCCCCTGCAGGCAAAGTAGTGTTAGTGCAGTGAACTGTGTCGACTGAATGCGGACTACTGGACTATTGGACTGCCATTGAGAGAAGAGGGGCTCCACTGTGCAGGACTGCTACTCTGTTCCTGACTGAGTTCAGCTCCCTGCCTCCTCTCCTCTGTCTCTGACCAGACACATTGAGGCTCTGTACACCATCATTACAATACATGAAACCCAGTATGTTCTCTTTATATTAAGATTTCATTGTATTTATTTATCCTTTATTTAACATGAAAATTCCCATTGAGATTGACATATTGTTCAAGTGAGCCCTGGTCAAGGCAGCAGCATCCATACAGTATACACATGAGACACAACACCACATAAAACATAACAATGAATGGAAGTTAAAACACTAAAAGAGCAGGTTTAAAAACCTGCTGTCTGTGGTCAGCAGTCCTCCAATCCGGGATTTTAAATCATCAATCAGAATAAGATGATGTAATTTCAAGTCCTTTTGCAAGGTGTTCCAATATAATGGGGCAGCGAGGCTAAAAGCCCTCTTTCCAAACTCAGTTTTTGTGTTGAGAACATGTTGGGGATTAATCAGAATTAGTTGGGTAACATAGATAAGATGTTTTATTTTCATGATATGCTTATGAGTTATTTCTCATAATAATGTATTTTGTTGTACTATAGTGGTGGCCATTTGCAATGATCTGTTCTCTGTCAGGACTAAGTTGCTTGGGCCGCAGAGAGGGGAGAGGTCAAGGTGTCATCATGTGTAAACATATCTTTTAAACCATGTGAAGGGATGATTGATGGGGAACCAATTATCTCTTGGCTCCACAATGTCTGTGTGCCAGTCACTCCCTACTTTTCCCATCGGGGAGAGGAGAATGGCAGTGTCTGGAACCATTCTATGTTCCCTCTCTCGTTGCCCCTATCTTGACCTAAAGGCTCACTTTCCTCTCCGTGAGCTTGTCCAGAATTGGTTGTATTTAGGATGGGGTATCTAAAATGTCAAATTGATATATATCATTGGGTGGGGGTAATGTCTTGGTACCATTTTGTACCAAGGACGAGATAAGAGCTTTGTTTAGGAGACCAAACTGAACGATAGGTTATAGCCAATTCTGTCTGGCTAGGGGATATTCCTCTCTGAAGTAAAGTCTTTCTTTGTGTAAGTTCCTAAGACCTGTGGTTTGTCATGTCAACTAGGGGGGTGGATCTTTGCTATAAAGGATCCCAGTTGCCATTACGTTGAGCACTCTCAACTTTTCATTAGAGATACTGAACTGTTGAAAGTCAAAATGCTATTGCCAAAGCTTAATTATTATTAAAGGTGAAGATTAAGTATAACTCTGACTGGTGTGTGATTTGCTCTCTCATCATTTGGTAATTAAGGAAATTTCCACGACAAACATGATATAAAATACAGTTCTGTGATCTCAGACAGTAATGTCCATGACTCTGTAGGGTGAGTAAAGGTCTTACATATATTGGCAGCTGCCCTAAGATGTTCTCATAGACAAACATGTATCAGTGAATATGTGACCTAACATATTGGCCATCCTGCTAACTGAGACAAGATACAGTGATGTGTTAGAGGTATTGTGTTGGTTACTAATCTAACAGCATCATGGTAGAGTGTCTAGTGTGTGCAGGTAAGATGTGTGTGCAGGTAAGCTTTTTAGTGAGCTGTTAAATGTACAAAGTCATTGCTGCTATCCTCTGTTTAAGAAGATACCAGATTTGAAACTTTTTGTAGATAGATGGTTTCATGGTTCTCCATGAGATACTCAATAATAATGAGTTAAAATGTGGTAAGGAACACATGGGATAGTGACTGAATATGATCTAACAGCTTAGAGTTATCAGACAGATATTGTTGTTCAGCTCTACTACACACTGTGTCATTGTACTGGATCATCTCCTATCCTCAGCATCTGCAGTAGGTCCCAGCTGTAGCAGTACAGTCACTGTGCAGTCTGACTGAGGGAGGTTTTTGTACGGCTCTGTATCACTGTGTGAACAACCAGACACTGTTGGGGTAGTGTAAACTCTGACAGTAGTAATCTCCTGCATCTTCAGCCTGGACTCCACTGATGGTCAGAGTGAAGTCACTCCCTGATCCACTACCACTGAATCTAGATGGAATCCCAGACTGAAGTGTTGTAGCATAGTAAATAAGGAGTTTAGGAGCTCCTCCAGGTTTCTGTTGGTACCAGGCTAGGTAGATATTGTCATACACATTACTGCTGGTTTTACAGTTCAGAGAGACTGTCTGTCCTGGGAGAACAGCTTTCACTGCAGGAGTCTGTGTCACAGTGACCTGTCCTCTGGCTTCTGAAAAACAAAAAATAAACATTTATATAAATGAAATATTACATGTTGTAATGAATCATTCTGAATATAAATAGTTACATTGATATACTGTACATGTATACACTGTAGATTAAAATAATCTTCAACAATGGATTCTGAAAATTGTAACCTTGAAAGCAGAAAACAAGTGTCCAGATGAAGATGGTGATAAAAGTCATGGTTGTTGTGGGTTCTGTTGTCATGAAGGATGGCTCTCAGTCATGAAGTGTTCAACTCACAGGGATATAAACACTCCCAGACCACTGAAGCATGTGCTGTCTGTGCAGAGCATCATCAATATGCAAATCATCTTCTGGTCTTCTCTCCATACACCATTATTCAGTATACTTAGAACACTAAAGATTCATTATTTTTATTTTTTTTAACCTTTATTTAACTTGGCAAGTCAGTTTAGAACAGTTAAGAACAAATTCATATTTTCAATGACAGCCTAGGAACAGTGGGTTAACAGCCTTGTTCATGGGCAGAATGACAGATTCCATCAGTCGGATTAGAATTGATTCCATCAATCGGATTAGAACTAATTCCATCAGATTAGAATTGAGAGTCCATTATAATCTGATGATCTTGTCGCCTAATAATCATAGAATTCGATAATAATATGTAAATAAATAAATGGAATAAAAAGGGTATAAATACAATGCTATAATTGGTTTAAGGGCTATCACATATGATCAATGCTGGAGAGAATAAAATACAAGTAATACATCATGTTATCATGTAACATACATCACTTTGTCTGTTCATTTGTGTTATGGTAATATGGTATGGTAACATAACGATGTCTATGGAAAAGAGGAATACCAGTCATGTTCCACCATCCAGTGATCATTGGTCATATTACCCCCCCGCTGGGAGATTCCTGTTAGTGCAGTGAGCTGTGTGGACTGAATACTGGACTGCTGGACTATTGGACTGCCACTGAGAGAAGAGGGGCTATGCAGGACTGCTACTCTGTTCCTGACTGAGTTCAGCTCCCTGCCTCCTCTCCTCTGTCTCTGATCAGACACACTGAGACTCTGTAGACCACCATTACAATTACATGAAACCCAGCATCTCCTCAACATCTTAAGATTTCATTTGATTTATTTACCCTCTATTTAACGAGAGAAGTCACATTGAGATTTCAAGTGAGCCCTGGCAAGAGAGTAGCATCCATACAGTATACTGTACACATGAGACACAACACCAGGGAAAGTAACTGAACTGAAGGACTTCCGACCCGTAGCACTCACTTCTGTCATCATGAAGTGCTTTGAGACGCTAGTTAAAGACCACACCACCTCCTTCCTCCCTGGCACACTCAATCCCCTCCAATTTCCCTGCCGCCCTGACAGATCCACGGACGACGCAATCACTATTGCACTGCACACTTCCCTCACCCACCTGGACAAGAGGAATGAACATGTGAGGATTCTGTTTGACTACAGCTACAGCTATTCATTGACTACGGCCTTCAATTCCACAGTGTCCTATAAGCTCACCACAAACCTCACAGCCCTGGGTCTGAACTCCTCCCTATGCAACTGCGTGCTGGACTTCCTGATGTGCTGCCCCCAAGTGGTGAAGGTAGATAACACTTCCTTCTCGACTGTTTCTCAAAACGGGGGCCCCACAAGGGTGCGTAGTCAGTCCCCTCCGGTACTCCCTGTATACCCAGGACTACGTGGCCTCACATAGTTCCAACTCCATCATCAAGTTCACTAACGGCACAACAGTAGTAACCCTGATTAACAACAACAACGAGACGGCCTACAGGGAGAAGGAAGACACTGACGGTGTGGTGCCAGGTAAACAACCTCTCCCTCAGGAAAACAAAGGAGCTGATTCTGGACTTGTTGCCTTCTACGACAAGACCGCTGAGGCCACGACTACCACATCGGAATCCCATGATGCCAACCCCGAAGCTCCAAACGCTCCATGACAAACAACTATGGACTCTAGTTTGTAGGCCTATGTGGTGGCCGGTCCTGTCCTTGTGTTTTGTACTGTGTTGCTTTTATCCTGTAAACCCCTTTTGAATACAGCGAAAATATATTAAAGAGCTGTTAACACTGTCTGTGGTTTTGTGATTGTAAGATATTTGGGTTTTGACATACAAGTGTCTCATTCACAGATCTAACAGTCAGTAATGTGCTCATTAAAATAGTTAATATAGTGCTTGATGATCATATCAATAGTTTGTTGTGAGGTGCATATGGGAACTTGTTATACGAGGCTGAAATTAAGAAATGTTTTCGTAATATGACCCTTTTTGGGACATCTTATGGACTACTGATATTGTGGACTCAGGACTGTTCTTGTTTTCAAATCCCCAAATAACATTTACATGAACTTTCACCCCATGACAAATATAACCAGTCACAACCACAAAGATTATATTATTTTGAACAAAAATATAAGTGCAACATGAGTTACAGTTCATATATTTTACTGAGTTACAGTTCATATAAGGAAATCAGTCAAATTGAAATTAATTCATTAGTCCCTAATCTATGGATTTCACATGACTGGGCAGGGGAGCAGCCATGGGTGGGATTGGGAGGGCATAGGCCCACCCACTGGGGAGCCAGGCCCAGCCAATCAGACTGAGTTTACCTGCACAAAAGTGGCTTTATTACAGACAGAAAAAGTCTTCAGTTTCATCAACTGTCTGGGTGGCTGATGTCAGACCATCCTGCAGGTGAAGAGGCCGGATGTGGAGGTCCTGGTCTGGCATTGGAGGTGGCTTATGGTAGAGAAATTAACAGTAACATATCTGTCAACAACTCTGGTGGACATTACTGTAGTCAGCATGCAAATTGCACACGCCCTCAAAATTTGAGATATCTGTGGCTTTGTCTGACAAAACTGCACATTTTAGAGTGGCCTTTAATTATCCCCAACACAAGGTACATCTATGTAATGATCATGCTGTTTAATCAGCTTCTTGATTTGTCACACCTGTCACGTGGATGGATTATATTGGCAAAAGAGAAATGCTCACTAACAGGGATGTACTAATTTGTGCACAACATTTGAGAGAATTGTGCTTGTTGAGCGTATGGAACATTTCTGGGATCTTTTATTTCAGCTCATAAAACATGGGACCAACACTTCATATGTTGCATTGATATTTTTGTTCATTCTATGGTACCAACCATGATGATTATGAAGATGATGATGGTCATGTGATCTGAATGATTTCAAACCATATTGTCACATCACAGTTGTTGACCTCATCTAGTTACCAGTGTTCCATTTCACTCTCTCCACCCTAAGCACCTGCAGCAGGTCCCAGCTGTAGCAACACAATCACTGAGCAGTCTGAATGAGGAAGGTTTTTGTATGGCTCTGTATCACTGTGTGAACAAATGTTTACTATTGATATGTTTATAACTCTGACAGTAGTAATCTCCTGCATCTTCAGCCTGGACTCCACTGATGGTCAGACTGAAGTCACTCCCAGATCCACTGCCACTGAATCTAGATGGAATCCCAGGCTGAAGTGTTGTAGCATAGTAAATAAGGAGTTTAGGAGCTCCTCCAGGTTTCTGTTGATACCAGGCTAAACATGGTTTACCTGAACTCCAACAGTTAGTTTGCACATCAATGCTGGCTTTACAGTTCATAGAGACTATCTCTCCTGAGAAAACCGTTTTCACTGTAGGAGTCTGAGTCACTGTGATCTGTCCTCTGGATTCTGAAACAGAGAGAAAACGTATAATTGTACCAGGAATTAATATAACAATCTTAAAAATATTTCAGTTCACTCAAATGGTTTACTTTTCATTATTCAAATGTAAAACTCCTATATATTTTGTACCTTCAATGTAGAAGACAAGTGTCCAGATGAAGATGGTGATAAAAGTCATGGTTGTTGTGGGTTCTGTTGCCATGAAGGACAACTCTCAGTCATGAAGTGTTCAACTCACAGGGATATAAATGCTCTTAGAGTAGCGGGGCGGATGCATTATGCAAATTATGTTTCAAATCTATTTTTTTCAGTTTCCAAGTAGGCTCAATGAATTAGAATGTATTTTATACTGATTGTGCTATCTTTAATAACATCAAACAGCAACTGTTTACTCAGATCACTAATATATGGTACCTTTTATGTCACACCAGCTTCATATTGTTATTCTGATGATGATCAGATATAATGAACTGTCTGTTCGCTCATGCTTGGTCTCTCATGTAAGTTCCTCTAATCAGTTAGTGAACACTTCTCTAAACTAAAGCTGGTAGGATTCCTCTGGTAGTGTTGTCTGTCCTCTGTGACTTTACCTCCACTGTTAAATGTGAGATCAACATGTTTAATAAAGGAATATACAACATGGATCACTATCACTACTGCTGCTGCTGTTGTCTTTCATATGGACAATATGGAGGAATACTAGCAACACTGATCTAATGCTGGACTGTATCTACAGACTAGGAGAACCTGATACACAGAGGAAGGAACAAATACTCATATCTGGATTTAAGATACAATTCATATTTTTATTATCTAGAAACAGCTAATATGAAGTGTTTGTTCTACCTGGAAGATGTTAAAGTGTATTAGTGTTGATTATGATTCTGTATAAGTGATCTTCACTGTAACAGCTGCAGCATCACAACACACAGAGGTTTTGTACCAGCAGTAATAGTGATTGTATCACTGTGGTGGACTTTTGGTAGCGGCACCAGACTTGATGTTGGAAGTAAGTAAACACCAAATTAACTGTTTTATTCACCCTTTGATGTCTTGTTTAAATTTCTCTATAAATTTAGCCTCGATACTGAGGAATTTTTAAATAAAAAATAGAAAACTTTTTACATGATTTTGGGAATAAATACACAAGGCCGACACAAATTATGGCCAGTTAGAATATTAATATTTTAATAAGTATGTTATTACATCTAATCAAATTTGACCTGCCCTTCAACAATGAGAGTGAATGATCTACATTTTATATTAGGTGTATGAAAAAAGCCTTGTAGGAAATGTACAGTAAACAGCATGTTTTGCAAAAATTTTGGGAAAACTAAACAGAACACACTTTATTTCAAATGAACAAGATAAAATCATCTTTGGCAAGTATTCATTTACATTTACATTTAAGTCATTTAGCAGACGCTCCTATCCAGAGCGACTTACAAATAACAGCATAGTTAATTATTCAACCACAGTCTGAAGAAATTCAGCTTCCCCAATGGTCAGGAGGTATTTGTACCAGCAGTAATAGTGATTGTATCACTGTGGTGGACTTTTGGTAGCGGCACCAGACTTGATGTTGGAAGTAAGTAACAACCTCTCTTGATATTTCTTTCTGATTACATTTTATTTGTATTTCACTTTCTTAAACTCTGTCTCCATGAAAATATATTTTCTATTACTTTTGACTGAGCCTTCTTTCAAATAACATTTTATTGAATTATAATGATGAATTGTAAGTTTATTTATGTCTGGTTTGTATGATTGCGGACCTTAACGTAAATCTGGAAAATAACTATTTAATAGTATTGTATATAATATTCATCATTGTTGCATTGTGTTCATGGTAGACTTCACTGTTAGTGTGAAGACAAAGGATCTCAGTTATGGTTGTAACTGACTTCATAATCTAACATGGATGATATGTTATGAAAATACTATGAATATGAGTAGGCTATTCTGATCAGATCCAATACTAAACAATATCTGTATGACATGTATATCTGACACCGTATGACTAGTAACTCTAGTTAACCAATTTATACTTGTTTGGTTCATAAATATGCTTTGTATAATTACTTTAGTGTTTTCTCTACAGCTTTTAAACAATCTAACTGTTACATTCGTATTTAGAGGGCATTTCCAATTCACTTTATTTGGATGTGTACTTGATTGAAGATCATCTTTAAGTGTAGCTGTACTTGATGTAGTTACTTAGTTGATGTGTTCTGTTTGATCCAGGTAACAGTGCCCCCACCCTCACCGTCCTGACCCCCTCTAGTGAGGAGCTGTCCAGTACAACAACAGCCACACTGACATGTCTGGCCAACAAGGGCTTCCCCTCAGACTGGACCATAAGATGGAAAGTAGACGGGACCAACAAGAACCAGGAGATCAGTTCTAGGGTCCTGGAGAAGGATGGTCTGTACAGCTGGAGCAGCACCCTGACTCTCACTGCCGAGGAGTGGACCAAGGCAGGAGAGGTGACCTGTGAAGCCCAGCAGAAATCCCAGACTCCAGTCACCAAGACCCTGAGGAAGGCTGACTGTTCTGGATAGGACCCCTCAGTCACACACCCCTGTGGAGAGAGGTTGCTGGTTCCTCTGCTTTGACTGTGTTTTGAGATCAGATGTTCTCTGTCTTATTGATCTCTGACATGTAGACTAACAGAGGGCTTTGCTTGAGTTCATGTGTCAAACCTCTCTGTAGACTAAGGTTGTATCAGTGTTAGATTTGATGTGTTCTGTTCAATTACTATTAGATACTGTAGGAATGTTTGCTTTGATGCTTTAATGAATAGATTAAAATAAAGATTTCCCTTTGGACAAATATTTCTATTTTCACTTTCAATAATTAGACTTTGGTCTTAAATGTTGTTGATCAGACCTAAATGTCATTGCTTAGTTATTTATGTTCTCACTTGAAACCACAGTGTCATCAACCAGTAGTTCATATTAACACAAGATACTACGATGTTAACAGATTACCAGGAGACGTCTAGATACTACAATGTTAACAGATTAACAGGAGAGGTCTAGAGACTACAATGTTAACAGATTAACAGGAGAGGTCTAGATACTACAATGTTAACAGATTAACAGGAGAGGTCTAGATACTACAATGTTAACAGATTAACAGGAGAGGTCTAGATACTACAATGTTAACAGGTTAACAGGAGAGTTCTAGATACTACAATGTTAACAGATTAACAGGAGAGGTCTAGATACTACAATGTTAACAGATTAACAGGAGAGGTCTAGATACTACAATGTTAACAGATTAACAGGAGAGATCTAGATACTACAATGTTAACAGATTAACAGGAGAGGTCTAGATACTACAATGTTAACAGGTTAACAGGAGAGGTCTAGATACTACAATGTTAACAGGTTAACAGGAGAGGTCTAGATACTACAATGTTAACAGATTAACAGGAGAGGTCTAGATACTACAATGTTAACAGATTAACAGGAGAGGTCTAGATACTACAATGTTAACAGATTAACAGGAGAGTTCTAGATACTACAATGTTAACAGATTAACAGGAGAGGTCTAGATACTACAATGTTAACAGATTAACAGGAGAGGTCTAGATACTACAATGTTAACAGATTAACAGGAGAGATCTAGATACTACAATGTTAACAGATTAACAGGAGAGGTCTAGATACTACAATGTTAACAGGTTAACAGGAGAGGTCTAGATACTACAATGTTAACAGGTTAACAGGAGAGGTCTAGATACTACAATGTTAACAGATTAACAGGAGAGGTCTAGATACTACAATGTTAACAGATTAACAGGAGAGGTCTAGATACTACAATGTTAACAGATTAACAGGAGAGGTCTAGATACTACAATGTTAACAGATTAACAGCAGAGGTCTAGATACTACAATGTTAACAGATTAACAGGAGAGGTCTAGATACTACAATGTTAACAGATTAACAGGAGAGATCTAGATACTACAATGTTAACAGATTAACAGGAGAGGTCTAGATACTACAATGTTAACATATTAACAGGAGAGGTCTAGATACTACAATGTTAACAGATTAACAGGATAAGTCTAGATACTACAATGTTAACAGATTAACAGGAGAGGTCTAGATACTACAATGTTAACAGATTAACAGGAGAGGTCTAGATACTACAATGTTAACAGATTAACAGCAGAGGTCTAGATACTACAATGTTAACAGATTAACAGGAGAGGTCTAGATACTACAATGTTAACAGATTAACAGCAGAGGTCTAGATACTACAATGTTAACAGATTACCAGGAGAGGTCTAGATACTACAATGCTAACAGATTAACAGGAGAGGTCTAGATACTACAATGCTAACAGATTACCAGGAGAGGTCTAGATACTACAATGTTAACAGATTAACAGGAGAGGTCTAGGTACTACAATGTTAACAGATTAACAGGAGAGGTCTAGATACTACAATGTTAACAGATTAACAGGAGAGGTCTAGATACTACAATGTTAACAGATTAACAGCAGAGGTCTAGATACTACAATGTTAACAGATTAACAGGAGAGGTCTAGGTACTACGATGTTAACAGATTAACAGGAGAGGTCTAGATACTACAATGCTAACAGATTAACAGGAGAGGTCTAGATACTACAATGTTAACAGATTACCAGGAGAGGTCTAGATACTACAATGTTAACAGATTAACAGGAGAGGTCTAGATACTACAATGCTAACAGATTAACAGGAGAGGTCAAGATACTACAATGTTAACAGATTACCAGGAGAGGTCTAGATACTACAATGCTAACAGATTAACAGGAGAGGTCAAGCTACATGGGGCGGCAGGTAGCGTAGTGGTTAGAGCATTGGACTTGTAACTGACTTGACTAGTTGAATAACAGTAAAATAATAATAGTACTGCAATGTTAACAGGAGAGGTCTTGACACATGCAGTAGATGGTATTCATTTTTCTTGGACAGTTGTTTAACGTCTTGATTTATAGACTCATAAAGAGAGTAAACTAATGTTATTGAACATTTGATCAATATCTTGGACTCTCACCAATGTGCTCACACCTACATTAAACTACATTTATTTGACATGATCCTCATAATATAGCCAGTATCATAGCTTCACGATAGTCATAGAGTCTTCTCTTCCTCCAACCCTCTGGGGACAGAGTGAACATCTGGTGACATTGCTGCTCTATTCTGGGACAAGCAGAACCACCCAGCCCTGTCTATGTAAATCTCAGTTTCACTCCCACAGCTACCAGTCTAGAAGTTGAAATGTTTCACTGCCTGAAATACCCTGGACTGGGACAGATGTGAGGAAGTGACTGGTTTGAACCTCTATGGTGTATTCAGGGAAGTTACAATAAGAGATATTACATAATTAATGACAGACAATATATATATTATTCAAACATGTTTCATCATGTCTCATTCACAGATGTTACAGTCAGTAACCTGCTTATCAAGAAAGTTCATATAATGCTAGATGATCACATTCATATCTGGTTGTGAGGTACACATGGGGATTTGATTTAGGGGGCTGATGCTGGTGTAAATTCACCATTATATATATTTTTTTACATCTGGAGATCTGACTCTGCATATGAACAGATAGTGTGTGTTTTAAAACTTCATTTGAGGGAACTTTTCAACCATGACAATAATTTTTCACAAGCGTGAGGATGATGATGATGATGGGGAACATGTGATTTGAATGATGCTTTGTAAACATATTCAAAGTTGACCTCCTCTACTGATCAGTGTTCCATGTCACTGTCTCTTCCCCCTCAGCACCTGCAGTAGGTCCCAGCTGTATCAGTACAGTCACTGTGCAGTCTGACTGAGGGAGGTTTTTGTACGGCTCTGTATCACTGTGTGAACACATGTTTATTATTGGGGAGGTGTAAACTCTGACAGTAGTAATCTCCTGCATCTTCAGCCTGGACTCCACTGATGGTCAGAGTGACGTCACTCCCAGATCCACTGCCACTGAATCTAGATGGAGTCCCAGAATGGAGTTTGTTTCCCGGAAGTATCATGAGTTTGGGTTTTTCTCCTTGTTTCTGTTGGTACCAGGAAAGACACTGATGGCCCCATGACTGACCATTGTAACAATTACTATGCACATTACTGCTGGCTTTACAGATCATAGAGACTTTCTGTCCTGAGAGAACAGTTTCCACTGCAGGAGTCTGGGTCACAGTGACCTGTCCTCTGGATTCTGAAACAGAGACATTTAAGAATTGTTCATTAAACTGTGTTTGTTTTGTCTACATGTTCATGAATCTCAATCTTTTTTGAGACAGAGGCAATTTACATTTAATATTTCGATAAGAAAAATCATTTGCAGATCATGATATTCAATAGTCTTACCCTGAATTAAGAACATAAATATCAACAAGAAGCTCATAATCAAAGTCATTGTTGAAGTTCTGTTGTCATGAAGGACAGCTCTCTGTCTTGGAGTGTTAACTCACAGGGCTATAAACACTCCCAGAGCACTGAAGCATGTGCTGTCTATGCAAAGTATCTTATATGTAAATTGTCTTCCTGGACAGTCCAATTTTATTAATACCTGTTGTGAGATGTAGACACATGATAACTATGTTACTGGTTTCTGATATAAGTGCTGAATGGGGACTGATATATTAATTATAGACATCTACAAATGGAGCATATTGTTATTACTGTGTTATTATAACAGATAGTATCTTTCTGTGTCTCTCCAGTGGTCAGGGTTAATAACTGCAGTCTGTGTGTGGACTGACACTGCTGACTGACTGATCTAAAGGGGAGATCTCCAGAGCTCTGACGTCTCCAGTCTCCTGCTTCACCTGCTGCTCTCTGGAACTACCACAGTGGTGTGAGGGAGGATATATTGGTAATGTTTAGGGGCTTTATTGTATATGTTTTAATCATCTTGATTAAATTCTAACTATTCAAAACACAAGTGATCTTTAGGGTTTTGATCATTGTATATCTCTAATTCAGATTGGTTGATGGTTTTCCTTGAGTTAACCAACAGAGTCAACATGTAGTTAATAGTCAGGAGAAATATTAGGTGATCAGTTATGATTTAAGTTCTTCTAGACATACAGTAGCTCTAGTTTGACTCTTGTTGTTCAGCTCTACTACACACTGATTCAGCTACCCGCAACTCCTTTTCCAACCAGCGGTGAAACAGAGGAGTCATTGTCAGTCCTTTTGAGTTTTGAGCCTGACAAAGTCATGTTATGATGTATTAGTTATCCTGTTAGAGCTTTTGTGCAGAATCCACTGCTCTGTTTCAGGTGCAACGTTCATGGTCATGTTTCAGCAGTGTGTAGGAGGGAAATTCCAAGATGTGGGAAGTGTGCAGGAGGGCATGGGACAGAGGTTTGTGTAGTTTGGCTGGATAAAGTTGTGTAAACAGTAGGGGTTCTCCTATTGCTGGAGATCAGCGGTGTCCGGTGTGAGAGAGGCAGGTTGAAGTGGTCAGAGTAGCGCAGAGGGTGTCTGTCACATGCTGCGGCAGCAAAGAAAGAGGAGGAGGATGGGTGAAGGGTGAGTGATACTGAGAGGATCCCAGTGAGTAGTAGATTTGTGCCAGCACAGAGGGATAGGCCAGCGAGTGAGTTATGCTTCAGTAAGGTTGTCTTCTTAGCGATCATAGCAATGGTTATCAACTGTACCACAGAAATGGAATATAAACTACAGAGAATGGCTGTAGTGGCGGCAGCTGCAGAGAAGTATTTAAGTAAAGGAGATTTGACTTCAGAAGAGTTACAGGGTGTGTTTAGGGGAGGTGTCCCGTCCTCCCAGGTCGTTGGCATGGTGCAGGAGCAGATAGGGTCAAAGTAGTGGAATGGGGGAGTGTTTTTTTTTTTGTAACAGTATTTTTTATTGGAATTTCACCATTTTCACCCATATTAAGAGATACAACAACAGAGACAAAGCACACAGAACAAAAACAGCACTCACTTACACATACCTACGTATACATATATACATGCATATACACATATATATATATACACTCATACATACATACACACATACACACACATACGTACACCATTTTCCTCTTCCCGCTCGGTGCTTCTCTCACCCCATCCCCATCATTGCGTCTCTCAATACATACATTTTAAACAAACTTACAAACAGAAATTAACCAAAAACCTCAGTTTAAACCAAGAAGTTAGGTTCCACACATGGAACGTACAGTGTAGTTCTGAAATACATAGATCTCCGCCATTCTAAGAGAATCCTTGCAGCATAATAGCTGATACCTCAGGTTCTAGGTAATTTAGTTAAGGTTCCCATACTTTGTAGAACTGGTCTGTTTTAGAATGCAATGTACATGTCAGATATTCCAGAGGCACCCATTCAAATAGTATCTTATGCCAATCTTTAATAGAAGGAACCTTATCACTAATCCACTGTAAAAGGATGTTTTTCCTCGCTGCGAAGGTAAGGATGTTGTAAAGCCTCCTTTTACCCACAGATGTAACATGCCTACTAGGGAGACCTAACAGTAAAGAAACTGGGTCCAATTCTAGATCAACCCCTAGGATCTTTTCAATTTCTTGCAGAACACCAGACCAGTATCTTTTGGTACATGACCATAAACAATGTGTTAGGGTGCCTGTATCAGTTTTGCATTTAAGACACTGAGGGGAAGAGGAAGTGGGGCTAAAATCATGTCTGCGATTTGGGGATATATGCAATCTGTGAATTATTCTTAATTGGATTGCTCTAGTACGATTACATATAGATATTGTTTTTGCATATCTCCAAATGTCCTCCCACATCTCTTCGTCAATAGTAACAGACAATTCTTTGTCCCACACTTGTTTCACCCTCTGTGTGTTGACAGCAGAAAAGGACCTTAAAGTATCATAAGTATCATAAAGCATTCTTTCGATGACAGACACATCAGGGTTACCAATTAAGGTGGTGCTCTTCAGAATATAATGTCTTACTTGTAGGAAGCGGAAAAAGTCCTGCTTTGTGAGTCGATATTTCTCGACCATCTGCTCAAATGACAATAAAATCGTATCAGCAAATAAGTCATTTAGTCTGCGTATGCCCTTATTAAGCCAAAAGTTAAAGCCAGCATCCAGCAATCCTGGACTGAAATCTGGGTTGTTAAGAATTGGGGTAAGAGCAGAGGTTAGTTTGGACCTTCCCAGGAAGCGTTGAACTGACCTCCATACTTTGAGTGTGTTAAGTGTAACTGGATTATTGCAGTGATCTTCTACAGACTTGAAACTTCTGAAAAATAAAAGATCCTGTAAGGGGTATTTTGAAAGAGAAGTCGCAATGTCTAACCAAATAGAGGAGTCATCATTTATGATCCAGTCAGAAATATAACAAAGGTGGCCACACCATTGGTAGAACCTGATATTGGGCAGGTCCAAGCCGCCCATAGAACTTGGCAGCTGCAATATTGCCATCTTAAGTCTTGGCTTGTGTTTACTCCATATAAAGGAACTTAACCATCCATTTACATCCTTTATTACCTTATTGGAGAGTAATACTGGGATCATTTGGATTGGGTAAAGTAGTCTAGGTAAAATGTTAATTTTCAAGAGGGATATTCTACCCAACCAAGAAATCGGGAGAGAGTTCCAGCGCTCCAGATCCTGTCTTATTGTATCAAACAAGGGAACAAAATTGGCTTTGTACATTTGCTGGACTTTAGGAATTACAAATATACCCAGATACATGAAACCTGAGGGAGACCATTTAAAAGGGAAGGGGGGAGAAGTATTAGGTACAGAGTGTAGGCTACCAAGTGGCATAGCCTCTGACTTAGTTAGGTTAAACTTGTAGCCTGAGAATTCGCTGAATAATTCAATAATATTTATAAGAGATGTAATTGAAGTCTCGGGACTAGAGATAAATATCAGGACATCATCAGCATACAAGCTTATTTTATGGTGAACATCACCAATGAGCAGCCCCTGTATAGCAGGCGTTGCCCTGATGGCCTCGGCCATTGGTTCCATAACGAGTGCAAAGAGGAGAGGGGACAAAGGCCAGCCCTGTCTGGTACCTCTGTGTATAGAGAAGCTATTTGACCGTAGCCCATTAGTAAGGCCAGCCCTGTCTGGTACCTCTGTGTATAGAGAAGCTATTTGACCGTAGCCCATTAGTAAGGACAGCCCTGTCTGGTACCTCTGTATAAAGAGAAGCTATTTGACCGTAGCCCATTAGTAAGGACAGCCCTGTCTGGTACCTCTGTGTATAGAGAAGCTATTTGACCGTAGCCCATTAGTAAGGACAGCCCTGTCTGGTACCTCTGTGTATAGAGAAGCTATTTGACCGTAGCCCATTAGTAAGGACAGCCCTGTCTGGTACCTCTGTGTATAGAGAAGCTATTTGACCGTAGCCCATTAGTAAGGACAGCCCTGTCTGGTACCTCTGTATAAAGAGAAGCTATTTGACCGTAGCCCATTAGTAAGGACAGCCCTGTCTGGTACCTCTGTGTATAGAGAAGCTATTTGACCGTAGCCCATTAGTAAGGACAGCCCTGTCTGGTACCTCTGTGTATAGAGAAGCTATTTGACCGTAGCCCATTAGTAAGGACAGCCCTGTCTGGTACCTCTGTATAAAGAGAAGCTATTTGACCGTAGCCCATTAGTAAGGACAGCCCTGTCTGGTACCTCTGTGTATAGAGAAGCTATTTGACCGTAGCCCATTAGTAAGGACAGCCCTGTATGGTACCTCTGTGTATAGAGAAGCTATTTGACCGTAGCCCATTAGTAAGGACAGCCCTGTCTGGTACCTCTGTGTATAGAGAAGCTATTTGACCGTAGCCCATTAGTAAGGACAGCCCTGTCTGGTACCTCTGTATATAGAGAAGCTATTTGACCGTAGCCCATTAGTAAGGACAGCCCTGTCTGGTACCTCTGTGTATAGAGAAGCTATTTGACCGTAGCCCATTAGTAAGGACAGCCCTGTCTGGTACCTCTGTGTATAGAGAAGCTATTTGACCGTAGCCCATTAGTAAGGACAGCCCTGTCTGGTACCTCTGTGTATAGAGAAGCTATTTGACCGTAGCCCATTAGTAAGGACAGCCCTGTCTGGTACCTCTGTGTATAGAGAAGCTATTTGACCGTAGCCCATTAGTAAGGACAGCCCTGTCTGGTACCTCTGTGTATAGAGAAGCTATTTGACCGTAGCCCATTAGTAAGGACAGCCCTGTCTGGTACCTCTGTGTATAGAGAAGCTATTTGACCGTAGCCCATTAGTAAGGACAGCCCTGTCTGGTACCTCTGTATAAAGAGAAGCTATTTGACCGTAGCCCATTAGTAAGGACAGCAGCCTGAGGATCATCATATAAAACTTTCACCTATTTTATAAAGTTGTCCCCTAGACTGAATTTACTTAGAGCAAATAATAGGAGAGACCACTCCACACGATCAAATGCTTTCTCAGCATCTAGGGAGAGCACAAGACCATCCATAGCACTTTGTTGGTAGGCTTGAATTACATTAAGAAGCCGCCTGACATTGTTGCATGACTTCACGGCCCTTAATGACGCCAGTTTCATCTCCTTTCACAATTAGTGGCAGCGAGTCCCGGGTAGTGGGTTTTAATGTGTAGGTGGTAGCTGAAGAGAAGTACCTGGGAGTACTAGATTTTACTGCAGACGAGTTAATAGGGTGGTGATTTTTATTTTATGAAATAGTGGTAAATACAATGCCTTCGGAAAGTAGTCAGTCCCTTTGACCTTTTGTTAGGTTACAGTCTTATTCTAAAATTGATTAAATACCCCATAATGACAAACCCCATTCCACTAAGTTTAGATAAAAATAATATCATGCAATGAAAATGATATTCACCTGAAGTGATTGTACTGCTTGATCTGTGGCAATGACCTGAAGTACTGAGTAGGGTGTTGCTGCCAACCATAGTGTCACACCTTGGTCAATATGTTTTGTGTTTTTGTTATATGTTTGGGTAGGCCAGGGTGTGACATGGGTTTATATGTTATGTTTCGTATTGGGGTTTGTAATATTTTGGGATCGCGGCTGATTAGGGGTGTTGTTAGGTTTGGCTGCCTGAGGCGATTCTCAATTAGTCAGGTGCTTATCGTTGTCTCTGATTGGGAACCGTATTTAGGCAGCTTGAGTTCGCTTTGTATTTCGTGGGTGTTTGTCCCTGTCTCTGTGTAGTGTTTACCAGATAGGCTGTAATTAGTTTCACGTTCCGTTTGTTGTTTTGTATTCATAGTTATTTCATGTACGTTTTCATTCATTAAAGTCATGAGTAACCTACACGCTGCATTTCGGTCCGACTCTCTTCTTTCAACAGACGAACCCGTTACACATAGCTTTCCACCAGCACCATACCATCCTCCAGTCCAACCAGCTGTATGATGTGAGATCAATAAAAGTAGTACCAATCATGTTGGAGGTCAATTAAATAATCAACACGTGTTTAGGTTTTACATACCAAGTGTTGCCATCAATTCCTTGTAGAGACGCCACACTGCTGCTTTTGTCACATGGGATGGCAGCAACTTTCCACTAAAGAGTTTGTGTCCTGGGTGGCATCCTGGTAACACTATTGCATTATCCTCTGCGTTGTTGTTGATGAAGTTCACCACTCGCTGCAAGTCCTCATGCTTCAGGTGTAGTCTGTGCTTGCTTGGGCCAGCTCTCTTTTTGATGGGAGACATTAGACCATTCTCCTTGTATGACTGGTGGAGGAGAGTCAGGCATGTTCTACTGATGCTGAACGACAAGTTCCAGATACTAATATTTAAACATTATTATACAATAGATGCAAAATGGCATTCTGAGATATCATTACACACAGTTCATACACGTAATAATGTAATAACTAGCAATGCGAAATGACACTCTGAAAAAACATCACTAACGTTACACACACTTCATACATGTAAATGAATCTACAATGTCTTCAATGAAAATGTTTTGACCTAAATCAGGGATTTCCTCATCGTCTGATTCATTTTCAGAGTCAGAGAAAGTCAGCATGGCAGGAATGTCCTCCAGGAAGTAGTTGATAAGAGAATTATGTTCTCCAGGTACATCACCCAATTGAATTATATTACTCTCAGTCTGCAAACCAGAATTTGTAACATTTAAGACATTTTACATTACATTTAAGTCATTTAGCAGACGCTCTTATCCAGAGCGACTTACAAATTGGTGCTTTCACCTTATGACATCCAGTGGAACAGCCACTTTACAATAGTGCATCTAGGTCTTTTAAGGGGGGGGGGGGTGAGAAGGATTACTTTATCCTATCCTAGGTATTCCTTAAAGAGGTGGGGTTTCAGGTGTCTCCGGAAGGTGGTGATTGACTCCGCTGTCCTGGCGTCGTGAGGGAGTTTGTTCCACCATTGGGGGGCCAGAGCAGCGAACAGTTTTGACTGGGCTGAGCGGGAACTGTACTTCCTCAGTGGTAGGGAGGCGAGCAGGCCAGAGGTGGATGAACGCAGTGCCCTTGTTTGGGTGTAGGGCCTGATCAGAGCCTGGAGGTACTGAGGTGCCGTTCCCCTCACAGCTCCGTAGGCAAGCACCATGGTCTTGTAGAGGATGCGAGCTTCAACTGGAAGCCAGTGGAGAGAGCGGAGGAGCGGGGTGACGTGAGAGAACTTGGGAAGGTTGAACACCAGACGGGCTGCGGCGTTCTGGATGAGTTGTAGGGGTTTAATGGCACAGGCAGGGAGCCCAGCCAACAGCGAGTTGCAGTAATCCAGACGGGAGATGACAAGTGCCTGGATTAGGACCTGCGCCGCTTCCTGTGTGAGGCAGGGTCGTACTCTGCGGATGTTGTAGAGCATGAACCTACAGGAACGGGCCACCGCCTTGATGTTATTTGAGAATGACAGGGTGTTGTCCAGGATCACGCCAAGGTTCTTAGCGCTCTGGGACGAGGACACAATGGAGTTGTCAACCGTGATGGCGAGATCATGGAACGGGCAGTCCTTCCCCGGGAGGAAGAGCAGCTCCGTCTTGCCGAGGTTCAGCTTGAGGTGATGATCCGTCATCCACACTGATATGTCTGCCAGACATGCAGAGATGCGATTCGCCACCTGGTCGTCAGAAGGGGAAAGGAGAAGATTAATTGTGTGTCGTCTGCATAGCAATGATAGGAGAGACCATGTGAGGTTATGACAGAGCCAAGTGACTTGGTGTATAGCGAGAATAGGAGAGGGCCTAGAACAGAGCCCTGGGGGACACCAGTGGTGAGAGCACGTGGTGAGGAGACGGATTCTCGCCACGCCACCTGGTAGGAGCGACCTGTCAGGTAGGACGCAATCCAAGCGTGGGCCGCGCCGGAGATGCCCAACTCGGAGAGGGTGGAGAGGAGGATCTGATGGTTCACAGTATCGAAGGCAGCCGATAGGTCTAGAAGGATGAGAGCAGAGGAGAGAGAGTTAGCTTTAGCAGTGCGGAGCGCCTCCGTGATACAGAGAAGAGCAGTCTCAGTTGAATGACTAGTCTTGAAACCTGACTGATTTGGATCAAGAAGGTCATTCTGAGAGAGATAGCGGGAGAGCTGGCCAGGAACGGCACGTTCAAGAGTTTTGGAGAGAAAAGAAAGAAGGGATACTGGTCTGTAGTTGTTGACATCGGAGGGATCGAGTGTAGGTTTTTTCAGAAGGGGTGCAACTCTCGCTCTCTTGAAGACGGGAGGGACGTAGCCAGCGGTCAGGGATGAGTTGATGAGCGAGGTGAGGTAAGGGAGAAGGTCACCGGAGATGGTCTGGAGAAGAGAGGAGGGGATAGGGTCAAGCGGGCAGGTTGTTGGGCGGCCGGCCGTCACAAGACGCGAGATGTCATCTGGAGAGAGGGGAGAAAGAGGTCAGAGCACAGGGTAGGGCAGTGTGAGCAGAACCAGCGGTGTCGTTTGACTTAGCAAACGAGGATCGGATGTCGTCGACCTTCTTTTCAAAATGGTTGACGAAGTCATCTGCAGAGAGGGAGGAGGGGGGGGGGGGGGAGGAGGATTCAAGAGGGAGGAGAAGGTGGCAAAGAGCTTCCTAGGGTTAGAGGCAGATGCTTGGAATTTAGAGTGGTAGAAAGTGGCTTTAG
This sequence comes from Oncorhynchus nerka, assembly GCF_034236695.1. Lineage (NCBI taxonomy): Eukaryota > Metazoa > Chordata > Actinopteri > Salmoniformes > Salmonidae > Oncorhynchus > Oncorhynchus nerka. The sequence goes on from NC_088418.1 coordinate 58,899,345, forward strand.
CAGCAGAGACAGAGGAGGAAAATGTAGAGAGGAGGGAGTGAAAGGATGCCAGGTCCGCAGGGAGGCGAGTTTTCCTCCATTTCCGCTCGGCTGCCCGGAGCCCTGTTCTGTGAGCTCGCAATGAGTCGTCGAGCCACGGAGCGGGAGGGGAGGACCGAGCCGGCCTGGAGGATAGGGGACATAGAGAGTCAAAGGATGCAGAAAGGGAGGAGAGGAGGGTTGAGGAGGCAGAATCAGGAGATAGGTTGGAGAAGGTTTGAGCAGAGGGAAGAGATGATAGGATGGAAGAGGAGAGAGTAGCGGGGAGAGAGAGCGAAGGTTGGGACGGCGCGATACCATCCGAGTAGGGGCAGTGTGGGAAGTGTTGGATGAGAGCGAGAGGGAAAAGGATACAAGGTAGTGGTCGGAGACTTGGAGGGGAGTTGCAGTGAGGTTAGTGGAAGAACAGCATCTAGTAAAGATGAGGTCGAGCGTATTGCCTGCCTTGTGAGTAGGGGGAAGGTGAGAGGGTGAGGTCAAAAGAGGAGAGGAGTGGAAAGAAGGAGGCAGAGAGGAATGAGTCAAAGGTAGACGTGGGGAGGTTAAAGTCGCCCAGAACTGTGAGAGGTGAGCCGTCCTCAGGAAAGGAGCTTATCAAGGCATCAAGCTCATTGATGAACTCTCCGAGGGAACCTGGAGGGCGATAAATGATAAGGATGTTAAGCTTGAAAGGGCTGGTAACTGTGACAGCATGGAATTCAAAGGAGGCGATAGACAGATGGGTAAGGGGAGAAAGAGAGAATGACCACTTGGGAGAGATGAGGATCCCGGTGCCACCACCCCGCTGACCAGAAGCTCTCGGGGTGTGCGAGAGCACGTGGGCGGACGAAGAGAGAGCAGTAGGAGTAGCGGTGTTGTCTGTGGTGATCCATGTTTCCGTCAGAGCCAAGAAGTCGAGGGACTGGAGGGAGGCATAGGCTGAGATGAACTCTGCCTTGTTGGCCGCAGATCGGCAGTTCCAGAGGCTACCGGAGACCTGGAACTCCACGTGGGTCGTGCGCGCTGGGACCACCAGATTAGGGTGGCCGCTGCCATGCGGTGTGGAGCGTTTGTATGGTCTGTGCAGAGAGGAGAGAGAGAACAGGGATAGACAGACACATAGTTGACAGGCTAGAGAAGAGGCTACGCTAATGCAGAGGAGATTGGAATGACAAGTGGACTACACGTCTCGAATGTTCAGAAAGTTAAGCTTACGTAGCAAGAATCTAATTGACTAAAATGATTAAAATGATACAGTACTGCTGAGGTAGGCTAGCTGCGTTGTTGACACTACCCTAATCAAGTCGTTCCGTTGAGTGTGAAGTTTCTACAATGCTGCTTTTCGGGGCTAGCTGGCTAGCTAGCAGTGTTGGTTACGTTACGTTGCGTTAGGAGAACGACAATAGCTGGCTAGCTAACCTAGAAAATCGCTCTAGACTACACAATTATCTTTGAAACAAAGACGGCTATGTAGCTAGCTATGTAGCTAGCTACGATCAAACAAATCACACCGTTGGGACTGTAATGAAATGAAATGAAAATGTGATACTACCTGTGGAGCGAAGCGGAATGCGACCGGAATGCGAAAGTTCTATTCAGTAGACGTTGGCTGGCTATTGGCTAGCTAGGAGTGTCTCCTACGTTAAGGACGACAAAATAGCTGGCTAGCTAACCTCGGTAAATTAAGATAATCACTCTAAGACTACACACTCTAACTACACAATTATCTTGGATACGAAGACAGCAAAGACAACTATGTAGCTAGCTAATACTACACTAATCAAGTCGTTCAGTTGAGTGTGATAGTTACTACAGTGCTACGGTAGCCGGTGAACGTATGCTAGCTGGCTAGCTGCTAGGCAGATAGGAGGACGACGAAATACGATAATAACGCAATTATCACTCTAAGACTCCACACTCTAAACTACACAATTATCTTGGATACGAAGACAGCAAAGACAACTATGTAGCTAGCTAACACTACACTAATCAAGTCGTTCAGTTGAGTGTGATAGTTACTACAGTGCTACGGTAGACGGTGAACGTGTTGGGCAGATAGGAGACGACGAAATACGATAATTACGCAATTATCTTTGATACAACGACGACTATGTAGCTAGCTAAGAAGAAATTGCTAAGATTAGACAAATCAGACCGTTGTACTATAATGAAATGTAATGAAATGTAATGAAAAAGTTATACAACCTGCAGACCGAAGCGCGGATGCGACCGGCTCGCTCCAACCCGGAAGTAGTAACACTAGTTCCTGGTCGAATGAAAACAGACAGAGGCCTAGTCTACCACAGTTAAATGTTTATTCACAGGAACGTTCTGAAGTCAAGAACGAATACAAATCAATTCATTTTATACTGACTTCTCACGTCCACACATACACAGCCATACGCACACACACACACACACACACACACACACACACACACGCACACACGCACACACGCACACACGCACACACAAACAGACGCACACATATGTCCTGCTACACACACACTGTCTTTCTCACTATCCAGCCGACAGAGATAGTGACCTTGTCCTTGAGACATACTCCCCGTTCTCTCCCAAATCTCTAGTCAGGTCGGCACCGAGCTCAGACAGTCTGTGTTTAAAATACCATAAAGACATATTGTTTTACCCTAATTCTGACTAGGACTACACATTTATTGATTATGATTTTATACATTCTAATCAATTCCATACAATTATATGTTTCAGGACGGAATATTCTAATCATTCAATTAACAGACAATTCTCACCTATCAGTAGTCCATCACAACATTTTACCACTGGCCTTTGTCAATAGCTCCTGTTAAATTCAGGGCAGCAATGTTATTGAGAGCAGTAGCAACATATTTGTAGTTCTCTGTGGCTAACGTTATATCTTTCAGAAAAAAACTGCAGTAGAAAGGATTATCTACTGTTAAGATATTTTATCAAGGTTTAAGATAAATGATTAAATAATTCTACCCAGAAACTTAACCATTAGAATTGGAGGTTATGTAGCATGAACAAGGAGTAATTAAAAATAATAAACACAGCTCCAACTAGGTTGGAGGGGGGAAGAGAGGAATGCATGTGTGTGCTTAACGAAAACAAAGAGGATCCTTAACCTATGTTTGAACCGACCCGGCTATAACTGTGGACATATTATAAGACAGCGAGAGCCCCTCCAGGTTTTCCGTATCTGGGGGGGGACTGGAACTGTCAGCTAAGTGGTAATAAACTGTGGTGAGACTTCAGGAGATAATCCAGATATAGTGTGTAATGTATGTGAGTTAGTGGGTTGGAATTGACTTTTTTTCTGCTTTGTCTTTGTCGGAGAAGAGGAGGGACATCTAAAACGCTATGACGAAATGTGAGGTATATAAACCAATGTACATGGTATTATGACCAGCGCTCTCGAGACTAAACGCAATTGGCTCATTTTGGTAGACTGGTCTTTGTCTATTTTATGCAAATAAGGATCTTACAAATTCTTAGAAACAGACAGAGTGATTTAAATTGATTTGGTTAATGAACACATATAGGAATTGTTAAATTCCTTTAACATCTACTGTTACTGTAATTTAATTATGCCAATGTGCTTTCATTAATTGAAAACGGAGACCAGTCTTTTTAATAATAGGTAACAGAATTTATTCTTGGAGCGCGCTCCCATTTCACCACGAGCAACAGTTTATATAGAAATCATGACGTCATTTCATTGCTTTAACCTTTTAAGGATAGGGGGCAGCATTTCCACTTTTGGATAAATAGCGTGCACAATTTCAACTTCCTGCTACTAATGCCAGGAATATATTATAGGCATATGATTAGTAGGTGTGGATAGAAAACACTCTGAAGTTTCTAAAACTGGTTCAATCATGTCTGTGACTATAACATAACTTATGTAGCAGGCAAAACCCAGAGGAAAAACTGTTCAGAATTTTTTTTTTTTTTTTCCTCTGACGGTTCCCTCAGTTGTCTTTGCCAAGGGATATTTGATAGCGACCATTTTACAGTTCCTGTGACTTCCATAGGATGTCACTAGTCTTTGGAATTGGGTTTAAGTTAATCATTGGTGCAACGAAGAAGAGGCACATCCTGGAACAACGTTACACTGTTGAGAGTTACGCAAGAGGGAAAATGGTGCATGTTTTGTTTACTTGCTCTATTGAATACAGATTGCCCCGTCTACAATTTGATCAATTATTAACGTTTAAAAATACCTAAAGTTGTATTACAAAAGTAGTTTGAAATATTTTGGCAAAGTTTGTAGGCAACTTTTGAAATGTTTTGTAGTGACGTTGTGTTTTGGCAAGCTGTTTTTTTCCGGATCAAACCTGCTTTATAAATGGACATTTTGGGTATACATGGACGGAATTAATGGAAAAAAAGGACCAATTGTGATGTTTATGGGACATATTGTAGTGCCAACAAAGAAGCTCGTCAAAAGGTAATGCATGTTTTATATTTTATTTCAGCGTTTTGTCTAGCGCCTGCTACGCTATAGTTCTTTTGTTTACAACTGGTTCAGGTGGGTGCATGCTATCAGATAATAGCTTCTCATGCTTTCGCCGAAAAGCATTTTTAAAATCTGACATGTTGGCTGGATTCACAACGAGTGTAGCTTTAATTGAATATCCTGCATGTGTGATTTAATGAAAGTTTGAGTTTTATAGCGTTTTATTTGAATTTGGCGCTCTGCATTTCCCGAGGCTATTGGCCACTTGAGACGCTAGCGTCTCACTATCCCCAAGAGTTAACAGAATCCCCTCCTCTCGACCGGGACAAAGTGAGGTGAAAAGTTAATTCTAACTTACTAACACACTCCCAGGTAACTTTTGACCCCTAAACATTATCGATCAACATTGAGCTGACAGTTCTAATTAACAGAAAACCTAAGAATGCACTCACTGTCTTATCTAAAACCCCCAGAGCCCCGTTCTGTAGGTTCAACCATAGGTTAACGACCTTATGTATTTACACAGTCCACAACCCATTTGTTTCTTCCTAGTTGGAATGGTGTTCATTAACTTTAATTACTCCTTGTCCATGTCTCACAATCCCTTCTTATGAACTCATATTGTTAATCAGATATAATAAAACAGAGTATAAGTTTTACTTCATTACAGTTCCACTTAAAATGATTTGTTCAGTCATTTAATCATAATTTTCCCAACATCTACGCATAACGAGCAGCTCATTTTATAGACACAAGATGCTACACCCCAGACCAATCTGAAACTCATCTCTTGGCATGTCCAGCCAACTCATTATTCTTCAAAGGGAATCTTTCTGGATCCACAGGCTCAACACACTGCGTCATCTTGGCTTGAAACTGTTTTTATAAATTCTAAATTGTTAAAAAAAAAAATCCTAATTGAATATTTTATGTGTATTACTGTAAATATTGAACACATTCTCTGTGTATGATCATATATTTTGATACATTGAATGATAATATTGTGAAACTATGTTATACATTTTTACCTTTTTCAGGAAGTGATGTCACTGAGTACTGCCCCTATTTAGGACCTTCCACCTCCACCTGGGATATGGATACCTAAGGATCCAAACTTTGTTGTAAATAAATATCAGCTGGGAGCATGAGCAGCAGTTTGCTACCAATCCAGCACCTGCGGAAAGTAGCTGGATGTGCGTATGTTCTTCAGCTTTTGAACATGAACTCTCTACCATACAGCACTCCTTTTTGAGACTCTCTTTTCACAAGTCTAGCTGTCTTTTGACGTTATGGCTGAAATAGCAGACTCTCAAATGGCAGGCCAAGTAGGTCATTTGAGTTCTCAGAGGATGATTATTCCCGGATCATAATGAAGGACTCGCTTTTTGATGAAACTGGCCCAACGACAGACTGCAATGCAGACTTAGTTATCACGTCTCTCAAGAATCTACGGATCCGTGAGACAAAACAATATTATCATGCAGTCACCTTAAGTGATTATCTAAGGAATAAAATCATTCCACGAGGATTACAGATACAGAAAGCACCTGCTCTTAGTTCGAACAATCCCTCTTTTTGTGACCGATGGTGCGAGATTCTTAATAAATACTTTCTTTTGATTTAATGGCGCTTACCATACAATAAGTGACAGAACAATTGGGAGCAACCAGAGATCAAGTGACACAGTTAAATGTTGATCTAAAAACCAAGATCACTGATAAGGACAAAAGAGAGAACATTCTGACCAATGTGGAAAACATTTGTGATAAACTTGCGGAGGAGACAAAGACAAACAAGTGGAAAAAGTTTGAACGTGATACAATGGACTACAAGGCGCAGAAGGTATATTTCTGGATACAATTGACACTCCCCCACGAGCAAGCTGGAATGGTTAACACCAGCCCAGCAATAATCCTAGAGGGCCACTACTGTGGTGATCAACCAACTCCCTCACATCTGACTGCAGTGACTGATGTGGTGTACTCCTCAATGTCATCGGAAGAATCCTGGAACATATTCCAGTCTGTGCTCGCAAAACAGTTCACTGGTGCTTCCTCCTTAAGTTTTTGCTTGAAAACCAAATGGAGGGCAGGGGAGAACTTTGTACGCGTCTCTGTGTTTGGAGTAAAGGTGGTCCAGAGTGTTTTTTCCCTTTGGTTGCACATTTAACATGCTGGTAGAAATGAGGTAAAATGAGGTAAAATGGATTTAAGTATCCCTGCATTAAAGTCACCGGCCACTAGGAGCACCACCTCTGGATGAGCGTTTTCCGGAACAGGATGTCTTGCTCCCAGGCAGACTAAATCACTTTTTTGCCCGCTTTGAGGACAATACAGTGCCACTGACACGGCATGCAACGAAAACATGCGGACTCTCCTTCACTGCAGCCGAGGTGAGTAAGACATTTAAACGTGTTAACCCTCGCAAGGCTGCAGGCCCAGACGGCATCCCCAGCCGCGCCCTCAGAGCATGCGCAGACCAGCTGGCCGGTGTGTTTACGGACATATTCAATCAATCCCTATACCAGTCTGCTGTTCCCACATGCTTCAAGAGGGCCACCATTGTTCCTGTTCCCAAGAAAGCTAAAGTAACTGAGCTAAACGACTACCGCCCCGTAGCACTCACTTCCGTCATTATGAAATGCTTTGAGAGACTAGTCAAGGACCATATCACCTCCACCCTACCTGACACCGTAGACCCACTCCAATTTGCTTACCGCCCAAATAGGTCCACAGACGATGCATTCTCAACCACACTGCACACTGCCCTAACCCATCTGGACAAGAGGAATACCTATGTGAGAATGCTGTTCATCGACTACAGCTCGGCTCATTCAACACCATAGTACCCTCCAAGCTCGTCATCAAGCTCAAGACCCTGGGTCTCGACCCCGCCCTGTGCCACTGGGTACTGGACTTCCTGACGGGCCGCCCCCAGGTGGTGAGGGTAGGCAACAACATTTCCACCCCGCTGATCCTCAACACTGGGGCCCCACAAGGGTGCGTTCTGAGCCCTCTCCTGTACTCCCTGTTCACCCACGACTGCGTGGCCACGCACGCCTCCAACTCAATCATCAAGTTTGCGGACGACGCAACAGTGGTAGGCTTGATTACCAACAACGACGAGACGGCCTACAGGGAGGAGGTGAGGGCCCTCGGAGTGTGGTGTCAGGAAAATAACCTCACACTCAACGTCAACAAAACTAAGGAAATGATTGTGGACTTCAGGAAACAGCAGAGGGAACACCCCCCTATCCACATCGATGGAACAGTAGTGGAGAGGGTAGTAAGTTTTAAGTTCCTCGGCATACACATCACAGACAAACTGAATTGGTCCACTCACACAGACAGCATCGTGAAGAAGGCGCAGCAGCGCCTCTTCAACCTCAGGAGGCTGAAGAAATTCGGCTTGTCACCAAAAGCACTCACAAACTTCTACAGATGCACAATCGAGAGCATCCTGGCGGGCTGTATCACCGCCTGGTACGGAAACTGCTCCGCCCACAACCGTAAGGCTCTCCAGAGGGTAGTGAGGTCTGCACAACGCATCACCGGGGGCAAACTACCTGCCCTCCAGGACACCTACACCACCCGATGTTACAGGAAGGCCATAAAGATCATCAAGGACAACAACCACCCGAGCCACTGCCTGTTCACCCCGCTATCATCCACAAGGCGAGGTCAGTACAGGTGCATCAAAGCTGGGACCGAGAGACTGAAAAACAGCTTCTATCTCAAGGCCATCAGACTGTTAAACAGCCACCACTAACATTGAGTGGCTGCTGCCAACACACTGACACTGACTCAACTCCAGCAACTTCAATAATGGGAATTGATGGGAAATGATGTAAAATATATCACTAGCCACTTTAAACAATGCTACCTAATATAGTGTTACATACCCTACATTATTCATCTCATATGCATACGTATATACTGTACTCTATATCATCTACTGCATCCTTACGTAATACATGTATCACTAGCCACTTTAACTATGCCACTTTGTTTACATACTCATCTCATATGTATATACTGTACTCGATACCATCTACTGTATCTTGCCTATGCTGATCTGTACCATCACTCATTCATATATCTTTATGTACATATTCTTTATCCCCTTACACTGTGTATAAGACAGTAGTTTTGGAATTGTTAGTTAGATTACTTGTTGGTTATTACTGCATTGTCGGAACTAGAAGCACAAGCATTTCGCTACACTCGCATTAACATCTGCTAACCATGTGTATGTGACAAATAACATTTGATTTGATTCATGTTTGCTTATGGCCGTATACAGCTCATTGAGTGCGGTCTTAGTGCCAGCATTGGTTTGTGGTGATATATAGACAGCTATGAAAAATACAGATGAAAATTATCTTGGTAAATAATGTGATCTACAGCTTATTATGAGACACTCTACCTCAGGCGAGCAAAACCTTGAGACTTCCTTAGATTTCGTGCACCAGCTGTTGTTTACAAATATACATAGACCGCCACCCCTTGTACCACCAGACCACTGTTCTATCCTGCCGAAAAAGCTTAATACCCACCAGCTGTATGTTATTCATGTCGTCGTTCAGCCACGACTCGGTGAAACATAAGATACATACGTGATCGTGGTTTGTCTATTCTATTTTCGATTGATTGTACGTTGGCTAATAGGACCAATGGTAAAGGTCGATTACCTTCTCGGCGACGGATCCTGACATGACACCCAGACCTCCGTCCCCGATACCTCATCTCTTTCTCCTTGGCCTGGTATGAGATACAAAGCAAAGCCCCAAAATTGCCCTCCCTGGAAGCCTGTGTATAATCCACACTTCTACATGTGTGAAATATGACACATTTAAGCACCCACCTAATTATTTAATATGGTATGGGAACATACTGTATTGATATCTATGGATCACCTCCCAGTGATCATTGGTCATGTGTCACCCCTGCAGGCAGAGTAGTGTTAGGACAGTGAACTGTGTAGACTGAGGAGGGGCTCCACTGTGCAGGACTGCTACTCTGTTCCTGACTGAGTTCAGCTCCTCCCTCCTTTCCTGTGTCTCTGATCAGACACACTGGGACTTTGTAGACAATAATTACAGTACGTGAAACCTAGAATCTCTTCTACAACTTAAGAATACAATATCCAAATGGTCTGAAGTAAGGAAGTCTGTTTTGGAAGATACCAGATTTGAACCTTTTTGTAGATAGGTGGGTTCATGGTTCTCCATGAGATACTCAATAATAATGAGTTAAAATGCAGTAAGGAACACATGGGATAGTGACTGAATATGATCTAACAGCTTAGAGTTATCAGACAGATATTGTTGTTCAGCTCTACTACACACTGTGTCATTGTACTGGATCATCTCCTCCCCTCAGCAGCTGCAGTAGGTCCCAGCTGTAGCAGTACAGTCACTGTGCAATCTGACTGAGAGGTTTTTGTACGGCTCTGTATCACTGTGTGAACACTGGACCACTGTTGTAACTCTGACAGTAGTAATATCCTGCATCTTCAGCCTGGACTCCACTGATGGTCAGAGTGAAGTCACTATGAGATCCACTACCACTGAATCTAGATGGAGTCCCAGACTGAAGCGTTTTAGCATGGTAAATAAGGAGTTTATGAGTTCCTCCAGCTGTCTGTTGATACCAGGCAAGACGGGCATCAGAGTAACCTGCTCTATACACATTACTGCTGGTTTTACAGTTCAGAGAGACTGCTTTTCCTAGAAGAACAGTTTCCACTGTAGGAGTCTGAGACACAGTGTACTGACCTCTGGATTCTGAAAAAGAGACATTTAAGAACTCATTATATATGTGATAACATTTGACCATGTTGTCTAAATCTCTAATGTCTCATTTTCTCAATTTGAGGCAAAATGAAGATACAATATTTGAAGAAAGTCATTTTAGACCAACAAAGTATAAATCATACCTTGAATTAGGAACATCAATATCCACACACAGCTCATTATAAAAGTCATTGTTGAAATTCTATTGTCAGGACAGCTCTCAGTCATAAAGTGTTCAACTCACAGGGATATAAACACTCCCAGACCACTGAAGCGTGTGCCGCCAATGCAAATTGTCTTATACTGTATGTAAATAGTCTTCCTGGACAGTCAAATTTTATCAGTACATGTTGTGTGATGTGATGTAGAAACATGGTAACTATTTAATCACTGACATGGTTTCTGAGAGAACTCCTGAATTGGGAGTGATATATTGATTTTAGACATCTACAATTGAAGCATGTTGTTACTACTGTGTATTAGATCAGACAGTATCTTATTTCTGTCTCCCTCCAGGGGTCAGGATTAGTAACTGCAGTCTTAGTGTGGACTGTGTGATTGATCTGAAAGGGAGATCTCCAGAGCTCTGACGTCTCCAGTCTCCTGCTTCACCTGCTGCTCTCTGGAACTACCACAGTGGTGTGAGGGAGGATGTCTGGGTAATGTTTAGGGGCTTTATTGTATGTGTTTGAATCATGTTGATGAAATTCTAGCTATTCAAAGTGCAGGTCACTATATATTTTATATTTTACCTCTTGGTGATGTCATTCGGAAACATAATGCTAACTTTCACTGCTATGCGGACCATACACAGCTGTACATTTCGATGACACAAAGCAAAGCCCCAAAATTGCCCTCCCTGGAAACCTGTGTTTCTAATTTAAGAGGATGGCGGCAAATAGTTTTACTTTTAAACTCGGACAAAACAGAGATGCTAGTTCTAGGTACCAAGAAACAAAGAGATCTTCTGTTGGATCTGACAATTATTCTTGATGGTTGTACAGTCATCTCAAATAAAACTCTGAAGGACCTCGGCGTTACTCTGGACGCTGATCTCTCTTTTGACGAACATATCAAGACTGTTTCAAGGACAAGTTTTTTCCATCTACGTAACATTGCAAAAATCAAGAACTTTCTGTCCAAAAATGATGCAGAAAATCCATGCTTTTTCACTTCTAGATTAGAATACTGCAATGCTCTACTTTCTGGCTACCCGGATAAAGCACTAAACAAACTTCAGTTAGTGCTAAACACGGCTGCTAGAATCTTAACTAGAACCAAACAATGCTAGCCTCTACACTGGCTTCCTGTTAAGGCTAGGGGTAATTTCAAGGTTTTACTGCTAACCTACAAAGCATTGCATGGGCTTGCTCCTACCTATCTCTCCGATTTGGTCCTGCCTACATACCTAGAAGTACGCTACGGTCACAAGACTTATTGACACTCGAATTTCTAAGCAAACAGCTGGAGGCGGGGCTTTCTCCTATAGTACTCCATTTTATCCATGTGAGAGACGCAGACTCAGTTCTCGACCTTTATATCTTTATTGAAGACTCATCTCTTCAGTAGGTCCTATGATTGAGTGTAGTCTGGACAGGGAAGTGAAGGTGACGGAAAGACAACGGAGAGTTGAACCGCCCTTGCTGTCTCTCTCTGGCCGGTTCCCCTCTCTCCACTGGGATTCTCTGCCTCTAAACTTATTACGGGGGCTGAGTCACTGGCTTACTGGTGCTCTTCCATGAAGTCCCTAGCATGGGTGCGTCACTTGAATGGGTTTGAGTCACTGATGTGATCTTCCTGTCCGGTTTGGCGCCCCCCCTCGGGTTCGTGCCATGGGGAAGATCTTCGTGGGCTATACTCAGCATTGTCTCAAGATAGTAAGTTGGTGGTTTGAAGATATCCCTCTAGTGGTGTGGGGGCTGTGCTTTGTCAAAGTGGGTGGGGTTATATCCTGCCTGGTTGGGCCTGTCCGAGGGTATCGTCAGACAGGGCCATTGTGTCTCCAGACCTCTCCTGTCTCAGCCTCTAGTATTTATGCTGCAATAGTTTGTGTTGGGCGGCTAAGGTCAGTCTGTTATATCTTGAGTATTTCTCCGTTCTTATCCGGTGTCCTGTGTGAATGCTCCCTCTAATTTTCTCTCTCTCATTCTCCCTCCACTCCCGGAGGATCTGAGCCCTGGGTCCATGCCTCAGGATTACCTGGCCTGATAACTCTATCCTGTCCCCTGGTCGTGCTACTGCTCCAGTTTCAACTGTTCTGCCTGCGGCTATGGAACTCTGACCTGTTCACCGGACGTACTACCTTGCCCCAGACTTTCTGTTTTCGACTCTCTCTTTACCGCACCTGCTGTCTCTAACTCTGAATGCTCGGCTATGAAAAGCCAACTGACATTTACTCCTGAGGTGCTGACCTGCTGCACCCTCTACAACCACTGTGATTATTATTATTTGCCCCTGCTGGTCATTTATTAACGTTTGAACATCTCGGCCATGTTCTGTTATAATCTCCACCCGGCACAGCCAGAAGAGGACTGGCCACCCCTCAGAGCCTGGTTCCTCTCTAGGTTTCTTCCTAGGTTCCGGCATATCTAGGGAGTTATGCCCAGCCACCGTGCTTTTACATCTGCATTGCTTGCTGTTTGGGGTTTTAGGCTGTGTTTCTGTATAGTACTTTGTGACATTGGCTGATGTAAGAAGGGCTTTATAAATATATTTGATTGATTGATTGATTAATTAATTGATTGATTGATTGAGGTCAACTTTAGGGGTTTTGATCATTGCACATCATCTCTATTCAGATTGGTTGATGGTTTTCCTTGAGTTACTCAACAGAGTCATGTGATAGAAAAATGACATATTTACCTGGTTTGTTTGATATTAATAGTTAGCAATTAATTAATTAATTAATACTTAACAAAAAGGAGGATATTTCTGTCCTGTTTAATTCTGTGTTTGTGTAAAGAGATGGTTTCCACTCTAGCTTCCTGCAGTTAGTCTGGGCGTAGGGTCAAGGAAATGGGTTTTGCTAGATAGCTTGGGCTGACAATGGCTTGGTGATAATTACTTAAATCTGTCATTATATAGACAAGATGTGGTGTGTGTGACCCAAGATAGAGATAGCCTGGAAGAGTTTAGAACAATGCCTCATTGTCTCATCTTCCTGGCATCTGGGAAACTAAGCTGAGTTGGGGGTAAAACACCATCCTGTGTAGATAAACAAGATGGCTTATGGAAGTTGGACCCAGTCTGACTTAGCATTTTTAAGTCCTATATAAGGTCTCTTTTATCATTATCAGTTAGGCACTCGGACCAACAGTCAAGACTGTTGGGTCGACGGTTTCACTATTGCAATAATGAATCAATATTGAATTAAGATGATTGTTTGAAGAAATTACCAAGTCTCTCTCAGTACTGAATTTCCACAACATTTTTGATAACGAGGGGGATCTCTGCAACTTCACCTGTTGACCACTCCTGAAGATCTGGGTAAACTGTGCACAGGGGATCAGGAATTGGGGTCTAAGGGAAAAACCACACTCATTATTGAGCAGCTGGACCCTCCTATGATCTGAGAGGTGCGGGCATGAGTGAATACCAGAGCTCGGACATAGTACTGAGAGAGGTAGGCTTGGACAATCTATCAATACATGTATGAAATTATGAAGGAAAAAAATGTCAAAAAAATAAAAGCCTCTGTTGAGGGTACACTCAGAGCGAGGTCTTCCTTGAACTTCTTTGAGATAGGGGGCAGCATTTTCACTTTTGGATGAATAGCGTGCCCAGAGTAAACTGCCTCCTACTTAGACCCAGATGCTAATATATGCATGTTATTATTGGTATTGGATAGAAAACACTCTGAAGTTTCTAAAACTGTTTGAATGATGTCTGTGAGTATAACAGAACTCATATGGCAGGCAAAAACCTGAGAAAAAATCCAAACAGGAAGTAGGAAATCTGAGGTTTGTAGTTTTTGAACTCAGCCCTATCGAATTCACAGTGGGATATGGGTTATTTTGCACTTCCTAAGGCTTCCACTAGAAGTGGGAGCGAATGAGAGCTGTTTGACTAAGGGTTCTGGCAGCAGCCTCTTTCTCAGTCATGCGCAATCACATGAGAGGTATCTCTCGTTCCATTGCTTTTCTACAGACAATGGAATTCTCCGGTTGGAACATTATTGAACATTTATGATAAAAACATCCTAAAGATTGATTATATACTTATTTCTTTGACCTGTAATACAACCTGTAATACAACCTTTTGAACTTTTCGTCTGACTGGACCTGAACGCGCGTTTGGATTTGTTTACCTAACGCCCCAACAAAAGAAGCTATTTGTATTTTCATCAACATTTATAATGAGTATTTCTGTAAATTAATGTGGCTCTCAGCAATATCACTGCATGTTTTGGAACTACTGAACATAACACGCCAATGTAAAATAAGATTTTTGGATATAAATATGAACTTTACCAAACAAAACATACATGTATTGTGTAACATGAAGTCCTATGAGTGTCATCTGATGAAGATCATCAAAGGTTAGTGATTAATGTTATCTCTATTTGTGCTTTTTGTCACTCCTCTCTTTGGCTGGAAAAATGGCTGGGTTTTTCTGTGAGTTGGTGGTGACCTAACATAATCGTTTGTGGAGCTTTCGCTGTAAAGCATTTTTGAAATCAGACACTGTGGCTGGATTAACAAGAATTATATCTTTAAAATGGTGCCTAATACTTGTAATTTTGAGAAATTTGATTTATGATATTTCTGGTGATTTGTATTTGGCGCCCTGCAATTTCATTGGCTGTTGGCAAGGGCTTCCGCTAGTGGAACGGGGTTTTGATAGGGTGTTTTGATATTCCTGGTACTTAGAAAATATGAAGTAAGATTGGATTTTTGGGACCGTGTTACAAAGTTAGGTAGGAGACATGGGTACTCTGTAGGTAGTTTTGCCCGTTTGGATAGATGTAACTTAATCTCTCTTGGGTAGGGGGCAGTATTTTGACGTTTGGATGACAAACGTTCTCAAAGGAAACTGTATGTTACTCAGGCCCAGAAGCTAGGATATGCATATGCATGGTAGTATTGGATAGAAAACACTCTAAAGTTTTTAAAAACTGTTAAAATAATGTCTGTGAGTATAACAGAACTGATATGGCAGGCGAAAACCTGAGGAAAATCCATCCAGGAAGTGGGATTTTTTAATGTTGGGAGTTTTCAATTGAATGCCAATAGAGTATCTAAATGGTTAGGACCCAGAATGCAATTCCTATGGCTTCCACCAGATGTCAACAGTATTTAGACATTGTTTCAGGCTTGTTTTCTGAAAAATTAAGAAGAATGAGACCATTTTGTAAGTGGACTGTAGAATCAAGCAGAGCTGGTTTGCACGCGTGACCGATTGCGCACCCTTCGTTGTTTTTCCTTTTTAATGAAGCCACTATTGTCCGGTTGAAATATTGATTATTTAGACAATAGACAACCTGAGGATTAATTATAAACATCGTTTGACATGTTTCGACGAACTTTACCGGTACTATTAGGATGTATTCCGTCTGCATGTTTTGACCGCCTTTGAGCCAGTGGATTACTGAACAAAACGCGCCAACACAACAGAGTTTCATGGATATAAAGAGGGACTTTATTGAACAAAACTAACATTTATTGTGTAGCTGGGACTCTTGTGACTACAACCAGAAGAAGATCTTCAAAGGTAAGTGTCACGTCCTGACCTTTGTTCCTTTTTTATGTCTCTATTTTGGTTTTGTCAGGGCGTGAGTTGGGGTGGGCATTCTGTTTTGTTCTATGTTTTGTATTTCTGTGTTTGGCCTGGTATGGTTCCCAATCAGAGCAGCTGTCTATCGTTGTCTCTGATTGAGAACCATACTTAGGTAGCCTGTTTCCACCTGTGTTTGTGGGTAGTTGTTTTCTGTTTTGTGTATTGCACCTCGCAGAACTGTTCATTTGTTGTTTTTGTTCAAGTGTTCGTATTTATTAAACACATTATGAATACTTACCACGCTGCAACTTGGTCCTCTTCTCCTTCTCCCGACGACAATCGTTACAGTAAGTGATTCATTTTATCGATATTTCTGATTTTTGTAATTCCTTTACTTGGTTGTAAAATGTTTGTATGCTTTGTAAGCGGGGTGCTGTCCTCAGATAATCACATGGTATGCTTTCGCGGGAAAGTCTTTTTGAAATCTGACAAAGCGACTGGATTAACCTCTTACCTCTACCTGGGACGCTTGCGTCCCAACTAGAGCTCTGGAAATGCAAATGCGCTACGCTAAATGCTAATAGTATTAGTTAAAACTCAAAAGTTCATTAAAATACACATGCAGGGTATCAAATTAAAGCTACACTCGTTGTGAATCCAAGTCAGATTTTTAAAATGCTTTTCGGCGACAGCATGAGAAGCTATTATCTGATAGCATGCACCAATACACTACAACAGAAAAGCACAGCAGGGGACGTAAACAAAATAATTAGCATTTCGGCGTTACACAAACCGCACAATAAAATAGAAAACAGTCATTACCTTTCACCATCTTCTTTGTTGGCACTCCTAGATGTCCCATAACACTATTGGGTCTTTATTTCGATTAAATCGGGCCATATAAAGCCAAGATATCGTTATATGTAGACTGTGTGATAAACGAAAAAAACAGCGATTTCACAACGTAACGTCATTTTTTAAAATTCAAAAAGTAGACGATAAACTTTCACAAAACACTTCGAAATACGTTTGTAATGCTACTTTAGGTATTAGTAAACGTTAATAAGCGATAAAAATCATCCGTAGGCGATGTAGATATCATTAGCTGTCGTCTTGGAAAAAATTTCAGGAGAGAGCTCTTCCGGAATGATCTGGGCGGAGACCGGAGGTAAGCGGTGCCCCTCTTTCGGTTCAACCAAGAATCAAAGATGATTAAATTCACAAGATACTCGACAACATGGGGATGCTGTGGGAGTTGAATGCTCGGTCTTATCTAATTCGGCTCACTGTTAACAATTGCGGTAGTTTCGCAAGGATATTTATTTCCATTTTCTGTGATCAGGTTTTCCTGCGCTTTCCGATGTAACGCACGTTATGTAATAGCCACAGTCGTGATTTAACCAGTTTTAAAAAACGTCTGAGGGTTTCCTATACACACATTCTAACCATATGAACGTACTATATTCCTGGCATGAGTAGCAGGGCGCTGAAATGTTGCGCGATTTTTAACAAAATGTTCAAAAAAGTAGAGGGTCGACTGAAGAGGTTAACGAAGTTAATCTTTAAGCCGATGTATAACACTTGTATTTTTATGAAAGTTCATTATGACTATGGCGCTCCGCAATTTCCCCGGATGTTGGCCAGGTGGGACATTAGCATCCCACTTACCTCAGAGAGGATCATCTATACCATAGTAAACGCAGTAGCGATATCCCAGTGTGGATACAACGTCCGGTTTTGGGACCACTGATTAGGCAATATTTTGATAATGGTATGAGTTTCCCTGTTCATATAGACAAGGTTTTAAGTTAAACAACTGTTACGCGGAGTGGAACAGGGGAACCCAAGAGCAGACTCAGACGAGGAGACTGGGATGAAGTAACCAAGGTATTTATTGAAACACAGGGGGAAGATGGATTGCAGGCCAGGGGAAGCTCGGGTGGGTTGCAGGAAACCAGATGCGGAGGCTGAGGCTGGAACGAGAGGGATTGGGACAGGGTAAGCAGGTCCGGAAGGTAATCCAATGGAGTAGTAGAGTGGGGAATCGAGGACAGAGTAGCAGGATGACAAGACGTGGAACTGGAGGAACTGTAGCGGAGAGGAAAACAGCGTCAGGCAAGGAAACCTGTTGTGCCAGTTTAACAGGCTCTAACAGTAACAAACGGCTAGAAGCGTAGACTCACTGAGCAGAGATTACAATCTAGCAGAGTGGAAGTGGCAGGGCTGAGTATTTGTAGAGGTCTTGATTATGGAACAGGTTGCAGCTGGTGGGGATCTGCTCTGACTCCAGCACACCTGTCTCCGCCCATGCAATCACACACACCAAGAGGGAGAGAGTACTGGGGGAGTGGCGGCAGGTCAAGGAGACACAGGATGAGCAGTGAGGGTGTGGCAGGAGCAGACGTAACAACAACAGCGCTAACCGGTTTTTCATTTTGTCTGTCTCATTCCCCTCTGTGTCTTTTGTTTGTGTTTTATGTGAATGTGATACAAGAGTGTGTGAGGGTTGAAATAAGTGTTAATCTTACATTTGGATAATACGATATAGTTCTTTGCTAAATAAGAAGATTGACATTTGGATAATAAGGTTTGAAATGTAGCGTTATCTTGGGGTTCCGTTCAACATTACCCATCATAGAATACCACGGGTGGTATTGAGTGTGGGATGTTATTTTATAACAATAATGGCAAGTCTGTACTTTCTGGAAGTCTAATTGATTGTTGAGGATACATGTGGAGTATTATTCCAATCGGGTAGCGTCCGGCAAATTTGATAATTGATAAGATTTGAGATTTGATAAAGTAATACTGGGAATATAATGAGATGCAACTTAAACAACCCCTACGTAGACGTACGTAGGTTCAGAGCGGTCTCTTCATGGGTCATTTGTTAGAGATAAGGTTAAAACATTATATGACTGTCTACAGGATCTGGGAGATTGGCATATATTAAAACCGCGAGGAGAGAGTGGTGGAAATAAATTCATAGAAATAAAATATAGCAAAGCCATAAAGACACTAATAGAAATCAAATCAAATGTATTTGTCACAAATGTATTGGTATTAAACATATAGAGTAATATTGTTAGGGTAGACTACATGTAAACATTTAATTTTTCTAGTAAGGAGGGAATAATCATGATTTGGTATCTTATTTTCTTAACCTTACGATGGGTGACAGTGAAGAAGACATTGATAAGGAGAATTGATGTAAACTTAATGAGTGTTGACAGTATGTGAATGGTAATATGTTATTAGTAGGATTTTTGTTGTTGTTGAGAGCACTCAACCTTTAGTATACAAGGTACAAGGTTAAATGATGAGTATAGGGATTGAACCTTGAGATTGTATAAAAGATTTAGTTGTGGTTTGTCACGTTCATTATAAGGGTAGGACCAAGGCGCAGCTTGGTATGTGTACATTATTTTTTATTTAAAGAATGAACACTGAACAAACTAACAAAATAACAAAACCCTCGGTGGCGGCTCCGGCTCTGGCTCTGGACGCAGTTCTATTTTTCTTTCATCAGACCAGAGGACATTTCTCCAAAAAGTATGATCTTTGTCCCATTGTGCAGTTGCAAACCGTAGTCTGGCTTTTTTATGGCGTTTTTTTTGGAGCAGTCTTCTCCAAAATCTCTTCTTTTCAGGTTATGTCGATATAGGACTCGTTTTACTGTATATATAGATACTTTCGTACCTGTTTCCTCCAGCATATTCACAAGGTCCTTTTCTGTTGTTCTGGGATTGATATGCACTTTTCGCACCAAAGAGCGCTCATCTCTAGGAGACAGAACACGTCTCCTTCCTGAGCGGTTTGACGGCTGCGTGGTCCCATGGTGTTTATCCTTGCATACTATTGTTTGTACATGAACGTGGAACCTTCAGGCGTTTGGAAATTGCTCCCAAAGATGAACCAGACTTGTGGAGGTCTACAATTTTTTCTGAGGTTTTGGCTGATTTCTTTTGATTTTCCCATGATGTCAAGCAAAAAGGCACTGAGTTTGGCAGAAGGCCTTGAAATACATCCACAGGTGCACCTCCAATTGACTCAAATCATGTCAATTAGCCTATCATATTCTTTTAAAGCTATGACATCGTTTTCTAGAATTTTCCAAGCTGTTTAATGTCACAGTCAACTTAGTGTATGTAAACTTCTGACCCACTGGAATTGTGACACAGTGAATTATAAGTTAAATAATCTGTCTGTAAACAATTGTTGGAAAAATTACTTGTGTCATGCACAAAGTAGATGTCATAACCGACTTGCCAAACTATAGTTTGTTAACAAGAAATGTGTGGAGTGGTTCAAAAACGAGTTTTAATGACTCCAACCTAAGTGTATGTAAACTTCCGACTTCAACTGTAAATTTACTCTCATGTTTTCAAACAGAATTAAAAGGGCATCTGATCCAACAAATACTCTGCAATAATTTCTACAACTGCTAATTTGATAATAAACTTTGAAGGTTTGCTCTCAGAAATCACACTGCTAAACCGTTACTTTCCATGACATACTGGATATATTTATCATGTTTAATTCCAAATATGATTTTATTAAATGAGATGTTTTAGCAATGGTTTTCTTCAAAGTGTAGTCTACACTTCATTATATTTACCCTGGTCTTCTCTACCTCCAACACTCTGGGAACAGAGTGAACATCTGGTGACAGTGTTGCTCTATTCTGGGACAAGCAGAACCACCCAGCCCTGTCTATGTAAATCTCAATTTCACTCCCACAGCTACCAGTCTAGAAGTTGAACAGTTTCACTGCCTGAAATACCCTGGACTAGGCCAGATGTGAGGTAGTGACTGGTTTGAACCTTTATGGTGGATTCAGTGAAGGAGACATAACACATATACCATCATATAAATAATGACAGATGACATTTCTATTATACTTTATGTAGATAGTGTAGGTCTCTACACGAATGTGTCAAATGTTTGATCCCAGCATCATGTCTCCTTCACAGATGTAACAGTCAGTAACCTGCTCATCAAAATAGTTCATATAATGCTAGATGATGAATATCTGGTTGTGAGGTTCATATGGGGATTGTATCTAGGGAGGCTGATGCTGATGTAACATCACCTTCTTTTTCTTTACTTCATCTTATTTTACATGTTGGACTGGTATTGTGGGTATTTCAGAACTTCAAATAACTTTTGTAGGTGCACTACAATGATGATGATGATGGGGAACGTGTGATCTTAGTGATGCTTTCTAAAAATATTCAAAGCTGACTTCATTCTCCTAGTGTTCCATGTCACTGTCTCTTCCCCCTGAGCATCTGCAGTAGGTCCCAGCTGTAAATGTGGTTGAATCTTTGTTTGAAATTCACTACCGGCCAGAGCGATCTTACAGAGACCGAGGGTTTTTATTCTGAAATGATGTGAGACATTACTATTGTTGCACAGAGTCCGTTCAACGTATTATGTCACATGTAAAGGCAATGTTTACATATGAACTACAGCAACATGGGAGGAATACTAATGCAATCCAGACACACGGTTGTTATCGCTTAAGGAGTGATTTAACACGAGCGGGGATAAGTTTACATTACAGTCACCGTCACCTGATATATTTAGCTCAGTGTATTTTAGTTCCGTGAGTGTTCCATGTCACTGTCTCTTCCTCCTCAGCACCTGCAGTCATAGCCGACTAGTGCAGTTACTGTGCAATCTGACTAAGGGAGGTTTTTGTACGGCTCTGTGTGTCACTGTGTGAACACATCACCACTGTGGTACCACTGTGGTAACTCTGACAGGGATTGTATCTAGGGGGGCTGATGCTGATGTCACATCACCTTCTTTTTCTTTACTTCTCTACATCTTATTTTACATGTTGGACTGGTATTGTGGGTTTTTCAGAACTTCAAATAACTTTTGGAGGTCCAGCACAATGATGATGATGATGATGATGGGCAACATAAGATCTGAATGATGCGTTCTAAACATATTCAAAGTTGACTTCACAAACCAGTGTTCCATGTCACTGTCTCTAGTATGAGAGTACCTCAGGTTGTTTAAGTGGGTTATAAATCATGTTATATGATCTGAGTAAATATGGTTCAATCTTAGCTTGAAACCCGTTACCCAATAGAGGGACATAACAGAGACGGGGATATTTATTCTGAACTCATGGGAGACATTATTATTTCACATAGATAGAGTCCATTCAACTTATTGTCTGAAATGTTAATAAAAGGTTTGTTAGCCACAGCAAAAGGGAAGGCATATTTATGTAGTCTGGACCTACGGGTGTTGTCAGTTCAGGAATGATTTAACATGAAGGTGGATAAGTTTACATTATAGTCGGCATCACTGATATATTTATCTCAGTGTATTTTAGTTCAGTCAGTGTTCCATGTCTCTGTCTCTTCCCCCTCAGCACCTGCAGTAGGTCCCAACTGTAGCAGTACAGTCACTGTGCAGTCTGACTGAGGGAGGTTTTTGTACGGCTCTGTATCACTGTGTGAACACATATTTACTATTGGGGATGTGTAAACTCTGACAGTAGTAATCTCCTGCATCTTCAGCCTGGACTCCACTGATGGTCAGAGTGAAGTCACTATGAGACCCACTGCCACTGAATCTAGATGGAGTCCCAGACTCAAGTTCTTCAGCATAATAAATAAGGAGTTTAGGAGCTCCTCCAGGTTTCTGTTGGTACCAGGCCATACAGGTGTGATCCCCAGAACAAGCATCTGCTACATCTGCACTGGTTTTACAGTTTATAATAACTGTCTGTTCTGGGAGAACAGTTTTCACTGCAGGAGTCTGAGTCACAGTGACCTGTCCTCTGGATTCTGAAACAGAGACATTCAATAACTTTTAATTGATCTGTGTTTGTTTTGTCTCATTTTAGGCAGACGTATTATTCAGTTCACATATTTCAATGAAATATTACATATTTATATTACATATTACTTGTAAGGAAGTCATTTTAGGAGCAATAAATTGTAAAATCTTACTCTGAATTAAGAAAACCAATATCCACAAAAAGCTCACGATAAAAGTCATAGTTGTAGTTCTGTTGTCATGAAGAACAGCTCTCAGTCATGAAGTGTTCACCTCACAGGGATATAAATGCTCTTAGAGCAGTGGAGCAGATGCATTATGCAAATGAATGTTTCAAATCTATTTCAGTTTCCAAGTAGGCTCCCATCAGAATATATTTTGTCCTGGTTGAGCTTTCTTTTATAATAATTAGGTGGGTGATTAAATGTGTCCTATTTCACACATGTACACGTGTGTTTTATGCCCATGTGTGAATTGTAAACGTTTTTTTTTTTCATTTCCCAACTCCCCTTGAGTCATCCTTGTAGAGTAGGGTCAAGAACAGGGTCTGCCGGGCCTTGCTCAAAGGTACATCAACATATTTCTCACCTTGTCGACCCGGATATTTGAAATCATGACCTTTCATTTACTAGCACAACACTCTAACCGCTAGCTACCTGCTGCCCCTTTTATAACATCAAACAGCAACTGTTTACTCAGATAACTAATATATGGTACCTTTTATGTCACACCAGCTTCATATTGTTATTCTGATGATGATCAGATATAATGAACTGTCTGTTCGCTCATGCTTGGTCTCTCATGTAAGTTCCTCTAATCAGTTAGTGAACACTTCTCTAAACTAAAGCTGGTAGGATTCCTCTGGTAGTGTTGTCTGTCCTCTGTGACTTTACCTCCACTGTTAAATGTGAGATCAACATGTTTAATAAAGGAATATACAACATGGATCACTATCACTACTGCTGCTGCTGTTGTCTTTCATATGGACAATATGGAGGAATACTAGCAACACTGATCTAATGCTGGACTGTATCTACAGACTAGGAGAACCTGATACACAGAGGAAGGAACAAATACTCATATCTGGATTTAAGATACAATTCATATTTATATTACCCAGAAACAGCTAATATGAAGTGTTTGTTCTACCTGGAAGATGTTAAAGTGTATCTGTGTTGATTATGATTCTGTATAAGTGATCTTCACTGTAACAGCTGCAGCATCACAACACACAGAGGTTTTTGTACCAGCAGTAATAGTGATTGTATCACTGTGGTGGACTTTTGGTAGCGGCACCAGACTTGATGTTGGAAGTAAGTAACACGCTCTTTGATATTTCTTTCTGATTATTTTGGGGGGTATTTTACTCTGTGAAACTCTGTCTCCATGAAAATATTGTGATTCTACATACTTTACTTTCTAAAAAAATAACTTTTTATATTTCTTTTGACTAACAACCAACATGTTCAAATGTAGGTGTTTAGTTAAATGTGTGATTTGATGAATTTCAGAGGATAGTTCCAGTATGATAACTATTTAATAATATGGAATATAGCTGTTGCATTGTGTATTACTGTTTGTGTGTGATTTAAAAAAAAATCTTTATCTCAAATATTTTGGTTAAATGTAGCTTTTGACTGAGCCTTCTTTCAAGTAAATATTTATTAAATCAAAAAGATAATTTGTAGGTTTATTTGTATGTCTGATTCATATAATTGCAGTATATCATTCCTAATTCTGGTATAATAACTAATAGTACTGTATATAGTTTTCATCATTGTTGCATTGTGTTCATGGTAGACTTCACTGATAGGGAGAAGACAAAGGGTCTCAGTTATGGTTGTAACTGATTTCATAATCTAACATGGATGATATGTTATGAAAATACTATGAATATGACTAGGCTATTCTGATCAGATCCAATACTAAACAATATCTGTATGACATGTATATCTGACACCGTATGACTAGTAACTATAGTTAACCAATTTATACTTGTTTGGTTCATAAATCTGCTTTGTATCATATTACTTTAGTGTTTTCTCCACATCTTCTAATCAATCTGACTCCTACATTCATATTTAGAGGGCATTTCTATTTTACTTTATTTTGTTGTGTCCTTTGCTGAAGATAATATCTTACTGTAGCTGTACTTGATGTAGTTACTTAGTTGATGTGTTCTGTTTGATCCAGGTAACAGTGCCCCCACCCTCACCGTCCTGCCCCCCTCTAGTGAGGAGCTGTCCAGTACAACAACAGCCACACTGACGTGTCTGGCCAACAAGGGCTTCCCCTCAGACTGGACCATAAGATGGAAAGTGGACGGGACCAACAGGAACCAGGAGGCCAATCCCGGGGTCCTGGAGAAGGATGGTCTGTACAGCTGGAGCAGCACCCTGACTCTCACTGCCCAGGAGTGGACCAAGGCAGGAGAGGTGACCTGTGAAGCCCAGCAGAAATCCCAGAATCCAGTGACCAAGACCTTGAGGAAGGCTGACTGTTCTGGATAGGACCCCTCAGACACACACCCCTGTTCAGAGAGGTTGCTGGTTCCTCTGCTTTGACTCTGTTCTGAGATCAGATTTTCTCTGCCTTATTGATCACTGACATGTAGACTAACAGAGGGCTTTGCTTGAGTTCATGTGTCAAACCTCTCTGTAGACTGAGGTTGAATCAGTGTTAGATTTGATGTGTTCTGTTTTATTACTACTAGATACTGTAGGAATGTTTGCTTTGATGCTTTAATGAATAGATGAAAATAAAGATTTCCTTTGGAACACATATTTCTGTTGTCTCTTTTAATAATTAGACTGCAGTCTTAAATGTTGTTGAATGGTGTAGACATACAGTATATCAAAAAAGCCTGGTTCACAGTTTCAGACCTAAATGTCATTGCTTAGTTATGTATGTTCTCACAAACCACATCTTCAACCAGCAAATCAAATCAAATGTTACTAGTCACATGTGCTGAATACATCAGATGTAGACCTTACTGAGAAATGCTTACTTACGAGCCCCTAACCAACAACACAGTTAGAAAAAAAATATGGATAAGAAGAAGAGATTAAAGTGACAAGTAATTAATGAGCAGCAGTAAAATAACAGTAGCAAGACAATACTGATACAAAGTCAATGTGCGGGGCCACCAGTTAGTTGAGGTAGTATGTACATGTAGGTAGTGTTATTAAAGTGACTATGCATAGATGACAACAGAGAGTAGAAGTGGTGTAAAGAGGGGAGGGGGGGCAATGCAAATAGTCTGGGTAGCCATTTGATTAGATGTTCAGGAGTCTTATGGCATGGGGAAGGAAGCTGATTAGAAGCCTCTTTGAACTAGACATGGCGCTCTGGTACCGCTTGCCATGCGGGAGCAGAGAGAACAGTCTATGACTAGGGTGGCTGGAGTCTTTGACCATTTTTAGGGCCTTCCTCTGACACCGCCTGGTATAGAGGTCCTGGATGGCATGAAGCTTGCCCCAGTGATGTACTGGGCCGTTCGCACTACCATCTATAGTGCCTTGCGGTTGGAGGCCGAGCAGTTGCCATACCAGTCAGTGAAGCAACCAGCTCTCGATGGTTCAGTTGTAGAACATTTTGAGGATCTGAGGACCCATACTAAATCTTTTCAGTCTCCTGAAGAGAAATAGGTTTTGTCGGGCCCTCTTCACGACTGTCTTGGTGTGCTTGGACTATGTTAGTTTGTTGATGGGGACACCAAGGAACTTGAAGCTCTCAACCTGCTCCACTGCAGCCCCGTTGATGAGAATGGGGGCGTGCTCGGTCCTCTTTTTCCTGTAGTCCACAATCATCTCCTTTGTCTTGATCACATTGAGGGAGAGGTTGTTGCTGGCAACACATGGCCAGGTCTCTGACCTCCTCCCTATAGGCTGTCTCGTCGTTGTCGGTGATCAAGCCTACCACTGTTGTGTCATCGACAAACTTAATTTATGGTGTTGGAGTCATGCTTGGCCATGCAATCATGGGTGAACAGGGAGTACAGGAGGGGTTTTAGCACGCACCCCTGAAGGGCCCCCGTGTTGAGGATCAGCGTGGCAGACGTGTTGAAACCTACCCTTACCACCTGGGGCTGCCCGTCAGGAAGTCCAGGATCCAGTTGCAAAGGGAGGTGTTTAGTCCCAGGGTCCTTACATTATTGATGAGCTTTGAGGATACTATGGTGTTGAAATCTTAGCTGTAGTCAACGAATAGCATTCTCACATAGGTGTTCCTTTTGTCCAGGTGGGAAAGGGCAGTGTGGAGTGCAATAGAGATTGCATCATCTGTGGATCTGTTGGGGCAGTATGCAAATTGGAGTGGGTCTAGAATTGCTGGGATGATGGTGGAGATGTGAGCCATGACCAGCCTTTCAAAGCACTTCATGTCTACAGGTAGTAATTTAGGCAGGTTACTTTAGTATTCTTGGGCACAGGCACTATGGTGGTCTGCTTGAAATGTGTTGGTATTACAGACTCGGACAGGGAGAGATTGAAAATGTAATTGAAGACACTTGCCAGTTGATCAGCCCATGCTCGGAGTACACATTCTTGTAATCCGTCTGGCCCTGCGGCCTTGCGAATGTTGACCTGTTTAAAGGTCTTGCTCACATTGGCTGCGGAGAGCGTGATCACTCCGTCTTCCATGACAGTTGGTGCTCTCATGCATGTTTAAATGTTATTTGCCTCGAAGCTAGCATTGAAGTAGTTTAGCTCGTCTGATAGGCTCGTGTCACTGTGCAGCTCTTGGCTGTGCTTCCCTTTCTAGTCTGTAATGGTTTGCAAGACCTGCCACATCCAACTAGCGTCAAAGCTGGTGTAGTGTGATTCGATCTTAATCCTGTATTGATGCTTTGCCTGTTTGACGATTCGTTGGAGGGCATAGTGGGATTTATTATAAGCTTCCGGGTTAGAGGCCCACTCCTTGAAAGCGGCAGCTCTAGCCTTTAGCTTAGTGCGGATGCTGCCTGTAATCCATGGCTTCTGGTTGGGGTATGTACATACGGTCACTGTGGGGACAAAATCATCAATACACTTATTGATGAAGCCAATGACTGATGTGGTGTACTCCTCAATGCCATCGGAGGAATTCTGGAACATATTCCAGTCTATGCTAGCAAAACAGTCCTGTAGTTTAGCATCTGCTTCATCTGACCACTTTTTTTATTGATCTAGTCACGGGTGCTTCCTGCTTTAATTTTAGCTTGTAGGCAGGAATCAGGAGGATAGAATTATGGTCAGATTTGCCAAATTGAGGGTGAGGGAGAGCTTTGTATGCGTCTCTGTGTGTGGAGTATAGGTGGTCCAGAGTTATTTTTCCTCTGGTTGCACATTTAACATGCTGATAGAAATTTGGTAAAACAAATTTAAGTTTCCCTGCACTAGGAGCGTCGCCTCTGGGTGAACGTTTTCTTGTTTGCTTATGGCGGAATAGAGCTCATTCAATGCTGTCTTAGTGCCAGCCTCTGACTGTGGTGGTATGTAAACAGCTACAAAGAATACAGATGGGAACTCTCTAGGTAAGTAGTGTGGTCTACAGTTTATCATGAGATACTCTACCGCAGGTGAGCAATAGCTCGAGACTTCCTTAGATATCGTGCACCAGCTGTTATTTACAAAAATATATAGTCCGCCGCACCTTGTCTTACCAGACGCTGCTGTTCTATCCTCCCGGTACATCATATAACCAGCCAGCTGTATGTTGATATTGTCGTTGCTCAGCCACGACTCTGAGAAGCATAAGATGTTATAGTTTTTAATGTCCCGTTGGTAGTTTAATCTTCCGCGTAACTCATCAATTTTATTCTCCAAAGATTGCACGTTTGCTATCAGAATGGAGGGAAGTGGGGGTTTATTCGATCGCCTACGAATTCTCAGAAGCCAGCCCGCCCTTTCGGCCCCTCTTTCTCTGCCTCCTCTTCACGCAGATCCCGGGGATCGGGGCCTGTTCCCGAGGAAACAGTCGGATTCGTCAGAGTCGTGAAAGGAAATGAAGGATTCTGCTAGTCCGTGGTAATCACAGTTATTTTCGGTTTTAAGAGACGGTAGTGGCAACATTATGTACATTACATAAGTAAAAATACAGGTTACAAACAACACACACACAAAAAAACACAGTTCATATTAACACAAGATGCTACAATGTTAACAGATTAACAAGAGAGGTCTAGATCCTACAACGTTAACAGATTAACAGGAGTGGTGTAGTTACTACAATGTTAATTGATTAACAGCAGAGGTCTGGATACTAAACTCATCCTCTCACTGTCAACTGCGTTTATTTTCAGCAAACATAACATGTGTAAATATTAGTATGAACATAACACAATTCAACAACTGAGACATAAACTGAGCAAGTTCCACAGACTTGTGACTAACAGAAACGGAATAATGTGTCCCTGAACAAAGGTGGGGGTCAAAATCAAAAGTTACATTCAGTATCTGTTGTGGCCACCAGCTGCATTAAGTACTGCAGTGCATCTCCTCCTCGTGGACTGCACCAGATTTGCTGTGAGATGTTACCCCACTCTTCCACCAAGGCACCTGCCCTAGCCCTCACCTTTTGATCCAACAGGTCCCAGATGTGCTCAATGGGATTGAGGTCCGGGCTCTTCACTGGCCATGGCAGAACACTGACATTCCTGTCTTGCAGGAAATCACGTACAGAACGATCAGTATGTCTGTTGGCATTGTCATGCGTGAGGGTCATGTCAGGATGAGCCTGCAGGAAGGGTACCACATGAGGGAAGAGGATGTCTTCCCTGTAACGCACAGCGTTGAGATTGCCTGCAATGACAACAAGCTCAGTCCGATGATGCTGTGACACACCGCCCCAGACCATGATGGAACCTCCACCTCCAAATCGATCCCCCTCCAGTGCACAGGCCTCGGAGTAACGCTCATTCCTTCGATGATAAACGCGAATCTGAACATCACCCCTGGTGAGACAAAACCGCGACTCATCAGTGAAGATAACTTTTTGCCAGGCTTGTATGGTCCAGCGAGGTGGGTTTGCGCCCATAGGCTACAATGTTGCCGGTGATGTCTGGTGAGGACCTGCCTTACAACAGGCCTACAAGCCCTCAGTCCAGCCTCTCTCAGCCTATTGCGGACAGTCTGAGCACTGATGGAGGGATTGGGCGTTCCTGGTGTAACTCGGGCAGTTGTTGTTGCCATCCTGTACCTGTCCCGCAGGTGTGATGTTCGGATGTACCGATCCTTTGCAGGTGTTGTTACACATGGTCTGCCACTGCGAGGATGATCAGCTGTCCATCCTGTCTCCCTGTAGTGCTGTCTTAGGCATCTCAAAGTATGGACATTGCAATTTATTGCCCTGGCCATATCTGCAGTCCTCATGCCACCTTGCAGCATGCCTAAGATACGTTAACGCAGATGAGCAGGGACCCTGGGCATCTTTCTTTTGGTGTTTTTCAGAGTCAGTAGAAAGGCCTCTTTAGAGTCCTAAGTTTTCATAACAGTGACCTTAATTGCCTACCGTCTGTAAGCCGTAAGTGTTCCACAGGTGCATGTTCATTAATTGTTTATGGTTCATTGAACAAGCATGGGAAAAAAGTGTTTAAACCGTTTACAACAATGATCTGTGAAGTTATTTGGATTTTTATGAATTATCTTTGAAAGACAGGGTCCTGAAAAAGGGAGGTTTCTTTTTTTGCTGAGTTTACAATGTTAACAGATGAACAGGAGAGGTTTAGATACTACAATGTTAACAGATTAACAGGAGAGGCCTAGATACTACAATGTTAACATATTAACAGGAGAGGTGTAGATACTATAATGTTTAGTTTAAAACTTGAGCGTGCGTAACTATTCACCACCCCAATGTCAATACTTGTAGAGCCACCTTTTGCAGCAATTACAGCTGCAAGTCTCTTGGTGAATGTCTCTATAAACTTGGCACATCTATCCACTGGGATTTTTGCCCATTCTTCAAGACAAAACGTGCTCCAGCTCCTTCAAGTTGGATGGGTTCCACTGATGTACAGCAGTCTTTAAGTCATACCACAGATTCTCAATTGGATTGAGGTCTGGTCTTTGACTAGGCCATTCCAAGACATGTAAATGTTCCCGTTAAACCACTTGAGTGTTGCTTTAGCAGTATGCTCAAGGTCATTGTCCTGCTGGAAGGTGAACCAAGAGTTCTCATCTATATTCTTTATAGCCGTCTATTTACCACCACAGAACGAAGCTGGCACTAAGACCGCTCTCAACCAACTCTGTAAGGCCATAAGCAAAGAAGAAAATGCTCACCCAGAAGCGGCGCTCCTAGTGGCCTGGGACTTTAATGCAGGCAAACTTAAATCAGTTTTACCAAATTTTTACCAGCATGTCACAAATCCTAGACCACCTTTACTCCACAGACAGAGATGCATACAAAGCTCTACCCCGCCCTCCATTTGGCAAATCTGACCATAAGTCTATCCTCCTGATTCCTGCTTTCAAGCAAAAACTAAAGCAGGAAGTACCAGTGACTCGGATGCTACACTAAAGGATTGTTTTGCTAGCACAGACTGGAATATGTTCCGGGATTCATACAATGGCATTGAGGAGTACACCATGTCAGTCATCGGCATCATCAATAAGTTCATTGACAACATCGTCCCCACAGTGACTGTACGTACATATCCCAACCAGAAGCCATGGATTACAGGCAACATCCGCATCGAGCTAAAGGCTAGAGCTGACTAATCCGGACACTTAAAAGAAATCCCCGCTATGTCCTCAGACAAACCCTCAAACAAGCAAAGCATTAATACATGATTAAGATTGAATCCTACTACACTGGCTCTGACACTCGTCGGTTGTGGCAGGGCTTGAAAACTATTACGTAGTACAAAGGGAAACCCAGATGCGAACTGCCCAGTGAGTCGCGAGCCTACCAGACGAGATAAATGCCTTTTAACACTGAAGCATGCACCAGCTGTTCGGAACGACTGTGTGATACCGCTCTCGGTAGGAGATGGGAACAAAATCTTTAACTTCTCTAGGGTAGGGGGCACTATTTTCACCTCCTGATGAAAAGCATGCCCAAAGTAAACTGCCTGCTACTCAGGCCCAGAAGCTAGGATATGCATATAATGAATAGATTTGGATAGAAAACACTCTGAAGTTTCCAAAACTGTTACAATAATGTCTGTGAGTATAACAGAACTGATTTGCCAGGTGAAAAATTGAGAAAAATCCATCCAGGAAGTAGGATTTTTGTTGTTGTTGTAGTTTTCTATTCAATGCCTTTACAGTATCTATTGACTTAGCACTCAAATGGCACATCGTATGCCTTCCACTAGATGTCAACAGTCTTTAGAAATTGTTTCAGGCTTGTATTCTGAAAAATGAGGGAGTAAGAGCACTCTGAATGAGTGGACACCGAAGTGGCCTAGAGATTTTTCATGCGCGAGACTGAGAGCATGCCTTTATTGTTTACCTTCTATATCGACGACGTTATTGTCCGGTTGAAATATTATCGATTATTTAGGCTAAAATCAACCATATGATTGATTATAAACATTGTTTGACATGTTTCTATGAACTTTTTGGATACTATTTGGATTTTTCGTCTGCCTGTTGTGACTGCGTTTGAGCCTGTGGATTACTGAACAAAACGGAGGTTTTTGGATATAAACAGGGACTTTATCGAACAAAACAAACATTTATTGAGTAAATGGGAGACTTGTGAGTGCACCAATATGAAGATCATCAAAGGTAAGTGATAAGGGAATTTATATGTTTAAAGTAATGACTGAAGGATTCCACCCTGAAATCATATAATTGTATGAAATGTGTTAGTAGCCTGAAATCATTGTGTTGCTGTGTAGTGGTGTGAGAACAGAAAACACAGAGAACAATTTAACTATACATGACCTGACCTGGTTGGAACTCTGAAAAATGTACGACAGGAAGAAGGGCCTGTCAAGGTCCCTCTAATCTAGGGAGGCAGGGAAAGGCAGGGAACTGCCAGCTTGGTCGAATATTGATAAACGAGGAATGTGGACCGTGGGGAAAGATACAGCCCACCTACTGTGTCTGTGTGTGCGTGGGTGTGTGCGTAGGTGGGAGTGAGAGTGAGAGTTATAAAATGTCTGTGTTTGCATTTTGGACTTTAAAGCTCTCATGAATTAACTACAATGGACCTTTTGCAGACTCTTTGCCTAAATCTTATTAACCCTAGCTTTACAACCTAGGGGGAATTGGTCAAAGCTATTGTGACTGTTATCATCATTGGGATTGAAAATTCTCGTGACAGCTTGGTCCTTTTGAGCCGGATCTCAATACCTTTTTCTGTCGTGCCATGGGACACCGAAACTGTGCACGGGCTGATGAAATATCAGTAGATTAAAGACCTGGCCCCATTCTGAGGGTTCTTTACAGGCCGGTGGCGAACTGGTACGTGACAGAAACGGTGACGAGATCCAACCTACATTGAATTATCAGCTGCAAGGTAAGGCCAGTAATCTGTATTCATTAGTTTGGGGATAAATTCTAAATTTACTAAAAATTTACTTAGAATGGACTGGATTAAATTCCTAAAAAGCATTGGTCAAGATAAATGTGAGGGAGGATTTCAACTGTTAAACTAACAGTAAGTAAGATTTGTATTGGGTATACCGTCCATATAATCTAATGTAGAGAAAGTTTAAGACAAAAATATCTATTTTAGTGTTGGCGGCACAAGGGTCACAGATCGCAGTAAGACATTTCGAAGTAAGTAAGTTTGGGTCTGTAATGACCCAAGGTATCTGTGGCCACTACCAATGTAAACTATCTAACAGTAAGACCTAAAAGCAAAACTGGTTGATATACAGTAGCCGGAAAACGTAATATAGAAGGCGAAATAAAGTAAAGTATGTTACGTTAGTCTAGGACTAATGTCAGTAAGTATAGTAAATGTGAGAACACACACATAGATAGTCAAAAGTAAGCGAGATTAAGTATAATAACAGTAAGAAAGTAAGAGGCGGGGTAGGGTAGCCTTGTGGTTAGAGCGTTGGGCTAGTAACCGAATGGTTGCAAGTTCCAATCCCTGAGCTGACAAGGTATAAATCTGATGTTCTTTCCCTGAACAAGGCAGTTAACCGACTGTTCCTAGGCTGTTATTGAAAGTAAGAATTTGTTCTTAACTTCTGAACCACCCATCCCGGATCCGGGATAATTGTCATCAGCAATGTTGAATAGCATAGCGCAACAGTCAAATAATATTACTAGAAAATATTAATATTCATGAAATCACAAGTGCAATATTTTGAAACACAGCTTAGCCTTTTGTTAATCACCCTGTTGTCTCAGATTCTGAAATTATGCTTTACAGCGAAAGCAATCCAAGCGTTTGTGTAAGTTTATCGATAGCCTAGCATAGCATTATGTACACTTAGCATCAGGAAGCTTGGTCACAAAAATCAGAAAAGCAATCAAATTAACCGTTTACCTTTGATGATCTTCGGATGTTTTCACTCACGAGACTCCCAGTTACACAGCAAATGTTCCTTTTGTTCCATAAAGAATATTTTTATACCCAAAATACCAACGTTTGTTTGTCGCATTATGTTCAGAAATCCACAGGAAAGAGCAGTCACGACAATGCAGACAGAAATTCCAAATAGTCTTCATAATGTCCACAGAAACATGTCAAACGTTTTTATAATCCTTCCTCAGGTAGTTGTTAAAATATATATTCGATAATATATCAACCGAGTGTGTAGCTTTTTCCATAACAGCGGGAGGAACAATGGCCATTTTACTCAATTGCGCACCAACTCACTCTAAGAGCCCCCACCTATCCACTTACACAATGTGATCCTTCATGCTCATTTTTCAAAATAAAAGCCTGAAACTATGTCTAAAGACTGTTGACACCTTAGGAAGCCACAGAAAAAGGAATCTGCTTGATATCCCTTTAAATGGGCAATAGGGATGCATAAAAACAGAGAGCTTTCAAAAACAGGGGCACTTCCTGATTGGATTTTCCTCAGGTTTTAGCCTGCAATATCAGTTCTGTTTAACTCACAGACAAAATGTTGACAGTTTTTGAAACTTTAGAGTGTTTTCTATCCTAATCTGTCAATTATATGCATATTCTAGCATCTGGTCCTGAGAAATAGGCCATTTACTTTGGGAACGTTATTTTTCCAAACATAAAAATAGTGCCCCCTAGCTTCAAGAGGTTAAAGTAAAACGTTTCTTCCAGTCCACAGTGAGTAATCGCTTTTCTGATGTCCAGAAATTATTTTCGGTCATAAGAGATGATAGCAGCAACATTCCGTACACAATAAGTTAAAAAATAAGTTACACAAAACACAAAAGAACTAACAAAAAAGCACAATTGATTGGGAGAATGTAATACGTCAGCCATGTTCTTCGGCACCAAGTCAATGGAGAATCTCTATTGAAAGTGCTTTTGAGTTTAGGACTAGGCTTAACCTGTGTCCGCAAAACCACCCCTCAAAGTTTTGTTGTTCTTCATGGGCTAAACTGTACAGCATAATTGTACCTTACATTTATAAAAAAAACTGTCTAGACTTTTTTCGTTTGCCTATTTATTTATAGATGAAGTGTTCTTGGTTGTTCTCTGTACTGTAGCTAGTTGTTTATACTGTGTACTGTTGATCTGAAATATTTTTGTTCACTGATAACATAGTGGCCATGTCCGAATACTCATATTAGCCTACTATATGCTTAAACTGCATAATCATTTTGGCCTTCGATGTAGTAGATTTCATTAATCTTTTCTGACTCACGTGTTTGAGAACAGCTGATAATCAGATAGATTGAGAGGCTGTACCAAATATCTGGCGTCAACACAATTGTGCATTAGATGGAGCATTCAAAGTACAGTGTATGACATTTCATAAACTATAAAACACTATTTTTTGCATACTATTTAGTGAGGTAGTATGGGGATTCAGACATGGCCAGTGTCTTTTCTCCCTGCTCCTCTGGGCAGTTTTTCTCCCCTCTCCTCATGTTAGAGTAATAGTAGTAGTAGTAACTGACCCTCTCCTCTCCTAATGTTATAGATTAGTAGTAGCAGTAGATTAGCTGACCCTCTCCTAAAAATATAGAGTAGTAGTAGTAGTAGTAGTAGTAGTAGTAGTAGTAGTAGTAGTCGTAGTAGCTGACCCTCTCCTAATATATTCCATTATAGAGTAGTGGCAGCTGAACCTCCTCTCCAGCTGGTCCCTCTGTCAGGCCCACAGTGTCTCTGCTCCCCCCGTCCTCTGAGCTGCTCTCTGGGGGCTCGGCCAGACTGGCCTGCCTGCTGAGCTGCTACTCCCCTCAGGGGGCGATGGTGAGCGGGGAGGTAGACGGGGAGGAGGAGAAGGAGGGGGTCCTGACCACCACAGAAGAAGAGAAGGACGGCCGCTACAGCCGCAGCAGCACCCTGACCCTGAGCAAGGCATGCTGGGAAGAGGGGGAGGTGTACACCTGCAGGGTCACCCACGACAAGACAGGTGATTCGGCCACCTTCCGGAAAAGTCAGTGTAGCATCTAGAGACAGGAGAAGCCATTGCAGGGGTCTAGAGAGTCTCTACATGGTGCTAGTTCTGGTAACATTAGTATTTTGTTACAGTATAGTAGTCTATAATATCAGTAGTGCTGTGTGCTAAATTAACTATTTTGAGATTAAGTCGTCCATGTCTTCTTGCCTCTGAGTTGAAATACATCTTGTTTTGATGAGAAAATAACCATTAGAGTTCATTTAATATTGATTTCAGTGACCACCGTCTCATGAATAGGCAGATCATTTCATAATAATTTATATCAACCAGCTTCTTTCATAATTTAGCATTGTAGTGTCACAGGTTACTTGGAGTGGTGGGTAGGAGACAGGCGCAGCGAGCAGAGGGTTCAGTGATTTGTAGATTTATTTCCCCGGCACAAAACGGTCATGCCAAATAGAGGGCGCATAAACACTGACCAGCCCAAACACAGGGCAAACGATCTGGAGAACAATGAAAACACATCCACAACCGACAGAGAACACAAATAATCCCGCACAAACCTAAGCGGGCCTAACAGGCTTAAATAGACCAAAAATCAAGAAACACAAAAGGAACAGGTGCAACTAATAAGACTAAACTAACAGAACAGGAAAAAGGGATCGGTGGCGGCTAGTAGACCGGCGACGACGACCGCCGAGCACCGCCCGAGCACTCTCATGTTCGGACTAGGCCCATTTAGTGTGAAGGGAAATCTTCACGCTACAGAATACAATGACGTTCTAGAAGGCAAAACTGTTGCCACAAATGCCCCCATGCACAAAGGGAGGTATAAGGGAACAGGGAGAGACTCAGATGCAGACACAGGAGGAAGATGGTTTGAGTCTCTGAAATGTATTATAGTCAAAGAGGTAGGCAAGAGAATAGTCGTGGACAGGCAAAATATCATAAATACAGTCAGAGTCCAGGAGGTACAGAGTGGCAGGCAGACTCGAGGTCAGGGTGATCAGCATGGTCAGGCAGTCGGGTTCAGAGTCAAGGCATGCAATGGTCAAAACCGGGAGGACTAGCAAAAGAGAGATAAGAAAAAGCAGGCGAACTAGAAAACATGCTGGTTGACTTGACAAGACGAACTGGCAACAGACAAAGAGGGAACACCGGAAAAAATACCCGGGGACTAATGGGGAAAACGGGTGACACCTGATGTTGGGTGGAGACAATCACAAAGACAGGTGAAACAGATCAGGGCGTGACATGAGGTCCATACAGAAATGGCTTGTCAAGATCAGTGTGGAAGAACTTGACTGGCCTGCACAGAGCCCTCACCTCAACCCTATCGAACAGCTTTGGGATTCATTGGAATAATGACTGTGAGCCAGTCCTAACCGCCAAACATTTGTGCCCGACCTCACTAATGCTCTGTGGCTGAATGGAAGCAAGTCCCCACAGCAATGTTCCAACATCTAGTGGGCAGCCTTCCCAGAAGAGTGGAGGCTGTAATATTAGCAAAAGGGGAACCAACTCCATATTAATGCCTATGATTTTGGTACAAGACGTTTGACGAGCAGTTGATTTAATCATGATTCCAGTGATCACTATGACATGAATAGGCAGAACATTTCCTAATCATTTGTATCAATCAGCTTCTTTCATTATTTAGCATTGTAGCTTATAGCTAATCTCATGTTTTCAAACAGAATTAAAGGGGCATCTGATCCAACAAATACTCTGTAATCATTTCTACAACTGTATGATCCTGTTATACTGTAGCATCAATACCAGTGATAATAATTTATGATATTTGATAATAAACCTCTAAAAACTGCTCTCAGATCTCACACTGCTTCCCATAACATATATATTTATAATGTTTCATTCCTAATATTATGTTATTAAATTAGATGTTTTAGTAATGGTTTTCAACTGTGTAGTCTACACTTCTTCATTACATTTACCCTGGTCTTCTCTACCTCCAACCTCCTGGGAACAGAGTGAACATCTGGTGACAGTGTTGCTCTATTCTGGGACAAGCAGAACCACCCAGCCCTGTCTATGCAAATCTATTTCACTCCACTGTTACAAGTCTAGTGTCACAGTTTCACTGCCTGGTCTGGGCCAGATGTGAGTGGGTGGGCTAGTTTTACTGTAACCTCTATGGTGGGTTCAAGTAGGGGGACTTTCTTACAATGAATAAACCAGCATGTAATAGATGACATATCAGATGGGTATTACTAAAGACGGGTATTGACAGTTACTGACGTGTCTAATGTCTGAGCTCCACATATTTTTATTTTCATACAGGGGAAGTGGGGGCTGAAATGTTTCTCATTTTAATTTGGTAATGTTTTGACTTACTTTTTATATTTGCACTTAGGTGTCATGACAATATAGGGATAATAATCTGTAATTGAATCAGCATACTAGCATAATAGGTCTCCCCCAGGAGACTTTCTCCGGGACACCGTCTTCTGGGTCCCGGGTCTTGCTGTATCCTGGGGGGAACAAAACTGAGCTCCCTCCGTTATATCCCTGGGACTGAGCACGACTATAAAGAGAGTAACCTCCCTTCCCCCAGTCCCCTCTCTTGTGTGCTGCCCTTCTGGCAGCTTTATGGGACTAGTCCAGCTGGTGAGCAATCAGCCCATTGATTACTCACGAACCACAATCAGACCCAATTAGTCCTGGCTAGAGAGCCAGTCGGGACCTGGCACATTCACCTGTCACCAGGCCTCAATGAGTCTCCCCCTGGTGGATAACCATCTGAATGCCACACTTTTTTGGTAACTACATGATTCCATATGTGTTATATCATAGTTTTGATGTCTTCACTATTATTCTACAATGTAGAAAAGAAGAAAAAAAACATTGAATGAGTAGGTGTGTCCAATCTTTTGACTGGTACTGTATATATACACAAAAGGTTTAGAACACCTACTCATTCAAGGGTTTTTCTTTATTTTTTTCACTTATTTTCTACTTTATAGAATAACATTGAAGACGTCAAAACTATGAAATAATACATATGGAACCATGTAGTAACCAAAAAAGTGTTAAATAAATCAAAATATATTTTATATTTGAGATTATTCAAATAGCCACCCTTTGCCTTGACAACAGCTTTGCACACTCTTGGCATTCTCTCGTCCAGCTTCATGAGGCAGTCACCTGGAATGCATTTCAATTAACAGGTATGCCTTGTTGATAGTTAATTTGTGGAATTTATTTATTTCTTAATGCGCTTGAATCAATCAGTTGTGTTGTGACAATGTAGGGGGGTATACAGAAGATAGCCCTATTTGTTAAAAGACCAAGTCCATATTATGGCAAGAACAGCTCAAATAAGCAGAGAGAAACAACAGTCCGTCATTACTTTAAGACATGAAGGTCAGTCAATAGGGAAAATGTAAGGTTTCTTCAAGTGTTTCTTCAAGTGCAAAAATCATCAAGCGCTATGATGAAACTGGCTCTCATGAGGACCGCCACAGGAATGGAAGACCCAGAGTCCCCTCTGCTGCAGAGGATAAGTTCATTAGAACTACAAACCTCAGAAATTGCATCCCAGGCAACCTGGAGTGTTGTTTCATCAGATGACCTGGCCTCCACAATCACCCAACCTGTCACGTTGCTGATGAAGGTCAGACCAAGGCGCAGCGTGTGTAGAGTTCCACATCTTTATTTAACGAGATGACTACAATAACAGATACCATAGTTATCATTGCATTGAGTTTATGATAGCCACATTGTTAATGTGAAAATAAAGGGTTTCTGTTATGTTTGTATCAAACCACTTGGATTCTGCAAATATTATAAATATGAGTATTCTGATCAGATACGTTCCTAAAAATATATCTGTATGACAAAGTAATGCTAAAGTTAAACACGTCATACTTGTATCCTTCTTGCTTGTGTACTTTATACTTGTAATCTGCTTTATATCATATTACTGTTTGAGTTTTCTTCACATCTTTTAGCAATCTAACTTTGATATTAATTTACAGTTAAAGAAGTCATTTCCAAAGTGCTTTGTTTTGATGTAGTTGATGTGTTTCTTCCAGGTAACAGTTCCCCTACCCTGACCATCCTGCAGCTCGAGCAGCATCTTGACTCTCACTGTCCAGGAGTGTTTGGAGGCTTTATTTTATGTGTTTGATTCATGTTGATTAAATTTGAGCTATTCAAAACACAGGTCATCTTTGGGGGTTTGGATCATTGCACATCATCTCTAGTTTGATTTGAGTTTGGTTGATGGTTTTCCTTGAGTTACTCAGCAGAGTCAACATGTAGTTAATGGTCAGGAGAAATATTAGGTGATCAGTTATGATTTAAGGTCTTCTAGACATACAGTAGCTCTAGTTTGACTCTATTGTTGTTCAGCTCTACTACACCATGTGTCGTTATACTGGATCCTCTCCTCCCCTCAGCACCTGCAGTAGGTCCCAGCTGTAGCAGTACAGTCACTGTGCAGTCTGACTGAGGGAGGTTTTTGTACGGCTCTGTATCACTGTGTGAACACCCAGACACTGTTGGGGTAGTGTAAACTCTGACAGTAGTAATCTCCTGCATCTTCAGCCTGGACTCCACTGATGGTCAGAGTGAAGTCACTCCCTGATCCACTACCACTGAATCTAGATGGAGTCCCAGAATGGAGTGTGTTCCCTGGAAGCATTATGAGTTTGGGTTTTTCTCCTGGTTTCTGTTGGTACCAGGATAGACACTGATGGTTCCATGACTGACCATTGTAACAATTACCATACACATTACTACTGATTCTACAGTTCAGAGAGACTGGCTGTCCTGAGAGAACAGCTTTCATTGTAGGAGTCTGAGTCATAGTGATCTGTCCTCTTGATTCTGAAACATAGAAAACACTAATAATTGTACATCACCAGGAATTAATAAAACAATCATTCGGTTCACTCAAATGTATTACTTTTCATTATACAAACACATAACTCTTCTTTGTTTGTTTTACCCTTGATGTAGAAGACAAGTGTCCAGATGAAGATGGTGATAAAAGTCATGGTTGTTGTGGGTTCTGTTGTCATGAAGGACAGCTCTCAGTCATGAAGTGTTCAACTCACAGGGATATAAATGCTCTTAGAGCAGCAGGGAGATGCATTATGCAAATTATGTTTCAAATCTATTTCAGTTTCCAAGAAGGCTCACATCTTTAGAATTTATTTTATCCTGCAGTTTTTATGCTGCAGTAGTTTATGTGTCGGGGGGCTTGGGTCAGTCTGTTATATCTGGAGTACTTCTCCTGTCTTATCTGGTGTCCTGTGTGAATTTAAGTATGCTCTCTCTAATTCTTTCTTTCTTTCTCTCTCTTGGAGGACCTGAGCCCTAGGACCATGCCTCAGGACTACCTGGCATGATGACTCCTTGCTGTCCCCAGTCCACCTGGCCGTGCTGCTGCTTCAGTTTCAACTGTTTTGCCTGTGGCTATGGAACCCTGACCTGTTCACCGGACGTGCTACCTGTCCCAGACCTGCTGTTTTCAACTCTCTAGAGACAGCAGGAGCGGTAAAGATACTCTTAATGATCAGCTATGAAAAGCCAACTGACATTTACTCCTGAGGTGCTGACTTGCAACACCCTCGACAACTACTGTGATTATTATTATTTGACCATGCTGGTCATTTATGAACATTTGAACATCTTGGCCATGTTCTGTTATAATCTCCACCCGGCACAGCCAGAAGAGGACTGGCCACCCCTCATAGCCTGGTTCCTCTCTTGGTTTCTTCCTAGGTTTTGGCCTTTCTAGGGAGTTTTTCCTAGCCACCGTGCTTCTACACCTGCATTGCTTGCTGTTTGGGGTTTTAGGCTGGGTTTCTGTACAGCACTTTGAGATATCAGCTGATGTAAGAAGGGCTATATAAATACATTTTATTTTATTTTATTTATCCTGCATAACATCAAACCACACATTTTTACTCATATCATTCATGTATGACGTTTTATTGACACACCACCATTGTATTGTTATTCTGATGATGATCAGATATAATTAACTGTCTGTTCACTCATGGTTGGTCTCTCATGTGAGTTCCTCTAATCAGTTAGTGAACACTTCTCTAAACTAAAGCTGGTATGATTCCTCTGGTAGTGTTGCCGGTCCTTTGTATTCTGTCCTTTGTTGTCAGTCCTCTGTGTCCACCCTCACTGTCCTGCCCCCTCCAGCCACACCGGGGTCCTGGAGAAGCATGGCCTGTA
This sequence comes from Oncorhynchus nerka, assembly GCF_034236695.1. NCBI lineage: Eukaryota > Metazoa > Chordata > Actinopteri > Salmoniformes > Salmonidae > Oncorhynchus > Oncorhynchus nerka. The sequence goes on from NC_088418.1 coordinate 58,941,792, forward strand.
CAGCTGGAACAGCACTCTGACTCTCACTGCCCAGGAGTGGACCAAGGCAGGAGAGGTGACCTCTGAAGCCCAGTAGAAATCCCAGACTCAATGTAGTCCAGGGGAGTGTCATGTAATTTGCATTTCATGGAATGTGTGTATGTCTCAGTGTTTTAGAATGAGTTGCTTATTAGGCTATACAGTATATCGATGTGTGTCAGGATGCCGCCCCTCATAATCAAGTGTGCCTATAGGCTATTTAGTGTGGTCTCAATCAAATGATCCATAGCCTAGAGGTTATAGGCTACAAAGTGCATGCTCAGAGAAGCACAGAGCAAAGTTATATTTCTAAGATAGCAGCTGAGATGGTGTAAATAAAACTAGGCTGCATTACACAATCCTGTCTATAGACTGAGGTTGTATCAGTGTAAGATGTGCTCTGCTTAATTACTATTAGATAGTGTAGGAACGTTTGCTTTTAAAAATGTTGTTTCAATCTTAAATGTTGAATGATATAGAAATATATTCATAATGCCTGGTGGACAGTTTCTTTAAAACTATCAGACCTAAAGGTCAATGCTTAGTTATTTATGTTCTCACTGCATTGTCATCAACCAGTAGTTCATATTAACACGATGCTACAATGTTAACAGATTACCAGGAGAGGTCTAGATACTACGATGTTAACAGATTAACAGGAGAGGTCTAGATACTACAATGTTAACAGATTAACAGGAGAGGTCTAGATACTACAATGTTAACAGATTAACAGGAGAGGTCTAGATACTACAATGTTAACAGATTACCAGGAGAGGTCTAGATACTACAATGTTAACAGATTACCAGGAGAGGTCTAGAGACTACAATGTTAACAGATTAACAGGAGAGATCTAGATACTACAATGTTAACAGATTACCAGGAGAGGTCTAGATACTACAATGTTAACAGATTACCAGGAGAGATCTAGATACTACAATGTTAACAGATTACCAGGAGAGGTCTAGATACTACAATGTTAACAGATTACCAGGAGAGGTCTAGATACTACAATGTTAACAGATTACCAGGAGAGGTCTAGATACTACAATGTTAACAGATTAACAGGAGAGGTCTAGAGACTACAATGTTAACAGGTTAACAGGAGAGGTCTAGATACTACAATGTTAACAGATTAACAGGAGAGGTCTAGATACTACAATGTTAACAGATTAACAGGAGAGGTCTAGATACTACAATGTTAACAGATTAACAGGAGAGGTCTAGATACTACAATGTTAACAGATTAACAGGAGAGGTCTAGATACTACAATGTTAACAGATTACCAGGAGAGGTCTAGATACTACAATGTTAACAGATTAACAGGCGAGGTCTAGATACTACAATGTTAACAGATTAACAGGAGAGGTCTAGATACTACAATGTTAACAGATTAACAGGAGAGGTCTAGATACTACAATGTTAACAGATTACCAGGAGAGGTCTAGATACTACAATGTTAACAGATTAACAGGAGAGGTCTAGAGACTACAATGTTAACAGGTTAACAGGAGAGGTCTAGATACTACAATGTTAACAGGTTAACAGGAGAGGTCTAGATACTACAATGTTAACAGGTTAACAGGAGAGGTCTAGATACTACAATGTTAACAGGTTAACAGGAGAGGTCTAGATACTACAATGTTAACAGGTTAACAGGAGAGGTCTAGATACTACAATGTTAACAGGTTAACAGGAGAGGTCTAGATACTACAATGTTAACAGATTAACAGGAGAGGTCTAGATACTACAATGTTAACAGATTAACAGGAGAGGTCTAGATACTACAATGTTAACAGATTAACAGGAGAGGTCTAGATACTACAATGTTAACAGGTTAACAGGAGAGGTCTAGATACTACAATGTTAACAGGTTAACAGGAGAGGTCTAGATACTACAATGTTAACAGATTAACAGGTTAACAGGAGAGGTCTAGATACTACAATGTTAACAGATTAACAGGAGAGGTCTAGATACTACAATGTTAACAGATTAACAGGAGAGGTCTAGATACTACAATGTTAACAGATTAACAGGAGAGATCTAGATACTACAATGTTAACAGATTAACAGGAGAGGTCTAGATACTACAATGTTAACAGATTAATAGGAGAGGGCTAGATACTACAATGTTAACAGATTAACAGGAGAGGTCTAGAGACTACAATGTTAACAGATTAACAGGAGAGGTCTAGATACTACAATGTTAACAGATTAACAGGAGAGGTCTAGATACTACAATGTTAACAGATTACCAGGAGAGGTCTAGATACTACAATGTTAACAGATTAACAGGAGAGGTCTAGAGACTACAATGTTAACAGGTTAACAGGAGAGGTCTAGATACTACAATGTTAACAGATTACCAGGAGAGGTCTAGATACTACAATGTTAACAGATTAACAGGAGAGGTCTAGAGACTACAATGTTAACAGATTAACAGGAGAGGTCTAGATACTACAATGTTAACAGGAGAGGTCTAACTACAATGTTAAGATTAACAGGAGAGGTCTAGATACTACAATGTTAACAGATTAACAGGAGAGGTCTAGATACTAGGAACAGGAGAGGTCTAGATACTACAATGTTAACAGATTAACAGGAGAGGTCTAGATACTACAATGTTAACAGATTAACAGGAGAGGTCTAGATACTACAATGTTAACAGATTAACAGGAGAGGTCTAGATACTACAATGTTAACAGATTAACAGGAGAGGTCTAGATACTACAATGTTAACAGATTAACAGGAGAGGTCTAGAGACTACAATGTTAACAGATTACCAGGAGAGGTCTAGATACTACAATGTTAACAGATTACCAGGAGAGGTCTAGATACTACAATGTTAACAGATTAAATGTTAACAGGAGAGGTCTAGATACTACAATGTTAACAGATTAACAGGAGAGGTCTAGAGACTACAATGTTAACAGATTAACAGGAGAGGTCTAGGTCTAGATACTACAATGTTAACAGATTAACAGGAGAGGTCTAGAGACTACAATGTTAACAGATTAACAGGAGAGGTCTAGATACTACAATGTTAACAGATTAACAGGAGAGGTCTAGAGACTACAATGTTAACAGATTAACAGGAGAGGTCTAGATACTACAATGTTAACAGATTAACAGGAGAGGTCTAGATACTACAATGTTAACAGATTAACAGGAGAGGTCTAGATACTACAATGTTAACAGATTAACAGGAGAGGTCTAGAGACTACAATGTTAACAGATTAACAGGAGAGGTCTAGATACTACAATGTTAACAGATTAACAGGAGAGGTCTAGATACTACAATGTTAACAGATTAACAGGAGAGGTCTAGATACTACAATGTTAACAGATTAACAGGAGAGGTCTAGATACTACAATGTTAACAGGTTAACAGGAGAGGTCTAGAGACTACAATGTTAACAGGTTAACAGGAGAGGTCTAGATACTACAATGTTAACAGATTAACAGGAGAGGTCTAGAGACTACAATGTTAACAGATTAACAGGAGAGGTCTAGAGACTACAATGTTAACAGATTAACAGGAGAGGTCTAGATACTACAATGTTAACAGATTAACAGGAGAGGTCTAGAGACTACAATGTTAACAGATTAACAGGAGAGGTCTAGATACTACAATGTTAACAGATTAACAGGAGAGGTCTAGAGACTACAATGTTAACAGATTAACAGGAGAGGTCTAGATACTACAATGTTAACAGGTTAACAGGAGAGGTCTAGATACTACAATGTTAACAGATTAACAGGAGAGGTCTAGATACTACAATGTTAACAGATTAACAGGAGAGGTCTAGATACTACAATGTTAACAGATTAACAGGAGAGGTCTAGAGACTACAATGTTAACAGATTAACAGGAGAGGTCTAGATACTACAATGTTAACAGATTAACAGGAGAGGTCTAGAGACTACAATGTTAACAGATTAACAGGAACAGGTCTAGATACTACAATGTTAACAGGTTAACAGGAGAGGTCTAGATACTACAATGTTAACAGATTAACAGGAGAGGTCTAGATACTACAATGTTAACAGATTACCAGGAGAGGTCTAGAGACTACAATGTTAACAGATTAACAGGAGAGGTCTAGAGACTACAATGTTAACAGATTAACAGGAGAGGTCTAGATACTACAATGTTAACAGGTTAACAGGAGAGGTCTAGATACTACAATGTTAACAGATTAACAGGAGAGGTCTAGATACTACAATGTTAACAGGTTAACAGGAGAGGTCTAGATACTACAATGTTAACAGATTAACAGGAGAGGTCTAGATACTACAATGTTAACAGGTTAACAGGAGAGGTCTAGATACTACAATGTTAACAGGTTAACAGATTAACAGGAGAGGTCTAGATACTACAATGTTAACAGATTAACAGGAGAGGTCTAGATACTACAATGTTAACAGATTAACAGGAGAGGTCTAGATACTACAATGTTAACAGATTAACAGGAGAGTTAACAGATTAACAGGAGAGGTAGATACTACAATGTTAACAGATTAACAGGAGAGGTCTAGATACTACAATGTTAACAGATTAACAGGAGAGGTCTAGAGACTACAATGTTAACAGATTAACAGGAGAGGTCTAGATACTACAATGTTAACAGATTAACAGGAGAGGTCTAGATACTACAATGTTAACAGATTAACAGGAGAGGTCTAGATACTACAATGTTAACAGATTAACAGGAGAGGTCTAGATACTACAATGTTAACAGATTAACAGGAGAGGTCTAGATCTACAATGTTAACAGATTAACAATGTTAACAATGTTAACAGATTAACAGGAGAGGTCTAGATACTACAATGTTAACAGATTAACAGGAGAGGTCTAGATACTACAATGTTAACAGATTAACAGGAGAGGTCTAGATACTACAATGTTAACAGATTAACAGGAGAGGTCTAGATACTACAATGTTAACAGATTAACAGGAGAGGTCTAGATACTGTTACAATGTTAACAGATTAACAGGAGAGGTCTAGATACTACAATGTTAACAGATTAACAGGAGAGGTCTAGATACTACAATGTTAACAGATTACCAGGAGAGGTCTAGATAGTTAACAGATTACAGGAGAGGTCTAGATACTACAATGTTAACAGATTAACAGGAGAGGTCTAGATACTACAATGTTAACAGATTAACAGGAGAGGTCTAGATACTACAATGTTAACAGATTACAGGAGAGGTCTAGATACTACAATGTTAACAGATTAACAGGAGAGGTCTAGATACTACAATGTTAACAGATTAACAGGAGAGGTCTAGATACTACAATGTTAACAGATTAACAGGAGAGGTCTAGATACTACAATGTTAACAGATTAACAGGAGAGGTCTAGATACTACAATGTTAACAGATTAGATACAGGATTAACAGAGGTCTAGATACTACAATGTTAACAGATTAACAGGAGAGGTCTAGATACTACAATGTTAACAGGTTAACAGGAGAGGTCTAGATACTACAATGTTAACAGGTTAACAGGAGAGGTCTAGATACTACAATGTTAACAGATTAACAGGAGAGGTCTAGACACAATGTTAACAGATTAACAGGAGGTCTAGATACAATGTTAACAGATTAACAGTTAACAGTTAACAGTTAACAGGAGAGGTCTAGATACTACAATGTTAACAGGTTAACAGGAGAGGTCTAGATACTACAATGTTAACAGATTAACAGGAGAGGTCTAGACTACAATGTTAACAGATTAACAGGAGAGGTCTAGATACTACAATGTTAACAGATTAACAGGAGAGGTCTAGATACTACAATGTTAACAGATTAACAGGAGAGGTCTAGATACTACAATGTTAACAATGTTAACACAATGTTAACAGATTAACAGGAGAGGTCTAGATACTACAATGTTAACAGATTAACAGGAGAGGTCTAGATACTACAATGTTAACAGATTAACAGGAGAGGTCTAGATACTACAATGTTAACAGATTAACAGGAGGTCTAGATACAATGTTAACAATTAACAGTTAACAGTTAACAGATTAACAGGAGAGGTCTAGATACTACAATGTTAACAGATTAACAGGAGAGGTCTAGATACTACAATGTTAACAGAACAGGAGAGGTTAACAGTTAACAGATTAACAGGAGAGGTCTAGATACTACAATGTTAACAGATTAACAGGAGAGGTCTAGATACTACAATGTTAACAGATTAACAGGAGAGGTCTAGATACTACAATGTTAACAGATTAACAGGAGAGGTCTAGATACTACAATGTTAACAGATTAACAGGAGAGGTCTAGATACTACAATGTTAACAGATTAACAGGAGAGGTCTAGATGTTAACAGATTAACAGGAGAGGTTAACAGATTAACAGGAGAGGTCTAGATACTACAATGTTAACAGATTAACAGGAGAGGTCTAGATACTACAATGTTAACAGATTAACAGGAGAGGTCTAGATACTACAATGTTAACAGATTAACAGGAGAGGTCTAGATACAGGAGAGGTCTAGATACTACAATGTTAACAGATTAACAGGAGAGGTCTAGATACTACAATGTTAACAGATTAACAGGAGAGGTCTAGATACTACAATGTTAACAGATTAACAGGAGAGGTCTAGATACTACAATGTTAACAGGTTAACAGGAGAGGTCTAGATACTACAATGTTAACAGATTAACAGGAGAGGTCTAGATACTACAATGTTAACAGATTAACAGGAGAGGTCTAGATACTACAATGTTAACAGATTAACAGGAGAGGTCTAGATACTACAATGTTAACAGATTAACAGGAGAGGTCTAGATACTACAATGTTAACAGATTAACAGGAGAGGTCTAGATACTACAATGTTAACAGATTAACAGGAGAGGTCTAGATACTACAATGTTAACAGATTAACAGGAGAGGTCTAGATACTACAATGTTAACAGATTAACAGGAGAGGTCTAGATACTACAATGTTAACAGATTAACAGGAGAGGTCTAGATACTACAATGTTAACAGGATTAACAGTTAACAGATTAACAGGAGAGGTCTAGAGACTACAATGTTAACAGATTAACAGGAGAGGTCTAGATACTACAATGTTAACAGATTAACCTAGGAACAGAGGTCTAGATACTACAATGTTAACAGATTAACAGGAGAGGTCTAGATACTACAATGTTAACAGATTAACAGGAGAGGTCTAGATACTACAATGTTAACAGATTAACAGGGAGAGGTCTAGATACTACAATGTTAACAGATTAACAGGAGAGGTCTAGATACTACAATGTTAACAGATTAACAGGAGAGGTCTAGATACTACAATGTTAACAGATTAACAGGAGAGGTCTAGATACTACAATGTTAACAGATTAACAGGAGAGGTCTAGATACTACAATGTTAACAGATTAACAGGAGAGGTCTAGAGACTACAATGTTAACAGATTAACAGGAGAGGTCTAGATACTACAATGTTAACAGATTAACAGGAGAGGTCTAGATACTACAATGTTAACAGATTAACAGGAGAGGTCTAGATACTACAATGTTAACAGATTAACAGGAGAGGTCTAGATACTACAATGTTAACAGATTAACAGGAGAGGTCTAGATACTACAATGTTAACAGATTAACAGGAGAGGTCTAGATACTACAATGTTAACAGATTAACAGGAGAGGTCTAGGTACTACAATGTTAACAGATTAACAGGAGAGGTCTAGATACTACAATGTTAACAGGTTAACAGGAGAGGTCTAGATACTACAATGTTAACAGGTTAACAGGAGAGGTCTAGATACTACAATGTTAACAGATTAACAGGAGAGGTCTAGATACTACAATGTTAACAGATTAACAGGAGAGGTCTAGAGACTACAATGTTAACAGATTAACAGGAGAGGTCTAGATACTACAATGTTAACAGATTAACAGGAGAGGTCTAGAGACTACAATGTTAACAGGTTAACAGGAGAGGTCTAGATACTACAATGTTAACAGATTAACAGTTAACAGATTAACAGGAGAGGTCTAGATACTACAATGTTAACAGATTAACAGGAGAGGTCTAGATACTACAATGTTAACAGGTTAACAGGAGAACAGATTAACAGGAGAGGTCAGATGTTAACAGATTAACAGGAGAGGTCTAGATACTACAATGTTAACAGATTAACAGAGAGGTACTACAAATGTTAACAGATTAACAGGAGAGGTCTAGATACTACAATGTTACAATGTTAACAGATTAACAGGAGAGGTCTAGATACTACAATGTTAACAGATTAACAGGAGAGGTCTAGATACTACAATGTTAACAGATTAACAGAGAGGTCTAGATACTACAATGTTAACAGATTAACAGGAGAGGTCTAGATACTACAATGTTAACAGATTAACAGGAGAGGTCTAGATTGTTAACAGGAACAGGAGAGTCTAGATACTACAATGTTAACAGATTAACAGGAGAGGTCTAGATACTACAATGTTAACAGGTTAACAGGAGAGGTCTAGATACTACAATGTTAACAGATTAACAGGAGAGGTCTAGATACTACAATGTTAACAGATTACCAGGAGAGGTCTAGATACTACAATGTTAACAGATTAACAGGAGAGGTCTAGATACTACAATGTTAACAGATTAACAGGAGAGGTCTAGATACTACAATGTTAACAGATTAACAGATACTACAATGTTAACAGATTACCAGGAGAGGTCTAGATACTGTTACAATGTTAACAGGTTAACAGGAGAGGTCTAGATACTACAATGTTAACAGATTAACAGGAGAGGTCTAGATACTACAATGTTAACAGATTACCAGGAGAGGTCTAGATCTTAACAGGAGAGGTCTAGATACTACAATGTTAACAGATTAACAGGAGAGGTCTAGATACTACAATGTTAACAGATTAACAGGAGAGGTCTAGATACTACAATGTTAACAGATTAACAGGAGAGGTCTAGATACTACAATGTTAACAGATTAACAGGAGAGGTCTAACAGGTTAACAGATTAGAGGAGAGGTCTAGATACTAGGAGAGGTCTAGATACTACAATGTTAACAGATTAACAGGAGAGGTCTAGATACTACAATGTTAACAGATTAACAGGAGAGGTCTAGATACTACAATGTTAACAGATTAACAGGAGAGGTCTAGATACTCTAGATACAATGTTAACAAATGTTAACAGATTAACAGGAGAGGTCTAGATACTACAATGTTAACAGATTAACAGGAGAGGTCTAGATACTACAATGTTAACAGATTAACCAGGAGAGGTCTAGATACTACAATGTTAACAGATTAACAGGAGAGGTCTAGATACTACAATGTTAACAGGTTAACAGGAGAGGTCTAGATACTACAATGTTAACAGATTAACAGGAGAGGTCTAGATACTACAATGTTAACAGGTGTAACAGGAGAGTCTAACAGATTAACAGGAGAGGTCTAGATACTACAATGTTAACAGGTTAACAGGAGAGGTCTAGATACTACAATGTTAACAGATTAACAGGAGAGGTCTAGATACTACAATGTTAACAGATTAACAGGAGAGGTCTAGATACTACAATGTTAACAGATTAACAGGAGAGGTCTAGATACTACAATGTTAACAGATTAACAGGAGAGGTCTAGATACTACAATGTTAACAGGTTAACAGGAGAGGTCTAGATACTACAATGTTAACAGATTAACAGGAGATACTACAATGTTAACAGTCTAGATACTACAATGTTAACAGGTTAACAGGAGAGGTCTAGATACTACAATGTTAACAGATTAACAGGAGAGGTCTAGATACTACAATGTTAACAGATTAACAGGAGAGGTCTAGATACTACAATGTTAACAGATTAACAGGAGAGGTCTAGATACTACAATGTTAACAGATTAACAGGAGAGGTCTAGATACTACAATGTTAACAGATTAACAGGAGAGGTCTAGATACTACAATGTTAACAGATTAACAGGAGAGGTCTAGATACTACAATGTTAACAGGTTAACAGGAGAGGTCTAGATACTACAATGTTAACAGATTAACAGGAGAGGTCTAGATACTACAATGTTAACAGATTAACAGGAGAGGTCTAGATACTACAATGTTAACAGATTAACAGGAGAGGTCTAGATACTACAATGTTAACAGATTAACAGGAGAGGTCTAGATACTACAATGTTAACAGATTAACAGGAGAGGTCTAGATACTACAATGTTAACAGATTAACAGGAGAGGTCTAGATACTACAATGTTAACAGGAGAGGTTAGATACTACAATGTTAACAGAGAGGTCTAGATACTACAATGTTAACAGATTAACAGGAGAGGTCTAGATACTACAATGTTAACAGGTTAACAGGAGAGGTCTAGATACTACAATGTTAACAGATTAACAGGAGAGGTCTAGATACTACAATGTTAACAGATTAACAGGAGAGGTCTAGATACTACAATGTTAACAGATTAACAGGAGAGGTCTAGATACTACAATGTTAACAGATTAACAGGAGAGGTCTAGATACTACAATGTTAACAGATTAACAGGAGAGGTCTAGATACTACAATGTTAACAGATTAACAGGAGAGGTCTAGATACTACAATGTTAACAGATTAACAGGAGAGGTCTAGATACTACAATGTTAACAGATTAACAGGAGTTAACAGAGGTCTAGATACTACAATGTTAACAATGTTAACAGATTAACAGGAGAGGTCTAGATACTACAATGTTAACAGATTAACAGGAGAGGTCTAGAGACTACAATGTTAACAGATTAACAGGAGAGGTCTAGATACTACAATGTTAACAGATTAACAGGAGAGGTCTAGAGACTACAATGTTAACAGATTACCAGGAGAGGTCTAGATACTACAATGTTAACAGATTAACAGGAGAGGTCTAGATACTACAATGTTAACAGGTTAACAGGAGAGGTCTAGATACTACAATGTTAACAGATTAACAGGAGAGGTCTAGATACAATGTTAACAGATTAACAGTTAACAGTTAACAGATTAACAGGAGAGGTCTAGATACTACAATGTTAACAGATTAACAGGAGAGGTCTAGAGGTGTTAACAGATTAACAGGAGAGGTCTAGATACTACAATGTTAACAGATTAACAGGAGAGGTCTAGATACTACAATGTTAACAGATTAACAGGAGAGGTCTAGATACTACAATGTTAACAGATTAACAGGAGAGGTCTAGATACTACAATGTTAACAGGAGAGGTCTAGATACTACAATGTTAACAGGTTAACAGATTAACAGGTCTAGATACTACAATGTTAACAGATTAACAGGAGAGGTCTAGATACTACAATGTTAACAGATTAACAGGAGAGGTCTAGATACTACAATGTTAACAGATTAACAGGAGAGGTCTAGATACTACAATGTTAACAGATTAACAGGAGAGGTCTAGATACTACAATGTTAACAGATTAACAGGAGAGGTCTAGATACTACAATGTTAACAGATTAACAGGAGAGGTCTAGATACTACAATGTTAACAGATTAACAGGAGAGGTCTAGATACTACAATGTTAACAGATTAACAGGAGAGGTCTAGATACTACAATGTTAACAGATTAACAGGAGAGGTCAATACTACAATGTTAACAGTTAACAGATTAACAGGAGAGGTCTAGATACTACAATGTTAACAGATTAACAGGAGAGGTCTAGATACTACAATGTTAACAGATTAACAGGAGAGGTCTAGATACTACAATGTTAACAGATTAACAGGAGAGGTCTAGATCTAGTTAACAGATACTCTAGATACAATGTTAACAGATTAACTAGATACTTACCAGGTTAGGAGAGGTCTAGATACTACAATGTTAACAGATTAACAGGAGAGGTCTAGAGACTACAATGTTAACAGATTAACAGGAGAGGTCTAGATACTACAATGTTAACAGATTAACAGGAGAGGTTAACAGATTAACAGGAGAGGTCTAGATACTACAATGTTAACAGGTTAACAGGAGAGGTCTAGATACTACAATGTTAACAGGTTAACAGGAGAGGTCTAGATACTACAATGTTAACAGATTAACAGGAGAGGTCTAGATACTACAATGTTAACAGGTTAACAGGAGAGGTCTAGATACTACAATGTTAACAGATTAACAGGAGAGGTCTAGATACTACAATGTTAACAGATTAACAGGAGAGGTCTAGATACTACAATGTTAACAGGTTAACAGGAGAGAGATACTACAATGTTAACAGATTAACAGATCTACTACAATGTTAACAGGTTAACAGGAGAGGTCTAGATACTACAATGTTAACAGGTTAACAGGAGAGGTCTAGATACTACAATGTTAACAGGTTAACAGGAGAGGTCTAGATACTACAATGTTAACAGATTAACAGGAGAGGTCTAGATACTACAATGTTAACAGATTAACAGGAGAGGTCTAGATACTACAATGTTAACAGATTAGGAGAGGTCTAGATACTACAATGTTAACAGATTAACAGGAGAGGTCTAGATACTACAATGTTAACAGATTAACAGGAGAGAGGTCTAGATACTACAATGTTAACAGATTAACAGGAGAGGTCTAGATACTACAATGTTAACAGATTAACAGGAGAGGTCTAGATACTACAATGTTAACAGATTAACAGGAGAGGTCTAGATACTACAATGTTAACAGATTAACAGGAGAGGTCTAGAGACTACAATGTTAACAGATTAACAGGAGAGGTCTAGATACTACAATGTTAACAGATTAACAGGAGAGGTCTAGATACTACAATGTTAACAGATTAACAGGAACAGGAGGTCTAGATACTACAATGTTAACAGATTAACAGGAGAGGTTAACTTAACAGAGACTACAAATGTTAACAGATTAACAGGAGAGGTCTAGATACTACAATGTTAACAGATTAACAGGAGAGGTCTAGATACTACAATGTTAACAGATTAACAGGAGAGGTCTAGATACTACAATGTTAACAGATTAACAGGAGAGGTCTAGATACTACAATGTTAACAGATTAACAGGAGAGGTCTAGATACTACAATGTTAACAGGGAGAGGTTAACACAATGTTAACAGAGAGGTCTAGATACTACAATGTTAACAGATTAACAGGAGAGGTCTAGATACTACAATGTTAACAGATTAACAGATCTAGATACTAATGTTAACAATGTTAACAGATTAACAGGAGAGGTCTAGATACTACAATGTTAACAGATTAACAGGAGATTAACAGGTCTAGATACTACAATGTTAACAGATTAACAGGAGAGGTCTAGATACTACAATGTTAACAGATTAACAGGAGAGGTCTAGATACTACAATGTTAACAGATTACCAGGAGAGGTCTAGATACTACAATGTTAACAGATTAACAGGAGAGGTCAGGACTACAATGTTAACAGGTTAACAGGAGAGGTCTAGATACTACAATGTTAACAGGTTACAATGTCTAATACAATGTTAACAGATTAACAGGAGAGGTCTAGATACTACAATGTTAACAGATTAACAGGAGAGGTCTAGATACTACAATGTTAACAGATTAACAGGAGAGGTCTAGATACTACAATGTTAACAGATTAACAGGAGAGGTCTAGATACTACAATGTTAACAGATTAACAGGAGAGGTCTAGATACTACAATGTTAACAGATTAACAGGAGAGGTCTAGATACTACAATGTTAACAGATTAACAGGAGAGGTCTAGATACTACAATGTTAACAGATTAACAGGAGAGGTCTAGATACTACAATGTTAACAGATTAACAGGAGAGGTCTAGATACTACAATGTTAACAGATTAACAGGAGAGGTCTAGAGATACTACAATGTTAACAGATTAACAGGAGAGGTCTAGATACTACAATGTTAACAGATTAACAGGAGAGGTCTAACAGGAGAGGGTCTAGATACTACAATGTTAACAGATTAACAGGAGAGGTCTAGGAGAGGTACTACAATGTTAACAGATTAACAGGAGAGGTCTAGATACTACAATGTTAACAGGTTAACAGGAGAGGTCTAGAGACTACAATGTTAACAGGTTAACAGGAGAGGTCTAGATACTACAATGTTAACAGATTAACAGGAGAGGTCTAGAGACTACAATGTTAACAGATTAACAGGTCTAGGAGAGGTCTAGATACTACAATGTTAACAGATTAACAGGAGAGGTCTAGATACTACAATGTTAACAGATTAACAGGAGAGGTCTAGATACTACAATGTTACTAACAATGTTAAATGTTAACAGATTAACAGGAGAGGTCTAGATACTACAATGTTAACAGATTAACAGGAGAGGTCTAGATACTACAATGTCTAGATACTACAATGTTAACAGATTAACAGGAGAGGTCTAGATACTACAATGTTAACAGATTAACAGGAGAGGTCTAGAGACTACAATGTTAACAGATTAACAGGAGAGGTCTAGATACTACAATGTTAACAGATTAACAGGAGAGGTCTAGAGACTACAATGTTAACAGATTAACAGGAGAGGTCTAGATACTACAATGTTAACAGATTAACAGGAGAGGTCTAGAGACTACAATGTTAACAGATTAACAGGAACAGGAGGTCTAGATACTACAATGTTAACAGATTAACAGGAGAGGTCTAGATACTACAATGTTAACAGATTAACAGGAGAGGTTAACAGATTAGATACTACAATGTTAACAGATTAACAGAGAGAGTCTAGAATGTACTACAATGTTAACAGATTAACAGGAGAGGTCTAGATACTACAATGTTAACAGATTAACAGGAGAGGTCTAGATACTACAATGTTAACAGGTTAACAGGAGAGGTCTAGATACTACAATGTTAACAGATTAACAGGAGAGGTCTAGATACAATGTTACAATGTTAACAGTTAACAGTTAACAGGAGAGGTCTAGATACTACAATGTTAACAGATTAACAGGAGAGGTCTAGATACTACAATGTTAACAGGTTAACAGGAGAGGTCTAGATACTACAATGTTAACAGATTAACAGGAGAGGTCTAGATACTACAATGTTAACAGATTAACAGGAGAGGTCTAGATACTACAATGTTAACAGATTAACAGGAGAGGTCTAGGAGAGGTCTAGATACTACAATGTTAACAGATTAACAGGAGAGGTCTAGATACTACAATGTTAACAGATTAACAGGAGAGGTCTAGATACTACAATGTTAACAGATTAACAGGAGAGGTCTAGATACTACAATGTTAACAGATTAACAGGAGAGGTCTAGATACTACAATGTTAACAGGTTAACAGGAGAGGTCTAGATACTACAATGTTAACAGATTAACAGGAGAGGTCTAGATACTACAATGTTAACAGGTTAACAGGAGAGGTCTAGATACTACAATGTTAACAGATTAACAGGAGAGGTCTAGATACTACAATGTTAACAGATTAACAGGAGAGGTCTAGATACTACAATGTTAACAGGTTAACAGGAGAGGTCTAGATCTACAATGTTATTACTCTAGATACTACAATGTTAACAGATTAACAGGAGAGGTCTAGATACTACAATGTTAACAGATTAACAGGAGAGGTCTAGATACTACAATGTTAACAGATTAACAGGAGAGTCTAGATACTACAATGTTAACAGATTAACAGGAGAGGTCTAGATACTACAATGTTAACAGATTAACAGGAGAGGTCTAGATACTACAATGTTAACAGATTAACAGGAGAGGTCTAGATACTACAATGTTAACAGGTTAACAGGAGAGGTCTAGATACTACAATGTTAACAGATTAACACTAGATACTACAATGTTAACAGATTAACAGGAGAGGTCTAGATACTACAATGTTAACAACAGGAGAGGTCTAGATACTACAATGTTAACAGATTAACAGGAGAGGTCTAGATACTACAATGTTAACAGGTTAACAGGAGAGGTCTAGATACTACAATGTTAACAGATTAACAGGAGAGGTCTAGATACTACAATGTTAACAGATTAACAGGAGAGGTCTAGATACTACAATGTTAACAGATTAACAGGAGAGGTCTAGATACTACAATGTTAACAGATTAACAGGAGAGGTCTAGATACTACAATGTTAACAGAACAGGAGAGGTCTAATACACAATGTTAACAGATTAACAGGAGAGGTCTAGATACTACAATGTTAACAGGTTAACAGGAGGAGAGTCTAGATACTACAATGTTAACAGGTTAACAGGAGAGGTCTAGATACTACAATGTTAACAGATTAACAGGAGAGGTCTAGATACTACAATGTTAACAGATTAACAGGAGAGGTCTAGATACTACAATGTTAACAGGTTAACAGGAGAGGTCTAGATACTACAATGTTAACAGATTAACAGGAGAGGTCTAGAGGTCTAGATACTACAATGTTAACAGATTAACAGGAGAGGTCTAGATACTACAATGTTAACAGGTTAACAGGAGAGGTCTAGATACTACAATGTTAACAGATTAACAGGAGAGGTCTAGATACTACAATGTCTAGACAGATTAACAGGAACAGGAGAGGTCTAGATACTACAATGTTAACAGATTAACAGGAGAGGTCTAGATACTACAATGTTAACAGATTAACAGGAGAGGTCTAGATACTACAATGTTAACAGATTAACAGGAGAGGTCTAGATACTACAATGTTAACAGATTAACAGGAGAGGTCTAGATACTACAATGTTAACAGATTAACAGGAGAGGTCTAGATACTACAATGTTAACAGGTTAACAGGAGAGGTCTAGATACTACAATGTTAACAGGTTAACAGGAGAGGTCTAGATACTACAATGTTAACAGGTTAACAGGAGAGGTCTAGATACTACAATGTTAACAGATTAACAGGAGAGGTCTAGATACTACAATGTTAACAGATTAGATCTAGATACAATGTTAACAGATTAACAGGAGAGGTCTAGATACTACAATGTTAACAGGTTAACAGGAGAGGTCTAATACTACAATGTTAACAGTTAACAGGAGAGGTCTAGATACTACAATGTTAACAGATTAACAGGAGAGGTCTAGATACTACAATGTTAACAGGTTAACAGGAGAGGTCTAGATACTACAATGTTAACAGATTAACAGGAGAGGTCTAGATACTACAATGTTAACAGGTTAACAGGAGAGGATCTAGTTAACAGATACTCTACAATGTTAACAGGTTAACAGGAGAGGTCTAGATACTACAATGTTAACAGGTTAACAGGAGAGGTCTAGATACTACAATGTTAACAGATTAACAGGAGAGGTCTAGATACTACAATGTTAACAGGTTAACAGGAGAGGTCTAGATACTACAATGTTAACAGATTAACAGGAGAGGTCTAGATACTACAATGTTAACAGGTTAACAGGAGAGGTCTAGATACTACAATGTTAACAGATTAACAGGAGAGGTCTAGATACTACAATGTTAACAGGTTAACAGGAGAGGTCTAGATACTACAATGTTAACAGGTTAACAGGAGAGGTCTAGATACTACAATGTTAACAGATTAACAGGAGAGGTCTAGATACTACAATGTTAACAGGTTAACAGGAGAGGTCTAGAGACTACAATGTTAACAGATTAACAGGAGAGGTCTAGATACTACAATGTTAACAGGTTAACAGGAGAGGTCTAGATACTACAATGTTAACAGGTTAACAGGAGAGGTCTAGCCACATGTAGTAGATGGTACTATTTATTCAACTTTGAACAGTTTTTCACCTGCTTGATTTATAGATTTTTAAAGGCTGTAATCTACAGATGTAGGATCTTAATTTGATCACCCTGTTGCAGGAGAACTGTCCTGCAATGCAAGAAACGTAAAACGTTTATTGTATTTGAGGTTTAAAATGGCTTCTGAAGTTTGTAATTTCCACCAAATTTCAGACTTGATTTTCCCTGATCAAAAATGCATCATCCCTACAAAAATGTTAATTATTTATAATCCACATTATAATTCAAATTTTTGTTACTGCTGGATTGTTTTCCTGCTATCGCAAATTGGCTCAAATTAAGATTGCTATTGAACATTTGAACACTCACCAATGTGATCACACCTGTATTTAACAACCCCCTGGGAACAGAGTGAACATCTGGTGACAGTGCTGCTCTATTCTGGGACAAGCAGAACCACCCAGCCCTGTCTATGGAAATCTCAGTTTCACTCTCACAGCTACCAGTCTAGCAGTTGCACAGTTTCACCACCTGAAATACCCTGGAGAGAAGGGGTGGAGATGACTCAATGAAATGAATGGATGATTAAAACTGTTAAACAATTTCAGTCACATTGTGGTGACTATTATAGAAACTATACTTAGCACTGCTAAAAATAGCCAGGAATCAACATTTATCGATCTAATCTCTTTTCCCTCATTTAACAAGAGGTGAGTACTTCTGCTGGCATTTTGATTCCTTTGCTAATGCTGCCCTCTACTGTGGTTTTCTTTGGCCTTTGTCTTGTTTTTTCAATAATATTTATCATAAGCCCGGGCTGTCTATTCAGACAAGTTAAATGTGACTAACATGAGCTGGCACAATGGGTATGAGGTGTGTAATACCCTCTTCAAGACGATGGAATAGGAAGAATCTCATTGTATGGATGTTACCATACCTGTGGACAATATTCCAGGCTTGGTTTACACAGAACCTTTCTCGCCCCCACCTCACTAGTGGAAGACACTAGTTAAAAGGCCCTCCAAGGTTTGGCCCTCTGCCCTGCTCCTCTCCCATGGAACCCCCCTTTTCCCTGCACCTCCCCCTGATGGATGGTTGTCCTTTTCAAATGACGCTTTCATTGCGCAAATGTGTTTAATTTGCGGAAGGGGATTTAATGAACCCTGATTGGTGTGTTTGTGTCTGTCTGTGTGAGTGTGTCTGTGTGTGTGTGTATCTGTGTCTGTATCTGTGTGTGAGTGTGACGCAGAAGGAGGATGGGGGTGACCAATGTCTGAGAGGAATGCACTCATTCCAGCAGGGAACAACAGGTTGCCATTTAACAGCACCTGAGAGAAGGAGATATCTTCGGTCCATGAATTGGGAGTCTATATTTAGCATTCAGAATCTATTTGGTGCAGAATCCGTAGCCTGTTTCCTCTCTTCCACAACTAAACACAGTAAACCAATGCTATTTCTGGGAAATATATATATAACATTGAGGTCAGTGCCATTTTCAGCAAACTCCGAGGGGAAAGGATATGATTGTGTCCAGGAAGCCCAAGATGGAGTATATACCATGATATAGTGGTGGGGCTATGACATCAAACTGAGACCTTCAACTTGGCTAATGGCTCCATGTTGTTAATGGCAGTCAGGCCAATAAGCCCGTTACCCCCAACAAACTCTTTAGCTGTATTTGGTTTCCTATTGACTATCAAAATCACCTCCGGTCTATTCCAATTAAAACATTGCCCTTTTCATGCACTTGTTCACAAAATGGCTGAAGCGTATCACAGGAGTAGAGGGGATCCAAAAGGTACTGTTGTAATCTCGATGTAAATTACTCAGATGTTACCAAAAATGGAAGCTAGCATGACAAACTGTGTCTAGAACATGCCAGCTAACCAATTACATTGTCAAGTTTATTTTGGTCTCATGATGAAAGTGGAGGCTGCTGAGGGGAGAACAGCTCATAATAATGGCTGGAATGGAGAAAATGGAATGGTTTCAAAAACATGGTTTTCATATGTTTGATACCGTTCCATTCACTCCATTCTACTCCATTCCAGACATCATTATGAGCCGTCCTCCCTCAGCAGCCTCCACTGCATGACGAAAGTATCTCACTTTGTACGTTTGTTTTGAAAATTACAGCAATCAGCTCAATTTACATTCAATCAAAAGCTAACTTTGGTAATAATCGCTAATATCTATGGGAAGGCTAGGGGACATGCCAGTCCTTTGACGACTTATCATTTGTAGCAGAATTTCTGCTGCAACCTCTGATTTGCATGGATTTTGCAGGATATTATGGAATTGGTCGGGCTATAGTCAACAAAACAATTATATAGCCTATGTAAGGATGTGTAACCAGTTGTGTTTCGATATCGAATACAGTTTATCAGATTCAGAGCACACATTTAGTATACTGTATTTCCAGTTGTGTTAGTTTCTATGGCCATCCAATCCCATTCCAAGTGCCATAAAGTACAGTAGTCCATACAGGTACTGGACTGATATAGGGTCACAAAATGCTTGTCGACCACTTGCCTTATCTCAATAGAATATCAATAGAACATGTGAGTGCATGTGTCTTTATTCGGATGATATTCACAAAATACAGGACATACCAGAATAGGGGACTTTCTTTCCGGCTCGTTGATGCTACAAATCGACCAGAGTAGGTACTAAAATCCTGACAAGTGACTCCTCCGCACCGAGAGAGGGGGTGCGTGGTTGATTTCCAAGTCCTACCCATCATAAACACCTCTGCCCCTGAGCATAGAGCGAGAGGATGCGGCACTCACCATAGTGACATGGAGCTCTGGTGACCACGCAGGTGGAAGGAATCCCCAAAACAAACAGATAAATAAGACAGAACGAGGGGGGCATACGGATGCAGATAACACCACGACACGACGCCTCCGTCAACGAGATTTACTGTGAAGTGGGGCTACGGAGGGGGCGGTGTTGGGAAGGTGGGTTAACAGCCAGTCGTAAAGAACTGGGGGAGGGGTTGCCTCATAGGGAGAAACAAGGGAGAACGGGAGGAGAGAAAGAAAAAGAGAAAGAGAGAGAGAAAGAGAGGAAGAGAGAGAGAGCAAGAAAGGGAGGTAGATAAAGCCTGAACCAGCATCATGAGCTGTCCACTGCCCTACGACTCCTTGCCCGCTCGGCTGAGCCCCAGGCGAGAGGTGGACTGGGAACGTGAGCAGCTAGCGGCGCGGAGGCTCTCCTCTCCCAGAAGGCTGAGCCTCCTCAACCCTTCTACTGGGCTTCGGCGGCACTCGGCACTCCCCGGGTACACGCTCTCCCCCTTCCAGGAGAAGCAACACCAGGAGCACCAGGAGCAGCTGCAACAGCATCTCTCAATATCCCTGTGCTCCGAGGCCTCCATGGCGCCACCAGCTCCCCTCATGGGTGGACCCCTGCCCTGCTGCCGGCCAGTGGGCATCATGCCCCTGCTGCGCCTGGCCCTGCTGGCCTTCAGCTGCCTCTTTTGGGCATCCGGTCTGGCCATCTTCACCCTGGGCGTGTGGGCCCAGGTATCGCTGGCCGACTACATGCTGCTGTCGGCCAACCGCTACCCCAACACCCCACTCATCCTTCTGGCCACTGGGGCCACCGTCACGGCCTGGGGCTTCCTGGGCTGTCTGGGAGTGGCCGCCAACCTACCCTTCGTGCTGCGGGCATACGGCTTCATACAGTTGGCGGCACTGATGGCAGGGCTAGCCGCCGGCCTCTCGGGACTGTTTTACCGCGAGGACATCGCCGGAGGGTTCCGTAGCGGACTGCAGCAGGCAGTGGCGGGCTATGGCGAAGACGAGGGCCGCTCCAATGCTCTGGATAGTCTGCAGAGGGGGCTAGAGTGCTGCGGGGCCGAGGGCTGGCGCGATTGGCTGACCTCGGACTGGGCCAATCAGGATGCAGCATTCTCGCCCATGGGCAACGGCTCCTCTGTGTCGCTACCCGAGAGCTGCTGCGTCCGACGCAAGGGCTGCCGGAACCGACCCCTGCCAGCAGTGGGGGGCGAAGGGGTGGCGGCTGCTGGGATCCATCCCCATGGATGTTTCCGGAAGGTGTTCAGTTTCGTCAATGACAACGTCTTCCACATTGCTGCCACCGTGCTGGGTCTAGCCTTCACCCAGATAGGTGGCATCGCCCTGGCCTGTCTACTAGCTAACCGCCTGCAACCAAGACCACACCGACCAGTCCCACACTAATAAAGAGAGTGGGCAATACTGGACCTTGACTAGGGATCAACCCATTGGAGAGTAATACCATTTGGACTGTACAATGCCTCTAACTTCAAATTTCTGATTGTGTGTGGAAGAGGAAAATATAGGAAATATAATTTAACTCTGTCTCTGACAGTGTAGTGTCACTACTTTAACCCAAGAATGAGGTTAGCTGCTCCTTTTCATATCCACTCACCATCTCTTTCTCCGACCAACAATCCTGAGATATTTACTGTATATACACGGACATCTGTGAAGAGCGACCATTGACATGACTGTAAATATACTGCTTGCTGCTTACGAACATGACCCTTTATGAAATGTGAAGACTGAACTTTTACATGTGTGAAGATGTGCAGTGAAACAAAGTGTTATTCTGTGCTATTTTGGCAAGTCATACCAACTAATGTGGTTGTTTCTTGTAAATAATCTGTCAGAGAAATTGCACATTTACTGTTATATTTGAACCGTATGATTGTTATGATCAGACTTGACCATACACTCTTAAAAAAGGGGGTTCCAAAAGGGTTCTTTGACTGTCCCCATAGGAACATCCTTTTTGGTTCAAGGCAGAACCCTTTTGGGTTCTATGTAGAACCCTCTGTGGAACGGGGTTCTACATGGAACCAAAAAAGGGTTCTTCCAAGTGTTCTCCTATAGGGACAGCCGAAGCACCTTTTTTTCTAAGAGTGTACTGACTATACCATTTTCCGTTTGGTGATATTTGTCTTGTATATCAATATTTGATAGTCAGTTGACCATTATGGAAGATGTCTAATGTCCAAATTGCTTCAGCAGACACACCCTAGGTCTAGTTCAATGTATACATTTTTGTGCAGTTATATATTTAGATACATACTCATCTTATGATGGTACACTCCCAACATAAATAGACAGGTTAAGCTTTTGAAAAGACCAGATACATGTCTATACCTCCATTTGGTGTATTTTAATGGGAATGTATCATCCTTTTCTGGTCTCGGTTTGCTAAGTTCCTGTGACAATAATACTTTGTTATATTTAGCGCATACACCAATTCAACTACACACCAATTCTGTAATGGTCCCAAAGCATTGGCATGACACGGATATAGTGCATTGGTTGGGATGTCACATAAGCATGAAGCAGTACTGGACAGCCTGAAAAAATCATCATTACCTCGGTCATTCCTTTTGTACAACTATTGCAATTCCTCACAATGTGCATTGTTGTTCATCAAACTGTAATAAGAATGGCAATTGACATTGATTTTATATTAAATATGATTGCTATTTATAATCATTGGCATTGAAATAAATCAACGTGAGGATCATTTCACGGTCAAGTAACTCAGACCTATGGAAGTCTATCACACAAAAAATAACAACCAGGAATTAAAAAGGGATTTTGTAGGCGGGGAAACTGTCTTCAAAATGTCTTGTTTCCCCTAATCATTTGTAATAGACATCTATTCCCATTATAGGTTGTTTCAACAACCCACCTCCTAATTTATGTCTTGTGTACAGCCCAATGGATCAATACATTCCCTAATATGATCTCACGATCACCATTTATCCTCTACCCTCCAATACTCACTGTGCATTTTGATTCTCTTCCTCTTGTAATTGTGTTGTGTGTGTATGTTGAGTTCCAGGTGTTATAATTAAGTAGTAATGCCCAAGGGGGTATGGTATATGGCAAATATACCACGGCTAAGGGCTGTTCTTAATGCACAACGCAATGCGGAGTGCATGGGTACCACCCTTAGCCATGGTATATTGGACATATATCACAAATCCATGAGGTGCCTTATTGCTATTATAAGCTGGTTACGTAATTAGAGCAGTAAAAATATATGTTTTGTCATACCTGTGGTATACGGTCTGATATACTACGGCTGTCAGCCAATTAGCATTCAGGACTCAAACCACCCAGTTTATAATGTGTAACATCTATTCTAATGCTTATCGGTGATGGTGAACCCGACACACAGACATTACCTCATGACTGATGAACAAAATATTTGTGTCATACCTTGTGACAGAGAATGGGTGTACTACACAGTCGGTTGGTTGTCCTTGACACAAACACATGACACCACTGTACTACTCATGTTGATGTGGCCATAATCGGATAAACACAACTCATGTATATAAAATACATTCACCGGAAAGTAAATTTCACTCAAATACTCAAAGGAAAGGACGAGGGTGAGTTCTTTACTGTAATGAACTACACTCCAAAGACAACATTATCTAGTGAGTGAATCTTTGAAAACAGATTGTGTGTGTTGATGTTTCTGCAACTCTTTATAAACCATCTGTAGTGTATATCCTTTATGTATTTTGTGACGGTATACAGTATATGACTTGCTGTTGTACACATTTAATCTATGGGAATATGCATGATAGTGGCCAATTGTGTCAAATGCCTATACTGTATTTTTCAAACTAGGTCTTTATGATTAAAAGTCCATAATCATATCCCAACATTTTGCCCAAAACGAATCCAGGGAGTCCTTCCCCAGTGCTTCCTCTTTAAAGATATTAACTGCCAATTTTATCTCCAGCTTCACAGATAGGCAGGCACAGCGCTTCCATCTGCATTTTAAAAGCCTTGGATGCTAGCTGGGTTTATTTTATGACCAGGATCTGTGCTGGAAGCGGACCTGAGTGTTAAATCTTCTGCATCGGGAATGGTCAATTCTGCCTGGGCCTCTCTGGCCAGACACAGTCACAGTGTTGAATTATGGGTACCTGTATGACATCTCATTTCAACCCGAGACAGGGGTGATAAGATCTCCTGCACAAGGAAGCAATAATGTGCCCTGGTCTATATTATTGGCAATTAAAAAGGTTACATTACAAACTACAAACACATAGCTACACACCCACACACATAGCTACACAGGCATACACAACGCAACACACACTGAGCTACACACACACATACCTTACTTACACATGTGCACATGCACACACACACACCCACACACACACACTTTGAAAGCTCACTGTAGAATAAAACTTTCTAAGAGCATTGTAGCCCACTCCATCGGGCAAATAACATTCCCAATCTGGTTTAACCAAGGCAAAATAGACTAGAGGGATGTCACATGACCATAATGACAACCTTCAAGTGAGTCAAATTGAGACTTTAAAGACTTTCTATGTAGGCTGGTTTTGAATAGTGCACTAATAAACTCCACTCACTGTTTTGCACCATGATCCAGTCAGTGCGAGAGAGTTGCCATAGGCTAAATCTATGGGTGGATTATAGAGCACTTGTTTTGTGCCGGGCACGACTAACTGGCCGACCCGACCCGACCTCTGTTGACTGTCGGCATGGACTCAGAAGGCTCTGCATCCTCATCTCTCAAGCGCCTACCTTTCAACAATGTCGCGCTGAAAAAACCTTCCTTCATTCCAGCATCCGGGAGTTCCTGTGCAACAAGGCCATGGCCGCTCTGGGCATTCCCACCACCCGTGCCACATCTCTGGTTACATCGGACCTCTATGTCAACAGAGACCCCCTCAACAATGGCCGGCGACTGGGCTATACAGTAGGTTAACCCCAAATGACTGGGCTATACAGTAGGTTAACCCCAAATGACTGGGCTATACAGTAGGTTAACCCCAAATTACTGGGCTATACAGTAGGTTAACCCCAAATGACTGGGCTATACAGTAGGTTAACCCCAAATGACTGGGCTATACAGTAGGTTAACCCCAAATGACTGGGCTATACAGTAGGTTAACCCCAAATGACTGGGCTATACAGTAGGTTAACCCCAAATGACTGGGCTATACAGTAGGTTAACCCCAAATGACTGGGCTATACAGTAGGTTAACCCCAAATGACTGGGCTATACAGTAGGTTAACCCCAAATGACTGGGCTATGCAGTAGGTTAACCCCAAATGACTGGGCTATACAGTAGGTTAACCCCAAATGACTGGGCTATACTGTAGGTTAACCCCAAATGACTGGGCTATACAGTAGGTTAACCCCAAATGACTGGGCTATACAGTAGGTAAACCCCAAATGACTGGGCTATACAGTAGGTTAACCCCAAATGACTGGGCTATACAGTAGGTTAACCCCAAATGACTGGGCTATACAGTAGGTTAACCCCAAATGACTGGGCTATACAGTAGGTTAACCCCAAATGACTGGGCTATACAGTAGGTAAACCCCAAATGACTGGGCTATACAGTAGGTTAACTCCAAATGACTGGGCTATACAGTAGGTTAACCCCAAATGACTGGGCTATACAGTAGGTTAACCCCAAATGACTGGGCTATACAGTAGGTTAACCCCCAAATGACTGGGCTATACAGTAGGTTAACCCCAAATGACTGGGCTATACAGTAGGTTAACCTTAAATGACTGGGCTATACAGTAGGTTAACCTTAAATGACTGGGCTATACAGTAGGTTACCTCCAAATGACTGGGCTATAGTAGTTAGGTGATGCCGGATTGAGGATCCTACTCAATCAAAACCACCTACTTGGTTAATGATGAAAGAAATAGAATGATTCCTGCTTACCAAAGCATATATGAGGTGATCCATACTTTCTTGGTATTGTTTCACGCTAGTGGTGGCTGGTGGCATTTTAAATTGGGAGGACGGGCTCATAGTAATGGCTGGAACAGAATAAATGGAATGGTCTCAAACACATCAAACACCTGTTTTCTATGTGTTTTATAACATTACATTCACTCCATTTGGTTAATTATTATGAGCTGTCCTCCCCTCACCAGCCTCCTCTGTTTCACGCTGTAATCATGGTTTACATCATCCCCCCTGTGTGTTTGATTACCCAGGAAGTGGTTGGTGAAGGAGTGTGATGGAGCAATTGAGGTGTGTACCATAGAGGAAGAGAGGATCCGTGTGATGGACAGCACCAACCCGTGGTGGTCCGCAACTACATTGCCCAGAATGCAATACAGGCTGCCGAAAATGGAGACTTCTCAGAGGTATAGAATTGACATTTTGTATCTACTTTATACACTGTAGCTATCAACACATGGTGAATATTTTTGTTGTTGCACTTTCTGTATGTAGTTATATTATAGTATACAGTGAGCTCCAAAAGTATTGGGACAGTGACACATTGCTAGGAATATTCTGTGTGTGCTAGGAATATGGGACCAAATATTCAACTTTTGACTACTTTAATACACTTAAGTGAATTTGTTCCAATACTTTTGCCCCCCTAAAATGGAGGGACCATGTACAAAAGTGCTGGAATTTCTAAACGATCACCCAATATGGATGAGAATACCCTCAAATTAAAGCTGACAGTCTGCACTTTAATCTCATAGCAAAATCCAAAGTACTGGAGTACAGATCCAAAAATAAACAAATGTGTCACTGTCCCAACACTTTTGGAGCTCACTGTACTGCATATCCATGGTTGGGCTGATGACTTGAAAAATGTAATCAGTAACTGGTTACAAATTACGTAACAATGAATCATTAGTAATGTAATCCATTGGATTACTCGAAATGAGTAACATAATCTGATTACTTTTGGAATACTTCTTTGGTTAGCCAGCATCCTCAGTTTATGCTGCAGATGTCTTTTAAGCAAGTGCTGGCTCAGCTGCCTTATGCCTCTTCTTGATGAAATGACATCACTGCTAAATGGTCAGCTTCACTGTCAAGTTCCAAGGAAAGCATTCCCAACACTCATTCTTTGGTTGTGCAATGGGCCTACTCCACCCAGCCACCAAGCAGATCGTGGCCAGTAAAAGAGGAAATGTTCATTTGAAAGTCTGACCCAACCATGAATGTCTGACCCATAACAGTCTACTATGATAAAGACGTCAAAAGACAGATATAACAGATCCAGGAGTAATCCGATTATTTCATGAGTTGGATGATCAATTGTGCAAATACTTTGAACGTGGACTATTCTAAATTTGCAAAACACGTAGATCTATCTGAAAAGCAGACAGGTAGATTTTAGTGTACTCATTTCTACTGAAACTAGAGGTTTAGCTGAGTAAGCAGCTTATTTGTCATGTGTGTCATCCCAGTACTTGGGAAATGAACAGAATGAGGCTGTGTTAACTAACCCCAAAAATCATTTTGACCCAACGATCCTGATGAAATTTTGGGATGATTCAGTTTTCAGGAAGTGGAGGTCTGATGTTTTTAGTTTTAAAAAAGGAGAGAACTTGGCCGTTTTGGAGATTTAAAATAGATTCGAACAGCTGGGAAAAGCTTCCATTTCCACTGAATGGTGACTTCCGGGTTGTTTAACGGCAGGTAGCCTAGCAGTTAAGAACGTTGTGCTAGAAACCGGAAGGTCGATGGTTCAAATCCACGAGCCAACTGAAAATCTCATGTGCCCTTGAGCAAGGCACTTGACTCTATTATGCTATTATGTAAGTCACTCAGGATAAGAGCATCTGCTTAAAATGTAAAAACCTGCTACTTCAGTGTGCTTGAGTCAAACACATGCAGCTCATATCTTGATATTAGTTGAAGTAATCCAAAATGTAATCAGCTGATTTTAAGACTAACTGTAATCCCATTATTATTTTTTATTTTTTGTAACCTGGGTTGATTAGTTGCTTTATTTTTGTAGCCTAATTAAGTTATCCCTGTTACATGTAATCCGTTAGTACCCAACCCTGTATATGATTGCTCATTGTGTTAAATCAACTCTTGTTCATTCTCTCAGGTCTGCAGAGTTCTAAATGTTCTAGTCAACCCCTACTCTGCCCAACCTGAGTCAGAACTACCTGGTGGGCCTAAAACATTTGGAGAGAGGGACCAGAAAGGGATGGAGAAAGACAAAGAGGGAAGGAAGGACGAGGGGAGGACAGATGGAAACCAAAATTGTGTCCCATATGACAGCAAGCCTCCTGTATGAGCAAGAGTGATCTGTGTCACCTGATCATCATAGTTCCTCCCTGACCCCAAAACTCAACTGACAGCGGAGAAAGATGTAGATGGTGTTCCTCAGGGCACTGTTCTAGGTCCATTCCACTTTTCAATGATGTAACCGTCCTCTTTGTTCTGAGTCAGTTGGGTTAATGTCAAGGGAGGTAGTTTGTATACTTCAGAATGCTCCTGGATGTCAATCAGTAGAATAAACTGATGGTGAATGAAGACTCAGGTAATCAGTCAGTGACCTGTCTGTGTTGGAGAGACCAGGAGCACCCTGACTGTGTGTCTATTCACACACACGCACGCACGCACGCACGCGCACACACACACACACACACACACACACACACACACACACACACACACACACACACACACACACACACACACACACACACACACTTGACTTTTGCATGTATTTAGATTATTTCACACACACCATGTAGTGTATGCATGAATGAAGAGATATAATCACATAAACTCATACATTCAGAAACATAATCATTGATCATCTTACTAACACCCGCAAATGGTCTTCATCTTAGAACGTATCTACACACAATCTCTTGAATCAATAAATAAAATAGTGTATATCTTAATAATAAATATTTATACAAGAGGCAAGGTTTCACACAATGTTATGTTAATTTATATTATGTGATGTGTTGAAAGTGGGAAAAAAATGCTTTAAAATATTTTTTTTCTGAACTTCGATGTGTATTTAAAAAATATTTATGCAAATATGTATGTACAGCAGGTTTTGAATTGCTTATTGATAACTTACTCTGTGAAAACAGCAAACATTTAAATAAACCTATCATTACTTTATATTCAGCTGTATCTTTAAATTCTTCTGGATTTGATTCACATTTCTTTTCAGAATGTAGATATTGCTGTTTGTTTCATATTGATAGTACATACAGAACAGTGCTCAGTACGCAGCCGATGTGCCACATTTTATTATCCTCACTTGGAGTGTTATCATAAGAGTGCTTGATTTGACTGTCCTGATTGCTACAACCAACCCACAAGAGAGTCTAACTAATACATGTACTGTGGTAGAGTGAACCTAGAGCTATGGCCATAGCCTTGTTACATAAATCAGGGACAGTACTACAGGTGTTTCCTGGTTTTATTCATTTTAATCCTGTAGTTCTCCTATCCAATGGTTGTTCTTACCTGGACCAGAGGGTGGCGCTAGTAGTTAGATAACATAAATAATTCCTTTTGAAACACTGCAATTGTTTTTGAATAGGATATATCTAAAGGCATTTGAGAGATAAACACATATGGAGTTGGTAACAAAAGTGTCCGTACTTTTACTTGATTCATTGTCCATTGGACTGTGCTGTGTGTATTCCTGGCTGTTTGTAATTTCCTGTAAAGTCCAGTATTGGAATGTCAAGAGTGTTTTGCTTTGGAGCTGGGGCATTGAGTAACAGGGATCGCCCACAATAACATTAGCACAAGCACGGTGTGGGGGAGTGTTTTTCCGCAACAACACTATGGGCAAGTTCATTTTGCATGGCCCGGTGCCCCGGTTGGGAGGAGTTTTCACATTTTAGAACCTTCCATTGGTCCTTAAGTGAAATCTTCCTGTCTGTGAGCACTGTCTGTGATACTTTGAGGCATCTGACAACACGAAACTGGAAACGTGGAGTCAGGGTGTGTGCAGAAGGCGGTGCTTGAGTCAATAAATAAATAGGCTTACAAGAAATCCTCTCTGAATGAACTTTAAACTGACTGGTTGTAGATGATACACCATAAAGGAATACACGAGAGGAGGTAGGTTTTCTCTACATATGTGAATCACACGATGACAATTTCACATTTGCGATTATAATATTATATTATGTGATGTATTATGCATAATATTTATCCTGTGTGAAATGTCTAATGATGGCAGCATAACAAAAAATGATCTATAATTTGTCCTTTTCCCTTATTTGGGTACATGTATGGTGTTTACTGTTTTGTTAATGGAGTTCTCTCCAAATGTTTGAGTTTTGTAACAAAAGTACAGTAGCTCTGACTCAGAGTGTCTGTTTCTCAATTTTTGGTTTTGTACATAATTAGAGGAGACAGAAAAAGTCATTTAACTGCATGAATGGCCTACAACAAATGTGTGCTTGTGTAGGGGACCAGTGTGGTTTCAGATGTGGACAGGTTACTGATGCCACAATAATCATACTAACACACACCGAATACTACTAAGAGATAGATCTGGGTCTAAGGATATTCACTATGTTTGACATGACTTTTCTGTTTAGGACCTGTACAGGATGCAATTTAGGAAACATTGCATTTTTACAATGTTGGGTCACACAGGGATAATAAGGAAACAACAGAAGAAAAAGTAACTAAAATGACATTTTCATCTCTCCCTCTCTCTCTCAGAAAAGTGGATAAAATGTGGAATAGGATATTTTTTTGTGGACTGGTGGTCTGTCTCATCTGCCTCACTGACCAGACTCAGGTAAATATACAGTCAGTCAGCACTGAAAAACAGAGAAACATGGGAGTAACCATTACTTATCTGCTGGTTTTGTACAGGGCCAGAAAACACCTTTAGTTGTTCAAGGTAAGTGTTAGCTATTTTTTTTTAAATCACTTACATTGGAAAGACAAGAGTTCATTTACGGTATGTACATGTGTGTTTGCTTGTTTCAGGGACAGATTGCACACAGATCAAAACTCTCTCCCCTCGAGCCACCAGTGGAGTGTATGTCATTCAGCCTGCAGGAGTCACGTCCCCCTTTAAGGTATGGAAACATCTAAATATATAGGCCAGGTACTATATCTACAGTTGTCATTTGGTTGCACAGCCACACGGGGGCAGTAAAACTGAAATGTTGAAGGTGTCGCCAGGCTTGCCAGGGTTACTGAAGTTCTACACAGTTCCATTCTTGGACCGTTTTTGTTCACAAAAAAAACAATTTGTTGATTCAAAAGTACATTGATGTTGTATACAGGTGTATTGTGAGATGCTGGCAGACGGAGGCTGGACAGTCTTTCAAAGGCGCACCGGGGCAGAGGTTCTTTTCAACAGGAAGTGGGCAGTGTACAAACAAGGCTTTGGGAATCTACGGAGTAATGAAGGGTCCCTCTGAGCACCTCACATTTCACCAGCAACTAATACTGTAAACTCTGTAATTTGCTGAGCAAATGTTGGCCAAATTTAAATGAATTTTTGTCTATGATATATTACCTCTAAGGCAACTTATAGAGGGTTCCCTAAACTGTTTTTCACTTCTCAATTCAGTTCTCTACCCTGTTGTTTCCTAGAGGACCACTGGCTGGGTCTGAGTAAGGTGTTTGCTCTAACCAAGGGGGGTAGGGGGCGGAGTTCGACTATGCGGGTCAACCTGTGGGACTTTGAAGGGGGCACTGCCTTCGCTGAGTACAGTGACTTCCGTCTGGGATCGGAGGAGGAGAGCTACAAGCTGAACGTTGGAGCCTACAGGGGCAGCGCAGGTAACTGTGATTTCAACAGCACAGTGGGACAGTGGTCATATTATTTACTTCAGTGTTATAGTTATTTCACATTTGGTGGCAGCAATGGGACTTCTACACATCACACATATGTCATATGATATGTATGTATGCTGATATTCTTAAATGGTGTATGCTTTGGAAGTCAATACAATCAAGAGTGAAGTAGAACTGATGTATTCTCTCTGCATCACTCCCTGTCTCTACGTA
This sequence comes from Oncorhynchus nerka, assembly GCF_034236695.1. NCBI lineage: Eukaryota > Metazoa > Chordata > Actinopteri > Salmoniformes > Salmonidae > Oncorhynchus > Oncorhynchus nerka. The sequence goes on from NC_088418.1 coordinate 58,974,322, forward strand.
GGTGATGCCATCCGTGGGAAATACGCCGGCATTGACCAGAACGGCTTTGGCTTCAGCACAACCGACAAGGACAATGACGGCTGCTCACCCTGCATCTTTGGTGACATCGCCGTGGACAAGTGCAGCTTCTCGGAGGGAGGAGGGTGGTGGTACAGTCGCTGTGGCTCTGCCAGCCTGAACGGAGACTGGCACCCCGCCGGCGAACACATCGGCTGGGCCTCCGGCCTCCACTGGGAGACCTGGAAAGGACCTGCCCCATACTCGGCCCGAGCGAGCCGCATGATGATCAAGTCTGTGTGAGGCCACGTCTCAATACATCTGAAATGGTTTCCTAGGCCTATGTCTCCTTTGCTTTATGACCACCGGTCTGAGCCACATTAGTGGGCATGAGTAGAGGAAACCATTGAAATAACTGGAACACACACAGCTATGTGTTCCATGGAGTGATGCCTGCATATCGTGCCATAGTGCTTAGCTTGGTCTGTTTATTTGGGTCTGTTGTGCAATCAACACACTGTATTTGTTTGTTTTTTTGTTTATCCCATTCGCTTTGTTGTTTTATATCATGATGCATAAATCAGAGCCTATATGGAAGTGACAGATAGAAAATATAAATTTTCTACACTTTTTTAAACTCAATTCTACCATGAGTTATGTTTTCAGTGAAGAGAAAATACCTTGTGGAAGTTTTATTTGTTACACTGCAACAATTCTACATTTAACTTCTGAACAGTTTCATCACATAGTTTGACATAATTTAAATTCTAGAATGTTGATATTGCATGCATTTTTAAATAAAATACATTTTTGAACATCTGTTTAGTATGAACATATTCAATAATGTTCAGAAACCATTCATTTGTTTATAGAGAAATAGAAGTTGTACTTATTGCATATTAAATCACTCATGGTTTCTCATCAGACAGTAAATAGGTTTGTTGTTCTCCTAGCCTAGAAGCCTGGTTTCTGGCTTTGATTGATTATGGATCTTTAACAAAAAAATAATAATGGTGACATCATTGAGGACCTTTAAGGTTGCAGTGACACATCCATAACCTGAGCAGAAAGCAGATTGCATACCAGAGAGAATACTATAGATATCAAGAAAGTCAGTCAGTTGATTATTGACAAGTTTTTCCAACACTTTTGATTAATAGGGCAAAATAGATAGGCCTATAACAGGCCTATAACAGTTAGGATCAGCTTGATCTCCCCCTTTAAATAAAGGACAAACTCTGGCTGTAGGTTTAGTGAGCGTATACATGTTGTTACGTATTATTTCTCCATACTGGTTCTCTGTGGGAATCGAACACACAACTCTGGCGTTGAAAGCACCAATGCTGTACCAACTCTTGGTGATCTCTGCCTGTATCTAAAAACAACATGGATCCACCAGAGACTCTGGATTCGTGCCCAGGCTCTGTCGTAACCGTCCGCGACCGGGAGGTCCGTGGGGCGACGCACAATTGGCCTAGCCGGGCGCAGTGCGCGCTAGCCAAGATTGCCAGGTGCACGGTGATTCCTCCGACACATTGGTGCGTCTGCCTTCCGGGTTGGATGTGCGCTGTGTTAAGAAGCAGTGCGGCTTGGTTGGGTTGTGTATCGGAGGTCGCATGACTTTCAGTCTTCGTCTCTCCCGAGCCCGTACGGGAGTTGTAGCGATGAGACAAGATAGTAGCTACTAAACAATTGGATACCACGGAATTGGGGAGAAAAAGGGGTAAAAAATAATAATAAAAAATAAATAATAATCAAATTTAAAAATTTAAATTAAAATAAAAACAACATGGATGACAAATGCTGTACAAAGATGTGGTCACAGGAAATTATCTGATGGCCATTTACTCATTTGTATAAGTGTTGTCACAAGTCTGAGAGGTATTCTTTCACTTTATTGATTAGGCTACAGTACATCACTTGTCAAAGAGCCATAGCAAATCTATAGCAACGATCCAAAGTTCCTCCCTAAAACTAATATTCCTGTTGATATTCAAAGGTATTGGATTTTAATTATGGCTTTATAAGGTTGATTTGTGTCTTTAATGCCTGCACTGGCTATTCCTTATGTTTGTGAAGATCCTCCATTTTAGCCTCTGTTACATCACTACTTCCATATTAGGCAATAAGGTCTGTGTAACGATGACGCTGTGAGTCGAGAAGCAGGTGCAGGTGAAACGTTTAATAAAATAACAGACATGAAACAAGACAGCGTAACAGTGGCGAGATACATGAAAACAGGAACAATACCAACTGAGGAATGAACAACGGGATGGGCCATATAAAAGGGAGGTAATGAGGTCCAGGTGTGTAATGATTAGTGCCAAGACCGGTGGTTAGTGTTCCGGCGACGTCGCAGGGGAGGAGCAGGAGTAGACGTGACAGTACAGTGAGGTTGGAAATCACGGATGATGTTGGGATCCAAAGTGTCCTCCATCGGAACCCAGCACAGCTCCTCCGGGCCATACCCCACCCAGTCCACCAGATACTGAAGCTGACCCCCACTGTGCCGGGAGTCCAGCAGAGATCTGACAGCATATGCCGGACTGCCCTTGATGTCCGGGGGGTGGGTGTTGGGCTGTCGTGAGGGACAGCATCAGCTAGGGAACCAGGGACCACCGGCATGAGAAGGGAGACATGAAACGAGGGTGAGATACGGTAGTGACTGGGCTGTTGTAACCTATATGTCACCTCGTTGACCCTCCAGAGAACCTTGAACGGCCCGACAAACCAGGGGCTCAGCTTCTTGCAGGGCAGGCAGAGTGGGAGGTACCTGGTAGAGAGCCAGACGCGGTCTGCCTGTTATTTTTTACAATGGAAGGCGCGCTGGAGTCTCACTTGAGTGTCTCTCCACACTTCTGTGCGCTGGAACCACTCATCAAATGCAGGTGCTTCGGTCTGGCCAGGAGTCCAAGGAGGCCAGGGACGGCTGAAAACCCCAGTGGAGGAGTGACGCAGCAAGTTCTGGGCAAACTCTGCCCATCGAACAAATCGTGCCCACTCACCCTGTCGGTCCTGACAGTGACTCCTCAGGAACCTCCCCAGCTACTGGTTCATCCTCTCCACTTGCCCGTTGGACTGAGGCCGTTACCCGGGAAGTGAGGCTGACCTTGACCCTGAGCTTCTCCATGAAGGCCCTCCATACTCGTGATGTAAATTGGGGGCCACAGTCGGAGACGATGTCCTCCGGAAGGCCATAATGACGGAAGACCTGCTGGAAGAGTGCCTCAGTGACCTGGAGAGCAGTGGGGATACCAGGAAGAGGGATTAAACAACATGACTTAGAAAATCTATCCACTACCACCAGAATGGTGCTGAAACTGCCTAGGTCAGCAGTCGATCCCTTATCCCTGTGGGAACGTAGATGCACTCAGGAGGACAGTTCAGGGTTGTGGGCTCCCTCTCTGTGTCCCAGGCCACTGGACCTACGACTCGAGAGGATGTGATTATAGGTGCACTCTGGACAGAACCCTCTCCCGAATCGTAGATAAAGGACAGGGCATCAGCCTTGATGTTCTTGGAACCTGGGTGATAGGTCAGCGTGAAGTCAAAAGACAAAAGGACAAAAGGTTCCTTGGCCCCCTCCAGCCAGTGTCTCCACTCCTCTAATGCCAACTTCCCCGCCAGGAGCTCACAATTGCCGACATTGTATTTCCTCTCTGTGGGGGAAAGTTTCTTAGAGAAGAATGCACATGGATACAATTTCAATGGGTTACCCTGTCGTTGAGACAAAACTGCCCCCACGCCCACCTCTGACGTGTCTACCTCAACCACAAAGTATATCGTGGGATCTGGGTGTTTGAGCAATGAGGCGGAAGTGAAATATCCCTTGAGGAGACAAAAGGCCTCGTCGGCTGCTGGGCTCCACACCAATGTACGAGGCCCACCCTTGAGGAGAGAGGTGAGTGCAGAGGCGACAGAGCTGAAGTTCCTGATGAAGCGGCGGTAGAAGTTGGCAAACCCCAAAAACGTTGTAACCCCTTTATGGTGGTTGGGACTGGCCGTGACCTGACCGCATCTACCTTCTTGTCATCCATCCTTACTCCCTGCAGGCTGATTTGGTACACAAGGAAGGATACAGCCTTCTGATGGAATTGACACTTCTCAGCCTTGACGAACAGGTGGTTAGCCAAGAGGACTGCTCGAACGTGAACGTGAATGATGTGATCCTCCAGGGGAGCCGAGTAGACCAGGATGTATACACGACCATCTGGCATCTGAGCATGTCCCTGAACACCTCATTCATGAATGCCTGGAACACTGACGGAGTATTGGCTAAGCCAAATGGCATCCCCAAGTACTCGTAGTGGCCAGACATCCTGCTGAACGCTGTCTTCCACTCATCCCCCTCCCGGATGCGGATGAGATTATAAGCACCCCGCAGGTCCAGTTTGGTGAAGAACCGGGCCCCGAAGAGCTGTTCGATTGCTGCCGGCACCAGAGGGTACTGATACTTTGTAGTAAGTTCATTGGGTCCTCTGTAGTCAAGGCATGTTTGTAACCCTCCATCCTTCTTGTCCACAAAGAAGAAACCAGCAGACACAGGGGAAGTGGACGTGAGGATGCAACCTTGTTGGAGCGCCTCTTGGATGTAATAATTTATGGCCTGGGTCTCAGCCATAGACAGAGGGTAGATTCGTCTGTGTGGAGGTATTGCACCAGCAAGCAGATCGATGGCGCAGTCCCAGGGGCGATGAGGAGGGAGACGAGTGACGTGGGTCTTGGAGATCCAGGTATACCTCCGGGATGTTGGGCTGAAGGGCAACCACAGGACTCTCAACCCGACGTGGAACCACAGGGGACAGGGAAGCAGGTCCTCCGGCATTCAGGTGACCAGTCTGTGATTCTCAACCTCGACCATGAAATGATAGGGTTATGGCGTTGAAGCCAAGGGAGGCCGAGGATGATCTTGTGAACTGGTGATGAAGAAGGGGATGTTTTCCTGATGAGTGGACTACACAGTGAGGGTGAGTGGTTGAGTTATGTGAGTGACAATTCCGGACCCAAGAGGCCGACTATCCAGGACTTGAATCGGGAAAGGAGAGGAGAGCGGGTATGAGTTGATGTTAAGAGAGGAGACAAGGGTCTGGTCAATAAAGTTCCCAGTGGCTCCGGAATCCACTAACGCTGTTGACACAGAACATGAGGGACAGTTAGACAGCGTAATGGACACCAAAAAGGGCCTAGCAGACAGTGATGAAGATGGAATACTCACTCCTGCCCTAGGCGCTGGAGTCTCACGTGACCGTCCCTCTGCTCTTGTGGATCCTGGATTTGGACATGCCGGACACCTCTGGAGCTCATGCCCTCCTTGTCCACAGTATAGACAGCGCCCCAGCTGTATCCGTCTGCGGCGCTCTGCCGCGGGGAGACGAGTGAACCCTACCTCCACGGGTTCTGGCTCTGATGCAGAGTATTCACTTAGGGAGAGAGAGAGAAATGATGAGATTACTGGCGCTCCCGAAGTAGGTTATTCAGACGGATGGCCATCGCAATGAGTGCGTCCAAGGTGAGTTTGTTGTCTCAACAGGCCAGTTCCGTCTGGACCTCTTCACACAAACCTCTTCTAAATAGCATGCGAAGTGCTGGCTCATTCCACCCACTGGATGCTGCTATAGTCTGAAAGGTGAGCGCGTACTCAGCAGCTGTCTGGTTCCCCTTCCGTAAATGCGGTAGCCGTTCACTTTCCTCTCTGCCCTCCTGAGAATTATCAAAAATAAATTTAAACAGAGCCACGAACATCTCATGAATCCAGCTCCTCCTCTCCTCTCTCCCAGACATCCGTAAACCATTCCAACGCCCGCCCAGTCAGCTCGGCGGCATTTGGATGGTGTAACGTCATATTTATCCGGGAGGGATCGCTGACTTGAGCGGGTTGATGAATGGGCTGATGTACTGGCTCACTGGGTCGACTGGTTGTAGAGTATCCTCCGCTGGATGAAGGCAACACCTCCCGGGTGTGTTTGAGACGTTGCACACTGTGAAGAACCTCCTCCAAAGCCGATCCCAGTTATGCCAGCTGGTTATGGTGTTGATATTAAAGAGAACCCTGTTCATTGACCGTCTGAGAGAGATTTGAATTTCCTGCTGCTTCCATGGTTTGAGTTGGTAATCTGTAACAATGACACTATGAGTCAAGGTGCAGGTGAAACATTTAATAAACAACAAATATGAACCAAGACGGTGTAACAGTGGTGAGATGCATGAAAACAGGAATAATACCAACTTGAGGAGTGAACAAAGGGAAGGGACCTACAATGAATTCCAGGTGTGAATCATAATGCTGACTACCAGTTGCGCATAATGACGAGTGCCAGGTTTGCATAATGATGATTCCCAGGACCGGTGGTTAGTGTTCCGGTGATGTCACACACCGGAGGGGAGGAGCAGGAGTAGACGTGACAGCGTAAGGTGGTTTGGTATAATTAAGCAATAAGGCCCGGTTGATGGCCCGGTTTAATGCTCTAATTACGTTGGTAACCAGTTTTAATAGCAATAAGGCACCTCAGGGGTTTGTGGTATATGGCCAATATCCCACGGCTAAGGGCTGTTCTTATGCACAACGCAAGGCGGAGTGCCAGGATACAGCCCCTAGCCGCGGTATATTGGTCATATACCACAAACCCAGAGGTGCCTTATTGCTATTAAATACTGGTTACCAAAGTAATTAGAGCAGTAAAAATAAATGTTTTGTCATACCCTTGGTATACAGTCTGATATACCAATCAGAATTCAGGGCTTGAACCACCCTTGAACCACCCAACCACAACGCAACGTGGAATGGTTAGAAGGTAAAACAGTTCAACACCACAGGAGTAAATGTCAGTTGGCTTTTCATAGCCGAGCATTCAGAGGTCCAGACAGCAGGTCCAAGAGAGAAAGTGAGAGTGAGAGAGCGAAAGACAGGGTTGAAACAGCAGGTCCGGGACAAGGTAACACATTTGGAAAAACAGGTCAGGGTTCCATAACCGAAGGTAGAGACACTAGAACTAGATTGGCAGCACTACTAGGTGGACCAGGGACAGGGACAAACAGGAGTCATCAGACCAGGTAGTCCTGAGGCATGGTCCTGGGGCTCAGGTTCTCCGGGATGGGGAGGGGGGACATAAAGAGAGAGAGGAGAATTAGAGGGAGTATGCCTAACACCACACTGTACAACAGATAGGACAGACTGACTCGAGCCCACCACCACATAGGGTAGCATAGATACTGGAGACTGAAACAGAGTGGGTTGGGGGACACTGTGGCCCGTCCAAAGTTACCCTTGAACAGGGCCAATCAGGCTGGATATAATCCCACCCATTTACCAAAGCACAGACCCAACAAGGGATATCAACAGACCACTAACGTATTACCCTGAGGCATGGCCAAGTATAGCTCACAAAATATCTCCCCCACCAAATGAGCAGAGGAGCCAGTGAGTTATCGCCCGTAAAATGGTCAGGGGCAGAGAATCCCAGTGGAGAGCCAGCCAGGCAGAGACAGCAAGGCTGGTTCATCATTCCAGTGCCTTATTGCCGTTCACCTTTGCACCTCTCGGCCAGACTATGCTCAATAATAGGACTTGCTGAAGAGATGAGTATTCAGTAAGTCTTCAGTAACCTTTAAGTCATCAGTAAAGCCTTAAAGTTTGAGACAGAGTCTGCGTCTCACATAGATCGGCAGACCATTCCATAAAAGAGGAGCTCTATAGGAGAAAGCCCTGACTCCAGCTGTTTACTTAGAAATTCTAGGAACAATAAGGAGGTCTGCATCTTGTGACTAAGCTATGGTATTTCACGTAAACATAAACAATTATTTTGTGTTAATGACTATGTGGTGGAAGATGTGTTCAACACCAGAGAGTGCTCTTCAAAGATTCTGAACATAAAATCCTGGGCATTAAAAGTGAAATTCAAGTTTTGTAAATATACCACTAATATTTGAAAAATGTGCCAAAGTGATTGATAAAAACCTATATATACTGAGTGTACAAAATATTGAGAACACCTTTCTAATATTGAGTTGCACCCCCTTTTGCCCTCAGAACAGACTCCATTCGTCAGGGCATGGACTCTACAAAGTGTCGAAAGCATTCCACAGGGATTCTGGCCCATGTTGACTCCAAAGCTTCTCACAGTTGTGTGAAGTTGGCTGGATGTCCTTTGAGTGGTGGACCATTGTTGATACTCGCACGTACTACCATACCACGTTCAAAGGTCCTTAAATATTTTCACCCTCTGAATGGCACACACACTGTGCACAATCCATGTCTCAAGGCTTAAAGATCCTTATTTAACCTGTCTCCTCCCCTTCAAAACCTGTCTCCTCCCCTTCATCTACACTGATTATAGTGGATTTAACAGGTGCCATCAAAAAGGCATCATAGCTTTCAACTGGATTCACGTGGTCGGTCTTGGTCAAGGAAAAAGCATGTGTTCCAAATGTTTTGATGCTCAGTGCATATTGTAGCAATCCTCACTATATGAGTTATAATTCCCACCATGTGGGTTAACCCTATTGGCGTGATGTGTAAGGTGTTTGCAGAGATTGATGTGAAGTTTTGAAAGGACGTTGGCCGTCGGACAAGTCAGGAATCTTTTTGGGTTGCTCAAAGATTATGATCACTTGCCCGAAAATATAAATGAGCTATTTACATGCAGAAATGTTATATACAGTATTGCAAGTCTTTCACCTACACATAGGGGATGAACCAGAAAGATCAGTTGTGGAATTCTTTTCTATTTTAGTTGTCAGTAAAAAATGTTTCGCAGAGCAGGCTTAACTTGCTTGACTAAAAAATGGGGAGGAATGAGAAAGTTCAGCTTTTGGCTGGAATTATTTGCAGTTTGGTTGTTTTTTTTAAATCACCTGCCCAATGGGGCAACCTCAGAGTAGGCTCAACTAGTACGACTGCTAAGTACACTTCCCGCAGACAATAGGGCAACTCTTAGTGTCAATCCCTGTTCACATCCCTGCCCTGCTGTTCGATACAATATCTTAAATGACAGTGTTTTTAATGCATTTGATTATCTAATCTTGAAGCCCATTCAAAACAGCATGGGAAAGGATACTGAAGTAAAGCGTAAGCAGCTGTCACCTTCACAGCGAATATAAATTCCCTGATTACACATGAAGGCGATATCATGATGATGTTAGCTGGCTACACGCATGCACTTCTCCCTTAACCATAGCCCTAACCTTAAAGTGTGACTCCCTTTAAAAAGCAACAAATCCCTTTAAAAGCGGCCTGTGTGGCAGTCAAAATTGACTTCTAATTTTGATCAAGTCGGAGTTTGGAACATCAGGGCGTCATAACAGGTAAATTAACGTTGGGTTTCAATTTAAAAATGTCCATTTGCCCACTAACATGGGGTGAACAGTTGTGGTGATTGCTCTCTACTCAATAGCATAGACAGTGAGACTGCCCAGCATCTACGACTCTGTTTACATAAAACAACACATTGCACATTTTTTTACTTGAGAAAAACTGTCCCAAACACCTTAGTTATAATGCAAAAAATAATTACAGATTTATTGAGTTATCTTAGATTCATTCTGGGGATTTTGAGGAAGTGAAATAGGCTACAGTGTCTCATGGTGGACAAAAATCATTAACCAAATGCAGAATAAGTCAGGAAACCTCCAAGACTGAAATTTAGTTCTTTCATTACTAAATGTGCAATGTGATATATTTAAGAGGAGTTAGCCGTGAGTTAGCCTGCCCCAGAGCAGGCTACTTCTGAAGGATTTGTTGCAATAGAAATTGACCTGGCTAAAAGGTGAGCCACTTTTGTAAGACCAGTTATTCCGAGTTGCTGAGTTACCTCGCTAACACCTCAAACCTGCTTTGTAGGGTTACCCATCTGGTCACCTCTGAGCCTGTGTTTGGCAGGGTGTGTCAGGACAAAACATTTTTTGAGTCCTGATACCTCCACTATGGGTTCAATGCATTAAAACCAATGACATCTTTCTGCTCCAGCAAGCATTACACATGTAAGAGTTTTTGCAAAGCAGAGTCACAGAGGATCCATCCCATTCTAGAACATTGGTGTTGGACACTGAGGATAAATCTGAGGGAAGAGCATCCACAGAACAGTGTTAGAGAAGGAACTGATCGGTCTTGAGCATAAACTGAGGAGTGTCCAAAAGTAATCCGATTATCAAAAGAACGTTACTCATTTTGCGTAATCCAATGGATTATGCTACTAATTATTTTTCTTGTAATCTGTAATCAGTAACTGATTAAATTTTTCAAGAAATCCACCCAACCCTGATGCAACAATAATACCATTTGAAACACTGCAATTGTATTTGGGGTGAAAAGGAGACATCTAAAGACATTTGAGAGATAAACACAAACTTTATTTTAGTCCTTGTTCATTGGACTGTGCCGGATGTATTCCTGGCGTTTTGTAATTTCCTCTAAAGTCCAATATTGGATTGTTAAGAGTGTTTTCTGTGGGGGCGGGGGGGCGGGGGGTAGCTGTGAGTAGCATAGCAACAGGGCTCACAGAGCCCACAATAACATTAGCACAAGCACATGGTGGTGGAGTGTTTTTTGCAACAACATTAACTATCTATCTATCATACTGAATCAGTGTCTGCAAGATCACATAATGATAGTATATTACATAACATAACCAAATAAGGCATAGTATAACGTTACTGTAAGACAAAAAACACATACATTCTTTTACATTTTAGGATGATTGGTCAAATTTTTGTCTCATACAGCAACAACTCAACAACACGTGCCACTAGGAAAAATATGTGCTTTGATTGAAACAAAACACTAGTATTCTACAGTTTCTTAACACCATCTTCTCTACATTTGCACGCTGTACATAACTAAAAAGATCTAAATGCGTATTCCCATGAATCTGATTGAGATCAAATGGTTGGCATGCAGATGCTGCATGGACATTTCACTGGTTAAACTTGAAGAATTATAATTCACGAATGACAGTGAGAAATGTGAAGGGAGGGTGACCACAACAATTTGTGTGTAAAGTAAAGGTAAACATGTGCGCAATACATGATACAGATCTTTCCAGGAGATCAAGAGGGGCGGAACGAGGGCTGTACGGATGGTTACCTACAGATCCACCCTCTTGGCCTAAATAAATAGGCTTACAGGAAACCCTCTCTGAATAACCTTTAAACTGACTGGGAGTAGACCATAGACCGTAAAGGAATACACGGGACAAGGTAGGTTTTCTCTTCACAAATCACACGCATGCATGTTTCAAAATTGTGACATTAATAACTTACATAATATTTATCCTGTGTGAAATGTCTAATGATGGCAGCATAACAAAAAGCGTATACTATAACTGTTCCATTTTCCCTTATTTGGTCAAACTGAATTTCAACTGTACATGTATGGTGACCACTGTGTTGTGAATGGAGAGGGAATGGTGAGGTTTCATGTTCTCTGTGATAATGTTGTGATATTTGCCACTAGTTTGCTCAGATTTTAGATCAGTTAGACATTTCCTTTTCAGTTTAAAAAATAAAATAATTTTGGTGGGATTCAAATGTTAAAGAATTGCAAATGTAATATCAATGCCACCCATAAAAAGAAAAAAAGCTGACAATGTTAATCGCTTTATCTCTCTCTCAGAAAATTGTGACAAAATGTGGAATAGGATATTTTTTTGTGGACTGGTGGTCTGTCTCATCTGCCTCACTGACCAGACTCAGGTAAATATACAGTCAGTCAGCACTGAAAAACAGAGAAACATGTCATTCCTTTAAACATGGGAGTAACCATTACTTATCTGCTGGTTTTGTACAGGAACAGAAAACACCTTTAGTTGTTCAAGGTAAGTGTTAGTTTTTTTTCTTTGTTTAACTTACATTGTAAACACAAGAGACAACCATTCTTAACCTCTGACCCCTGGCCTTTTCAATATGTCATTGTGTATGTGCATGTGTGTTTGCTAATTTCAGGGACAGATTGCACACAGATCAAAACTCTCTCCCCTCGAGCCACCAGTGGGGTGTATGTCATTCAGCCTGCAGGAGTCACATCCCCCTTTAAGGTATGGAAACATCTAAATATATAGGCCAGGTACTATATCTACAGTTGTCATTTGGTTACACAGCCACACAGGGGAAGTAAAGCTTAGCTATGGAATGTTGAAGGTGTCGCCAGGCTTGCCAGAGTTACTGGAATTCCACAGGGTTCCAACAAAACAATTTGTTGATTCAAAAGTATATTTACATTGTAAACAGGTGTATTGTGAGATGCTGGCGGACGGAGGCTGGACAGTCTTTCAAATGCGCACTGGGGCAGAGGTTCTTTTCAACAAGACGTGGGCTGAATACGAACAAGGCTTTGGGAATTTACAGAGTAAGGAAGGGTCCCTCTAAACACCACATACACAGAGAACTGTGTAGTTTGCTGAGCCATTGTTAGACTAATTGAAATACATTTTTGTCGATAATGCTCATGTTTACTTCTAAGTCAAATTATCATAGAAGGTTCCCCATAATGCAGTGCATTTACTTTAAGTATGTTTTTCACTTCTCAATTCAGTTCTCTTCCCTGTTGTTTCCTAGAGGACCACTGGCTGGGTCTGAGTAAGGTGTTTGCTCTAACCAAGGGGGGCAAGGGGCGGAGTTCGACTATGCGGGTCAACCTGTGGGACTTTGAAGGGGGCACTGCCTTCTCTGAGTACCGTGACTTCCATCTGGGCTCGGAGAAGGAGAGCTACAAGCTGAACGTTGGAGCCTACAAGGGCAACGCAGGTAACAGTTCATTTCAACAGCACAAGGTGACAGGGGTCATATTATTTACTTCAGTATAACAATTATTTCACATTTGGTGGCAGCAATGGAAACTCTCCGCCTCTCTTTTATGTCATATGATATGTATGCTGTGTTGATATTCTAATATGGTGTATGCTTTTGAAGTCAATACAATTAAGAGTGAATTTGAAGTAGAACTGATGTACTCTCTCTTCCTCCCTCCCTGTCTCTCCGTAGGTGATGCCATCCGTGGGAAATACGCCGGCATTGACCAGAACGGCTTTGGCTTCAGCACAACCGACAAGGACAATGACGGCTGCTCACCCTGCATCTTATTTGGCGACATCGCTGTGGACAACTGCAGCTCCTTGGATGGAGGAGGGTGGTGGTACAGTCGCTGTGGCTCTGCCAGCCTGAACGGTGACTGGCACCCCGCCGGCGAACACATCGGCTGGAACTCTGGCCTCCACTGGGCGACCTGGAAAGGACGTGTCCCGTACTCAACCCGAGCCAGCCGCATGATGATCAAGTCTGTGTGGGAAAAGTTATTATAGCAAACTAAAACTGAAACCTAAACTAATCATGCAAAAACGATTTTGTAAACTGAAATAAAATAATGAACAAGCCCATTTGAAAAACTAAAACTATGCTGAAACTATTATCTTTGACTCCAAAACCAAATAAAATAAAAATGAATTATGTTCAGTTGTATTAATATTTTTTTTATTTATACTTTTGGGCAAAAATCTAAATGGAATTTCCAAGCCTTTTTCTAATGGGGTTTTAAAGTTTCTGAATCTGGCGGGTAAATTCTGCAAGGAGATTGCGATGTTTTAGACAGGCCTAGCTTGTGCAACACTATCACTGGCTAACAGAGAAAAATCCACTAATTTATGTCCCTAACACTAAAACTTCAACTGAAAATAAACTTAATAAAAACGCAATAGCAATGTTTTTATAAAACTCATACTAAATAAAAACTACTAAATCAGGTCTGAAAACTAAACTGAAACTAAACTGAATTTCAAATAAACATAAAAAATATGTTATAGAAATAAAAATGAATTTAAAACACAAAACGAAAACCATTTCAGATGTGCTGAGACATGGCCTTTCACACCGAGGTTATAGTGTGAAAGGCCCTGTCTCAACACATCTGAAATGGTTACCTAGGCCAATGTCTCTTTTCCTTTATGACCACCGGTCTGAGAACCACCTGGCAGTGTGGCGCAGTAGTGGGCATGAATAGAGGAAGCATTAAAAACAATATACAGTATTTGTAAATGTTTTACATTTTTATTTTAACCCCTTCTCTTTCTTATATATTTAGTCATATTGCATAAATCAGAACCAACCTGTGACATATTTTTACCCTGTTTCCACTGGCACTAGCTAGCTAATGAGAGCCAGCAGGAATTTTAGTTGGCCAGGCGTATTGAAAGCTAGCTAGCTACATCATATCAAAACTTTCTGGTTTGCTTGGTTAGGCAGCTAGCTAATGCCATGGCAAGCAAGGTAGGAATTAAGCTAGCTAGCCTGTTATGCTCACGACAACACTAACTGTTTAGCTATCTAGCTAATGTCAGCAAGCTAAATACAGTACATGGCTCTGAGTCTGTCTGGCACTGGCAGGAGTATGGGGTAACGTTAGTTACAGCATAGTGAGGATGAATTAAATTCTTCAAAATCTTGCTAGCTAGCAACAATAGCGAAGCCAGCTGCAGTTACATATTGGCTAACTAGCAACATGACATAATTTCTCATTTCCAGCAGTGGAAGCGCAATTTGAGCTAGCCAAACCAAGGCCAGCACAACCTGGGTTGACTTCAAAGCGCCAATGGAAAGGGGGCTTTGGGGTGTCTTCTGGGCGTTCATGAATTTAGAGTGTTGTCAGATTGTGCGTTTCACATTTAACTCTTGGAGAGTTCAGAGCACACACTGGATGCTCTGGCCGAGGAGTAGAGTTGATCTGAGTGTTCTGACCTCAAGCATCCAAGCTAATTGGCTGAAGTTGGCTATCTTGCTAGCTACTTCCAGACACAAATGAGAGAACACCTCACTGTGACCATTTTACTTGCCCTAGCAGAGCTGCTTAGGCTGTTTTCATGTCCTCTAGAGCGTTGGAGACTGTAACTGTACTGCTGGCCACAATTTAATAATATTGTTTTTTTTGCTAACGTATACTGACATACTTAAAGGGGTGTTGAGCATTCATAAATTCCTCAGTTATTCTGCGCTCTGGCACACTCAGACAAGAGTGCTCTGAAATCGGAGTAGGTAGCCAGAGTAAATTTACAGACACACCCATAAGCTAGTCAAAGTCTATGGGTGCGTTTGTAAATTCACTGAGGCTATCTACTCCGATTTCAGAGCACTCTCAACACCCACTGAATATGACCTGTCAGTAAATGTCTGCAACATTCTTTTATTAAATTGTTGCCATCAGCACAGTTACCAGCACTCTAGATAACATGAAAACAGCCTAACCAGCTCTGCTAGGGCGAGTAAAATGGTCACAGTGAGGTGTTCTCTCATTTGTGTCTGAAAGTAGCTACCCAGCTATCAATAAGGAATCGGCCCAGAAGCGTCCCTCTTCTGGGGGGCCGGAACTGATTGAATCGGCCCGGAATCGGGTGTCGGACTCAGCCCAGAATCAAAATGAATGACTGCCCAGAATCGGCCCATTCCATCTACCGGAATTCAGCCGACTTTGCCGGCATCTCACCAGAATCCCCCCAGAAGTGGCCTAATGCAAATGTACGTAAATATATACAAAATTTACCGATTTAGTCATTTTAAAGATTACTATTAAACATTTTATACATACAAATTATAACCATCCACAAAAAAAACATTTTGTGTCGGAGGAAACACCATACACCTGGTGATCGTGTCAGTGTGTGATGCACCGGGCCCGCCACAGGAGTCATTATAGCGCAATGGGACAAGGACATCCCGGCCAGCCAAACCCTCCCCTAACTCGAATGACGCTGGGCCAATTGTGCATCGCCTCATGGGTCTCCCAGTCGCGGCCGGCACAGGTCTCGAACCAGCATGTTTGCACTGTGATGCAGGGTCTTAGACCGCTGCGCCGCTCGGGAGGCTCCATCCACAAAGTTTTTAATTCTTATCAATTGCCTTGCACAAAGTATCAAAATAATAAAATATTACACAGGACTCTTAAATAATTGAATTTCAATGTTAATTGTATTTTTTGATGACAGAAACCATGGGAAAAAAATATGGAAAATGAATAATGAAATGTTATGTAATCATCTGCCAGAGAGTAGCCCCAATCGGCCCGAGTCCAAGTAATATATACATTTGGGCCAGAATCTGCCCGAGCCCCAAGTAATATATTTGGGCCAGGTAACTCATATCGGAATCGGCCCGAACTCAATCCCCGCATACTAGCCATAAGTAATACTGACTAGGGCCACATGATGTCAGCCAAGTCTGACTCTCATCCAAGTGCCCCAACTCTCAGCCAGAATCATCCCAAATCCACTGTTTTATTTATTTATTTATATTTTACCTTTATTTAACTAAGAACAAATTAAGAACAAATTCATATTTTCAATGACAGCCTAGGAACAGGGGGTTAACTGCCTGTTCAGGGGCAGAACGACAGATTTGTACCTTGTCAGCTCGGGGGTTTGAACTTACAACCTTCCGGTTACTAGTCCAACGCTCTAACCACTATTTTACAAACACACACCCTATAAATCCACAATGGTCAAAGCAATGTTTTCAGTGAATACAAAATACTCTGTTGACATTTTATTTTTTACACTGCAACAATTCTACATATCTAACTTGTGAACAGTTTCATCACAGAGTTTGACATAATTTATTATCTAGAATGTTGATATTGCATGAATTTGTTAGCACACACTTAGCCAATAAGTGTTAACATGGTAGGAATAATGCTTTCAATGGTCTGTGTTTATGATGAAATAATAGTTGTACTTATTGAATATTAAATCACGCATGGTTTCTCATTCCACAGTTAATAGGTTTGTTTCTATCCTACCCTATAAGCCTGTTTTCTAACTTTGATTGAATACTGATCTTTAGCTTTGTCACGTGATGCTACTATAAGCACTGGGCTGACTTGAAAAAAGATATGAAACTGATCCTGGTTAAATAAAGGGTAGACAAAATAATTAAGGATATACATTTGATAAATGATGGTTAACAAGGCAATGTACCCTGTTGCACCAACCACAACTATTTGAACATCATGTAACATTTCAGATAAAGCAGAACAATTGCAAGAAATTAGCCATTGTCAATCAGTTGAGTGCTGTTTCCAATGTTGCAGCCCAGTTTGTCACCTGTAGGAGTCTAACTATTCCTGTGATTTCTTTACACAGTGTCCTGAAGAGATATTCACACACACAGGAGGTATTGTAACATGTATTGCTATTGTTATTATGATAAGGATTATGGTAAGACCTTTAAACAGGTCCACATTCACAAGGCCGCAGGGCCAGACGGATTACCAGAACGTGTACTCCGAGCATGCGCTGATCAACTGGCAAGTGTCTTCACCAACATTTTCAACCTGCCCCTGACTGAGTCTGTAATACCAACATTTTCCAAGCAGACCACCATAGTCCCTGTGCCCAAGAACACTAAGGTAACCTGCCTAAATGACTACCGACCCGTAGCACTCACGTCTGTAGCCATGAAGTGCTATGAAAGGCTGGTCATGGCTCACAGCAACACTATTATCCCAGAAACCATAGACCCACCCCAATTTGCATACTGCACCAACAGATCCACAGATGATGCAATCTCTTTTGCACTCCACACTGCCCTTTCCCACCTGGACAGAAGGAACACCTATGTGAGAATGCTATTCATTGACAGGTCAGCGTTCAACACCACAGTGCCCTCAAAGCTCATCACTAAGCTAAGGAACCTGGGAATTAACACCTCCCTCTGCAACTGGATCCTGGACTTCCTGACAGGCCGCCCCCAGGTGGTAAGGGTAGGTAACAACACATCCGCCACACTGATCCTCAATGACCTGATGGCCATTTACTCATTTACTCAAGTGTAGTCATATGTCTGAGAGGTATTCTTTCATTGATTAGGCTACAGTACATCACTGTCAAAGAGCCATAGCAAATATATAGCAAAGATCCAAAGTTTCTCCCTGAAACTAATATTCCTGTTGATATTACAAAGGTATTGGATTTTATTATGGCTTAATAAGAAGGTTGATTTCTGTCTTTAATGTCTGCATTGGCTGTGTCCTTAAGGCTGTGCATATCCTCCTTTCTTTTTAGCCTCTGTTACATCACTACTGCTACTAAAGGTAAAAAGGCTGGATATGTGTCCATCAGACTTCTATTACCTTTCATGTGCCTGAGGACAGTACATCTATTTGTGAGGATTGGTACACAGGCTGACTCCTGAAAGCTCTTCTCTCACCTGGGCCAGAATTTGCTCTGAAACTGTCTTCTAAGTGTATCAAATTCTCTGTCCTGCCATCAGTTGAGTCCATCAGAGAGCCCTTCTGTCGACATTGTGAGAAGATTAAGATGAAAATGTACATATAGAAATAACATATAGAATCCCTAGAATAGACAATGGGAATCTTGCAATTTTGATTTGATCAAATATGGTAAAAGATTGTATCAAACAATGTATTTGTATATATATATTGTGATCTGTGGATAGGTGAAACAGATCAGGGTGTGACAAATATACCACACTGCCTCAGACCTTATTGCCTAAAAATACAATTCTGGTGATACAATTAGTTGTGTAGTTTTAGAACTGTCAAAGCTGTCTTGTGCTTGTCTCCACCCCCCCCCCCCCCCCCCCTCCCCCCTCCAGGTGTCTCCCATTTGTTCCTGTATTCCCTGTGTATTTATACCGGTGTCTCTGTCTGTCTGTTGCCAGTTTGCCTTGTCATGTCAAGTCAACCAGCGTGGTTTTCCCTGCTCCTGTTTTTCCTAGTCCTCCCAGTTCTGACCCTTTGCCTGTCCTGACACTATACCCGCTTGCGAATGCAAAGTTTTAACTTTGAGTGACCTAAAACATAATTATAGGTTTATAAGGTCGGCTATTAGTACCCTATATGAATCCAAATATGAAAAGTGAAATATTGATATTATATTGTGGTTTATACATTTTTATTAAGTATTTATTTTGATTATAAATAGAATATTATATGCATATAGTATTTTACTTTCGTTACATAATTGTTCCTCTCTTCTCCACCCCTTTTCTTAATGTGTCCTGTTCGCCTTAAGTGCTTCCACTTCAGTTTGCAATACTGATCACTGCTGTGCGCCACTCCGCTCGCTTCGGAATGTAGACGCAAAGACGTCTGTCTCCACAATGGAACTACAATCCGAACTACTCAAGTCCATCTGGTACGCGTTCACATCGCTGGACATGGAGAAATGTGGCAAAGTGTCGAAATCCCAGCTGAAGGTTAGATTTGAAGTGTAATATTTCCAAGTGCTGAGCTTTATAATCAGGAAATGGGTGTTGAATTGCTTCTGTGCCTCTGGCGCCAGCATTTTACTCATAGCCTACAATTCACATAATAATATCCACATCATCGTTTGTTTAGATAACCTTATAAACAAACGTTTTGAGGTTTGAAGATCTGATCAAGATAGCCTTAAAATACATTGTTAGCCTCGTACAAGTTGTTATATATTGGCTATAATACATTATTCAGCGTTAATCTAGGGATGTATACCATTTAGAAAGTTAACAGTCCACCAGTAAAAATAATAATTTGCACGGATCATGCAGGAATACTGCTCATTATGAGAAACATGCAGATGAAAACATTCTCACTGGCACACAGTTTGGATACATTGGTGACTTTAACACATGGATACACCCTCCATGAGTGTGTATTCATGAAACCCTCTTTCAGTGAGTAATCACAACTGCGGCAGCCTACACACAGAAATGGGAGCATAAAAGTCAGTCGATAGTCACCTATGCCCTCGTTTCAAAGTCCAGGACTGGCCCTCTCCCTTTACTGCAGTCAACTTGTACACATGACAATATATCAGAGTTTACTGTACAACAGAAACAGACGGTGCTGTGTGTTCAGTCATCTTCCCCTTCACTCCGTCTCTGGCCTGTCGAGTTCAAACAAGTTGTGTTCTCCCTTTGGTGAGAATCCCAGGAAAGAGCAGGAAGGTGTCCAGACATGCTCACGCCGAGGGGGCTGTGTGTGTGTGTGTGTGTGTGTGTGTGTGTGTGTGTGTGTGTGTAAGTAAGTCAACAGAGGCCTGCAATGTTGTTTACACTGCTTGCTTTGGTTTTTATCATTGACCTCTGTTTTTTCATATGATTTGAGATGATTAGAAGTTGTGAACTATTTCAGTAACCACTTACATACTGTATATAAATATAGGAATGGTAGATGTAATATTGACAGTAACATAATACATTTAAAGGGTCATTTTTGGGAGATTATCATTTGGCCAAAAGACCATCCTCTCCTCGAATCCTCCGTCCTCTCTCCTTGGTGACCCGGAAACTGCTAAGTTGTAGAGTGGTCGAGGATAGTGTCAATTAGTTTCAAATGGAGGAGTGTCCTCGCACCCTCGATAACGTCCTCCCACCGAAGAAGCGCGAGTATCCTTCGCAGAAGAGTTTTGAAATCCGCCACACCCCCTTTTAAATCAGCTGTTGTTTACTTGGAGATAAGTATGCACATTTAAAAACTATATACTACATATTATCTATAAAATGTCTAGCACAACTAGCTACGTGTGTTTTTTGAATACTTTACACATTTAATTTGGGATTCCATCCCTGGAAATGTCATTTACATGATGACGAGCGAGTGAAGAAGGAGAGTCTAATTGAATTCAAACGTATTGTTTCCACATTTCTTCTCCTCGGTTACCGTTGAGCTTTTTCAAAAGGAGCCATAGGTGAGGAAAACTGAGGACAGAGCAGTTGAGCGAACCAATTGAGAATCTCCCTTTGACAGGCATTTTCTTCATTTGTGTGTGTGCGCATGTCGCAGGTTCTCTCCCACAACCTGTACACGGTGTTGAACATCCCTCACGACCCCGTGGCACTGGAGGAGCACTTCCAAGATGATGACGATGGACCGGTGTCAAAACATGGCTACATGCCCTACCTCAACAAATACATACTGGCCAAGGTAAACTACCTCAACAAATACATATTGGCCAAGGTAAACTACCTCAACAAATACATATTGGCCAAGGTAAACTACCTCAACAAATACATACTGGCCAAGGTAAACTACCTCAACAAATACATACTGGCCAAGGTAAACTACCTCAACAAATACATACTGGCCAAGGTAAACTACCTCAACAAATACATATTGGCCAAGGTAAACTACCTCAACAAATACATATTGGCCAAGGTAAACTACCTCAACAAATACATATTGGCCAAGGTAAACTACCTCAACAAATACATACTAGCCAAGGGAAACTACCTCAACAAATACATATTGGCCAAGGTAAACTACCTCAACAAATACATATTGGCCAAGGTAAACTACCTCAACAAATACATATTGGCCAAGGTAAACTACCTCAACAAATACATATTGGCCAAGGTAAACTACCTCAACAAATACATATTGGCCAAGGTAAACTACCTCAACAAATACATATTGGCCAAGGTAAACTACCTCAACAAATACATACTAGCCAAGGGAAACTACCTCAACAAATACATATTGGCCAAGGTAAACTACCTCAACAAATACATATTGGCCAAGGTAAACTACCTCAACAAATACATATTGGCCAAGGTAAACTACCTCAACAAATACATATTGGCCAAGGTAAACTACCTCAACAAATACATATTGGCCAAGGTAAACTACCTCAACAAATACATATTGGCCAAGGTAAACTACCTCAACAAATACATACTGGCCAAGGTAAACTACCTCAACAAATACATACTGGCCAAGGTAAACTACCTCAACAAATACATACTGGCCAAGGTAAACTACCTCAACAAATACATATTGGCCAAGGTAAACTACCTCAACAAATACATATTGGCCAAGGTAAACTACCTCAACAAATACATACTGGCCAAGGTAAACTACCTCAACAAATACATATTGGCCAAGGTAAACTACCTCAACAAATACATATTGGCCAAGGTAAACTACCTCAACAAATACATATTGGCCAAGGTAAACTACCTCAACAAATACATATTGGCCAAGGTAAACTACCTCAACAAATACATACTGGCCAAGGTAAAGTACCTCAACAAATACATACTGGCCAAGGTAAACTACCTCAACAAATACATACTGGCCAAGGTAAACTACCTCAACAAATACATACTGGCCAAGGTAAACTACCTCAACAAATACATACTGGCCAAGGTAAACTACCTCAACAAATACATACTGGCCAAGGTAAACTACCTCAACAAATACATACTGGCCAAGGTAAACTACCTCAACAAATACATATTGGCCAAGGTAAACTACCTCAACAAATACATATTGGCCAAGGTAAACTACCTCAACAAATACATACTGGCCAAGGTAAACTACCTCAACAAATACATACTGGCCAAGGTAACCAACCCATCATACTCAATTGAGGATTTTCACATTGAGATGAGTGAATTCCAGTCCATTCAGGAGATGAATTGCACTTGATCTTGATCTTAGTTCACCCAAAATTACATACTGGTTTCCTTAACCTGTGAGCAAAACCGAAGCATGCATTGCTGTCTTACCTTGTCCATAGACTGCTTACGGGGTATTGAAACCAATATGTCATTTAGTCATTTGGGTGAACTATTCGTTTAACATCTAAAACTCTTTACCAGTACTAATGAACAAATTAACCCCTGGTGTGCTGCACCCAGGTCAAAGAGGGTGCATATGACAAGGAGACGTTTGACGATCTGTGCTGGATGATGACCATGAAGAAAAACTACAGACCTAGCAGCGGCCATGGGGGGCTGCTGTGCTCCCTGAGAGACTGCTTCAAACTTTTCTGTCTCTTCAACCTGCTGTCGGAGGACCACTACCCACTCATCATGATTCCCCAGGAGGTGAGGGGGTTGGCGGGATGAGGGCACCAGGGAGAGACTGACCTCCATTGGCACATTTAAATATAAAGCCAGATAGTATCTTTCAGAGAGAAAAGAGATGTACAGGTAGGGAGGAAATAGTTCATCTGAAAAAGAGGGAAAGAGCGGTGGGAAAGGAGGAGAGCTGAAGAGGGAGGGAGAATAGAGGGTTAATAGACACACATACAGTACTGTATATAAACAGTTGGAAAATAGTTGTAGTTATGCAGTCCAGTGGCCATTTTGACTACATAGTGTGCTTTGATGCTTGCAGTATACAAACTGTATGTTTATCGATTAGCCCCTTGCTCAGTGGAGGCTGCTGAGGGGAGGATGGCTCATAATAATGTCTGTAACGAGCTGTCCTCCCTAATTATGGTACCACCATCCTCCTGTGCATTTGCTAAAATATCTCTACTCTAGGTCCTTACTTCCTGTCCTCCTCCCACTAAGCAGGAAGTCAGAGTAGAATAAACCAATATGAGGGAGGTTTGGTTTCCTGTTGATAACATCTGCAGGCTTTATGAAGATGTGTTGCAACTTGCTGACCACAGCATTATCCCTTTACTAGATCACTTTCTGAATATGGGTCTCAGCAAATTCACCCATAGAAGGATAAAGATCTTTTCTGACTTGTAACGCACACACACACGCAGGTGGAGTACCTGATGAAGAAAATCTCCACTGCGATGAACCAGGAGTGGGACGGCAAGCCCCTGGAGGATCTGCTATCCCAGGATGCCTCTGTCCAGGAGGAGGGCATGTCGGTGTGGGTGTTCCTGGATCACATGGGCGCCGGGAGGCTGCTGAGGGTCAGCAATGCGGGTGCCTTCAGTCTGGCTCTGGACCAGGTCTTCTTGGAGATGTACCACAACGTCCTCAAGAGGGTGAGTTGGTGGGACTGTATGCATGTGGCTCCGGGTGGGGCTGTGTGTGTGGGCTGTTTTTCTGTGTGTTTGTGTTGAATGAAATTCACATTACAGGGATAATGATCGATCCCTCTCTCTCTCTCGGTCTGTCTCTCTCTCTCTCGCAGGGTTACATGTGGAAAAAGGGACATGTGCGCAGGAACTGGATGGAGCGTTGGTTTGTACTCCGGCCATCCTTCATGGCCTACTACGCCAGCGAGGACCTGAAAGACAAGAAGGGAGAGATTCCATTGGACCAGTATTGTGTTGTGGAGGTAATCTTGTTATTCTGGTTCATCTTTCAATCCACAAAACCGGTAGAAAAAATCTTGGCTAGGATAATTTCATTTTTTTGCTAATGGCTGAGTGAATCTACTGTGTACCTGAGACTGAGAAGTACACTATATATACAAAAGTATGTGGACACCCCTTCAAATTAGTGGATTTAGCTATTTCAGCCACACCCGTTGCTGACCGGTGTATAAAATCGAGCACACCGCCATTCAACCTCCATACACAAACATTGGCAGTGGAATGGCCTTACTGAAGTGCTCAGTGACATTCAACTTGGCACAAGTCAGTTTGTCAAATTTCTGCCCTGCTAGAGCTGCCCCGGTCAACTGTAAGTGCTGTTATTGTGAAGTGGAAACGTCTAGGAGCAACAACAGCTCAGCCGCAAAGTGGTAGACCACACAAGTTCACAGAACGGGACCGCCAGGTGCAAAAAATCGTCTGTCCTCAGTTGCAACACTCACTACCGAGTTTTAAACTGCCTCTGGAAGCAACGTCAGCACAATAACTGTTTGTCTGGAGCTTCATGAAATGGGTTTCCATGGCGGAGCAGCCGCACACAAGCCTAAGATCACCACGTGCAATGCCAGGGGTCAGCTGGAGTGGTGAAACCTCGCCGCCACTGGACTCTGGAACAGTGGAAATGCGTTCTCTCTGATTAATTATACTTCACCATCTGGAAGTCTGACAGACATCTGGGTTTGGCAGATGCCAGGAGAACGCTACATACCCAAATGCATAGTGCCAACTGTAAAGTTAGGTGGAGGGGGAATAATGGTCTGGGGTTATTTTTCACGGTTCGGGCTAGGCCCCTTTGTTCCAGTGAAGGGAAATCTTAACGCTGCAGCATACAATGACATTCTAGACGATTCTGTGCTTTGAACTTTGTGGCAAGAGTTTGGGGAAAGCCCTTTTCATGTTTCAGCATGACGATGCCGCTGTGCACAAAGCCAGGTCCATACAGAAATGGTTTGTCAAAATCGATGTGGAATAACTTGACTTCCCTGCACAAAGCCCTGACCTCAAGCCCATCGCACCTTTGTGATGAATTGGAACACCAACTGCGAGCCAGGCCTATTCGCCCAACATCAGTGCCCGACCTCACTAATGCTCTTCTGGCTGAATGGAAGCAAGTCCCTGCAGTAATGTTCCAACATCTAGTGGAAAGACTTCCTTAGAAGAGTGGAGGCTGTTATAGCAGCAAAGGGGGGACCAAATCTATAGTAATGCCTGTGGTTTTGCAATGAGATGTTCGACGAGCAGGTGTCCACATACTTTTGGTCATGTTTTGATTTTTTAAAATTCAACCTTTATTTCTACAGGGTGGGTCACCATTGAGACCAGGGTCTAATTTGCAAGGGATCCCTGTGAACATAGCACCTCGCCTAAATAGGTGTGCGTTTCTTTTTCTTCTAGATCTCTGTGAACATGAACATACAATAAATAATATCAATACAATAAATAAAGCAGGATTAATCCAAACAAACACAACTCTCACATCACCTCCCTTAAACTCCATTTAAGCTGTCCAGTGGAGAGCAGTGAGTGTAATTTCAAGGTGACCTGAAGGCTATTCCATGAGCTGGACCTCCAGAAGCAGTCGGTCCAGAGAGCGGGTCTGAAAATGGCTGCATCTTCAGTTAATACGTGAGCTGATGTAGTTGGGGGCGTCCCTGAAGAACCGCTTTATGTACAAAAAGTAGCCAGTGCTGGACCCTTCTGGTAGTTAGAGACTCCCAGCCAACGGAACTATATAAAATGCAGTGATGTGTACGGAACATTGTCCGCAGCTATAAAAATAAGTGCTGAATGCTAGTTTGAATCTAAAGGTTTTAAAGCAGAGGCTGCCACATGCAAGTACAGTCTTGGCCAAAAGTTTTGAGAATAACACAAATATTAATTTCCACATTTTGCTGCTTCAGTGTGTTTAGATATTTTTGTCAGATGTTACAATGGAATACTGAAGTATAATTACAAGCATTTCATAAGTGTCAAAGGCTTTTATTGACAATTACATGAAGTTGATGCAAAGAGTCAATATTTGCAGTGTTGACCCTTCTTTTTCAAGACCTCTGCAATCTGCCCTGGCATGCTGTCAATTAACTTCTGGGCCACATCCTGACTGATGGCAGCCCATTCTTGCATAATCAATGCTTGGAGTTTGTCCGAATTTGTGGGGTTTTGTTTGTGGGATTAAGGTCTGGGGAGTTCCTGTATCACTTTTGCCTTATGGCAAGGTGCTCCATCATGCTGGAAAAGGCATTGTTCGACACCAAACTGTTCCTGGATGGTTGGGAGAAGTTGCTCTCGGAGGATGTGTTGGTGCCATTCTTTATTCATGGCTGTGTTCTTAGGCAGAATTATGAGCGAGCCCACTCCTTTGGCTGAGAAGCAACCCCACACATGAATGATCTCAGGATGCTTTACTGTTGGCATGACACAGGACTGATGGTAGCACTCACCTTGTCTTCTCCGGACAAGCTTTTTTCCGGATGCCCCAAACAATCGGAAAGGGGATTCATCAGAGAAAATGACTTTACCCCAGTCCTCAGCAGTCCAATCCCTGTACCTTTTGCAGATATCAGTCTGTCCCTGATGTTTTTCCTGGAGAGAAGTGGCTTCTGTGCTGCTCCTTCTTGACACCAGTCCATCCTCCAAAAGTCTTCGCCTCACTGTGCATGCAGATGCACTCACACCTGCCTGCTGCCATTTCTGAGCAAGCTCTGTACTGGTGGTGCCCCGATCCCACAGCTGAATCAACTTTAGGAGACGGTCCTGGCGCTTAATGGACTTTCTTGGGCGCCCTGAAGCCTTCTTTACAACAATTGAACCGCTCTCCTTGAAGTTCTTGATGATCCGATAAATGGTGGATTTAGGTGCAATCTTACTGGCAGCAATATCCTTTGAAGGGCCTGTGAAGCCCTTTTTGTGCAAAGCAATGATGACGGCACGTGTTTCCTTGCAGGTAACCATGGCTGACAGAGGAAGAACAATGATTCCAAGCACCACCCTCCTTTTGAAGCTTCCAGTCTGTTATTTGAACTCAATCAGCATGACAGAGTGATCTCCAGCCTTGTCCTCGTCAACACTCACACCTGTGTTAACGAGAGAATCACTGACATGATGTCAGCTGGTCCTTTTGTGGCAGGGCTGAAATGCAGTGGAAATGTTTTTGGGGGATTCAGTTCATTTGCATGGCAAAGAGGGACTTTGCAATTAATCTGATCACTCTTCATAACATTCTGGAGTATATGCAAATTGCCATCATACAAACTGAGGCAGCAAACCTTGTGGAAATTAATATTTGTGTCATTCTAAAAACTTTAGACTGTAGATTACATCACCATAATCAAGTACTGGGAGAAGCATTGCTTGAACAATCTTCCTTCTACTTTCCAAAGTCAGGCAGGATTGGTTTCTTTTATAGAAATCATCTTTAATTTTCAACTTTCTTGTTGACACAATGTGTGTTTTAACAGGCTGCTTATCATCAATCCAAACACCCAAATATTTATAATGGAGGACTTGTTCAGTTTGGGCTCCCTTCAATGTGCAAATATGTAGGTCCTCAAAGTTAATATTACGAGACCTGGAGAACAACATAAACTTGGTTTTATTAGCATTTAGCACTAGTTTAAGATCAGTAAGCAATTTTTGAATGGAGTCAAAACCATGCTGAAGGTCATGAATGGCCTGCTGTTAAGAGGGGGAACAGGAGTAAATAACTATCATCCGCATAGAGATGAATGTTACAGGTTTTAACAGAGAGACCAATATTATGTATAGAAATAGTGAAGAGAACAGGGCCAAAAATCGACCCCTGCGGTAAACCTTTCATAATATTGAGGAAGCTAGATTTTATAACGTCAGTACAAGTTGTGTCATGTCCATTAGATGGTTATTGAACCAACTGCAAGATGGCTGATCTAACATATTTCACACAACCTTTGTACAAGTAAGAAATTGTCAGCAGTATCAAATACTATTGACAGGTCAATAAATAAGGCATCACAATGATTTTCTATGGTGTAAACAATATAGCACATCATCTAGACAAGTGTAGCTGCTGATACAGCACTATGTCTGTTAATCTGTCTGCATATTTCAAGATATGGCATATGGGGATGTAGTGAGATAACCAAAGGGCTGGATGATTCTCTTGTCATCACTCATCTTGAAAAAAGGTATACCATACTGAACAAAAATATCCACCTGACCGGTGTGGCTGAACATTTTACATTTACATTTAAGTCATTTAGCAGACGCTCTTATCCAGAGCGACTTACAAATTGGTGCATTCACCTTATGACCTCCAGTGGAACAGTAGTGCATCTAAATCTTTTCAGGGGGAGGGGGGGTGAGAGGGATTACTTTATCCTATCCTAGGTATTCCTTAAAGAGGTGGGGTTTCAGGTGTCTCCGGAAGAAGAAGAAGAAGAACAAGAAGCTGATTAAACAGCATGATTATTACACAGGTGTACCTTGTGCTGAGGACAATAAAAGGCCACTCTGAAATGTGCAGTTTTGTCACACCGCACAATGCCACAGATATCTCAAGTTAAGGGAGCATGCAATTGGCATGCTGACTGCAGGAATGTCCACTAGAGCTGTTGCCAGATAATGTAATGTTTATGTATCTACCATAAGCCGCCTCCAACGTTTTAGAGAATTTGGCAATACGTCCAATCGGCCTCACAACCGCAGACCACATGTAACCACGCCAGCCCAGGACCTCCACATCCGGGGACCTTGACCTGCGGGATCGTCTGAGACCAGCCACCCAGACGCTTGATGAAACTGTGGGATTACACAACTGAAGAATTTCTGCACAAACTATCAGAAACGGTCTCTGGGATGTTCATCTGCATGCCTGTTATCCTTACCAGGGTCATGACCTGACTGTAGTTCAGCATTGAAACCAACTTCTGTGCCTAGAAGGCCAGCATCCCGGAGTCGCCTATTCACTGTTGACGTTGAGACTGGTGTTTTGCGGGTACTGTTTGCTGAAGCTGCCAGTTGCAGACTTGTGAGGCGTCTGTTTCTCAAACTAGACACTCTACTGTACTTGTCGTCTTGCTCAGTTGATCACCAGGGCCTAGCGTAAATCTGCCATTATTACCAAGGGCCACGTTTTGGACTAGACATTCAAATTGCTTAGGGACAGCGGTAGTGAGAGATACAGAAACATTTAAGATGTCCTTTGTAAATATGGCGACACCTCTGTCAGATCCAAAACATTATAACCAGCCAGAGACACATCAGTATCCGGCACAGTCTTATTTAGCCAAGTTTCCCCTCCCATCTATTTAGCCAAGCAACCCCTCCCATCTATCTCTGTATACCATCCAGTTTTGATTTCTATTTGCCATATATTTTTAACTGTGCTGTTTCACTAAAGTTCTGAAACTTTCTATTTTCAGAGTTTCTACAGATTGTAAATTAAATATATATTTTTTTGCTAAAAGTATTATTATATTATTGATTGTCTATGACTTTTCAAGTCACTCAGCAGTGCTATCTGCAGAGTTAGCTCCAGGTAAATGTATTATTATATTATTGATTGACTATGACTTTTCAAGTCACTCAGCAGTGCTATCTGCAGAGTTAGCTCCAGGTAAATGTATTATTATATTATTGATTGTCTATGACTTTTCAAGTCACTCAGCAGTGCTATCTGCAGAGTTAGCTCCAGGTAAATGTTGCAATTCTTTAACCTTTCCTGGACCTGTGACCAAAAACAAGCTACATATGGACAGTACCACAACAAATGATCTAATGATTCTGTCTTTTTGCAGCAAAGTCTGCAGAGCTGGGATGGTTTTATCCCCCATATGTACACTGCTCAAAAAAATAAAGGGAACACTTAAAAAACACAATGTAACTCCAAGTCAATCACACTTCTGTGAAATCAAACTGTCCACTTAGGAAGCAACACTGATTGACAATACATTTCAGGTGGAAATTATAGGCAATTAGCAAGACACCCCCAATAAAGGAGTGGTTCTGCAGGTGATGACCACATACCACTTCTCAGTTCCTATGCTTCCTGGTTGATGTTTTGGTCACTTTTGAATGCTGGCGGTGCTTTCACTCTAGTGGTAGCATGAGACGGAGTCTACAAACCACACAAGTGGCTCAGGTAGTGCAGCTCATCCAGGATGGCACATCAATGCGAGCTGTGGCAAGAAGGTTTGCTGTGTCTGTCAGCGTAGTGTCCAGAGCATGGAGACGCTACCAGGAGACAGGCCAGTACATCAGGAGACGTGGAGGAGGCCGTAGGAGGGCAACAACCCAGCAGCAGGACCGCTACCTCCGCCTTTGTGCAAGGAGGAGCAGGAGGAGCACTGCCAGAGCCCTGCAAAATGACCTCCAGCAGGCCACAAATGTGCATGTGTCTGCTCAAACGGTCAGAAACAGACTCCATGAGGGTGGTATGAGGGCCCGACGTCCACAGGTGGGGGTTGTGCTTACAGCCCAACACCGTGCAGGACGTTTGGCATTTGACAGAGAACACCAAGATTGGCAAATTTGCCACTGGCGCCTTGTGCTCTTCACAGATGAAAGCAGGTTCACACTGAGCACGTGACAGACGTAACAGAGTCTGGAGACGCAGTGGAGAATGTTATGCTGGTGCGGTTGGCCCTGGGTTCCTCCTAATGCAAGACCATGCTAGACCTCATGTGGCTGGAGTGTGTCAGCAGTTCCTGCAAGAGGAAGGCATTGATGCTATGGACTGGCCCGCCCGTTCCCCAGACCTGAATCCAATTGAGCACATCTGGGACATCATGTCTCGCTCCATCCACCAACGCCACGTTGCACCACAGACTGTCCAGGAGTTGGCGGATGCTTTAGTCCAGGTCTGGGAGGAGATCCCTCAGGAGACCATCCGCCACCTCATCAGGAGCATGCCCAGGCGTTGTAGGGAGGTCATACAGGCACGTGGAGGCCACACACACTACTGAGCCTCATTTTGACTTGTTTTAAGGACATTACATCAAAGTTGGATCAGCCTGTAGTGTGGTTTTCCACTTTAATTTTGTGTGTGACTCCAAATCCAGACCTCCATGGGTTGATACATTTGATTTCCATTGATAATTTTTGTGTGATTTTGTTGTCAGCACATTCAACTATGTAAAGAAAAAAGTAGTTAATAAGAATATTTCATTCATTCAGATCTAGGATGTGTTATTTTAGTGTTCCCTTTATTTTTTTGAGCAGTGTATATATAAAATGTAATTGGTTGCAAGAATTTTGTATAATAATTTAAATGGAACAATTTTAAGTTTTGAATCCGG
The DNA here is from genome assembly GCF_034236695.1 of Oncorhynchus nerka. NCBI lineage: Eukaryota > Metazoa > Chordata > Actinopteri > Salmoniformes > Salmonidae > Oncorhynchus > Oncorhynchus nerka. The sequence goes on from NC_088418.1 coordinate 59,005,631, forward strand.
CGTCGTTTTGTGTATCAGTTCATAAACCATGTGCCATGGAATTGGTATATCGAAAATCACTTCCCAACTATTTTGCAATCTACATGTTACAGCTGTCCATTTTTGGTCCTTAAATGAAACTGGTATACTTTTTTTATTCATCAGAATTTTATTTAATCACTTTTGGTCTTTAATGCAGGGCTGACAGACAAGTTCCTTACTGTTTCCCTCTTCCATTTTTGTGGTTTCAGATATTACCAGAGTGTCCACATTGGTTTGAGAGGTCAGAGTTCAAGATCAAACTTCTGGCATTTACATGAATCAGTCCAACACCACAGCTGCAGGATTTCATATCAGTCTAATATCAGCACACTATGCTCAGTTGGTAACCCCTTATTTGAAAATACCATAGAGTTAGCTTGAATTGGTATAGATACAAGCTTGTCTAGATCTGTACCATTGGGCCTATATTTTGAACTAGGATGTGGATTACAACAAGAGTCAATGAGGGTTACCTGTTGCGAGCCTGATGCTAATGCTGATCATTTATGGTTGGGATTAGCTGAGCGGAACTTGGGGTCTTGATAAATCAATGTCACCCTGGTAGTCAACCACCAGTTGTCCTCTCTTTGTCTTAGGCTATTCCAGACAGGGATGGGAAGCGTTGTCTCTTTTGTGTGAAGACCACCAGCAAGACCTATGAGATGAGTGCTGCCGACCAGAGACAGAGAGTGGAATGGACCCAAGGTGAGGGGATGTGAACAAGTGTAACGCCCTGCCTGAGAAACAAGCCTAATTGTCGTCCCCGGACCAAGAGGATATCCTGTTAACCTAATGGTTAAAACATTTGGTTGGCACGCGGGAGACCCCTCGGTTGAAAAGCATTAGGGAAAGAACATCATTTTTGTCTGATTCTCCTGTGTGTGTGTGTGTCCTCTTTCTCCCCAGCCTTGCAGACTGCCGTCCGTCTCCAGGGTGAGCGCAAGTCCTCCCTGCACCAGGAACTAAAGCTGAAGAGGCGGGTCCAGCGCAAGCACAGTCAACAGGAGCGTAGCCTGAGTGCCAGCAGCAGCCGCGGCAGCCAATCAGAAGAGCTTACCATTCAGGATCTGGAGAGGGAAAAGGAACGGCAAGGACAGGAGATAGAGAGTATTATTCAGGTGAGCAGGAGGGAGAGAGAGTGAGAGAAATGATGAGTGGGGGGAAAGAGGGGGTAATGCATACATAGTATACAGTACCTAACATGACATGTAGGATGTATTTGTGTCCCACAGCACCAGCGAGAGGTGGAGGCACGGCGCAGGGAGGAGGAGGAGAAAGAGAGGGAGCAACAGAAGGAGGTCCAGAGAGAGTTGGAGAGACAGCTAGAGGAGGCAGAGAAGGTGAGATCATGTACTGAAGAATGAGGTTTGTGTGTGTGTGTGTGTGTGTGTGTGTGTGTGTGTGTGTGTGTGTGTGTGTGTGTGTGTGTGTGTGTGTGTGTGAATGCATTTGGTGTACATGTATTTGTGCCTGATTGCCTGTCTGCGTGTGTTCCCCAGTTGCGGGAGAGCATGCAGGCTGAGATGGCAGAGAAGGAGAAGGAGGCCGAGCAGCAGAGGAAGCGGATCCAGGAGCTGGAGCTGACCCAGCAGAAACTGGAGGCTGCTCTCAACACAGAGATACAGGCCCACATGGAGGAGGAGGGAGTCAGGCTGGAGCTAGAAGGGTAACACACCTACACAAACTTATTTCAACACGGAGATACTGGCCCACATGGAGGAGGATATAGTCAGGCACACACATACACACACACACACACACACACACACACAGGCACACACAGGCACGGCTGCAAGACTAAAGTCACAGATCAGATCACCAAACGTCCCTGTCTATTGCATTAGAATGGTCTTCTGTGTCCTTATATCCCTCAACCTCTTTCCTATCTATCATTTTCTCCCTTTCTACTGTCTCTACCATTGTCCTCCTTCCTCTCATCTCCCAGGGTACTGCAGGCAGAGGAGGAGAAGAGCAGGCAGTGTCTGCTCCTCCAGGAGCAGCAGGAGGCATCCCGCCACTTCAGCTCCACGGAGGAGGCCCCAAACGGAGCTAAGGAAAAGCGGCCGGCCCCCTCTGCCCTCCACTATGCCTCCCAGGAGCTCCAGAGCCTCCGAGAGACCCGAGAGAGGAGTCACCAGCACCTGGAGGTGAGAGCAAGGAGATGAGAGGTGGAGGAGAAGAGGTGGCAGGAGGTGAGGGGAGAGCAGGATAAAGATCCATGTTCAGGATCTTTTTATGTGGGAACTACAGTGGACTTTAGGCAGCCATAATTTCCACATTGAAAACGCTTTATAGGATTATTTGCAGGTGGAATTGTTGCATATGGCACCTATAAGTCAATAACAGCTAGTAAATGATGGATGGTAAAACAAAGTGCAACTGACATCAACTTTGTAACTAGCAGTATGTTCTCATGTCCTTGTTTCCTTCTCTCTGGGTCTGTAGGAAGTTCAGGAGAAGCTTCGTAATGCCAGCAACCATGTCCGACACTGGAACGTTCAGCTCAACCGCCTAATGAAACCCATCGCACCTGGGGGTAATGCTCTGCCATCTCTCTCTCTCTCTCTCTCTCTCTCTCTCTCTCTCTGTCTCTCTGTCTCTCTGTCTCTCTCTCTCTCTCTCTCTCTCTCTCTCTCTCTGTCTCTGTCTCTCTCTCTCTCTGTCTCTCTCTCTGTCTCTCTGTCTCTCTCTCTCTCTCTGTCTCTCTATCTGTGTGTGTTGCAATAAAAAAAAATACTACAATAAGAAATTATATTTGATGGACAGTCAATAAAATATACTAAATATGGTATGCCATATCTTTTGCTAGACAAGTTATCATCGTTGCCAGCGAAAATCACCTGCCCGAAACAGGAGGGTGCGTTAGCCAGCAGTGAGTTTATCGCTAAACTCCAACCAAGAGCCAATCAAGAAACTCAGCAAATACTTGAGAGCCAATCGGCTACAGAAGAGAAAGGGCTAAAGGAACAGGTGGAAGCTATCACCCTGTCAGAGCCTGAGGGATCATGATGTGTCATGGGTAAATTGTGACTGACTCACTGACTGATTTACAAATAATATTGTAGTTATTTATGATGCAAGGATCTTTGCAGATCAGTCATTCGGCAGTCTGTACTGTTGGCTGCAATGTCGAACATTCCCAGTTGTTTTACATGTCAACAGTCTGGCCGAGTTCCTGCCCGACTAGATGTGCAGGTGTTGCATTGCATCAATCAATGGTTGCGTGCTACATCATCGACTGTGCAGTCGGGCATCAGATTTCTATATCATATGAGGTGCTAAGCTGATCTGTTAAATACCAATCCAGGCTTTGTAAGATCTGGAATGTAGTCGGGGAGGAGCCTGACCTCTACCAATGGTAGTGCTGACTAGGAGATTAGTAGGATCTGTAAGAAATAAATTGATCGAGGAGATACTACCTGTGCAATAAGAATGCTAATTTTAGTATCCTCCTTCACAAAAAATCTTCCGTTCTGTATGAACATGACCAATGATGAGGACTATGATTCTTGGCAGGTGGACCCAGTAGCCTATACACTACTTCAAGAACTGAGAAACACCTCATCAACCAACTGACTGTTCAGATTTCCATCTTGCTAGGGGACAACAGTCATTGTAAATGATAGAATACCAAGCATAAACGACAGGTTTGAATTTCTGTACAAAAGAAGTGTATGTAGTGTGTGAACAACGTGATTGCTCTCTTCTCCATTTGATACAAGGCAGTCTAATAAACCCATGTATGCCATTTTTTGTCAGGAAAGGAAAAGTGTCATGTCACGAAAAATCGGGACATGCAAATATGTACAGTCTCCTTTTGAATTAGGCCTAATATTCAGCACAACTTTTATTCTTGAAATTCAATCTCTTTGAAATAATGTCTTAAATCCTTTTGGCTTACATATACCGATGCCTAATAAATATGTAACATATGTACTAATATTTTAAATAAATATATCTAAATATATGTGACATATGTACATGAGTATCACACATCATACAGAATATCGAGTGATTGATGTTTTTTCGATACCGAGGTAAAGACAGTCTCAAGTTGGATATTCGATGGATATTCGCGCTTTCAAACCACAAATAAGTGTCATTATGTTGAAAAAATTGCACACACCATTGCACAGGTCTTATTTTCACGATTTGGATATTAATTCGCTTTCCAAAGCTAATAAACTTGTGGAAATGTGAGCAGCATTTTGTATTCCTAGTTGAATTAGTTAGAGCGTAAACAAAGTACAAAGGTTTTTACATATACATTTCAATAGCTCATTGATATTGTGATTTACCTGACTCAAACAAGGTTCAGAATGTCCACTCAGTGAGCCTACACATTGCACACCCGCGTGATTTTACAGTACACAAACAAGAGCGTGCAATATAGAAGGGTACATTCTGCACCATGTTTGAAGTCGAGCCATTGAAATTTAACATTTAGAAAAATTCATGTAAAAATCATGTGAGATGACAATGGACAAACTAAAGGGTGTGCAAGGTGTAGGTCCACTGACTGGACATTCTGAACCTTGGTGAAAGTCACTAGGTCACATGACCAAGGAGCTATTGAAATTTTACATTTTGAAATATTAATGTAAAATCTTGTGAGATGAAAATGGACAAACTAAAGGGTGTGCAATATAGAAGGGTAGTTCGTCAGTGGACATTATGAACCTTGTTTGAGTCCAGTAGGTAATATTACCAATGAGCTATTGAAATTCAAAAATGTAAATAAATAATAAAAAATAGTGCGAGATATAAATTGACAAAAAATAAATGTGTGCAATGTGTGTCTATGCCATCGGGTTAGCTAGAACCAGTTTTGAAAAATTTAGGAGTAATGGTTAAATAGCTATTGAAATTTGAAACACTTGATTTGCCACTATGTTGACGGTCCAACAGGCGAATATCCAACCTATAACTGTCTTTACCTTTGATTTTTTTTCGATAGCCAACAGAAGTTGAACATATTTGTTTGTGTAGGTAAATAGGTCTACCAAGCGATGGAGAAAATATTCAAACAATCACTTGCAATATTTCTAACTAAAGATTGCTATTTCAATATGAGTATTTTTGACGTCTTGTGATGTTTTTGTGTGATTTCTTGTGAATCTGCAACACACCCAAACACTGACCTTCGTTCTACGTCGATTGAACGCGACTTTCCCTCCCAAGCAAAATGGCTGCGCCCAGCGCCAATTGATCGTCTCACGGAGTATATAATATGAGTTCCTTGAACTTATATAAACCTGCGAACCACTTTGGTGGACACCAAATTTAGAGATTGCATGTGGCAATACTATGCACATTAATGTCGTGGTCCTGCGAAAAGGTTTATCAGTCAACATGAGTGGCGCTACCCTACACAACACGATGAGGATACCCTCAATAACGGAGCTTAGGTCATTTCCCTTCTTGTGCAGGAAAGTGTCAAACAACCCCCATCAGCATGGCTCCCAGAACGGGACACAAGCATCACCCGAGACCAAACTCCCAGAGAATGAGCCCACAGAGGAAGAGCAACGGAGACCCAAAAAGAAACCGAGCGAGTGCTCTTCCCCGGGCAGGGGAGTCAGTTCGTGGGTATGGGTCGCGGGCTTCTGAAATACAGAAATGTCAAGGACATGTTTGGCGTCGCGCAGAAGATACTGGGCTACGACTTGCTGCCTCTGTGCCTAGGTGGACCAGAGGAGGAATTGACGAAGACAGTTCCGCAGTGTTTGTCACATCACTGGCAGCTGTGGAGAGGCTGAACCACGAAAACCCAGCGGTAAGCCACATAGTAGTTGCCATGTCTGTAGCCGCTTATGCGCCGATGCTGTGTGAGTTGCATCTTATTTAAATAGTTACAAGTGTGCATTTAATGGCAAAGTATACATTAAATATGTTTAACTATACAGCCTAAGACACCCTGATGTTTTATACCAATAATATTATTGTATTTCTCTACAAACATCTTGTCGTCATATGCGACCTCATCCATCTCAAGGCCATTGAGAATGGTGTGGCTGCTGCAGGATTTAGTGTGGGAGTGTTTGCAGCCCTGGTGTTTGCAGCCCTGGTGCCATGGATTTCGCAGAAGGTGAACCTCAATAGTCTATCCAATGCTGTGCTATACTTAATTATGAACAGACGGTAAACAATTCTAAGTCGCCATAGTTTTCTCTTTCATCCTACAGCCCTGTATGCGGTGAAGGTGCGGGCAGAGGCCATGCAGAAAGCGTCAGAGCTGATCCCTAGCGGCATGCTGTCGGTAATGGGACGGCCCCAGGCTAAGTACAAATATGCCTGTTTGCAAGCCAGAGAGCACTGCCTTAGCCTGGGCATCAAGGAGCCCGTCTGCAGCGTGGCCAACTACCTTTTCCCCGACGGGAGAGTCATCGCTGGCCACAAAGAGGTAGTGGATGGATGGGGAGTCGTTATTCTTTGAAGTTGGGTCACTCTCTTGGTCCACAACATCCTGGCTTTACGTACCTCACATTTATTTGAGATCAGAGTCAAGCAGGCTACAGGCCTACTTCTCAGATATCTAAATGGGTTAGGGGAATGGGCTAGGGGTGGAATTGGGAATGAGTCAGACACTTCCTCCTGTCCTCCCTCCCTCAGGCACTGGACTTCCTACAACAGAACTTGAGGAAACTTCACTTGCTGCGTGCGCGGCCGCTCCCGGTGAGTGGGGCCTTCCACACAGCACTGATGGAGTCTGCCACTGAGCCCCTGAGAGATGTCCTCAGACAGGTGGAGGTACCGAACTTCATCAGTCAATAATATATTTTCAATTTCCAGTTGGTCAATGTACTGTGCAACCAGGACGTTACAATATACAGCATCCGTCAAGTATAGAATATCTCCAGTCATGTTGGTTGAAGTATGGTGGAGTTTACAAGATTTGATTCCTAACATGGGCCACAGACAGATTGTCAATTGTATAAGTCTGGTTAAAAACATTTACAGTTTCCCTCCATAAATGCCAAAATACATTTAAAGGAGTGGAAAAATCCTTTACCAAACCCGTCTCTCTACCCATCCCAACTTAGGTACGTCGGCCCGAGATCAACGTGTACTCCAACGTGGACGCCAAGCGCTACATGCATGAGGGCCACGTGCGCAGGCAGCTGGCCAAGCAGCTGGTGTCACCAGTGAAGTGGGAGCAGACCCTCCACGAGGTGTTCGAGAGGACCCAGGGTCAGAGCTTCCCCCACACCTATGAGGTGGGCCCCGGGAAGCAGCTGGGGGCCACGCTGCAGAAGTGCAACATGAAGGCCTACAAGAGCTACACACACGTGGACGTCACCATCCACGATGACTGAGAGGATTATGGTCTGAGGAGTAAGACCGGACTCATGGATTTGTGAAGAGACTCATATCAATACAGTACAGTGTACATACTGTACAGTATACATCCATTGACAATCACCCAAAATGAGTAAAACAGTACTAAAGACATTGACACACATACATTACCTACAGTATACTTCAATGTGACAGAAATGACTCTGTCCATATGAACTCATTCAAGTGACTTTGCACCAATAAATAAATACCTGGTATTTATGAGTCAAGTCAGTTTGGTTTTTCTCAAGTTTAATTTTTTCTCAAGTCATTCATTTTTTTTCCAGTGTCCATTTAATGGTGTAATAAGCTACATAAGATAGTTGTGGCAATTAAATGTCTAACCAGTAACAAGCTCAATCTTCATAGAAAAAACTGCAGACCAGCAACAGTATTTAAAACATGCATTAGTTGATAAGACTATTAAAAACTGTGATCCAGCACAATCAATTCAATAACACACACGGTATTTCTTTTTTTTTTTAAGTCTATAGTAAAAATTGTTTAAAAATATCACTCAATTAGGAAATTGTCCAACATAGAACATTGTAGCCAGAAGTCCAGCCAAGGCCCCCCTCAGTGCAATGGTTAGCCTTTCTACTCCTTCCACAATGCAGTGCAAATGGTTGCCGTGGCCACCAGTGTCACAGTGACAAGCATTGCTTTGGCCCAACCAGGGCAGTTAGCAGGTTGAATACTGGAAACCTGTTTAGGGGCAAGGGACAACACATGAGTAGTAGTAAGAGACGTATCCCCTACCCCCAATGCACATGAGATGTGAGGGAAGTAGATACTGTAGGTATATGTAATATGTTGTTGGCTCTTACCCAAGCCTCTGCTCTCTGTGTAGCCTGCCTGTGGACAGTGGAGGCCACGCCGGGCAAACTCTTCACTCCCCAAAGCTGTCCTTGTATCCCCCTGATAATGAGTTACATGAAATCTTTGTTAACCATATTTTCATATCGTGTGTTAAATATTTCTTATGTGCAAAATAAGCACTGATTTACTAGTTGTTTGGCACAATACATCCTGGTCTTTGAGCCCTCTCACCTGTAGATGCTTCTAGTCAGGGCATGGGCAGGACTTGTCACATGGAGAGTTTGTGGCACAGGCCACTGATTAGGGTGTCTCTCTGCCCATTCACGGTCCAGTTTGTCACCCATCTCTGCCAGCTGACGACCTGTAGCCCGGGCAGTCCAGGCATGGATTCTAAAGGAGGGACGGACAGAAATTATGTTCACGAAACAGGTAATCAGTGATTGGGTAGCAACAAAGTGTTCACTTCCAACCATTTTGCTTTCACCCATAATGTCAGATTAGTGACTACTTCAATGGAGGAAGAAATTAGGATTCAAATACCACATTTGAATGTCTGTTATATCATTATAAAAGATAACATCAGCCAAATATGTGTATGTGACCAGTACAATTGGATTTGATTTATGACAGAGTTTGAGTAAAATGTAACAATTTCTTATCTCATATCGTCTGTGTAAACTGATCAAGAGGTCAGGACTGGGGTGACGTAGCCTCTACCTGAGATTCACATCAGACAGGGTGACGTTGTCCACCTCACTAGGTCCAGCCCTGAGGGAAATGGCACGGCGTGGCTCTCTTCTGTGTTCCACCATTTTGTTTTCTGATAAAGAAAAGAGTTTGCCACACGCATGTCATGAGTTTCAGTGTGTTGCACTCCTAAATTATGTTTGTTTTGTGTGTGTGTGTGTTAACAGGTGAGTTATTGCACCTAGCCATGTGACCATGGTCATAATAACTTTAACGCCCATAATTATCTACCTGTGTAAATATTGAGTCATGTGACCAGAAGTGTGTTGTCGGGGAGATTAGTCAGGTCAGTGCACACACACTTTCCTCATCCTGAAAAGGTGTCATCTTCAGGATTCACTGCACAGGATGGGCTCAATGAGGTTTCAAGATACAGTGTGTACGCGCGTGCGATACATAAATAAACACACAAGTGTGTGTGAACTACATTAGTGCATGTCAGTTTTTACTAGGAATCTCAATGTGAAACACAAGAGAGTTTAGTGTTGAACACACCCCTGGCTCTGCTCACCTGTCCCTAAGCTGTTCTGTCCCTCTGCTCACGTCCTGTTGGAGAGGTAGTTGCAATGCAAATGGTGGATTTCCATTACTCAAATCAACCAAACGGATACCATTGCAAAACAATTGTTTCCTTGTTTAGTCATCTTAAAATATACATTTGATTTTGTAATATTACATAATGTCTTTACAAATGTAATGTCTCAAACCAATCCAATGAAAGGATGGATTTGTCATTAGTCTTGCTTTAAAATAATTAGCAAATAAAAATAAATACAATCATGTAAAATATATGTAGTAAAGATACTATGAATTATTTAACTATTAAATTAATAATAGTATTATTGCTAATAACATCATATATTCCTTAGCTCTACAGCATGATCAAATCATAACAATTGCGGGAAAATATTATTTGTGGATAGTAATGTTTGATAGGGGTTTGTCAAAACAAGGTGATGTCATCCTCTTCACCAAACAAACCGAAGGTCGATTTGAAGATCACACAAACAAAGACAGTATAATTTGCCCCATTTCAATGTAAAAATTTTAAACAATGATAATGATCCTATCATTATTCATATTTTGTCATCGAGTTTCACATCTATGGAAGAGCAGTACTGCAGTCAATATCTGTCGACACAATGTTCCTTGTCTGACGACAAAGGAACAGGTGCATTGTAGAATAACAAAAATGTCAAATTTACCTATTTTGTAGATTAAAGTAGACGCCGCCCTGTAACGCAAATAATATGGCCATTATAGAACAATATCCTGAATATAAAAATGTTTTGAACATTTCACAGTTGTTTAAAATGTTCCTACTTACAGCAGCGTCCTTTAATCTTGTTGTTTTCAGGTAACTGCCACAATCATAATTTCAACAGCCACGCCTATGGCAGTTACACCAGGAAGATCCTTGAGGAGTGTTTCTCTCAACAACCACTAGAGGGAATCATGAGGCGCAAAATGTCTCTGCATGCTAAAAATTGGACCATATGCATTTAGCGCAACCCTGTGGTGGAACGAGCGGGGAATATTTGACAGTTCGAAGCGTCGTCGGTTGCTAGGTTATTCACCCGGAAGAGCACGGTATTCATCTGCCAGCTGACTGGGATGGATCGATAAATCAAGATAAGAGATAACTAGCATCCACCCTTTTAGCAGATTACATGGGTGAAGTCAATAAATTGAGGATTTCTCCTTTATAATTTGCATTACATTCCCCTTGAAGGCGATTGAACCAGACATCACGATTGGATGACAAATGATTCTCCTTTGCAGGTGTCTCAGGCAGGGTGGATCCAGCTATCTGGGACTGATGACCGGTTGTCTGACAAGAAGATTAGAAGATCGATTTCCAGGTAGCTAGCTAAAACTGTTATTTGGTGTGGAAGGATACATAGATACTTAGCTAGCTGACATAACGCGATTGTGTTCAATGCTTTACAGTACACCAAAATGCTACCAAAAGATAGTTGTGAATATAGCACATGAATTCATTGTTTTTGCGAGATAGCTAACAGCAGTGGCCCAAAACAATAGACTATTAACGTTAGTTATACCTATGTTTATTACACGTGCTAAGCTCATCTGTGCATGTGTGTTTGTCAATTTGTAAGTCGCTCTGGATAAGAGCGTCTGCTAAATGACTTGTAATGTAATGTAAATTAATGTAAATGTAAATGCTTGCATTGGTGTGTGTTTCCGTGTGTGCGTGTGTGTGAGAGAGACTCTAGGAGGAACCATGGCTAATAAGGTGAAATGGGTGACCGACATTGAGAAATCCGTACTCATCAACAACTTTGAGAAGAGAGGATGGACTCAGGTCACAGAGAGCGAGGACTGGAACTTCTACTGGTAGGCTGTCATTAGAGCTATGGAGCTTTCTCTGAGTGACAATACACAGTGGGTGCTTATGAATGCCAGTGTAGCACATACAGAGATCAGGGTCGTGTTCAGTGTGCACAAAACAGTAGAGAAGAATGCTTTGAAACAGGCGTTACTTTTTTATTTTTTTATTTTTTATACTACTTGGTCTTGTCCAATAAAAACACTTACCTTCTTTTTTAAACGTTTTCTTTTATTTGTGCATACTGAACACAGCCCAGGACAACATAAAATATATTGCTTCAGGGGTAAATTAGACAAACTGCAAACTGATGTGTAACTGTAAATAACAGATAATGTCATTCAGAAAAACAGAAATTCCTGATTAATCACAAAAATCCCATCCCTGACTGACTACCCCCCGCGAATCTCCATCAGTCTTGGAGAAACCCTGTTTATGATCCGTCTATGCCTCCCTATAGGATGAGCGTCCAGACCATCCGGAACATGTTCAGTGTGGACACGGGTTACCGTCTCTCGGACGAGCAGATGGTCAACCACTTCCCCAACCATTACGAGCTGACCAGGAAGGACCTGATGATCAAGAACATCAAACGCTACCGCAAAGATATGGAGAAGGAGGGAAGCCCGCTGGCAGAGAAAGACGAAAACGGGAAATACCTTTATTTAGGTGGCAGTTATGAGCTTTCCCGTACACGCACACTGCTTACTTACAGTATATGTAAATACATGTGGATGTAAGATACATTTCAATTTCAGTTGCACCTGCTACAAGGGGCTCTGACTAGAAGTGGCCCTTTTTTGGGGTCTTGGGCTATAATAGCTAAACTCACTCATTATTTTGTGCCGTTAGACAAATGTCATCAATACCGTCCTTTCATATTTCTCTGCGTTTTTATACTCCCTCTCTCCCTGTCTGGTTGTGACCCAGACTTTGTGCCGGTGACGTTCATGCTTCCGGCAGATTATAATCTGTTTGTGGAGGAGTTCCGTAAGAGTCCTTCCAGCACGTGGATAATGAAGCCGTGTGGGAAGGCTCAGGGAAAAGGCATTTTCCTCATCAACAAACTTTCCCAGATCAAGAAGTGGTCCCGAGACAGCCGTACCTCCACGTGAGTGCTGACACCCACAACCACACCCACACATGCAGACAGTTGAAGTTGGAAGTTTACATACACCTTAGCCAAATACATTTAAACTCAGCTTTTCAAAACTCCTATAATTTAATCCTTGTAAAAATGCCCTGCCTAAGGTCAGTTAAGATCACCACTTTATTTTAAGAATGTGAAATGTCAGAATAATAGTAGAGAGAATTATTTTTTCCAGCTTTTATTTCTTTCATCGCATTCCCAGTGGGTCAGAAGTTTACATACACTCAATTAGTATTTGGTAGCATTGCCTTTAAATTGTTTAACTTGGGTCAAATGTTTCGGGTAGCCTTCCACAAGCTTCCCTCAATAAGTTGGGTGAATTTTGACCCATTCCTCCTGACAGAGCTGGTGTAACTGAGTCAAGTTTGTAGGCCTCCCTGCTCGCACATGCTTTTTCAGTTCTGCCCACACATTTTCTATGGGATTGAGGTCAGGGCTTTGTGATGGCCACTCCAATACCTTAACTTTGTTGTCCTTAAGCCATTTTGCCACAACTTTGGAAGTATGTTTGGGGTCATTTTCCATTTGGAAGACTCATTTGCGACCAAGCTTTAACTTCCTGACTGACGTCTTGAGATGTTGCTTCAATATATCCACATAATTTTCCTACCTCATGATGCCATCTATTTTGTGAAGTGCACCAGTCCCTCTTGCAGCAAAGCACCCACACAACCTGATGCTGTCACCCCCGTGCTTCACGGTTGGGATGGTATTCTTCAGCTTGCAAGCCTACCCTTTTCCCTCCAAACATAACGATGGTCATTATGGCCAAACAGTTCTATTTTTGTTTCATCAGACCAGAGGACATTTCTCCATGTGCAGTTGCAAACCGTAGTCTGGCTTTTTTATGGTGGTTTTGGATCACTAGCTTCTTCCTTGCTGAGCGGCCTTTCAGGTTATGTCGATATAGGACTTGTTTTACTGTGGATATAGATACTTTTGTACCTGTTTCCTCCAGCATCTTCGCAAGGTCCTTTGCTGTTGTTCTGGGATTGATTTGCACTTTTCGCACCTAAGTTTGTTCATCTCTAGGAGACAGAACGCGTCTCCTTCCTGAGCGGTATGATGGCTGTGTGTTCTCATGGTGTTTATACTGGCATACTATTGTTTGTACAGATGATCATGGTACCTTCAGGCATTTTTAAATTGCTCCCAAGGATGAACCAGACTTGTGGAGGTCTACAATTTTTTTCCTGAGGTCTTGGCTGGTTTCTTTTTATTTTCCCATGATGTCAAGCAAAGAAGCACTGAGTTTGAAGGTAGGCCTTGAAATACATCCACAGGTACACCTCCAATTGACTCAAATGATGTCAATTAGCCTATCAGAAGCTTCTAAACCATGACATAATTTTCTGGAATTTTCCAAGCTGTTTAAAGGCACAGTCAACTTAGTGTATGTAAACTTCTGACCCACTGGAACTGTGATACAGTGAATTATAAGTGAAATAATCTGTCTGTAAACAATTGTTGGAAAAATTACTTGTCATTCACAAAGTAGATGTCCTAACCGACTTGCCAAAACTATAGTTTGTTTACAAGAAATTTGTGGAGTGTCTTGAAAACGAGTTTTAATGACTCCAACCTAATTGTATGTAAACTTCCGACCTGAACTGTATATATACACACACACACACAACTCTACTAACTACTGATAAACATGTCCTGTGTGTGGCTGCCAAAGGTGAGTCTTTGCTTGCATTTGCATTGTTCGCAGTCAGTCTTATGTCATACAGGTAGTATTACCCCACTACTCTGGAATCTGCTGTTCTCAACACCGTTGTCCGTAGATGAGATGTCCATAGATAAATGACTGATGCTCTGTTTCCTTTGTGTTTGCTAGGTTTGTAGCGGCCTCAAGTGGCAAGGAGGCCTATGTCATCTCTCTGTACATCGACAACCCACTGCTGATCGGAGGCAAGAAGTTTGACCTGCGTCTCTATGTGTTGGTTACCACCTATCGACCTCTCAAGTGTTACATGTAGGTTTATGATTAACCTAAAGCCTACAGCCCGGGTTCATTTCCCTCAAGTCCTACCGCTCTGAAATGACTGGATAGGTGATAGGTAATAGATAGATAATAACTTAATTGTCCCCATACTAATAGAAACATAGACAGTCTGTTACATGAAATGCAAAAACATAATTATAAACAGTGCAGTATGCATATACTTTTTAATAATTCTGTAATTATGAAAAAGGTGTACCTGTGGATGTATTTCAAGTCCTACCTTCAAACTCAGTGCCTCTTTGCTTGACATCATGGCAAAATCAAAAGAAACCAGCCAAGAAAAAAACATTTTCCTGAAAGGCCGCTCAGCAAGGAAGAAGCTAGTGATCCAAAACCACCACAAAAAAAGCAGTTTGCAACTGCACATGGAGAAATGTCCTCTGGTCTGATGAAACAAAAATATAACTGTTTGGCCATAATGACCATCGTTATGTTTGGAGGAAAAAGGTGAGGATTGCAAGCAGAAGAACACCATCCCAACTGTGAAGCACTGGGGTGGCAGCATCATGTTGTGGGGGTGCTTTGCTGCAGGAGGGACTGGTGCACTTCACAAAATAGATGGCATCATGCGGAAGGAAAAGTATGTGGATATATTGAAGCAACATCTCAAGACTTCAGTTAAAGCTTGGTCGCAAATGAGTTTTCCAAATTCTGTAAAACATTAATAAAGGATATTGCCACTAGGATCAATGATAACTTCAGCATTTGATCAGATCAATATTTGACAATTTGGTCCATTTGGACCTTTGTGTTGCTTCCAGGTATAAACTGGGTTTCTGCCGGTTTTGCACAGTGAAGTACACCCCCAGCACTAGTGAACTGGACAACATGTTTGTGCACCTGACCAATGTGGCCATTCAGAGACATGGGGTAAGTGTGTGTGTGTTGTCAAGACAGATAACATATACACAACACACTAAATGGGCCTAAAACAGGCAGAAATGGCTCCTACATAAATATATGAGTTTATGTGTGTATATATTTCTACGTGTGTACAATACATCTATACACATTGCAGGATGACTATAACCATGTCCACGGTGGGAAGTGGACGGTCAGTAACCTGCGTCTGTACCTGGAGAGCACCAGGGGGAAGGAGGTGACCAGCCGACTGTTTGACCAGATCCACTGGATCATGGTGCAGTCCCTAAAGGCTGTCGCTGTGAGTGGTCACACACACATATGGAAACAAAAACGTGTTCCCCATTTTATCCCTGCTGTGTTGCAGCTGCTCTTCCCTTTTTCACTCCTGTCCCACACACTCAACACACTAACTTCCCTTTCCCCTCTAAACACTCCCTCTCTCTCTCTCTTCACAGCCCGTCATGAACAATGATAAACATTGCTTTGAGTGTTATGGATATGACATCATCATCGATGACAAGCTGAAGCCATGGCTCATTGAGGTGAGGCGCCCACACACAAACACAGTGTAATTACATGACATTGGCAAAAATGACTTGAAGTAAAAAAGTCTCTCTTATTGTGAACATGCTATAGATTTACTCACAAAGTCTAGTTCCTACTAAGATGACCTCGTGTCAAAAGGTTTTCTTTGTTCTGCATTGCTTGTGAAGTGAAACCAGTGCTGCGTTCCTTTCTCTGTCTAGCAAGTTTAATGTCCTTAGGGTTGACTTTTCTCTCTCTCTCTCTGTGTGAGTGTTTGTATATGTGTGTGTGCTTGTGTCTGAGGTGTTTGACTAAAACCTGCTCACGGCAATGCATAGGAAACAAACAGTACTCTGGTTCACCAGCAGTTATGTATGTTTTTAGGATTTAGGAATGTCACAATGAAACAATTGTCTGTTGTTATGACTTTGTAAACTCCTTCAATCTTCTCTATCTGCCATTGTTTGCATACTGAGTCGTTTACTTTCTATTGGTTTCTCACTGTGAATGTCTGGCTGAGTACATGAAGTCGAACATTCTCGGAGGGTACTAGGAATTACACATTTGACTTCAACAGGAATAAAAACTGATCTATTTTGGTAGATTGTTTAAGTTTCCCTGGTCCCGTATTCACTAAGCGTTCCTGTGTGTAGGAGTGTTGATCCGCTGTGAGATCCTCTGGTACAGCCACCCGGGGCAGAATAGCCGGCATGCCAATGCCAAGCCCTCATTAATGTGTATTGTAGAATAACAGCTGAGGAACCAACCTGCAGCAGTCTCTCAGTCTGCAAGGGCTGGGAAACAAGGGAGTGATTCCAACCAAGCTTTGTGTGTGTGTGTGTGTGTGTGTGTGTGCTCATGTCTTTCTGGGATTGATCTCTCTTTTTCTCTCTCTTAGCTGTCCATGTGAGTGTCTGTGTGCCAATATATTTACAACCCACAACCACCGTTGCTGCTAATACATTGTCCGTGTGGTACATTTCCTGCCTGATAAGCAGCTCCCAGTTCCTATGGGGACCGATAGGAAATGAAAACAGTGAAATAGTGAGGTCATTCCTGCCTGTTACTAGTCTCCAGTACTTTGTACTCTACTCATACTCAGGACAGAACTTTCCATGCTGGCCCGTGTGTACATAATGACTAATGCTTATCCTGATCTGTGCTCTCTGCTGTGTGTGTGTGTGTGTGTGTGTGTCTATTCCGCGTCTGTCTTCCAGGTTAACGCTTCTCCGTCGCTCACCTCCAGCACAGCCAACGACCGGATCCTGAAGTACAATCTGATCAATGACACTCTCAACATCGTCACACCCAACGGGGACATTCCCGACTGCCGCTGGAACCGCAGCCCACCCCGAGAGGCCCTGGGCAACTACCAAGTCCTGTGAGTGACAGCCCCCTCCTCCTATCACAGCGCTCGAGGGAGAAAACAGGCCTGAGGCGTGTTCAGCAGGACGCAGCGTTTCGGAATATTTAGATAGAAATATGCTATGCTTCTCTGACATGTAGAATTAGGAATCAAGTCGGATCTAATCATGGCATTTCTATCTGCAGCATTTGACAACATTTGACTACGGAACGTGGCCCAGGGTAAAAAAAACACACTATTTGTTTTTAAAAAATCAAATAGTGGAGTGCCAGATGGGCAGGGTTTGACGTTTTGGAACTATTGGTCCGTCAAGCCAGGATTAACAGTTAGAGAAAATATCTCTAACCGTGAACTGATTTAGGATCAGATGAACTGAAACAAGCCATCTACGATTCACCGCATAGCAGCTTCTAGTCATTGTTGCTAGCTATCTGACCGATCAGAATGACAACACACAGCCTTTTACCTCAGAGTTACATTTTTGTTGTGATGTTATTACTATATTGTCTTTATACTTCCTATATCTGGCATCTTTACTTATTTTATGAGTTGGAGAAGACTTTGGGAGGGATCTTAGACCATTCCTACATACAGAATCCACAGGAGGTTGGTGGCACTATAATTGGGGAGAACAGGCTCTTGGTAATGGCTGGAGCAGAATGAGTGAAATGGTATCAAAACCATTAAACACATGGTTTCCATTTATTCTGTTCCAGGTGTTATTATGAGCCGTCCTCCCCTCAGCAGCCTCCACTGACAGAATCCTTCCAGATCCTTGATATGCTTTGTCTGCGCTTATAGACTGCCCTCTTCAATTCAAACCACAGCTTTTCAATAGATTTCTACTTTAGATTTTGGGGCCAATGAACCATTTCTTTGTGGATTTTGATGTGTGCTTGGGGTTATTGTCTTGCTGGAAGATTCACTTGCGGTCAAGTTTCAGCCTCCTGGCAGAGGCAACCAGGTTTTTGTTAATAATGTCATGATACTGGGTATCATCATGACAAGTTCATGATGCCGTTGATTTTAACAAGGACCCCACAACCAGTGGAAGCAAAATAGCCCCATAAGATACACCACCAAACTTTACAGTAGGTACTGGGTTCTTTTCTGCTCATGCATTCTCATTTAGATGCCAAACCCACCACTAGTGTGCGTGGCCAAAGATCTCTATTTTTGCTCATCTTTATCAAGGGTGTCAATAATTTCGTACCCCACTGTAGCTCTTATACTCTGTCTTACACATACACTCTTAGAAAAAAAAGGTGATATCTAGGACCTAAAACTGTTCTTTGGCTGTCCACATAAGATAACCCTTTGAAGAACCCTTGGAACACAAAAGAGTTCTACCTGGAACCAAAAAAGGTTCTACCTGGAATCAAAAAGTGTTATCCTATGGGGGCAGCCGAAGAAGCCTTTTCTAAGAGTGTACTCTCTCTCTCTATCCTCTGTCTCTTCCCCTTCCTTCCTGCCTCCGTCTCTCTCTCCCTCCCTGCCTCTCTCTGTCTTCTTCTCCGTCCCTGCCTGTCTCTCTCTCCCTACCTCCCTCCCTCTATCTTTCCCTTCCTCAGGTACGATGAGGAGCAGGCGCTGAGCGAGAATGTAGAACGTGACCTACGGAGTCGCTCAGGCCAGTCGCTGGGGTCTAAGGGAATGGCGAAGGGGGCCACAGGGCCTCGCCCAGCTGCCGCCACCTGGAAGTGAGGTGGTAATGTCCAAAGCCTCACTGTGCCTCACTGTCCCTTCACTGACCTCTCGTCGCTCTTCCTGTGTCATTCATGGGGGAAAGGGGGCCGGGGGCAAGGGACGACCCAGACAGAGGGATGGAAGGATGACAGGGAGGGAGAGGACCCAGTAAGCTCTGAGGACCCTACCATGCATCACAATCAAGGACACGTGTGTGTCAGTAAAGAAAGGATCACACACACTCATGTTTAGCAGAAGCTCTGTATAATACACCAAATTATCGCATTTATCAACCCTTTATATAACAATGGGAAGGGTACGTTCTCAGATGACTGTTAGAGGATTTCAATCAATGCACCTGTTTGAATGTTTTCATATATAGTTGTGGAATTGTTTTACTTGAATGTTTTTTATGTTTTCAAGCAGAATATTTGCTAGGTTAAGACACATCGGCGTGTGTAATTATTCTGTTAATGTCTGAAAACCGACAGGATTCACCTCTTTATTTTGAAATGTATGACCAGAAAAGCATTTGCTTTTTGTTGACTGTATAAAACATAGTGTAATGGACAATGCTAACAACAAACAAAAGTAAGACTGGAAAGTGAGCTTTGAAGCGTTTGCTTTTCAAGCCACTGGAGTCGGCTATAAAGTGTATAAGGCTACAGTATGCATAATTACTTTTACAAAACTGAGAGACTTGTTCAATGTTTGGTTATACAACTTTACTTTTTAATTGTTACTCATAAGTTCACCTTTGGGATAAAGAAATGCTTTTACAGTTAAATATCTGGATATAAAGTGATGAGGTCAGCTCTTCAAACGTTGAAGTACCTTTAATTTTGTGTTGTGGATGACATTGCCATGCCAACAAATATTTTCCTGTGGTGTGACCTTAGAGGGGTGACCTCGAAACCAGGGTTGCGTCCCAAAGGGCACCCTATTACCTATGGGCCCTGGTTAAAAGTAGTGCACTATATAGGGAATAGGGTGCCATTTGAGACATTGACCAGCACACCCTTGGTCTGCCTGTGTGTTTAAGATAATCCCATTCTGTTCACAGTGTGTGGTCACCTCGAGCGGTTGGCATACAAGAGACTAAAGCTGAAGTGGCTACTGAGCTACAACAGACTGAACCATCTGATTGTGTGAAAGTGAACATGATGTAATAACTCATAGAGTATCTTTATTAATTTCTTATATACAGTACCATACATCCCACCCCACCTCACTGTGGTCCCCAGAGTTGTTAAAGGGATAGTTCACCCAAAGGAAACCAATATGTCATTTTGTAATTTGGGTGAATTATCACTTTAACAGTCACCATTAGGTTTAGCCTTTAATGATTTGGACTTTTTTGTATAGAAGACTGTACCATGTTTTATATATACTAATATGGTGCTGCTGCCTTTGTCTTATAGATGGTTTTAGTACACAATGAAATATACTGTTACATTAAAATAACGTATTTTTATGTACTTTTGACACTATTTGGTTATGCATTTCATGTCATCCTTTTACCCTCATTCTTTGTTAAATACAGGTAGCTGCAATTATATTTTTTATATACATGTACTGAATATAGGAATTATAACATGCAATGTTTTTGATTTTTAAATGTATTAATAATTCCTGGTGCCTCAAATGTCTGCATGTAATAAATCCAATTAAACAATGGGGGATTTGTGTAAATCTCTATTTTTAGGGGTCACCTGTGTGCATTAGACAGATTCTCACACCTAACACGGACTGTGTCAGAGCACTCTCTGAATTTGAGAGGGGTCACATTTCCCCATCCCTCAGCTGTATACCAAAACAAGTGGCAGGGCTGCCGTTTTGCTAAACAATATCTGGCCATATATTCATTGTGTTTGTAGTTCTTGACATTTCTTGAAATGAAAACTACTATTTTGAAGGTTTTCTATTTTGCATACCGGAAGAGATGGTAGGTGCGTTGATGCTGCGGCTCCTGTTGCTGGTAAGGAAAAAAAACGGGTAAAAGATTAGCCAGCTAAATACAGCTAATTTATTCATTGATTCGCGTCTCTCAAGAGGAGCGGAACTCTTCGAGGTAAAGTGATAGCATGTCTAGCTATATCTAATACCTATTTTGTTCATTTGGAACTTTGGTTTTTAAACTTTACAGCAACTGTACGAAAGTTTTTCTATGTAACATTACCAGAAGCAAGCTATTTAGCTAACGTTAGCCACTACTATCCAACCAGCTGGAAGGTGGGGTATGAAACAGCTAAGTTAACGTTAGCTAGCTAACGAACTATGGTTGACATAGCAGTACAGTCGGTAGCTAGTTAACTAGTTAACGTTACTTTTTATGGGTCCTGGTAGATGGCTACCTAGTTAGTTTGGTAGCTAGCTAACGTTAACGTCAGCTAATGATTTAGTTAACTAACAATGTTTAAGATAGCCCGCTACCTAGTCCTAGTAAACTATTACTGGCATAATAGCCAATTGCTTACTTACTAGCTAGCTCCCTAACTAGGGAACTAAAATTGGATCGGGAGTATTTTGTTATTTTTGTATATTTTTAGTTGGCTCAAGATCTGTCTGACTACAGCCCTTGCATCGGTGACTGATGAAAGAAGGGCGGGGCAGGTTTCAGAAGTAACGATAACCCCGCTGTCATCTCATGCAGTCTAAATTCAGAGTCAACAAATCACCACAAATGTTCTGTGTCTAGCGATCTTCTGTCACAGGGTAAAAGTTTCTATCTAAAAAGAAAGTTTTCACTTTAAAACTGACTTATGAATTCAATCACTTTTTTTTACTTTAACAAAACCTTGGTTCGCACCTAATATAAATCATTGGTTCACACTAAATGGCCAAGTGGCACTGTTAAAATGTGTGGTTTAAGTTTGGCTTAGGTTTCAAATCTGATTTTTAACAAGATGCATTTTAGAAATAGGAGTTGACCCAAAACCTTCCCTTGAGAGAAGTGGAATGGAAGTGACTTTTTGGACCTGAATGCCAAAACATTCAGGAGATGGAGATTCTCAAAGTTGACTGGCCCCATTTTGATCTCATTTGAAAGCTTAAAAAACAGGGTTGTCAAACTATAGGATTTAAAGTACCATCCATCATCATTTTTATCATTCGTCACCTGGAAGTTGGAGTGGCATTGTACTCATTTTGTTTCTATGGTGACCGGGCCCTTAACATCATGCCAGCACAGCACATGGGCTTCCACAGGAAAGTGACTAGAAGACTGCTCGCATCTGTGATGTCACTTAATCCAGTATTTCCCCCCATTATGTGTCTCCCTCATTTGGCACTTTAACATGGAAAATGCCTGTAAGAGTGGAACAAATACCATTGTTTAAGCCTGACCCTTGGTCCAAGGTTTTTGGGTAGGGTTGACTGCTGGTGGTGTCAGTGACTTTGTTATCCAAGTAGAGAGAATCTCTCAACATTGAGTTCTTGACTCTAACCCACTGGGGACGGTGTTTGCCATACAGAGAGGGCCCACTATAGGCCCCATTCTGTCATTGTAAGATCAACAGCAGCAATGCACAGCTTCATCACCAAGGAGGACAAGGTTGACTGACTGACACAGCGAAAAAACAATCCAAGTTTACAAACTATGGTTGCTATGTAAACACTTCACTCCTCTAAAGTCGATTGGGTAAACTTCTGACTTGCACACAATCTTTTAAAACACCCCCATAGGGATTTATAAATATGGTGTCCTACTGTGAACTAACATAAGATGGTAGGGATGGCAGCAATCATTGCAAAATACATCTCAACACATGATTATTTTAGGAAACAAAAGAAGGAAATGGAAACGGATATATTTTTCTTATGAAAAAAAACTACCTCAGGACTACAGTAGAAGGACATTTGCTAATAGGTAGATGACCTAGTAGCAAAATTGTACCCTAGTCTTTACATTCCATTGCCATGATAAGACTCTGAAGAAACTGTGCTAACATTCACCCTATGCAGGCCTGTGTCTATACTAAGGCCAGAGAGTAGAACCATAGAGATGACAAGTTTGGCTATTTCCATTTCAGCAAAATGACAGATAATTCCATGGCAGCCATGTTATCACCCCCTGGAAGAAAGCATAAAATAATCCAGAATTGTCACAATGATCCACTAAACCCCTACATCTGAATACTCCTCAAGAACCGATCATGCAATGGTCAGAGGCAGCAACAGGACATTCAGTGTTGCGTCCCAATTCTCCACACTTTTCCAAAAGTGTGCACTTACTAGCACACTTCCCGTCATGGATTTAAAAGCATTGGAAGGGTCAAAGCATTGGCTAGAGGGAGGTTCCACTGTTTAATCCATGAATTGTGTTCAAGTGTTCACTTTGGGAGAAGGGTGGAGAATTGGGACTCAGCCAGGGGCTTCTAAACAGGGTTCATTTGATGTCTAGTGTATACATGTAGGCCTACTTGTACAATGTATGGCTGGTCTTGGCTCCATTCCACATGTGTGATATCTCCTACTACTATAGCCCTGAGGCTATATGTAACAAGGCTCTCAGAGTAGGAGTGCTGATTTGCGTAGGTAGCCTTGCGCGAGCCTTGGCAGAGATCTCCTATTTCTGTAGCGTGAGGCAGCTTGATGTAGAGGTACACCCCTGGACAGGATGCTAGTCTATCGCAGGGCCTTACCTGCAATCTATCTCCTTAATACTGAGTGCCAAGCATAGATGCATTGGGTCCAATTTTAGTATTTTTGGTAGAACTCGATCCAACGTCCAATCTTAGGGTGGACACTCATACATGGACAGGGGGAACCTGATCCTAGATCAGCAGCGCTCCTACTTGGACCTGGACCTCACTCTGGCGTCTGTGTTCTTCTTTCTTCTCTTTTAACTTTACACCCAAAAGAGAGGAAGTGTTATTTTCCTGGTCAGGCCAAACTGTGTAACATCTGTGATTGGGGCCTCCCCTGCTCACATAGTCAGTGAGTCACTGGCAGACAACAAGGAAGTGTCTCCTTTTGTAACAGGGAGACTAATCAGACACGACACCCCTCCAAGGTAACTTGTTGCCATTGTGTGTTGAGGTAGACTACTCTGGATCAGTGTAGGGCTGTGACGATAACCATATCGTGACATTGTTTCCATGGAAACCATGAAGCAGACCAACCTCTTTGGTCTGTTAACTTGGTGTAACATATTGTGTTCTATAACTTGGAAAATAAATAAATGGAACTCTGGATGATGACATAATGATGTTTGTTTCCAACATTAGGGATGTTTCCCTAAAGAAGTCAAATCTGCTTTGTGTTTTGTTTCCTTGCCACAATAGTAACGAATATCTCCATACTGGTATCGTCCTGGCCCTTGATCAGTGTTTGTTTTTCATCTTATAATGTATTAGGTTAGTGCAAAACTAGGGTGGCTGATCAGAAATCAGAGTTTAATGGCAGAATGGGCAGGGAGATTTGTGATTATGTCAAAATCTTATCATAAGCAATGCCCTGCGACGTGTTGTTGCTGTCTGATGTGTGTGAACTCAGTTTCAGGGACAGGAGCAGAGAACAGAGTGGTGAACACACACTCCCGTCTCTAAATACACACCACTGTCTTTGTGTGAGAGGTGCTTATTTATAAGGGCATGATTGTGAGATCTATCTGGGGCTGTGTTTGAGAACTCACACACACACACACACACACACACACAAACACCTTGCTTGAGGACATACATGTTTGTGCCTGTCAGCAGACAGGCTTGGGCATGACATGCTTGTGAGCTTCGCTTTATTGCCCTGCAGTGGTGTTATGAACAGATCAACATCCTAACATGTGTACCCCACTGTCCCTGTCTCCTGTCTCTTTTATAGATTTCTATTAGAGCACTGTCTGTCTCTCTGGGGCTGCTAAAGAGTACAGACCTGAAGCTATGAATATTGGGATGGACAGGGTCTGTTTGCCAGGATTGTGTGGCTGAGTTCAGACCTGTAACCAGTAGTACAATGCCCTGAGCCCAGAGTTGCCTAAGAGCCTTCCAGCACTGTCCGCCTACCGCAAACTGCTATCTGTGGAGAGTAGTCAACTTCAGAAATAGAATAGAAAAGAATTGATGCCCACTCATAGACGGTAGGCTATGTTTAGCCGTCCACCCATGTAATTAGGCAACACTGAGGATCCTCTCTATTTAGACTTAGCCTACCAGTCATCTCCCACATCACCATGTTACGGACTCTCTCGCTCGTTTTCGCTCATCTTCTTCTCTTGTTCTCTTTTGTTATTTTTTCCACATTCTTTCTCTCCATTTTTATTCTCATTCAGTTTCACTCTATTTCCCACATTCTCTCTCTCAATCACCCCCCCTCTCACTGCCTCGCTATCTCACTGCCTCGCTATCTCACTGCCTCGCTATCGCACTGCCTCGCTATCTCACTGCCTCGCTATCTCACTGCCTCGCTATCTCACTGCCTCTCTGGTAAAGGTCAGTGGAGTCTCATGTCTGTTCTGGGTGCAGCAGGGCTGTAGTGTGTAATGACTCAGGCCCCTCCAGTCTCAGGCTCCTCAGTGCTGCCGTTCACTGGTCATGTGCATTCAATTACTCCCTGGGTGACCCATCTCTGTCTCACTGACTTTGGGAACCTGTATTTCTATGTGCAGCTGACAGCTGTCCAATCCGAGGGGGCCCTGTATCCCTTGATGTTGGTTCATATAACCCCAGCGGGTCTAGTTCTGGAGCTAGTGGTGTCTGTGTTTTCTCAATATGCCAGGAGACACACACACAGCATACTACCCCACGTAGACTAATGCATTGCTGCCTATACCGACTCTTTTCTCTGTATATATCAATGATGTTGCTCTTGCTGCGGGCGATTCCCTGATCCACCTCTACGCAGACGACACCATTCTATATACTTTCGGCCCGTCATTGGACACTGTGCTATCTAACCTCCAAACGAGCTTCAATGCCATACAGCACTCCTTCCGTGGCCTCCAACTGCTCTTAAACGCGAGTAAAACCAAATGCATGCTTTTCAACCGATCGCTGCCTGCACCCGCATGCCCGACTAGCATCACCACCCTGGATGGTTCCGACCTTGAATATGTGGACATCTATAAGTACCTAGGTGTCTGGCTAGACTGCAAACTCTCCTTCCAGACTCACATCAAACGTCTCCAATCGAAAATCAAATCAAGAGTCTGCTTTCTATTCCGCAACAAAGCCTCCTTCACTCACGCCGCCAAGCTTACCCTAGTAAAACTGACTATCCTACCGATCCTCGATTTCGGCGATGTCATCTACAAAATGGCTTCCAACACTCTACTCAGCAAACTGGATGCAGTCTATCATAGTGCCATCCGTTTTGTCACCAAAGCACCTTATACCACCCACCACTGCGACTTGTATGCTCTAGTCGGCTGGCCCTCGCTACATATTCGTCGCCAGACCCACTGGCTCCAGGTCATCTACAAGTCCATGCTAGGTAAAGCTCAGCCTTATCTCAGTTCACTGGTCACGATGGCAACACCCATCCGTAGCACACGCTCCAGCAGGTGTATCTCACTGATCATCCCTAAAGCCAACACCTCATTTGGCCGCCTTTCGTTCCAGTACTCTGCTGCCTGTGACTGGAACGAACTGCAAAAATCGCTGAAGTTGGAGACTTTTATCTCCCTCACCAACTTCAAACATCAGCTAACCGATCGCTGCAGCTGTACATAGTCTATTGGTAAATAGCCCACCCATTTTCACCTACGTCATTCCCATACTGTTTTAAAAAAAAAAAATTAATTTACTTTTCTGCTCTTTTGCACACCAATATCTACCTGTACATGACCATCTGATCATTTATCACTCCAGTGTTAATCTGCAAAATTGTATTATTCGCCTACCTCCTCATGCCTTTTACACACATTGTATATAGACTGCCCATTTTTTTTCTACTGTGTTATTGACTTGTTAATTGTTTACTCCATGTGTAACTCTGTGTTGTCTGTTCACACTGCTATGCTTTATCTTGGCCAGGTCGCAGTTGCAAATGAGAACTTGTTCTCAACTAGCCTACCTGGTTAAATAAAGGTGAAATAAAAAAATAAAAAAATACCCCACGTAGCCTAATGCACTGCTGCCTATACCCCACGTAGCCTAATGCATTGCTACCTATACCCCACGTAGCCTAATGCATTGCTGCCTATACCCCACGTAGACTAATGCATTGCTGCCTATACCCCACGTAGACTAATGCATTGCTGCCTATACCCCACGTAGACTAATGCATTGCTGCCTATACCCCACGTAGACTAATGCACTGCTGCCTATACCCCACGTAGCCTAATGCACTGCTGCCTATACCCCACGTAGACTAATGCATTGCTGCCTATACCCCACGTAGACTAATGCATTGCTGCCTATACCCCACGTAGACTAATGCATTGCTGCCTATACCCCACGAGACTAACGCATTGCTGCCTATACCCCACGTAGACTAACGCATTGCTGCCTATACCCCACGAGACTAACGCATTGCTGCCTATACCCCACGAGACTAACGCATTGCTGCCTATACCCCACGTAGACTAACGGATTGCTGCCTATACCCCACGACTAACGCATTGCTGCCTATACCCCACGACTAACGCATTGCTGCCTATACCCCACGACTAACGCATTGCTGCCTATACCCCACGTAGCCTAACGCTTTGCTGCCTATACCCCACGTAGCCTAACGCTTTGCTGCCTATACCCCACGTAGCCTAACGCTTTGCTGCCTATACCCCACGTAGCCTAACGTATTGCTGCCTATACCCCACGTAGACTAATGCATTGCTGCCTATACCCCACGTAGACTAATGCACTGCTGCCTATACCCCACGTAGCCTAATGCACTGCTGCCTATACCCCACGTAGACTAATGCATTGCTGCCTATACCCCACGTAGACTAACGCATTGCTGCCTATACCCCACGTAGACTAACGCATTGCTGCCTATACCCCACGTAGACTAACGCATTGCTGCCTATACCCCACGTAGACTAACGCATTGCTGCCTATACCCCACGTAGCCTAACGCTTTGCTGCCTATACCCCACGTAGCCTAACGCTTTGCTGCCTATACCCCACGTAGCCTAACGCTTTGCTGCCTATACCCCACGTAGCCTAACGCTTTGCTGCCTATACCCCACGTAGCCTAACGCTTTGCTGCCTATACCCCACGTAGCCTAACGTATTGCTGCCTATACCCCACGTAGACTAATACATTCTTGCCGGGATAAACCTTTTATATCTCCTGTGCACATACCGGCAAGTTTAGGATTGGCAGTAGACATGAGCCGATATGGGTGGACGTCTATTTGAATAAATCCATTGAATATACACCATTATAAAGCCTACACTGGATTTAAGGCGACATTATTGCGTGGTAAATGTTTCTGATCAGTGATAGATGAGCTATACCACCTCCAATTATTTTCCCAGCCAGAGAATAAACCATATACAGCATACAGGGGGAGATTCAATGATACAAAATCACATTGATTAAGACAAGTCACATGCTTTAGGTCTGGAGTTGGCCTAGGTTACTAAGCAACTGAAAAGGAAGAGCAAAACAATCTGCTTGTTAAGATACATAACCTGCTGGCAAAATGTTCTGATCAGCGATAGTAAATGAGCCAACTAGACAAGATGATCATGAGTAGCACTCACTTCAATTTAGCATTTCACCAGCCTAATTGTAGCCTAACCAATATCCAAACGGAGATTCAGTGAAAAGAAAATCAGACATTGATAGATTTTTATCAATACAAGTCCTCACGCTAGTCTCCAAGCAGGGTAAAACGGTCCTGAAATAGTTGAACCCACACGGGTAGGCTATTGCTTCAAATGTATTGTAACAATTGGATGACTTTGGGGCTATCAGTAAGCAACCATTTGATGCCTTCAATTGCACTAGCCTATTTTATTCAAATATTTTTGTCCTTCAGTGATATTTATTCCCACAGTAATTCTTTATGGATCCATCCGGTTGTGGTTAAGAAAACAGTGCATGCGGTGGGCTATGCAGAGCTGGGTGGAGTGACATGCCTCAAAGTTTAGAACTGGCTGGAGGATAGCAGTAAGGGGCGCTGCCTAGCAACCATCAAGAGCTTAGGAGTGTAGTGCGTGCCAGTGCTGCCTCAGCATTACGGCTACATTTCATACTAGGCCGTAGACAGACCTTTACCTTAATAAGGACTAGGTCGGTTGGCAGAAATAAAAGTAGAGGCTTGCCGGCAATGACTTTCATATATAAAGAAAGTTGGTGGGAAAACATCTTGATTTGGAAGGTGTACTAGATGGCTTCTTCTTTCTGTTCCTCTTTCTCGTTTTTGCTCCCTCTGTTTTGTGGCCGGTGTATGTATGACAAGTTGCCTAGAGAAGCTGAGTGGACTTCAGACTCCGCAGTCTGCCAGGAACAACACTAGGGGCCTAATTCCATTTTTGCTCCTCCCTGGAGTATGTTCTCTCCCCCTGAAGGATTCAAAGGAATGAATTGCTTCCATGTAGGTTAATTTCCATGAGTGTAAGGGGTCATTCAGGGGACAGAACATAAAAAAAATGTTTGATAACACTGCAGTTCCTCACAATAAAATGAGAGCTCTTAATAAAGTTTAAAAGCGAAGATGTCCTCTAGCCCACACTTGAACCAATTCATTGTTTTTCAATCCTTCGGTGTGTAAAAGTAACGGAGTGAAAACTTGTACATTATTAGGATCCCCATTAACTGTTGCACATGCAGCAGCTACTATTTCTGGGGTCCACATAAAATATGCATGACAGAGTACAGAAAGAACAGTTATAGACAAGAACAACATAAGTAATATTGTCAAGGCAGAAGGAGACAACAAAAATAATACTATTTACTCGCTTCATACTACAGTGCATTTGGAAAGTATTCAGACCCCTTCCCCTTTTCCACATTTTGTTACGATAGACTTTAAAAACATTTTTGATTAAATTCTTTTTACGCACAATACCCCAAAATGACAAAGTGAAAACAGTTTAGATTTTTTTTGTGCTAATTTATTCAAAGTAAAAAAACACCTTATTTACATAAGTATTCCAGCCTTTTGCTATGAGACTCTGAATTGAGCTCAGGTGCATCCTGTTTCCTTTGATCATACTTGATGTTTCTACAACTTGATTGAAGTCCACCTGGGATAAATTCTATTGATTGGTAAGTTCTATTGATTGGCACACACCTGTCTATATAAGGTCCCACAGTTGACAGTGCATGTCAGAGCAAAAACCAAGCCATGGGGTCGAAGGAATTGTACGTAGAGCTCCGAGACAGGATTGTGTCGAGGCACAGATCTGGCGCCGGGTACTAAATTATGTCTGCAGCATTGAAGGTCCCCAAGAACATAATGGCCTCCATAAATTGAAGAAGTTTGGAACCACCAAGACTCTACCTAGATCTGGTTGCCCGGACAAACTGAGCAATCGGGGGAGAAGGGCCTTGGTCAGGGAGGTGACCAAGAACCCGATGGTCACTCAGACAGAGCTTCGGAGTTCCTCTGTGGAGATGCGAGAACCTTCCAGAAGGACAACCATCTCTGCAGCACGCAACCATTCAGGCCTTTAGTCCTAAAGGACTCTCAGATCATGACAAACAAGATTCTCTGGTCTGAAGAAACCAAGATGGAACTCTTTGGCCTGAATGCCAAGTGTCACATCTGGAGCAACCAGACACTGCTCATCACCTGGCCAATACCGTCCCTACGGTGAGGCATTGTGGTGGCGGCATCATGCTGTGAGAATGTTTTTCAGCGGCAGGGACTGGGAGGCTAGTCATGATCGAGGGAAAGATGAATGGAGCAAAGTACAGAGAGATCCTTGACAACCTGCTCCAGACTAGGCCATAGGTTCACCTTCCAACAGGACAACGACCCTAAGCACATAGCCAAGACAACGCAGGAGTGGCTTTGGGACAAGTCTATGAGTGGGCCAGCCAAAGCCTGGACTTGAACCTGATCGAACATCTCTGGAGAGACCTGAAAATACCTGTGCAGCGATGTTCCCCATAAGCGCAACAATTTTCAAAGATTTAGTATCTGGTGTGACGACCCAACATCTCAACCATGCTCAATGGGTGAGTATGTTTGAGTATGCAGGCCATGGAAGAACTGGGACATTTTCAGCTTCCAGGATTGTGTACAGATCCTTGCGACATGGGCCCATGCATTATCATGCTGAAACATGAGGTGATGGCGGCGGATGAATGGCACGACAATGGGCCTCTGGATATCGTCACGGTACCAACATTTTTGAGAAATAAGCTTTTTGTGCAAATCCAACATTTCTAGGATCTTTTATTTCAACTCGTGAAACATGGGATCAACACTTTTTACATGTTGCGTTTTATATTTTTGTTCGGGCTCTGGTCTGTCTTGATTACTGTCCGGTGATATGGTCAGGTTGCAGCAAAGAACAGACCTAGCAAAGCTGCAGCTGGCTTTAAACAGAGCAGCATGCCTTGGCCTTAACTAAAAACAGAACAAATATCAACAACATGCATGATGATTTTTTTTCTGGTTGAGGGTTGAAGAGATTGACTACTTCTCTCCTAGTCTTTAAAAAAATATATATATTTGTTTAGAAAAATCCTAACCACTTGTATGATCTATTTGCATACACTTCATATAGTGGGATATGGATTAGGGTCGGGGGATATGTCTATGGGTTTCTTCACGGGACTCAAACCAAAGAAAACAGATTTAATGCTTCGATCAGTTATAGCGCAATATCATCACGGAATGCTCTGCCACCAGGAGGTTGCTCAGGCAAAAATAAATGTAAAAATAATACATCTCTCCAAAGCGCATTTACATTTTATGCTACTTCTCACAGTATTTGTTGTTAACAAAATCTGAAAATTCTCTGGATACATTCAGTAACATAAGAATATTCATTGACATTTTGGAGTAGGTGCAAGATAATAAAAACCGATTAAGGGTTGAGTTAGAGGTTTAACTGGTCTCGCTAAGTTGCCACGCATCTCTCCAAGCTATGCACAGTTCCTATGTAATTTCAATGCACTTTAACTGAAAGAGCCTTCAACTATAAGGAGCTTCTTTTTTTTAGCTCTCCCAGTTTTGAGATTGAGGAACTGAAGCAAGATCTCTTGCAGTTGTTTCTTTGGAACACAGCCATGCGTCCCCACCGTCACACAATTAATATTTACATAATCCAAAAACAGTCCATTAAAAATCGCAATCTGGGTCAGGTTGGCATCATTTGAAAGCTTATTCTGTTGCCAACATGGTTCGTTAAGTTTTATAAAATATGATCTTCCAGTGTTAGGCTTTCAAAAGGCACTAAAGACAAACAGATTGTAATTTTGGAGTCATGAGTGCATTCATGTGCGTGCTCCACACCTAATTTTCTTCCACAATACGACAAACGGGCTCGTTGTGTTCAGGACAACCCAGGGTATAACGCATGTCATCCCATAACTGTGGATCAAACACAGGCTCGTTGTGTTCAGGACAACCCAGGGTATAACGCATGTCATCCCATAACTGTGGATCAAACACAGGCTCGTTGTGTTCAGGACAACCCAGGGTATAACGCATGTCATCCCGTAACTGTGGATCAAACACAGGCTCGTTGTGTTCAGGATAACCCAGGGTATAACGCATGTCATCCCGTAACTGTGGATCAAACACAGGCTCGTTGTGTTCAGGATAACCCAGGGTATAACGCATGTCATCCCGTAACTGTGGATCAAACACAGGCTCGTTGTGTTCAGGATAACCCAGGGTATAACGCATGTCATCCCGTAACTGTGGATCAAACACAGGCTCGTTGTGTTCAGGATAACCCAGGGTATAACGCATGTCATCCCGTAACTGTGGATCAAACACAGGCTCGTTGTGTTCAGGATAACCCAGGGTATAACGCATGTCATCCCGTAACTGTGGATCAAACACAGGCTCGTTGTGTTCAGGATAACCCAGGGTATAACGCATGTCATCCCCTAACTGTGGATCAAACACAGGCTCGTTGTGTTCAGGATAACCCAGGGTATAACACATGTCATCCCGTAACTGTGGATCAAACACAGGCTCGTTGTGTTCAGGATAACCCAGGGTATAACGCATGTCATCCCGTAACTGTGGATCAAACACAGGCTCCGTTGTGTTCAGGATAACCCAGGGTATAACGCATGTCATCCCGTAACTGTGGATCAAACACAGGCTCGTTGTGTTCAGGATAACCCAGGGTATAACGCATGTCATCCCGTAACTGTGGATCAAACACAGGCTCGTTGTGTTCAGGATAACCCAGGGTATAACGCATGTCATCCCGTAACTGTGGATCAAACACAGGCTCGTTGTGTTCAGGATAACCCAGGGTATAACGCATGTCATCCCGTAACTGTGGATCAAACATAGCGATCATAAACGTTGACACTGTAAATTCCATGAGTTTGTGCACATTTGGACTGGTTTCTATTATAATCCTCAACGTCTCATCTTTCAGAACACGTCGACTTCTCTCGTTTTACAGCATTTCCCTCACTCAGACAATAACAAATGTGCAAATGTAGCCCAGTTAGCAGGAGGGACGGGGTCATATTCTTGTCGCGAGCAGTGCTCAAGTTTGTAGCGGCTATCAGTCAAACACCCATCCAACGCTGTGAACCTGAGCTCTGACATCATGTTACTGTAACAGTCACTGGGTTCCAATGTAGGTGCTTAATGAAAACATCTGCCAATTTTA
Organism: Oncorhynchus nerka; assembly: GCF_034236695.1. Taxonomy (NCBI): domain Eukaryota; kingdom Metazoa; phylum Chordata; class Actinopteri; order Salmoniformes; family Salmonidae; genus Oncorhynchus; species Oncorhynchus nerka. The sequence goes on from NC_088418.1 coordinate 59,039,210, forward strand.
AACCCATAATAAGGGATGAATGGATGTGAGTGGAAAGGGCTATGTGTGTGTGTGTGTGTGTGTGTGTGTCTTGTGAATGTGTGTAGAGTCAGTGCAGATAGTCAGGGTAACCATTGATTATTTAGCCGTCTTATGGTTTGGTGGGTAGAAGCTGTCTCGGAGCTTGTTTGTCCGTCCGAGAACCGATTCTCTGGTACTGTTTGCTGGACGGTAGGAGAGTGAACAGTCTGGCTTGGGTGGCTGATATCTTTGTCCATTTTTCGTGCCTTCCTCTGACACTGCCTAATATAGAGGTCCAGGATGGCAGAGAGCTCCGCCTCAGTGATTTACTGGGCTGTCCACACTGGAGGTCGACCGATTTGTGATTTTTTTTCAGCGCCGATACTGATTATTGGAGGACCAAAAAAGCCGATATCAGTAGTTCACTTAATCGGACATTATTTTTATTTTTTTTTGTAAATAATGACAATTACAACAATAGTGAATGAACACTTATTTTAACTTAATATAATACATCAATAAATGTAGCCTCAAATAATGAAACCTGTTCAATTTGGTTTAAATAATGCAAAAACAAAGTGTTGGAGAAGAAAGTAAAAGTGCAATATGTGCTATGTAAGAAAGCTAACGTTTCAGTTCCTTGCTCAGAACATGAGAACATATGTTAAAAGGAACCACCAGCTTTCATGAGTCTTCAATATTCCCAGGTAATAAGTTTTAGGTTAACCATGCAGCGCAAGGGGAACAACTACTAGAAGGCTCAGAGCGAGTGACGTTTGAAACGCTATTAGCGCGCGCTAACTAGCTAGCCATTTCACTTCGGTTACACCAGCCTCATCTCGGGAGTTGATAGGCTTGAAGTTATAAACAGTGCAATGCTTGACACACAACGAAGAGCTGCTGGCAAAACGCACAAAAGTGCTGTTTGAATGAATGTTTTACGCGCCTGCTTCTGCCTACCACTGCTCAGTCAGATACTTAGATACTTGTATGCTTGTATGCTCAGTCAGATTATATGCAAAGCAGGACACGCTAGATAATATCTAGTAATAACTACCCCTGGTTGATGATAACTAGTGGTTATGATTGATTGTTTTTTACAAGATAAGTTTAATGCTAACTAGCAACTTACCTTGTTTTACTGCATTCGCGTAACAGGCTGTCTCCTTGTGGAGTGCAACGAGAGAGAGGCAGGTCGTTATTGCGTTGGACTAGTTAACTGTAAGTTTGCAAGATTGGATCCCCCGAGCGGAGAAGGTGAAAATCTGTTGTTCTTCCACTGAACAAGACAGTTAACCCACCGTTCCTAGGCAGTCATTGAAAATAAAAATGTGTTCTTAACTGACTTGCCTAGTTAAATAAAGGTATTCAAACAAATCTACAAATCGGCGCCCAAAAATACCGATTTCCGATTGTTATGAAAACTTGAAATCGGCCCAAATTAATCGGCCATTCCGATTAATCGGTCGACCTCTAGTCCACACCACTCTAGCGCTTTGCGGTCGAGGGTGATGCAGCCAGACAAGATGCTCTCTATGGTGCAGCTGTAGAACATCCGAGGGCCCATGTCAAATCTTTTCAGCCTCCTGAGGTGGAAGAGGTGCTGTCGTGACCTCTTCAAGACTGTGGGGTGTGTGTGGACCATGTTAAGAACTTAGTGATGTGGATGCCATGAACACATCCAATATTACTCCTAGAGTTCAGCTTCCTCAACTTGCTCAATTGTCACACCCTTTATACACAACTCCAGTTGAGGTTTAGGTCTTGGAGAATGTTATGAACAAAATACAATCTTTTTAGATGTACTTAAGACCAGTTTGTTAATCACCCATTCTGATACAGACAAACTCCTTGTAATAAGAGTCTGTGAGCTCTCACTGGCTTTGGGTGCTGACATGTAGAGTGTGGAATCATCAGCATACATAGTAATTCTAGCTTCTTGTAAGACAAGTTACTCTTTATTTTTTTACAAATAATTTGCAACTGCCCTGCGGGACATCACACTGACGTTAGAGAAGCTTCCAAGTTCAATTAAATAAGTAACTTTCCAACCATGTGAACGCAGGTGATGTAAAGCCATAAGTTACTTTTTACAAATTATGATCAATAACATCAGTCATCTGAGTCAGTGCAGTACAAGTTCAGTGCCCTTCTCTATATGCATGCTGAATCAGTAGTTAACTTGTTCAAACACAATTATCTCCATCAGTTTACTAAGAACAGGCTGTTAACTGATTGGGTGGTAGTTAGAGCCAGCAAAGGGTGCTTTACTATTTTTAGGCAGTGGAATTACTTTAGTGTTCTTCCATGGCTGTGAACACACTCATTTTAGGGTTTGGTTAAACATATAGCAAATGGGTAACAAACAGCAACCAAGTGCAGACTTCGGAGAGAATGGGGGAAAAGACTGAATTAGGCCTCTGTGTCTAAACCTCCTCAGTCTAGAGATGTTTAGTGGTTCTGAACTGTGTTCATAGTTCACTGCGGTCACCAACTAGTTTCCTTAGGGGTCCATCCTTTTTGGTTTGTACTAGTTGGCTGTGGGTTCGTCTTGCAATCTTCTCTATACCTTTATGTTACGTCATTTAGCAGACACTCTTATCCAGAGCAACTTACAGAAGCAATTAGGGTGAAGTGCCTTGCTCAAGGACCACTCTGGGATTTGGACCAGCGACCTTTCAGTTACTGGCCCAGCACTCTTAACCACTAGGCTACCTGGCACCCTATATAGAGTTCTCTTCGGTTAGGAAGTCTATTGTTGTAGCCACTAGCCAGCTCTTAGTTTCTGTTAGGTTAGTTAGCGGTATAGTAGCAGTATAGAAATGTAGGCTGTTTGCTCAATGAAAGGGTTTGGTCCATTTATATGCTCCATGAAAGGTGTTTAATCGATACAATAATATGCTTTATAGAATCCACTGAACAGGCACTGATCAGACATTGTGTGAATGGATCCACCAGGTCCACAAACGGTGCTCTGTTTATTTTTTATAAAGTTACAAACGGGATTAGCTTGGCTGTAGAATGTTGTGGTCCATTCCATGCACTGCTGTGTTCCATAGTTGTCATGGCAGCGATTTGGTGAGTGATAGACAGCAACAGCTGAGCGAGGGCAGGAGGGAGAGAGCACAGGAAGATCTATGATTCCTCTGGTGGCCCTTTTTCTGTTGTGTTTGTGTGTGTTCAATTCAAACAACTTTTATTTCCTGGGAGTGTGTTTTCATATGTGGTAATGAATGGCACGTACAAAATAGATAACACAAATGTGTAGGGTACAGTATAAAGGATAAGCTGCAGTGTGTGTGTGTGTGTGTGTGTGTGTGTGTGTGCGCGCGCGCACACCAAAACTTCAGATTTAAGGAGTTTGATGGATTTGAATGGGAGAGCTCTATATGAGTTGCCTGCTGTGTCCCATAATTTCTGTGTCATCTGAGTACTTAATGAACATCATCTCTGGGTCTGAGCTCCTACAGCCCTCTGTGTACAGGGTGAATAAAACAGGCCAGATGACACAGCCTTGCGGTGATCCTGTACAGATGGTTCTGGAAGAGCTGCAGTGACCATTGAATCTGACCAGCCGTTCTCTATTTGTCAGGAAGGAGAGGACCCAGAAAATCAAATGTGGATTGACATTCATGTTCTGGAACTTTTGAACCATTAAGTGAGGCTGGACTGTATCAAAGGCACTAGAGAAATGAACAAATACCATCCTGATGTATGTCTTGGGCTTCTCCAGGTGGTTCTGGGCACGGTGCAGTAGGGACAGAACTGCATCATCAACACCCCTGTGCCGCTTGTAAGCAAACTGGAGAGGGTCTGTATAACAGCATACCTCCTTTTGTAGAATCAGCCTTTCAAAGCTCTTCATCACTAGATGTTGAAGCTACAGGGCTGTAGTCATTGTTGCAGGAGAGATTGCTCTTTTTAGTTACTGGGCATATGGTGGATGATTTCCATATTGCTGGGATAGAGTGTTCTGCCAGAGAGCGAGGAAAAGCTCACAGAAAACACCTGACAGTTGATATGGTAACCCTTTAGCAGGAGACCACTAATGTTGTCTGGCCCAGGGGCTTATGGTAACCCTTTAGTAGGAGACCACTAATGTTGTCTGGCCCAGGGTCTTATGGTAACCCTTCAGTAGGAGACCACTAATGTTGTCTGGCCCAGGGTCTTATGGTAACCCTTTAGTAGGAGACCACTAATGTTGTCTGGCCCAGGGGCTTATGGTAACCCTTTAGTAGGAGACCACTAATGTTGTCTGGCCCAGGGTCTTATGGTAACCCTTCAGTAGGAGACCACTAATGTTGTCTGGCCCAGGGTCTTATGGTAACCCTTTAGTAGGAGACCACTAATGTTGTCTGGCCCAGGGGCTTATGGTAAACCCTTTATCAGGAGACCAATGTTGTCTGGCCCAGGGGCTTATGGTAACCCTTTAGTAGGAGACCACTAATGTTGTCTGGCTCAGGGGCTTATGGTAACCCTTTAGTAGGAGACCACTAATGTTGTCTGGCCCAGAGACTTATGGTAACCCTTTAGTAGGAGACCACTAATGTTGTCTGGCCCAGGGGCTTATGGTAACCCTTCAGTAGGAGACCACTAATGTTGTCTGGCCCAGGGACTTATGGTAACCCTTTAGTAGGAGACCACTAATGTTGTCTGGCCCAGGGACTATGGTAACCCTTCAGTAGGAGACCACTAATGTTGTCTGGCCCAGGGACTTATGGTAACCCTTCAGTAGGCGACCACTAATGTTGTCTGGCCCAGGGGCTTATGGTAACCCTTTAGTAGGAGACCACTAATGTTGTCTGGCCCAGGGACTTATGGTAACCCTTTAGTAGGAGACCACTAATGTTGTCTGGCCCAGGGGCTTATGGTAACCCTTCAGTAGGAGACCACTAATGTTGTCTGGCCCAGGGGCTTATGGTAACCCTTTAGTAGGAGACCACTAATGTTGTCTGGCCCAGGGGCTTATGGTAACCCTTTAGTAGGAGACCACTAATGTTGTCTGGCCCAGGGGCTTATGGTAACCCTTTATCAGGAGACCAATGTTGTCTGGCCCAGGGGCTTATGGTAATCCTTTAGTAGGAGACCACTAATGTTGTCTGGCCCAGGGACTATGGTAATCCTTTAGTAGGAGACCACTAATGTTGTCTGGCCCAGGGGCTTATGGTAACCCTTTAGTAGGAGACCACTAATGTTGTCTGGCCCAGGGGCTTATGGTAACCCTTTAGTAGGAGACCACTAATGTTGTCTGGCCCAGGGACTTATGGTAATCCTTTAGTAGGAGACTACTAATATTGTCTGGCCCAGGGGCTTATGGTAACCCTTTAGTAGGAGACCACTAATGTTGTCTGGCCCAGGGGCTTATGGTAACCCTTTAGTAGGAGACCACTAATGTTGTCTGGCCCAGGGGCTTATGGTAACCCTTTAGTAGGAGACCACTAATGTTGTCTGGCCCAGGGACTTACGGTAATCCTTTAGTAGGAGACTACTAATGTTGTCTGGCCCAGGGGCTTATGGTAATCCTTTAGTAGGAGACGACTAATGTTGTCTGGCCCAGGGGCTTATGGTAACCCTTTAGTAGGAGACCACTAATGTTGTCTGGCCCAGGGGCTTATGGTAACCTTTCAGTGGGAGACCGCTAATGTTGTCTGGCCCAGGGGCTTATGGTAACCCTTTAGCAGGAGACCACTAATGTTGTCTGGCCCAGGGACTTATGCTAACCCTTTAGTATGAGACCACTAATGTTGTCTGGCCCAGGGGATTTCTTTTCATTGGTCCTTTTTTGAACCTTTATTTAACTAGGCATGTCAATTAAGAACAAATTCTTATTTACAATGATGACCTGCCCCGGCCGAACCCGGATGACGCTGGGCCAATCGTGCGCGGCCCTATGGCACTTCCAATCACGTCCGGATGTGATTTGACCTGGATTCGAACCAGGGACTACGGTGACGCCTCTTGCACTGAGATGCAGTGCCTTAGACCGCTGCTCCACTAGATACAGATTCCACATCTGATTTGCAGTTCAGCATTTGTTACATTGTGGGACATGTTAGATAGGTCAGATCATCTCCTTCCTTTCCATTGCAAAGTCATGTTGGTCAAATCTACAATAAAAACGGTTGATCATCAACCTCTCTGTCGATGACTCTTCACCTCACACAATCATTACCCTGACAGCACTTTAATGTGTGTGTGTGTGCTAGAGAAGCACAACAGAGCGCATGTGTTGGTCAAGTGTTGTGAAAGCCACTCTTGTCTGTGGTCCCCCCTCCTCCCTCCAGCCACAACAACCCTCTCTCTGTCCTCCAGCCCTAGCTGTGGTTTGGAGGACATGGGCCACTGACCACCAGGAAACACAGACTATCTTACACACAATCATGAAGAGATGGCGAGAGGATCAGGGGACTACTTGGAAGCTGAAGATAGAGCAGCGATTTAGAGAGAAAGCAGACAGAGGGGAGGATGGAGAGAGAAAGCAAACAGGGGGAGGAGGAGGAGGATGAAGGAGGAGAGGAACAGAGGTCTTTCTGTCAGTGGAGTTCCGCTCTCTTGTCACTCAGCAAACGGAAGCTCCCCACAGTGTGTGCTAAAACGACAGATAAGTCACACACACTAGGCCCTCTGTGCCACTCTGCACAGAGCTGTGTGTTGTTGTTTTTCAGGCTGTAAGGTTTTTGAAATGGGTGAACACACTCACCTGCTGTTTAGATTCACACCAGATTACAGATTGCACACACTCCTATCTGTCTCGCTCCGTTGACCCTCTTGTTAATTCTTTCTCTCTCGGATCACATATTTAGCCGTGGTCCCAGCTCAGCATTTCTCAGGAGTGTCACAGTGACGGCGTGATAATTACGTTGCCTGGGTGTTGTTTGTGGCCTTTTATGATAACGGGCTTTTACTAGTTTTACTAGTCTCTCATTGTCATACACTTCATCTTCCTACTCATGGAGAGAAAGGAGTAGCCTAGTTGTGTGTGTTCGTTCATATGGTACGTAGGCTAGTAGCCCCACTAGGCTGTGCTGCCAGGGGGTCAGAGTATTAAGTCTGCCCCACACAGTGCTCTCTACACGTGGTAGAACACCAGACGCTGTCAGCACATCCCAGTGCCCTTGGAAAGACTGGACAGACAGACAGGACCTAAGGAAAGACCCAGCTAGGGTAGAAAGTAAAACCTTTTTTTTTTATGCAATAAAAATAGCACTTTTTTGAAGACCTCAGTGCTGTCCTGTCCCCTGCAGCCAGTCTGTAGAACAGCCAGTCTGCTGTGTGTTATGGTGTTGTTGACTGTGTGTTTCAGCCCCTGAGGACTGTGGGTACCGAGGGCAGCAGCCATGTCCGGCTCCTACGATGACTCCATGGTCGACGTCTCCAGTGACAGCTTCTGGGAGGTGAGACAGTAGACAACATACAGTATAACACATACAATTAACAAACATACGTCATTATATGATACGCACACACCCTCTCACCTGCCCCCCCCCCATAACTCCAAGTATCTCTCCCTCCCTCTCTCTCTCCCTTCCTCTCTCTCTCCCAGGTGGGGAACTACAAGCGGGCAGTGAGGCGGGTGGACGATGGCAGTCGCCTGTGTAACGACCTGATGAACTGTCTCCATGAGCGGGCGCGCATCGAGAAGTCCTACGCACAGCAGCTCACAGAGTGGTCCAAACGCTGGAGACAGCTTATAGAGAAGGGTAGGCACACACACACACACACACACACTTCAGTAGAGACAGGTGTGTGTGTGTTCCACTCCTTCACCCCTCTGTTCCCGTCACCCCTCTGGACTCTCAGTTCTGCACTCTCCATCACCGTAAGCATGTGTGTTATTATCTAATCATGTGCATCCCCAGGCCCTCAGTACGGGACCCTGGAGCGGGCGTGGGGTGCCCTGTGCACGGAGGCGGAGAAGGTGAGCGAGCTCCACATGGAGGTGAAGGCGGTGCTGATGGGGGAGGACTGTGAGAAGCTCAAGGTGTGGCAGAGGGACTACTACCACAAACAGATGATCGGAGGCTTCAAGGAGACCAAGGAGGCTGACGACGGCTTCCGCAAGGCCCAGAAACCCTGGGCCAAGAAACTGAAAGAGGTTGGGAAGTCGTACAGACACACACGCACGCGCAGACAATACGCACACGCACGCGCAGACAATACGCACACGCACGCGCAGACAATACGCACACGCACGCGCAGACAATACGCACGCGCAGACAATACGCACACGCACGCGCAGACAATACGCACGCGCAGACAATACGCACACGCACGCGCAGACAATACGCACACGCACGCGCGTGCAGACAATACAAACACAATACACACACGTGCGCGCAGACAATACTCTCACACACGTGCAGACAATCTACACACGTGCAGACAATCTACACACGGGTGCGTGCAGACAATCTACACACGTGCAGACAATCTACACACGTGCAGACAATCTACACACGTGCAGACAATCTACACACGGGTGCGTGCAGACAATCTACACACGGGTGCGTGCAGACAATCTACACACGGGTGCGTGCAGACAATCCATACGCGCGTGCAGTAAAGAAACACGCACGCACTCAGAACCAACCAGCTCAGATGTAAAGAAGCACACATCCATCCGCTTTACCCTGCATTTATCAGTCTGTTGATTTCTGCAATAGCCACCACGCCACCACAATTATTCCCATCACCCCTCAGTTCACTTGGACACATATCACTGACTCACTGCTTTCACTGTTTGCAGCTCCTTCTCTCCTGTACTAGCTGCGATGCTGTACAACAAACAGGCTATTAGTGCTATTTATACAATGGTGGGTGTAATCCTGAATGCTGATTCGTTTAAACCACCATCCAGCCGGTGTCTATTTAAGCAATAAGGCCCGAAGAGGTGTGGTATATGGCCAATATACCACGGCTAAGGGCTGTTCTTTGACACAAAGCAACACTGAGTGCATGGACACAGCCCTTAGCCGTGGCATATTGACCATATATCACAAACCCCTGAGGTGCTTTATTGCTATTATAAACTGATTACCAACGTAATTAGAGCAGTAAAAATACATGTTTTGTCATACACATAGTATACGGTCTGATATACCATGGCTTTCAGCCAATCAGCATTCAGGGCTCGAACCATCCAGTTTATAATCCACAAATTACCACGGGCTAATCTATGATGTTAGAATGCCTGTTTACTGTGTTCCATCTGACTGTGCAATCCACTTTCTCATAGTCAGGCAATTTATCAACTAGATCTCCACTTTAAAAAGTATCTAGACATAATCTCACATTTTCTTTGAGACTAACATTTTATTTTCTATATAAACAGGCTATTTCATTAGTGTTGGCCATTCATAGGAAGCAGTGGCGTGTAACTTTACACTGGCCACACAGGCAGCTGCTACGAAAGGGAAGGCCATTGTGTGTCGAACCGGCTCTCAGTTTCTCTGTGGCGCCTTGATTGGTTATGGTGTGGGAAATACACTGGGCTGCTCTGCTGTGCTTTTGGCTAGTAGTAGTGCAGATTAACTGCAGTTAATGTGCTGCTAATACAGACACACACATACTCCTACATGCACAAACCAACACATACACACACACTCACACTCAAATGATGTCTGACGTCACTTCTCTGACCTGGGAGTTCTGGAACAGTCCTGTTTTTATATCTGTCATTGTAGTAAGCTGTTTACCGGGCTGTAGTCAACCTTTTTGGTCGCAGAGTTTGTAGTGTACCAGTTTCACAATCTGAGTCTTCCTGGCTGGTGTATGTGTGTGAGATATGTCACAATAAGCCTCTTCCTGTTGTCATTAGGCGGTGACAGATTAGTGCAGTATGTGTGAGTTGTGTCAAGGAGGTAATTCATGTACTTGAGGGCCAGACAGTGAGCCAATCGAGAGAGAGGAGATGGAAATGGGCTAACTGTCTTAAAAGGATAGGGTGGAATAGCCTTGTCTACCGCACATGTACACACACACACACATACTCGCTCTCATGTTTCATTCTTGTCACATATGCACACAAACAATAACACTGATAGAACATATTCCATATTTAATCTCACAATCTGCCTCTCTCTCTTTCACTCACTCACAGACAGACAGCGCTTCCGTTCTATTATATAATCAGAGCCAATGGCAGACAGGCTGTTCCCTCTGTTTCCTTTTTCAGAGATCCCATTATAAGTGGGAGAAGAACATTGCTACCACTCTGGCCCTGTCCCAAACAACAGGAACTAATGGCCTTGTCCACTTTTCTCATTCCCTAAAAATGGAGGAAGAGGCTTCCGCTTTCCATTTGATGTAGATTGAATCAAACCCCAGCTGTTAGGTGGATGGGTTTTGCCAATCCCAGAGATTTTCCCTAAGTCTATTTTAGTTTCCACCTCTTTGTTTACCAGAGTCTGAATTGGGTGCTTAGTCTTTAAGACTTTCATTATCGTATTATTTTGTTACCTTGACTTAATCAAGGTATTCTCTGCCTTTCAAAGACCCTCGCGTTACCTTGACTTAATCAAGGTATTCTCTTGCCTTTCAAAGACCCCCGCCACCATTCCTCTCACCTTTATTCTTTTGAAAAAGCATTGTTCCTTAGCAGTGTCAGCCCAGCCAATAGTCGACATAAGCAGATGCTTTTTTTTTTTTTTTTATCCCCGCCCCATGGCAAAATGTGTAGAATGGCAACCCATCCCTTTTGAAAACGGTCTCGATATGAGTCAAACAGTTATTCTAGTGTCAAAAAGTGTAAATACTACAAAGTGTAAATATGATAATAGTATCATCTAAAACAAAGTTTGAAAGATCTGTATGTCACAACGGGTAAATGAAGGTTGGATTTTGATTTGACGATTTGTCCACTAACATGGGGTGAACAGCTGCGGTGATGGCATACAGTGAGACACACCTGCCCAGCAGCTCTGATTTTGTTTACATGAGACAACACGTCGCATATCTCTTTTACTTGACAAATACTTATCCAAACACCTTAATGTAAAATTACGCATCTTAAACATCCTCTGCAAAATCGTCCAAATTAATTAGATTAATTCTGGGGGTTTTAAGGAAGTGAAATAGGCTTCCGTGTCTACAGTGTCTCATGGGGGACAAACATCATTAACCAATTGCAGAATGGGTCAGGAAATATGCCTCCAAGATTGAAATCTTGTTTTTGTAATGAGCAACAGAAAAACACAAGCAAATCGGCGTGTTCAGTGGCAAAAAAACTGCACATTTCTGTCCTCCGCCAAGAGGTGGGCCACTAAATGTTTTTCCTGTGACGTGGGGGGGTCCCCCAGGCAAATTTTGCTTATGGCCCCCAAAAGACTAGAGCTGGTCTTGTTCCAAATCTTGTCTGCCACTGTAAGGTTGGAATCATATTGAATAGTCACTTAGCTACTGCGCCATGCTAACTTGGTTATCCATTGGCTACATAAGCATGATGTTAACCGCTGTACCTTACCTTCTCTGTGCCATATGGCAGATGGAGACTATGAAGAAGGCGTACCACGGGGCCTGTAAGGAAGAGAAGCTGGCCACCAGCCGGGAGAACAACAGCAAGCTGGAGAACCACAGCAACCCTGAGGCCCAGAAGAAACTGCAGGACAAGGTGGAGAAGTGCCAGCAGGAGATGGAGAAGGTAGGGGTGGGGGGTAGGGGGGTTACACTGGTGTAAAATCATCTCTGTGTGGACATGTGTTTTATGTCTATGTTGTGTGTCATGGCTGGAATGTGACTGACCATTTGAGTATCCTGACAATATGGAGCAAATGTTTCAGCTCCGTATGTCTGTCCGTGTGTGGTGTGTGTGTGTGTGTGTGTGCTTACCTATGTGTATGTCTCGTTACGTGTGTGTGTGCTTACCTGTGTGTATGTCTCCTTACGTGTGTGTGTGCTTACCTGTATGTATGTCTCCTTACGCGCGCGCGTGTGTGTGTGTGTGTGTGTGTGTGTGTGTGTGTGTGTGTGTGTGTGTGTGTGTGTGTGTGTGTGTGTGTGTGTGTGTGTGTGTGTGTGTGTGTGTGTGTGTGTGTGTGTGTGTGTGTGCTTCCCTGTATGATCCTCTGGGTCCCAGACTAAGGAGCGCTATGAGAAGTCTCTGGAGGAGCTGGACAAGGTGACTCCCCAGTACATGGAGAACATGGAGCAGGTGTTTGAACAATGGCAGCAGTTTGAGGACAAACGCATCACCTTCTTCAAAGCACTTCTGCTGGAAGTCAAGCATCACCTCGACCTCTCCACCAATCACAAGTAGGCTATGACACCTCCACCGCTCCACCAATGATGAGTAAGACCCCTCCACCTCTGCATATCAATTCCAAATGGACCCCTAGCCTCTGCATCCTAAGCTTCATAGCTTTATTTTCCTTCTGATTGGCTGCTATTCAATCCTCTTATATCCACAGGAGTGGTTAGGGAGTAGGTGATAAGGGTCCACTTGGATTTGAGGCTCTACAACCCAGATCTACCTAGAGGGGGGGGGATTTGGGATTGGACATGGTTCACCATCCATCATTAGGGAAATGCTGATGTACCCTCTCGCTCTCCTGTCTTCCTCTTCTCTCCCTCTCTAGATTCCAGACAGTCTACCACACGTTGGAGGACACTATCTCTGCTGCTGACGCTGTGGAGGACCTCAAGTGGTTCCGCTCCAACCATGGTCCTGGCATGCCCATGAACTGGCCCCAGTTTGAGGTATGGGATATGGGAGAGGAATGGGAGAGGGAGAGGGGTTTAGCTCCAATGAACTGGCCCTAGTTTGAGGTACACGTATTGGGAGAGTATTGAGGAAATGAGAGATGGGAGAGAGTGGCTCAGTGTCAGTGAACGGTTCTGAGTTTGAGGTACATGGTGAGGCAGAGAAGTTATTACATTGGTATTAATAACTCAACAAGATTTATGGCTCTGTGGAAAGATTCCATTGGAACTACTCTTCCCACTCTGCCACTTCTCCTTCCAGGTCAGGGGTGTCTAAGTCATTTTGCCACGGGGGCTGCATTCTGTCTTCGAGGTCCGAAGGGTCGCGCTGAAAATGCTATTTCCATGTCGTCAGAATGTGACTCTATTACCGCCACGCAAGTGGTCACAAGTCATGAAGGCAGTCAAATTCCACGTGATTGTTTAGTCACGGTAATAAGTTTCTCCAAGCTCTGATGCTGCGGATGGCATTTGTAGCCTACCAAACCTGCTAACTGCCTGGTATTCAGCACTCTATTTTCCCTCTAATCACTCTGACATCAATGCAAATGGGGCGGCAGGGTAGCCTAGTGGTTAGAGCGTTGGACTAGTAACCGGAAGGTTGCAAGTTCAAACCCCCGAGCCGACAAGGTACAAATCTGTCGTTCTGCCCCTGAACAGGCAGTTAACCCACTGTTCCTAGGCCGTTATTGAAAATAAGAATTTGTTCTTAACTGACTTGCCTGGTTAAATAAAGGTAAAAAAAAAAAAATGTAATAACAAATCGAGTCAAACACTTGAGAGCCCATGAGCTCATGTTGCGCTACATTTCAATAGGCTATGCAATTGTGAGAAAACAGTGATGGCCTCTACTAAAAATAGGAGACTTACCTTTCTATAGGCTAGGTTTTACTATATTTATTTTTAAACTTCCCTAACATTAAGCACATTGCTAATGGAACATTTGCGCTTATAGCTTACTACCATGTGCAAATCTTTTGCACTTATAATGTGAAGAAATGGCTAATAGTTTATCAACAGTTTAAGCTAAACGTTCTTATCTGTTGTCAGCCACATTGCGTAAAAAAGATTTTTTTAATGCCAGTGGTTGTATTAATTTGGGAACTATCGCATCCCACAACTGTCCCAGTCTATGTTTGAAATATTCATTTCTCGCACAGAATAGAATAGGTCAACTTTTGTACTATGGGGGATAGTAGATTGACATAGGCTAGTACTCTTACTGTTCGTTAGGCCTACTCATCTTGTTGGCTGATGAAAAGTAAATGTGGACAGTTCCAATATCTTCGATATGCACCTCGGAACTGGATAAGGATGACACTGTTTGCGTCCCCCTATGTGTCTTTCTTCACTTGTAGCCTCTGAGAAAGAACTGATCACATGACGGAGCGCGCAGCCCTCCGGGAGAAAGGCACAACGCAAAAGGCATGGATTTTTTTGGGGTGCATTACGGCCACACAAAGGGGATGCCACCATGAAATTCTATGCATTATCAAGTGCTTGTCAAATTGTGAATGAGTGGCTGATGTAGTGTGTACAGCCTGCGCAAAAAACAAAGCAGCACATGCCTTTCGAGCGACTTATTTTCAAATCCTCATGAGTCGCGTCATGCGACCTTACAATATATTTATAAATCAAAACTTATAGCCCAATGTTTGTATAACAACTAAAGTTACATGAATAATAACTCTAAATGAAGCATATAGGAATACCTGTTTCTTTGTTAACATCTCAACACAGAATAACCACATGTGCGCACTCCCTCATCGCTTAGCGAAAATATACTTCCTATTTTATTCAGCTTTGTTCAATTGTATTCTTCATACTATAAAATAATGCCATGGAATTCTAAGCAATTCTTGTCTGCTAAATGAACTAGTGTAGCCGACAGCCATTTGGCATAGCCAGATCAGGACCTAACATACAGACAACTCAGAGTATGCTATTCTGTTAAAAATGTTCTTCATATCATGCTTCTTCAGACCTGTCTAAAATAAATAATGGTTTAATTGTGATGGTGTAGGGCTATATTACATGGGTTTATTAGACTTTTTAAAATGTATATGTTCTGAAGGTCTGCATCAGTGGCTTGGAGGCTGTGTGTGGAAGCCAGGAGATGCTAAACATGTTTGTTAATTAACAGTAAATTACCGTGAGACTGATAGTTATTTGCTTGACAATCACCGGCTGATTAAATTTCATGACAGCCACATCTACATCTATCCCCTATACGTAAAAAAATAAAAATAATTATGCTCCCTGAATGTCTAGTGATTATTAGCGAGCTGGAAGGTCAAGAAGCTATATGAATGTAGGTCCATTGACTATGCACAGTGATTATTAGCGAGCTGGCCCGTCAAGAAACGATGAATATAGATCCATTATATTTTCTACACTGTTTCAGTTTGGTTTTAGTCATTTTAAAGTGCATTGAGTTCGTCAAGCCATTCGTCGAGTTGTACTTAAAGCTATAGTAAGGACATACTGTGACGTGTCGTACCACACACAAGCCCATTGTGACAGAGTGTGCAATCTTCCCAGCGTTTTTCTGTCATTTGATAGGACACACACAGACAGACACCAAACCTGTCTGTCAGGTTGTACCGAATACTGACTTGTCTTCAATGCGCAGATCGTAACCAAGCTCTATCCAAGAGGAACTGATGGCGCTGTCACAACATAAGGGCATGGAGTTGGTGTCAAACCATGTTACAAAACAGAAGATAGAAAAGCAAGATATGGAACGGACACAATTTATCTTTCTATATTACTCTGTACCGTGCTACACTGTTAATTTATCATCAATGGGAAGTTGAAGTGTTGAGTCGGGTGTGTTAGTGCTGGGCTAGAGCAAATATGTGCCTCCTGGTATGGATTAAGGAACACTGATTTTGCACACGGTCTTATCCAGAGTTACTTTACATAGGTTCATTCAGTAATTAAAAACAAGCATTTGAGTGAGGTAGAATCTCCTCTGAAATCGATGTTCGTAGTGCTAGAAGAAGAGCATTTAAAAGGACCATAACACAAACTCCACATCAACATAACACTAAATGAAGAGC
Organism: Oncorhynchus nerka; assembly: GCF_034236695.1. Taxonomy (NCBI): domain Eukaryota; kingdom Metazoa; phylum Chordata; class Actinopteri; order Salmoniformes; family Salmonidae; genus Oncorhynchus; species Oncorhynchus nerka. The sequence goes on from NC_088418.1 coordinate 59,054,968, forward strand.
AACATTTATCACAAGACACCTCTTCATGATCACAGACTGATACTGTGCTTAGATGTGTTCCTTTTGGATGTTAAAGCATTGTTCTTTAAATGGCTGTTCTTTACTTGGAAATAATGCTCCTGTCTTGTCCACACCCCTCCCTGCCCCCCCTCCGTTTGACAGAATGTGGACTGGTCCCGCTCCTCTAGGTCCAGAAGGTCCATTGTAGTGAGTTCTGCCTGGGAAGGACTATTCTATCACCGTGGTTCCTGGGGGGATGGTCATTTAACTCGCTCTCCTTCCTCTGTTTGCGTTTTCTCTCTGTGTGCCTGTGTGTGTTCGGTTTATGTGCCTATTCTGGCCCTCCTAATGCGTTAGCACGTGAAAACACACAAGGAAGTGCGCGCACACACACACACACACACACACACGTCTGTCTGATGAATGGCCTCGTCACCACGTCTGTTGTGTATGACCCGTCTGGGGATGTGCGTGACTACCCCTCCCTTCCTCCCCCTGCCTCATCCTATGGGTGTTTGTCTTCCTGGATGTCTGTATTCCAGAAGACTCCTTCTCTCATCTTTCTCTCATTCAGTTCCTCTCTTTAACCTTTCACCCTGTGGTGACCTCTGACCTCGTGTCAGCTCCTGTGAACCCTGCAGGGGATCACATGATGCCTGCCAGGTCGTGTGACGTAATTTGACCTTAAGGGTTCACCAGTCAGGCCCTCAGACTGACCTTTGAACTTCGAGAACAACCCACTTGTTATATCTGTGGGAACAGGGAGTGACTTGGGAAAACGTAGAACTATAAGTGAATTGTAACCTCTAGAGCTGTAGTAAGTCTAGGGCCCTCCTGAACACCGCCCCCATGTAACCTCCATAGAGCTGTAGTAAGTCTAGGGCCCTCCTGAACACCGCCCCTATGTAACCTCTAGAGCTGTAGTAAGTCTAGGACCTTCCTGAACACAGCTCCTATGTAACCTCTAGAGCTGTAGTAAGTCTAGGGCCCTCCTGAACACCGCCCCTATGTAACCTCTAGAGCTGTAGTAAGTCTAGGGCCTTCCTGAACACAGCTCCTATGTAACCTCTAGAACTGTAGTAAGTCTAGGGCCCTCCTGAACACCGCCCCTATGTAACCTCTAGAACTGTAGTAAGTCTAGGGCCCTCCTGAACACAGCCCCTATGTAACCTCTAGAACTGTAGTAAGTCTAGGGCCCTCCTGAACACCGCCCCTATGTAACCTCTAGAGCTGTAGTAAGTCTAGGGCCCTCCTGAACACAGCTCCTATGTAACCTCTAGAGCTGTAGTAAGTCTAGGGCCCTCCTGAACACAGCTCCTATGTAACCTCTAGAGCTGTAGTAAGTCTAGGGCCCTCCTGAACACCGCCCCTATGTAACCTCTAGAGCTGTAGTAAGTCTAGGGCCCTCCTGAACACCGCCCCTATGTAACCTCTAGTAAGCCTAGGGCCCTCCTGAACACCGCCCCTATGTAACCTCTAGAGCTGTAGTAAGTCTAGGGCCCTCCTGAACACAGCCCATATGTAACCTCTAGAACTGTAGTAAGTCTAGGGCCCTCCTGAACACAGCTCCTATGTAACCTCTAGAGCTGTAGTAAGTCTAGGGCCCTCCTGAACACCGCCCCTATGTAACCTCCATAGAGCTGTAGTAAGTCTAGGGCCCTCCTGAACACCGCCCCTATGTATCCTCTAGAGCTGTAGTAAGTCTAGGGCCCTCCTGAACACAGCCCCTATGTAACCTCTAGAACTGTAGTAAGTCTAGGGCCCTCCTGAACACAGCCCCTATGTAACCTCTAGAACTGTAGTAAGTCTAGGGCCCTCCTGAACACCGCCCCTATGTAACCTCTAGAGCTGTAGTAAGTCTAGGGCCCTCCTGAACACAGCTCCTATGTAACCTCTAGAGCTGTAGTAAGTCTAGGGCCCTCCTGAACACCGCCCCTATGTAACCTCCATAGAGCTGTAGTAAGTCTAGGGCCCTCCTGAACACCGCCCCTATGTAACCTCTAGAACTGTAGTAAGTCTATGGCCCTCCTGAACACCGCCCCTATGTAACCTCTAGTAAGTCTAGGGCCCTCCTGAACACCGCCCCTATGTAACCTCTAGAGCTGTAGTAAGTCTAGGGCCTTCCTGAACACAGCTCCTATGTAACCTCTAGAGCTGTAGTAAGTCTAGGGCCCTCCTGAACACCGCCCCTATGTATCCTCTAGAGCTGTAGTAAGTCTAGGGCCCTCCTGAACACAGCCCCTATGTAACCTCTAGAACTGTAGTAAGTCTAGAGCCCTCCTGAACACAGCCCCTATGTAACCTCTAGAACTGTAGTAAGTCTAGGGCCCTCCTGAACACCGCCCCTATGTAACCTCTAGAACTGTAGTAAGTCTAGGGCCCTCCTGAACACAGCCCCTATGTAACCTCTAGAACTGTAGTAAGTCTAGGGCCCTCCTGAACACCGCCCCTATGTAACCTCTAGAGCTGTAGTAAGTCTAGGGCCCTCCTGAACACAGCTCCTATGTAACCTCTAGAGCTGTAGTAAGTCTAGGGCCCTCCTGAACACAGCTCCTATGTAACCTCTAGAGCTGTAGTAAGTCTAGGGCCCTCCTGAACACCGCCCCTATGTAACCTCTAGAGCTGTAGTAAGTCTAGGGCCCTCCTGAACACCGCCCCTATGTAACCTCTAGTAAGTCTAGGGCCCTCCTGAACACCGCCCCTATGTAACCTCTAGAGCTGTAGTAAGTCTAGGGCCCTCCTGAACACAGCCCATATGTAACCTCTAGAACTGTAGTAAGTCTAGGGCCCTCCTGAACACAGCTCCTATGTAACCTCTAGAGCTGTAGTAAGTCTAGGGCCCTCCTGAACACCGCCCTATGTAACCTCCATAGAGCTGTAGTAAGTCTAGGGCCCTCCTGAACACCGCCCTATGTATCCTCTAGAGCTGTAGTAAGTCTAGGGCCCTCCTGAACACAGCCCCTATGTAACCTCTAGAACTGTAGTAAGTCTAGGGCCCTCCTGAACACAGCCCCTATGTAACCTCTAGAACTGTAGTAAGTCTAGGGCCCTCCTGAACACAGCCCCTATGTAACCTCTAGAACTGTAGTAAGTCTAGGGCCCTCCTGAACACCGCCCCTATGTAACCTCTAGAGCTGTAGTAAGTCTAGGGCCCTCCTGAACACAGCTCCTATGTAACCTCTAGAGCTGTAGTAAGTCTAGGGCCCTCCTGAACACCGCCCCTATGTAACCTCCATAGAGCTGTAGTAAGTCTAGGGCCCTCCTGAACACCGCCCCTATGTAACCTCTAGAACTGTAGTAAGTCTATGGCCCTCCTGAACACCGCCCCTATGTAACCTCTAGTAAGTCTAGGGCCCTCCTGAACACCGCCCCTATGTAACCTCTAGAGCTGTAGTAAGTCTAGGGCCCTCCTGAACACAGCCCATATGTAACCTCTAGAACTGTAGTAAGTCTAGGGCCCTCCTGAACACAGCTCCTATGTAACCTCTAGAGCTGTAGTAAGTCTAGGGCCCTCCTGAACACCGCCCCTCTGTAACCTCCATAGAGCTGTAGTAAGTCTAGCGCCTTTCCTGAACACAGCTCCTATGTAACCTCTAGAGCTGTAGTAAGTCTAGGGCCCTCCTGAACACAGCTCCTATGTAACCTCCATAGAGCTGTAGTAAGTCTAGGGCCCTCCTGAACACAGCTCCTATGTAACCTCTAGAGCTGTAGTAAGTCTAGGGCCCTCCTGAACACCGCCCCTATGTAACCTCCATAGAGCTGTAGTAAGTCTAGGGCCCTCCTGAACACCGCCCCTATGTAACCTCCATAGAGCTGTAGTAAGTCTAGGGCCCTCCTGAACACCGCCCCTATGTAACCTCTAGAACTGTAGTAAGTCTAGGCAACAAATTCTATAGGAGAGGAACAGTAAAAATGTATTCCAAATCAAAATCCTATTTTCCCTAACCCCTAACCTAACCATAACCCTCATTCAGAGTATGTGAGCGGAGTTTAGCGGCAGGAAATCCTGTTTATCGCTCATGCAAATAAATCGAATCCGAGTCACTGAGTCAAGAGGGGGTGTCCGAGACCTCCTGAACACAGCCCCTGTCCTTCTGTGGATAGAGTCTCAGTATTGGACTATGTTAAAGTGCTGGTGTCTCTCTATGGGCCTGCATTGGGACAAGGTTCTCCTAATGTTGGGATGAGGTTCTGTTGGCGTTGGTTGGGATGATGTTTTGATTCAAGCCCACTCCTTAGCTTCTGGTGGAGGTTTGTGATGGCTCAGTGCTATATCTGTCTTTATGATGATGGATGTGTTTTTCTTTACACACACACACACACAGTGTTTCAGTACTCCACAGCCCTGGTCTTCAGTGTTTAGTCACAGCCTGAGAAATGTTTGCCTAACGTTACCTAGTGATTGTGCTAGTTAGAGCATCGGAACTTCCAATGAGTGTGCACTTTGGTGTGAGTGCGTGCATTATATCAATGCTTGTCCTTAGTGTAGTATTGTTGCTAAGACGAGCAGTTTTAGTTACTAACGTTTGAACATTGATGCTGAATTTGTTGAGCTGAGCATGTGACTCATGTTCATCTGTGTCCAAGGGTGTGTGACTCTAATTGTGTGTGTGTGTGTGTGTGTTTCAGGACTGGTCCATAGACTTGAACCGTACACTGAGTCGGCGAGAGACGAAGAAGAAGCCCTCTGAGGGAGTCACCCTGACGGGCATCAGCCAAATGGAAGAGCAGCAGGCAGCCAAGAGCAGCAGCAGGTAACCACACACACACACACACACACACACACACACTGTCAGGAAGTGAGAGGACATTTTTCAAGGTGCAGTAGATAAACGTGTCGGAAGGCCAGTGAAAGAATGTAGCTTCCAATCCTCTCTTACCACTGCTGCACACGTTCCACACACCACTTCCACATCTAAACATCATAGTTACTGTTCCCCCACAACAAGACTCTCTGCACACGTTCCACACACCACTTCCACATCTAAACATCATAGTTACTGTTCCCCCACAACAAGGCTCTCTGCCGCTGATTGGGAACGCTGGTAAAGCATTCCGGAGAAAAGCCTTTGGAATGATGTCTGCCACCACTGAGTTGTTGCCATAGTCACAGCAAACATTCCTGTAACAAGCCCTGAGAAAACAGAAGTTCCCCACTGACTGTAAAGGTTGCACACTGGTGAATTTATGCCAAACATGACCCATGGTGTGTGTAGGGTGGGTACTGGGGGAGTGTGTGTAGGGTGGGTACTGGGGGAGTTTGTGTAGGGTGGGTACTGGGGGAGTGTGTGTAGGGTGGGTACTGGGGGAGTGTGTGTAGGGTGGGTACTGGGGGAGTTTGTGTAGGGTGGGTACTGGGGGAGTTTGTGTAGGGTGGGTACTGGGGGAGTTTGTGTAGGGTGGGTACTGGGGGAGTGTGTTAGTGGGCGCTGGAGGAGTGTGAGGGGAGTTAATGAGAGGAATGTGAGGCATGCAAAGCATTTGACCCTTTGGTATCCATCAGATGTGCATATTGCCAAACATGGGTCTGCATCGCCCTATCAGCATAAGACACATACTCTGTCACTTCTACTGTACTGTAGGCTATATCTGTGTCTACAGGGGTGAAGGTGAGTGTGTGTCGATCAAGATTAGTTGTACTTACAGTGGAAATTCATTTTCACAGCTCACGAAAACACAAACAATAGACTGAACAAACAATGGCCATATAAGTAAAAGGGGGTCAGAGAGAAATTCTTGTCTGGACCGAGGTACAACTTCACTCCTTCCTTATCGTGTTCACGCATTGAGAGTTGGTCCACATTTCTGCGCTATAGCAAAATCAGAGATACAACCACTTCAAGGGATAGTACATCTATCTAGCTATCCCCCTTAAAATGATAGTTTTACTGCTATATGGACATTTTATAATGCAGGCTGATATTGGTCTGAGACCTAATATAACATCATTAAAAATGTGTGAACGTCTTTTTTTTCTGACTTCTGCCAACCAAAGTTACATTGTTGCCACTGTTCAGTGTTTGTTTGGTGTTTCAACTCGTCTGAGAGAGATTTGGTTATCTCAGAGAGCGTGGCGCCGTGACTGTCAATAAAGGTGTCCACAGTGCAGTGACGTTGTGATTGGACAGATGGCTACTACGTGCCATGGTCCAACTGCACTGTAAACATACAATGTATATACAACACTACAGTGGGTTCCTGGTTGAAGTTGTCTCTAAGCACAGGTCTAGGATCAGCTTACCTTCCCCAAATCCGAACCTTAACTGTTAGGGGGGAATACAAAACTGACCGTAGATCAATAGGGTGACTTCATCATAATTCGTTCTCACAACAGACTAGTGTGGAATTCCAAATCTAGCCCCAGCCTCTAACCCAAGGTACTTCTCTAGATAATATATTTTTTTTAAAGATAGGTGTCACTAATATGGTAATGCTTTGACCTAGCCAATCAGAGGGGGAAATGGAGCTATTACCATATTGCTTAAACCAATCTGACCCTCTCAGATCTGCCTGAAATGTCTAGGGAAATGGGCTATTATATGGGTCAAATTGGAATTCAGAATGAATTCCTGGTGAAGTGAAGAGTGTGACCGTTTTCTCAACCCCAGAGCGTATCCGCTGGGGAAAACACTGATAAAATGCTAGTAAAAGCATCAGTGAGATTGTAGAAGAGGAATTGGTGAAGGTGTATACATGTTGTGTGAATGGAAAACTGACCATTTCTTATTTGTTAACTGAACATGTTTATTTTGTGACTGTGTCCTAGTGTCATGATGGATGTCTAAAAACCATACGTACCCAGCGTTGCCTCGTCAGTGTCCTCAGACTGGTCATGTGTTTTTTTCTCACATGGCTCATATGGTCTATTTGATTGGTTATGTTTGGAAGTGTCACTTGTTGTGTGTCCATTATGTCTTAAACCCTCACATCCGAAGGTTTTCGATTCAGTTTTAGGTATGTCACGAAGCTGTCTGGATTCAAGGTGTGTATGTGTACGAGTATGTGTTTTGGGGTGTACGTGTGTGTGTGTGTGTGTCACAAATGCCTGTCTCCGTGTCGTCAGCCTGACTGTGCCCACAAGCACAGAGCCGGTGGGTTCAAACCCATTCGAGGAAGACGACGACGAGGATCTCCAGGGGACCGTGAAGGAACAGCCTGCTGTCGTCAACAACAACAACAACAGCAGTCCGCTCAATGTCAAAAAAGTGGAGGAAGTGAAAACGTTGGTGAAAGAGAGACCCTCTCCCCCCTTTTCTTCCCCCTCTCCCTCTTCTTTTTTTTCTCCTCTCCCTCAAGTCTTTGGGTGAATTTAGTATTTTAGTGTCACACACGTGTTTCTCAGGGTTGCACGTATTTGTTCCAGCCAAGCACGAGCACACAGGGCTTGTTGATTAGTTGAGTAGTGGAACCAGGTGAGCTAGTGCTGGGCTAAGACAAAAATGTGCACCCCTGAGAAACACTTCAATAACACACTATTGAGGCACACCCTTTCTGTCCTCATCTTTATTTTTCTCTTCACTCTTTCCTGTTATTCTTCCTCTTTTCCATTACTTCTCTCTTTTATTCCTCTCCTCATCTATCTTTGTCCCCTTCCTTTCCTCCCTTTTCCCTCTCTCCCTCTCTGTCACCCCTCCTTTTTTTCTCTCTCTTTCTACTGCTCCCCTTTCCCCCTTTCTCCTTCCCTCTCCCTGGCTAGCGGCAGGCTGTGTTATGGTGCATGGGCTCTCAGTGAGCGATCACACCAAACCTACATTAGTCATCACTCCTAACAGTGCCAAGTCCTGCAGAGCATTCTTTCTGTGTGTTTGTGTGTATTTTTCCTGTCTGTGTTTACTTTACAGTCAGATCTGTTGCAAGTTGGAACTTAAAAATACAATTTCTATAGAATTTAGACTATTAAACAAAAGCCTGTCTACAACTTGGTGAGGAAACCTATATTGGGTCCTGTTTTACATTAGGGCTGATATTGACTCAAGGCAGGACAGAGAAACTAGCACTCATAAAGTCAACTGTGTGTGTCCGTCTCTCTGGCATAAAGCAGGAACTATGAGATGCCATAGGTGTCTGAGTGTACCAACTGCAATAGTCTGACTGTAACCTGGCTTCAGAGAGTGTGTGTGCGTGAGGATGTGTGTGTTTCATGGGTTTTCTGACTGGGGAAGAAGGGTGTTTGTTCATCTGAGTACTGTACATCTACCTCCCTCTAGTGGTGGATGGGGTGAACTCCAACCATGCTTTTGTACTGTACTCGTGTCATTGTGTTGCCTTGCCTTGCCTCAGCACTCTGTCTGTGTCCATTCCAAGTGGTGTCAAAGCAAACTCACAAATCCATTCACCAACAAAACCTCACAGCATTGGTTTCCTAAAAAGGCATGTTTTTTTCCCCCATTGGCTGATATGAGAGAGAGAGAACCTATAGTCTCAGTCTTTGTATCCGGGTGGATTCGGAGATGCATTTGCTGGGCCTTCTACATGTTGTGCTGTACTCTACATTGGTGTTGTTGTTTTTATGCCCCCCTCCCCCGGGCCCTATTAACTCTTTTTGTTCCCGCTTCTCTCGCTTGGCATGCTGGATTGTCCAATCGGTGTGTGAGCAGGGCATGATTGACAAGTAACATTTTCAAATTTCCCTTATGTTGATTGCTGCCTCTGTCTGTTCAGCGCCAGCAGTGTGGAGAAGTCGCAAGAGTGGTCGGATGAGGAGACTGGGGTGAACCCGTTTTCCATTGAGGATGCCAACGGCGATGGGAACCCATTTGAGGTGGAGCCGGCGTCCTCGGGGGTGTCTGTGGCCGTGCGTGCCCTCTACGACTACGAAGGACAGGAGCAGGATGAACTCAGCTTCAAAGCAGGTGTGTGTGTGTGTGTGAGAATACACTAAAGACTGTGAGTGAAGAGACCCCTGCCCGGTCCCCCTATTCTCTAGTCTGCTGTCCTGTATGACCACCGCTAAGTGAAAGGACTGGATGTCTCCACCAGTCTTCTTTTACTTGCCATGTCCTGTCAGATCAGTTATCTTTGACAATTAAAACACAGAGAAAAGTGAGTGAGGCTGAGTTGAGTCACAAATCCTTTTTGAAGCTGCTCAACAGAAAGACATGCTCATCTACCACCATCTTTCCACATAATCATCTGTCCATTCCTCCCTGTTTTCCATTTTGTCCTGAAGGTGAGGAGTTCACCAAGATAGGAAACGAGGACGACCAGGGCTGGTGCAGAGGGCGCCTGAAAGACGGCGTGGTGGGCCTCTACCCCGCCAACTACGTAGAAGACATCCAGTAATGACCGAGCGAGGGACGAGGAGGAAAACGAGAGAGAGAGGATGGGGTGAAGAGGCTAAAGAAAGTGGAGGAGATGGGGTAGGAGGGTGGGCAGGCCTCGCATTCGCCCCTCACCCTCTTCCCCCTACGTGGTAGAGGCTGGCCGCAGTGTGTGTGAGTGAAAGGGGTGGCAGAAGGAAGGGGTTTGCCCATCGAAGAGGATGATGTTGTAGCTCTCTCTGTTGTATCTTCCTGGATCCCATGTCGTTAAGCACATCTTCCTACAACTACAGTCTGCCCTCATTGTCAGCCTTTATGATGGGACACCCAGTACAGAGTCTAAAGCCAGCTACAAAAGCAAATGTTACTTAAAGCCATTACTGTTACAGAAAAAATATATAAAAAGCTATTTGAAACATGTAACCTTCCAATTGTAGCTTGAAGTTATGAAGATATTGAAAGAATTAACCGATTTTAAAAGATCCGAACAGACATGGGAGAGGATATACATGTGTCCCATTCACGAGGTCTAGCACATTCGATTTGAAACTAATTGGAGACCTAAAAGTAATCTTAGTTTAATCTTTTAATTCATTTTTGTCATAGACAATTGGTGATACATATTTTTAGTTCTATAGATCTGATTCTATTGTAACACTGATTTGTAGTCCAGGATCTGATTTGGTAGTCTTATGTTGAAATAAGGGCAATTCCTAATTGCATGTTATTTCTTGCTCTGTTTTGAGCGTCCTTCACCCTATCCTTTTGACAGTAATCAAGGTTTATTTTTTTTCCACATGAAAGCCATTTGTCTGAAATATCAGAACCTACAACCCTGTTTTCTTATTTGACTTTTCAAATGTTTTAAGAAAAGGGCTTGGAATTCATGGCAGTGCCGGTTCAGAACAATTATCTTTATCTGATGCTTATAGTTCAGATTTGTCTTGTTATGCCTTTTTTTGTATTTTAAATCTGATTTATGTTTTGCTCAGCGAATAGTTGATGAATGAGAGAAACCGAGATGATGAATTATATCCAGTTCTTCCACCGTCACCAACCAGCCTGGTCTCAGCATTTCATATTATTCTGTAAATGCTCTGAAACCATGTTGCGCCAACCCACATTTTAACAATAAGTGACGCACTCAGAAGTTCTCCTGTAACCTTTACCCCTCAACTTTAATTGATTGTATATTCTTTAATTGTTTCATTGTATCGGCTCACCTATTGATTGTACATGTTTTCTGGTCATTCTAGTATCAGGGACATTCACCAGGGCTCTGGCCAAACGTAGTACACTATATAGGGCATAGGGTGCCATTTGTGACAGCCTCTATTCACACAATTGACTTCACATTCTGTTGGTAGATTCTTACATCGTGGATGTTGTTTTTTCTTTCCACACTGAATGCTTGGCAATAAGGTGTGTCACTTGAAGCTAGGACCTTTAGCTGTAGCTTGCTTGGCAATAAGGTGTGTCACTTGAAGCTATGAGCCATAGCTGTAGCTTGCTTGGCAATAAGGTGTGTCACTTGAAGCTAGGAGCTTTAGCTGTAGCTTGCTTGGCAATAAGGTGTGTCACTTGAAGCTAGGAGCTTTAGCTGTAGCTTGCTTGGCAATAAGGTGTGTCACTTGAAGCTAGAACCTTTAGCTGTAGCTTGCTTGGCAATAAGGTGTGTCACTTGAAGCTAGGAGCTTTAGCTGTAGCTTGCTTGGCAATAAGGTGTGTCACTTGAAGCTAGGACCTTTAGCTGTAGCTTGCTTGGCAATAAGGTGTGTCACTTGAAGCTAGGACCTTTAGCTGTAGCTTGCTTGGCAATAAGGTGTGTCACTTGAAGCTATGAGCTTTAGCTGTAGCTTGCTTGGCAATAAGGTGTGTCACTTGAAGCTAGGAGCTTTAGCTGTAGCTTGCACTGGATGTCCATTCAAAGCTTTGGGAGAATATACTTTTTTTGTCCCAGCGAAAACAATGTTGCACGTTCAGCAATAAAAACCACAGCATTTACTCTTTTTCACAAACTAGAGGGTCCGATTTAATAAAAGTATGTTTGCATGTAAATAGCGAGGAACCTATGAACAAATTAAGCAGTTATAGATTCAGGAGTTGTGATTTAAATTTATATTTGGAAATCAAAGACTGTTAATGTATGAGATGCCTTAAGTGCTTTTGTTCTCTGTCAGATGAAATGCTGTGATTCGGAAACAAATCCGTTTGTACAATAATTGTATGTTTTATGGCGAATGTCTCGCGAGTTTGCTGTCTTGTTGCATTTGTAAATATAATGTAGTATCTCCAGAGGGGCCAGAGCCTACTTATGATTAGTAATTGACAAATAACTGAGATTATATTTCTCATTTTCTTTTAAAAGTTCATGATTGACACACACACCTTTAACACCACCACATGTGCATTACCAGTATTGGCAAACTATATCTGTTATTTAGGACCTATCCCAATTCCCATCTCGAGTATAGGTTTCTCCTATTGGGAGTTGACGTTTTGGCTCTTACATTGTTGTGAGTACATTCTTTAGCAAACACTGTTTACGCATGATGCTCCTGGAAATATCCCCTACATTTTATGCCTACAACCGCATAGCGAGAGATTGGTTTAATATTATTTTTCTGTCAGTGTGAGAGGTTATGCTGTGCGTTTCATGTCATGAGATGTATATCATTGGTTTCAGGTCATGAGATATATATCATTGGTTTCAGGTCATCATGCCATTAACAGAACACCACAGCAGCTTTACTTGCACAACTCAGTTTGCCAATGTTGTCCCACAGCATACATTATAAATGAATTGAACGAAAAGAAGTTCAACTGTCTTTTTTTAAATGTATTTTTTATTAAACATACAGTATCAAGGATAATAGAAAGAAATGTAACTTTATTACCCAGACCTCCATGTTACAATTATGCCCATGTGTTACTGCTGACCAATCAGAGTACAGGCACAAAATGTTATCGTTCTGACGGGTGCCTTTACCCAAGACCAGCACGGAAGTATTTTTGATTCCCAGGGAAACAAATTTGCTCAACGCTGCGCTTTACCTATCAGGTGAAAATAACAACAGGTGGAAAGATGTCAGAGCCCAGCAAGCAAGATATTGCTGCCATTTTCAAACGACTACGTTCCCTTTCTACGAATAAGGTGAGAGTTGATAAGCTTTTCTGTCTTTAACGAGGAAGTAGCTAATGTTAGCTAGCTTCGGAGGGGGAAAAATGACACGTCGCACTGTTTTGCTGTGCAGGGGTAGATGCGTCGTAACAAACGCACATGGAAAAGCTTTGAACCACGTATGCTCATTGCACATCCTCCTGACAAAATATGTTTTTGCAGTGTTGAAGAAAGAATTAGCATGAGCAGTTTAAATGGAACGATAGGACATCCTGGACAGTCACGTTCGAGCCAGCTGTCATGTGGCATGATGACAATTGGTTTCAAAGATGGTACTTTAAGAAACTGGTTGGACAGTCCACTTCTTTAGCGTCAGTGTGTTTATTGTAAATTATAGATATCTGGTAGATGTTGACTCATGGACACCACAAAGATGAAAGACGTCACACAGACATAAACAATACCTTTTGGCTCATAAACTGTCGATTCCAGCTGTTTCCGTCTGCTGTTTAGGCCTGGCTACATTGAACGCGACAATGTTTCAACCGCAAGCATCGAAAAGCTGTTTTGGAAACATTGTTTCCACTATATTGCAACATTTGTAACTAGCTGGTTTATATCTAATTTTGGTACATTTCGGCGTTCTCTTAATGTGTGGACAAGTAGAGGCAATAAAATAAAGTTTATACTAGAAAAAAATAGGAAAATATAAATAGAATATACAGTATGAGGTAAATATTTTGTACTTCAGACCTCCACGCTACTGGGTTGCTTCATTATTTGTTAGTGTTTTGCTATCTATTTGGCATGCGCTCATATTAACTTGCTTATCAGTGTCCCCATAGACTTATCACTGCATGAAGGAGACAGCGAACACCTTGTCTGTATTCAAGTCTCATGTTTTCCAAAGCTGCTGAACTTCTTTCCTATTACAGGCGTGCTTTGACTGTTCGGCTAAGAATCCTAGTTGGGCCAGTATCACCTATGGAGTGTTTCTCTGTATAGACTGCTCAGGAACACACAGGTCATTAGGAGTGCACCTGTCATTCATCAGGTAAGGAACAATGAATGAAAAAACAAATTTGTTGCCTACTCCATCCTGTTCTTTCAGATTTACACTAGTGGGTAGGGGCTAGGGATTGTTTCTGGACAGGACCATTGGCTTCACACAACACACAGTTTGACACGTTATGACTCGATGCAGTCTTCAGAATCAGAACTGTGTATTGTTTGTTTCAGGTCTACTGAGCTGGACTCTAACTGGTCCTGGTACCAGCTGCGATGCATGCAGGTGGGCGGCAATGCCAGCGCGGTGAGTAAAGCCATCCATGGTGGGCACTGACTGGTGGGCAGCCACGTCCCAACCTGCTGTGTTAAGCGCTGAGAGGGTGGTACTAGTAGTTATGTTTCTGACTGCATGAGTGGGCATTATTTCTAGAATGTATAGGGTACTGTATGTTGTCATGATGTCACAATAGGGCCCTGTATAATACCTGTATTGTGTATGCAATATTATAATGCAATATTCTGATAACTATTAACAATACCTTTTTTGTATTAGAGTCGATGTGTAATTCAAACCATTGTTTTCCCCCCGTGTCTCTCAGAATGCCTTCTTTGCCCAGCAAGGCTGCACGTCCAACGCCGCAAACACCAAGTACAACAGCCGAGCCGCTGTGCTCTACCGCGAGAAGATCAAGACCTCGGCCACGCAGGCCACAAGGCGCTTCGGCACTGAGGTGCCACACACATCCATCCAGACATTCCACTGGGCAAAAATGGATTTAGTCAACATTGGTTACTTGTTATACTGTCTTTAACAACATAATCATGTCGCATCAACATGGCTGGTTTAAAGGAGTGTATACTTAGGTCCTTATAGATGCCAAGGAATCCTCTGTTTTGTTTCCCTGCAGTTGTGGCTGGACAGCCAGGCCCCCCTCTCTCCAACATCTCCTGTCAATAAGGAGGAGGATTTCTTCAGTATGCATGCGCAGGTGTGTGTGACTTTTAGTACTTATTTGTTTGAAATTGTAGAAGAGTATGGATGTGTGCATGGTGTTTACATGGTCATGTTGTTTACATACCTTGCATATTTTGGCAGGCATTCCCTGATGATCGTAGCTCCGCCCAGTCTAATATAACAAGCTCCGCCCAGATGAATCTAAGCCCCACCCCAGTAGAGGAACCCTCTACAAAAGAAACCGAGAGGGACAAAAACGGTACACCTCTACTTCAATATTTACACTTCAGAAACACACATACACTTGCATCTGTTTGTCCATGTCGTCTATGCCCTCATCTCTTTCTGTCTTCAGGTAATACAGAGGGTCCCAGTGTTGACGTGCTAAGTATGTCTCCTAAAGAAGCCTTAGGTAAGAGGACCAAGAGATTATGCCCTAGAGACTAAAGATACTCAACTTGAACCTTAAGCATTAGGAGTACATGAAATATCTGATCCTGGAACAGTAGCTCTTAGCAGCTTCTATCAACTGTATTCTAATGCCCACTGTCACTTCTCCCTTAGAGTCCTCCTCTCTTCTCAAGAAGAAACCAGCTGGGGCCAAGAAAACAGTATGTACTCTATGGTAGTGGATTAAGGAGGTAATGTTCCTCCCCACACACCTATGTGTGTTGTGCTTATGAATAAGAGTGAATTTGGTGATGGTTGTGTGTGTGGGTGGGGGATTTAGTGTGAAGGGACTGTGTACATTCCTCATGGATCTTGTTGGTCAGTAGATTAGTAGACGCGTATTCACGTCTGTGTCCTGTGTTTTGTCTCAGTTGGGCGCTAAGAAAGGTGGTCTTGGGGGTAAGAAGGTGAGCAAACAGAGTTTCTGTGACCTGGAGAAGAAAGCACAGGCGGTAGACAAACTCAATGAGAGAGATACAGCACCCACCACCAAGAACAGCCCCCAACCAGCAGAGGAATCCATGTGAGTCTCTCTCCAATTTAAATGGGCTTTAATTGGCCTCTCGCTCTCTCATCCACATGATCTATTACTCTCATCTTCACTCTGCTTATCCATTTTTCTCTCTCCACCTCTTTCTCTCTTCCTCCCTCTAGTGGTGCCTCCATGAGACTGGCCTATAAGGATCTGGAAGCGCAGCAGAGGAGTAATACAGAGAAGATGAAGGGGATGGGGGAGAAGAAGAAGGAGCAGGCTGAGAGACTGGGCATGGGCTTTGGCAGCAGGAGGTGGGGGGGGATAAAAGGATTAGTTTATTTCTTAACACACTTTTTACAGATGTTCTATGTAGAATAGTTTAAAGGGGTACTTTACATTGCAGGGGATAAGTCACATCTTCTAAAACAGGGATCCCCTAACTTTTTTCTGTGCGATCCCATTTTGATATTAAAACATTTTGGCGACCCCCACCATGTAAAAAATGTATGTAATCAACTGCCAATGTTTACTTATTTAATTTGGGTTATGACAGTCTATTAGAAATGTCAGACAGTATTTTGACAGTATTTCAATCTGACGACTATAGTTTGAAGTGATTGAAATGCATCAGAAAGGTATTTGGAAGTTCAGAAGATCATCAGGCAATAATGTTGTATGGTCTTCTGTGTAAAAAAGAACATAATTGATTGTTCTTTTTCTCCCAGTCTGATTTAGTGTCTGGTCTTGTCCAATCGGTTCTAACGGCTAGTAAAGGGAAACTGTACGTGTTCCTGAGAGTTATCTTTCAGTGATGGGGTCATAGTATTTTGTAGCTTAAACGGTACTGATGTAAGTTAAAATTTCCTCTCGTGACCCGATGCTCAAATCGGGCGATTTGGTCATGACCCCTAGTTTGGGAAACCCTGATCTAAAATAATTATATTATTGTTGGGACTGAAACATGTAACCATTGGAGATATTGTGGTAACAAACACTTTGATTATATGACTCCATTCTCTCTCTCCCTCTAGTGGAGTGTCTCACTCTGTGCTGTCAGACATGCACACTATCCAGCAGGAGAGCCCAGTGGGGTCCAAGCAGCCCACTAAGAGCCGGAGGTACACAGAGAAGGAGGAAGAGGAGACTGACGAAGGCTCCTTTACATCCAGGTCACCACACTACCTACACACTCCGGCAACGTTCCAATACTTTAGCAACGGGTCTTTCCTTCTTGGAAGTAATCACTGACATGGCTAGGCTGGTCTCAGATCTCTTTGTGTTGTCTTGTAATGGGAGTTGGAAAGACATCGCAAAAAGATCTGGGAAAGAAATCCATTAAAATTGAGCTCACTGACTTCCGACAATACGTGTCAGCATAGTGTCCTCGAACTTTCAAACAATTTTAAGGCATTTTGACACTGTTTACCTTTTTGTTAATAGTGAGTTAAATAGTTAAGTTAAAATATCGTATCGCCGAAGCAAAATATGCCCAATATGTCAAAGCCTCAAACGAGGCATGGAAAATTGCCCTTCTCTGACAGCCCTTGTTCGGCCTCAGCAGATGCTAGCTCGGAAGAAGCACCAGCATGGTTCAGAATGGAGATGGACAAGGGTATAACAAAAATCCAAGAGACACTTTCTGAACGCCTCAACAAAATGTATGTGCTGGTCGATAAACTCCACGAAGATCAGAATGTCACAAAGGGACGAGTGGAAAAAGTTTTTTAAAAAGACCATGCTGACCACCAGGCTCCCATCCTCGACGTCCGCGAGGAAGTGAACCAAAAATACAAGAAGTTGGAAGACTCTATCTCTAAACTCGAGGAGAAATGAGCTCACATTTGACTCCGTGAAGATGGCTGAAACATACATGAGGAAAGAATGTCTTTTTGATGTCTACTACACTCCGAGGAACTGTCTTTTGAACTTGGATACAGTGAACTGTTAGCACATGAGGAAATTACTCAAATGATCAACTGGCTGGCTGGTGTGATAATGACTGGCGAGGTAAATTTGGATCATAGCTAATGTTGGCTGTGCTATTTAGCCAGCTCGCTAAGTCTACAAGGTTGTAGCTATAGCTACTATACATCCACACTACGCCAAATAGTTGTGGCTTTTGACTGGGTTTCAAGCCTAACTATGTTTTCTATTACTTCAGGGGATTTGCGCTACTATTACAGTTGCTGGCTTGTTTGTTAGAGATGTATGCTGGCTTTAGTGATACCAAGACAGGGATAAGCTTCTCACTGGCTGGCTGATAGCTTCACGTGTGTGTGTGTGTGTGTGTGTGTGTCACACACTTTGATTACAACAATAATGACTGTAATATTTATTGGTGTGTGAGGGTGAACTCAGAAGGATGGAGGATGGTGATTGTTTAACTACTAGTCCCTATTTTATATTTGAGAGATGATAGTTATCGTCTAGTAAAGGTTTTCATTTATACGTCATAGCTTGATTTCTTTTTTCCTGACCTGCTGGGGTGAGTTTGGTCATCGCTTTTGTCGCCGCGCGGCACAGGTTTCAGGGCGCTTTGGCGAATGCCGATTGGTTGACATTTGGGTGTGCGGGTAGGCTCTGTTGGTGACTGAACGCACCAGAGTTTTATTTTTATTTATTTTTGTTGACATCCTCAAGTGGGGCTAAATAGTCTGGTCATTATTGTTGTAATCAAATTGTATTTTGTTACTTGACTAAGAATATTTTCATGCTACAAGGAACAGTCAATGTACTTCTAATTCCATATACATATCATTTAGAATGAACCTAATTCGAGCAATGCTATGCATAGCAGGTACATCTAGCTTAAAGACTAGCGTCTAAGGATATGGGTTCTTTAACTCCCTCAGTTGGGGAGGGGGATGGGTGGGTTTGTGGTAGGGTCAGGGTATTAGCTCACGAGTTGTTTACTACTTTATACTTTCATTTCATTTTGTACATGTGTATATACACAACGCAATTTTGTTTCTTTCCTTTTCCCTATTTATTTTCTTTAAAGATGTCGGCACCTAATAACTATACATTTATGACCCTTAACATTAGGGGTACTAAATGCCCAGTCAAGCGCAAACACATTCTGAATTATCTCAAGCAACATAAGGTTGATATAGCTCTCCTTCAGGAGACAAACCTGACTGACTCTGAGCATGATAAACTGAAGAGAGAGTGGGTGGGTCAAGTGTACTAATCATCTTTCACCTCTCGGGCAAGATGGGTGCCCATACTCATTAATGAGCATTGTCCCTTTCAGATACAATCTCAGATTAAAGACAAAGGGGGTAGGTTTGATCATTCAAAGTTTCATTAACAATGAGCCCATTACCATTGTGAATGTGTATGGGCCTAACCATGATGATCCTACATTTTACCAAGACATCTTTTAGAAGTTAACGTCCCCATCATCAGAGATAATGGCAGGGATTTTAACTTGGTACTGGACCCTTCCAGTGATAGATATTCCTCTAATAGCATCAGCTTCACACAGGCAGATAAAATGTTAAATGCAGAAAAACACTTTTGATTTCACAACAAAGGTTAAAGAATACTCATTTTACTCCCCTGTCCATAACAGTTACTCTAGAATTTACTTATTTCTTATTCCTGCAGCCAAGGGAAGTTTAACTACTGGGTGTAAGTACTTACAGTGGGGCAAAAAAGTATTTAGTCAGCCACCAATTGTGCAAGTTCTCCCACTTAAAAAGATGAGAGTCCTGTAATTTTCATCATAGGTACACTTCAACTATGACAGACAAAATGAGAGAAAAAAAAATCCAGAAAATCACATTGTAGGATTTTTAATGAATTTATTTGCAAATCATGGTGGAAAATAAGTATTTGGTCAATAACAAAAGTTTCTCAATACTTTGTTATATACCCTTTGTTGGCAATGACAGAGGTCAATGGTAGGTATGGTGTTCTTTGGATGCAACTCAGCATTCTTTGTCCTCCAAACACGACGAGTTGAGTTTTTACCAAAAAGTTATATTTTGGTTTCATCTGATGACCATATGACATTCTCCCAATCTTCTTCTGGATCATCCAAATGCTCTCTAGCAAACTTCAGACGGGCCTGGACATGTACTGGCTTAAGCAGAAGGACACGTCTGGCACTGCAGGATTTGAATCCCTGGCGGCGTAGTGTGTTACTGATGGTAGGCTTTGTTACTTTGGTCCCAGCTCTCTGCAGGTCATTCACTAGGTCCCCCCGTGTGGTTCTGGGATTTTTGCTCACCGTTCTTGTGATCATTTTGACCCCACGGGGTGAGATCTTGCGTGGAGCCCCAGATCAAGGGAGATTATCAGTGGTCTTGTATGTCTTCCATTTCCTAATAATTGCTCCCACAGTTGATTTCTTCAAACCAAGCTGCTTACCTATTGCAGATTCAGTCTTCCCAGCCTGGTACAGGTCTACAATTTAGTTTCTGGTGTCCTTTGACAGCTCTTTGGTCTTGGCCATAGTGGAGTTTGGAGTGTGACTGTTTGAGGTTGTGGACAGGTGTCTTTTTTATACTGATAACAAGTTCAAACAGGTGCCATTAATACAGGTAATGAGTGGAGGACAGAGGAGCCTCTTAAAGAAGAAGTTACAGGTCTGTGAGAGCCAGAAATCTTGCTTGTTTGTAGGTGACCAAATACTTATTTTTCCACCATAATTTGCAAATAAATTCATTAAAAATCCTACAATGTGATTTTCTATGTATATCAGAATTCTGCCCTGCTGGCTTCAGTACCTGTCAGGAGAGGACAGCCACCCTCAAGAAGATGGAGGTTTGGCACATGCTTACTAAATAATCCCACATTTGTAACATTTCTGAACACTCAAATAGACATATTTTTTTAGCACCAATAACAACTGCCTCCCTCTTAATTTTATGGGAAGCTCTCCTTGCATATCTGAGGGGGCAAATCATATCCTTTAGTTCAGGTGCTCGTTAGATGTATAAGGCGCAAGTAAATTAATTGGAGAATGAAATGGTGTAAAATTTGACAACTCAACTCTACTAGACTCAAAGCAATTGGAATATAACACCCCTGACTACCCATAATGCAGAAAATCTCTTAGGAGAACAAAACTACTACGAACATGGAGATAAAGCAGGAAAGTTGCTTGCTTGGCAGATAAGACGAGAGGATGCAAGTAGAGTTATTAGCTCTATTAAGCTACCCAATAACACAGTTGTTCACTGTCCTGAGGAAATGAATCTAGTCTTGATGTAGTTTTATGAAACATTCTACAAGTCTGAAGGGGATGCCCCTGCCATAATGCATGAGTTTTTGAAGAAACTCAATGTACAAACTAACTGACGAGGATAGAGAGCACTTGCAGAAAGAGATTACATCAGAGGAAATTAGGGAATCCATTTACAACACTGCTGGGGGAAATCACCAGGGTTAGACAGATTCCCAGTTGAATTCTATCGATCCTTTTTACCCAAACTATTTGAGCTTCTTTGCAGTATGTTTAACTATGCCATAGAGACAAACACTCCCAGGCACACTTGAACAGGCCCTGGTCACAGTTTTGTTAACCTGGGAAAGATCCTCTGCTTTGTGGGTCGTATAGACCAATATCTCTATTGAACACTTCATATAACTCAAAGCTCTTAGACTGGATAAGGTACTTCCGTACTTGGTTGATATGGACCAAACAGGCTTTGTAAGAAACCGCTCATCTCCTGATATCAGAAGATTATTTAGTATTATACATTATGTAGAGAATGGCCAAGAATCTGTAGTGGCAACATCATTAGATGCGGAAAAAGCTTTTTGACTGCATATAATGGAACTACCTGTTTGAAGTTTTACAGAGGATGAATATTGGACCTAAGTATGTAGGTCTGATTAGATTACTGTACAAATGTCTGGCAGCTCAGATCCTAACTAATGGAAACATTTCCTCACAGTTCTCTCGATCACGTGGCACAAGACAGGGTTGTCCCGCTAGTCCTCTCCTTTTTGTCTTTGGCTATAGAGCCACTGGCAGAAGCTTTTAGATCTCATCCATCCATCCATCCATATAGGTGGGCCTGAACATCTGGTCTCGCTATATGCCGATGACATTTTGCTTTACCCCACTAAACCAGAAATTCTACTCGGAGCATTAGTTGACATCCTGAAAGAATATCGGACCTTTTCAGGATATAAAATAAATTTATCGAAGAGTATAATTATTCCTTTTAACAGGGCAGTTATGCAGAACCCAATCTTAGACCAGCGGTTTTCTTGGAAACCACAGTAAATGACATCTTGGATTGCAAATTCCTTCTGAAATTATTAAGACATATCAACTGAACTATACTCCACTTCTCAAAAAGGTTGGGGAAGAATTGGATAGATGGTGGGATTTACCAATTTCTCTTATTGGGCAGGTCAATTGTGTAAACATGAATATATTACCACAATTCTTGTACCTTTTTCAAACCTTGCCCTTTCCTATTCCCAAAGCTTTTTTCAAACAACTTGATATAAAGGTTTCTTCATTTCTGTGGAAAGGGAAACCCTCCCCAGAGTTAAACTCACAACTTTATGCAAACCATACTCAGAAGGACTAACTCTACCTGATTTCCAGTTATATTACTGGGCATGTCAGTTAAAGGCTGTGTGGGTATGGCAAGATACAAGTTCACCCTCTTGGAGACAGAGGAGTGTCTGACCCCTGCTACATTGGCATCTATACCTTTATATTAGCCCACCTAAAGCTTTGCTAGGTCTCATAAACACCCCTTTCATTAAAAACACTTTAAATATATGGATTGAAGTCTGAAAACAAACAGAAGAGCTTAGATCTATATATGAACAAACACCTTTCTATAATAACCCCATCTTACCCAAAGCCCTGAGAGATGGTATTACATTTTATTGGTTCAACAAGGGAATGAAAACATTTGGTAATCTCTATGGAGAAGGTGAACTACTATCCTTTCAACAACTGGCATCTCATTTTCAGTTTCCTCAAATGCATTTCTTCAAGTACCTACAGGTTAAGCATTACATTGCCACTCAGCAGGGAGGTAGGATTCAGCCCATGAGTAAACTTATAACTGATAAACTGTGGCTGGGGAGGAAAGGGGTCAAAGGTTTAATTTACTACATGTACTCTGGTCTTCAAGCTCTTTTGGGGAACGATGAACCTCTGAAAGCTTGCATGAAGTGGCATGATGACCTTGGTCTCATTGAGGATGAGAAATGGGGAAAGCTCTTTTTAGATGCTCAGCATCTTTCATTTAACACAAGGCACAAGTTAATGCAATTCAATATTTTACGTAGAGTCTACTTTACACCAGAGAGACTGTAGAAGATCAATTCCAAGTATTCCAAATGTTGCACTTATGCATATGTTTTTGTTCTGCCCTGAACTAAGAAATTATTGGAAAGACATTCAGATCTTATCACAGGTCACTAATATGACGGTACCACTAGATCCTTCCCTTATACTTTTTTGGAGATGATTCTCTTCTACCAGTTAATATTTGTAGCAAAACCAGATTCATTAAATTGGCAGTCAATTGCAGCCAATAAATGCACAGCTATTATATGGAAGAGTGACACTCCACCAAGCAAGCGGATAGTTCTTTCAGCCACATCTTCCTATATTCCATCAGAAAAAATAACATAACATTTATGTAATAAATCCTTTGAATTTCCTGATGTCTGGGGGACTTTAAGAAGTTTCTAGAGACGTTACCGTAGCCGCCTGTTGGATCATTTATTTTCTAGCATGGAATGTGAAGGTCATTCTGTTTCATTTTTCTTGTTGATAATCAGTGAAGCTAATACCGGGGGAGGGAGGGGTGTGTTTCTGGGTTGGGGAGGGAAGGGTTTTGCACGATGTGCCCCCCATGTAGCATGGTGTTTTGTGTAGCTGGAAGGAATAACGGGATTAATTGTCACATTTTGATTGTTAAATTGTAAAAATAAATGCCAATATATTGTAAAAAAAACAACAATTGAGCTTTCTTTTCCATATGAAACCCATCAGGATGTCGATGACCAGTTCAATGACCAAGTTTGATGACCCGACAGAATCTTCTGACAAGTTCTTCTCCAATTGGAGCGAGACGGGGGAGTCTGGCTGGAGGAAAGAGAGCAGGAAGCCAGAGCCAGACTTCTACCTGAGCACCAAGAGTTCCTCACAGGACGACAGGTACTATATGACTATTTGATTTCCAGGGATGAAAATACAGAGATGCATGTGAAAAAGTAACATTTTATTTTGGCCGTATAAGTCCCCTGAGCCACTTTCTTTTTTACATTTTTACATTTCTTCTCTATTTTAAGTTTCTCACTGCAGTTGTCCCTGAATGCACCCTCCCTCTCTCACACACAGGACCGCAGCCCGGCGGAAAGCAGACCCAGTCCCTGTCTCAGACTCAGGCGACGCCCGCAAGAAATTTGGGGACGTCAAGGCCATCTCCTCTGACATGTACTTTGGCAAGCAGGATGACTCTGAGGTAGGCACACTGTCACGGGACACACATATACAGTACCAGTCAAAAGTTTGGACATATCTACTCATTCCAGGGTTTTTCTTTATTTTTACAATTTTCTACATTGTAGAATAATAGTGAAGACCTCAACTATGAAATGACACATATGGAATCATGTAGTAACCACAAGTGTTTAAAAAAAAACATTTGTATGAGGTTCTTCAAGGTAACCACCCTTTGCCTTGATGACAGCTTCGCACATGCTTGGCATTCTCTCAACCAGCTTCATGGGGTAGTTAGTTACCTGGAATGCATTTAAATTAACAGGTGTGCCTTGTTAAAATGTAATTTGTGGAATTTCTTTCCTTAATGTGTTTGAGCCAATCAGTTGTGTTGTGACAAAGTAGGGGTGGTATACAGAAGATAGCCCTATTTGGTAAAAGACCAAGTCCCTATTATTAGAACAGCAGCTCAAATGAGTGAAGAGAAACTACAGTACGTTACTTTAAGAAATGGTCAGTCAATGTGGAAAATTTAACTTTGAAAGTTTCTTCAAGTGCAGTCTCAAAAACCATCAAGCGTTATGATGAACCACCATAGGAAAGGAATACCCAGTTAACTCTGCTGCAGAGGATACGTTTATAAGAGTTAACAGCCTCCGATTGCAGCCCAAATAAATACTTCACAGAGTTCAAGTAACACACATCTCAAAGTCAACTGTTCAGGCCTTCATGGTCAAATTGCTGCAAAGAAACCACTACTAAAGGACACCAATAATAAGAAGACTTGCTTGGGCCAAGAAACACGAGCAATGGACAATAGACAAGTGGCATTCTGTCATTTTAGTCTGAGTCCAAATTTGAGATGTTTTGTTCCAACCGCAGTGTCTTTGTGAGACGCAAAGTAGGTGAACGGATGATCTCCGCATGTGTGGTTCCCACCGTGAAGAGTGGGGGTGCTTTGCTGGTGACACGGTCTGTGATTTTATTTAGAATTCAAGGTACACTTAATCAGCATTCTGCAGCGATACGCCATCCCATCTGGTTTGCGCTTGGTGGGACTGTCATTTGTTTTTCTAAGGACAATGACTCAGCACACCTCCAGGCTGTGTAAGGGCTATTTAACCAAGAAGGAGAGTGATGGAGTGCTGCATCAGATTACTTGGCCTCCACAATCACCCAACCTCAACCCAACTGAGATGGTTCGGGATGAGTTGGAGTGAGAGTGAAGGAAATGCAGCCAACAAGTGCTCAGCATATGTGGGAACTCCTTCAAGACTGTTGGAAAAGCATTTCAGGTGAAACTGGTTGAGAGAATGCCAAGCGTGTGTAAAGCAGTCATCAAGGCAAAGGGTGGCGACTTTGAAGAATCTCAAATCTAAATTATCTTTTGATTTAACACTTTTTTTTTTGATTACTACATGATTCCGTATGTGTTATTTCTTAGTTTTTGTGTCTTTGCTATTATTCTACAATCTAGAAAATTACTAGAAACAAAAAAAAAACTTGAATGAGTAGGTGTTCTAAAACTATTGACCAGTAGTGAATATATGAAAAAATGGATTCGTAATGACAAATTATTTGGGTCTATAATTATGTTGTACTGATGTTCCTACCCTTTTGATCTAATTGACTGCCAGTATCAAATGTCTGCCAGTGTTGACTGTTCTGGTTAAAGTTTTATGCTAGGCTGTGATGTCCTACAAGCCTCTCAGGCTGGTGTATACAGTTAATTTGGTGCTGTGGAATTCATGTCTTTCTCAGAGAAGACTGTTAGACATTTTCTCTGCTTCTGTCCTGACTGTGTTTCCCTGTTGCAACATTGCTTTTTTATTATCTACAACTGCTCTTTTTTTTATCCACCTGAAAATCCCTATTACAGTAATACCCCTATGTGTAGTATGCTCAGTATCAAGTATGTAATTTGAAGTATAAAGTATTAATATGGTTGTTTCCATGCAGTATGAGGCGAAGACTCGCCTGGAGAGGTTCTCTGGAAGCAACTCCATCAGCTCAGCTGACCTGTTTGATGACCCAAAGAAACAGATGGGTAGGGAAGCCAACTAGTGTATACTTGACCATTTCATACAGCGCATTCGGGAAAGTATTCAGACCCCTAGTCTTTTTCCACATTTTGTTACGTTACAGCCTTATTCTAAAATGGATTCAATAGTTTTTTCCCCTTGTCAATCTACGCACAATACCCCATAATGACAAAGCAAAAACAGGTTTTTAGAAATGTTTGTAAATTGTACTAATCTAAAAATTGACATCACATTTACATAAGTATTCAGACCCTTTATTCAGTACTTTGGTGAAGCACCTTTGGCAGTGATTACAGCCTCAAGTCTTCTTGGGTATGACACTACAAGCTTGGCAGACCTGTATTTGGGGAGTTTTCCCATTCTTCTTTGCAGATCCTCTCAAGCTCTGTCAGGTTGGACGAGGAGCGTCACTGCACAGCTTTTTCAAGTGTCTCCAGAGATGTTAGATTGGGTTCAAGTCTGGGCTCTGGCTGGGCCACTCAAGGATGTTCAGAGACTTGTCCCAAAGCCACTCCTGTGTTGTCTTGGCTGTGTGCTTAGGGTCGTTGTGCTGTTGGAAGGTGAACCTTTACCCCAGTCTGAGGTCCTGAGCACTCTGTAGCAGGTTTTCATCTGTACTTTGCGCCATTCATCTTTGCCTCATCCTGACTAGTCGCCCAGGCCCTGCTGCTGAAAAACATCACGATGCTGCAACCACCATGCTTCACTGTAGGGATGGTGCCAGGTTTCCTCCAGATGTGACGATTGGCATTCAGGCCAAAGAGTTCAATATTGGTTTCATCAGACCAGAGAATCTTGTTTCTCATTGTCTGAGAGTAGATGCCTGTTGTCAAACTCCAAGCAGGCTGTCATGTACCTTTTTTTACTGAGTGGTGGCTTCCGTCTGGCCACTCTACCATAAAGGCCTGATTGGTGGAGTGCTGCAGAGATGGTTGTCCTTCTGGAAGGTTCTCCCATCTCCACAGAGGAACTCTGTTAGAGTGAACATCGGAAGAGTCTTGGTGGTTCTAAAATTCTTCAATTTTTAAGAATGATGGAGGCCACTGTGTTCTCGGACCTTCAATGCTGCAGAAATGTTTGTGGACCCTTTCCCAGATCTGTACCTCAACACAATCCTGTCTTGGAGCTTTACGGCAATTCCTTCGACCTCATGACTTGGTTTTTGCTCTGACATGCACTGTCAACTGTGGGACCTTACACACAGATATCTTTCTATATCCATACACACGTATGTAAGGTCCCACAGTTGACAGTGCATGTCAGAGCAAAACCAAGTCCTCAATTGGCAGCTTGATTAAATAGTACCCGCAAAACACCAGTCTCAAGGTCAACAGTGAAGAGGCGACTCCGGGATGCTGGCCTTCTAGGCAGAGATCCTCTGTCCAGTGTCTGTGTTCTTGTGCCCATCTTAATGTTTCCTTTTTATTGGCCAGTCTGAGAGAGAGCTTTTTCTTTGCAACTCTGCCTAGAAGGCCAGCATCCCGGAGTCACCTCTTCACTGTTGACATTGAGACTAGTGTTTTTGCGTGTACTATTTAATGAAGCTGCCAGTTGATGACTTGTGAGGTGTCTGTTTCTCAAACTAGACACTCAAATGTACTTGTCCTCTTGCTCAGTTGTGCACCGGTGCCTCCCACTCCTCTTTCTATTCTGGTTAAAGCCAGTTTGCGCTGTTCTGTGAAGGGAGTAGTACACAGTGTTGTATGGTATCTTCAGTTTCTTGGCATTTTCTCGCATGGAATAGACTTCATTTCTCAGAACAAGAATAGACTGACGAGTTTCAGAAGAAAGTTCTTTGATTCTGGCCATTTTGAGCCTGTAATCGAACCCACAAATGTTGATGCTCCAGATACTCAACTAGTCTAAAGAAGGCCAGTTTTATTGCTTCTTTAATCAGGACAACAGTTTTCAGATGTGCTAACATAATTGCAAAAGGGTTTTCTAATGATCAATGATCCTTTTTAAAATAATTAAATTGGATTTGCTAACACAACGTGCCGTTGGAACACAGGAGTGATGGTTGCTGATAATGGGCCTCAGTATGCCTATGTAGATATTCCGTAACAAATCTGCCGATTCCAGCTACAATAGTCATTTACAACATTAACCATGTCTACACTGTATTTCTCATAAATTTGATATTTTAATGGACATAATTTGCTTTTCTTTCAAAATCAAGGGAATTTAAGTGACCCCATACTTTTGATCGGTAGTGTATACAGTTGAAGTCGGAAGTTTACGTACACCTTAGCCAAATACATTTAAACTCAGTTTTTCACCATTCCTGACATTTAATCAGAGTAAACATTCCCTGTCTTAGGTCAGTTAGGATCACCACTTTATTTTCAGAATGTGAAATGTCAGAATAATAGTGATTTATTTCAGCTTTTATTTTTTTAATCACATTTCACATTCGGTAGCATTGCCTTTTAAATTGTTTAACTTGGGTCAAATGTTTCGGGTAGACTTCCACAAGCTTCCCACAATAATTTGGGTGAATTTTGTAACTGAGTCAGGTTTGTAGGCCTCCTTGCTCGCACACGCTTTTTCAGTTCTACCCACAAATGTTCTATTTGATTGAGGTCAGGGCTTTGTGATGGCCACTCCAATACCTTGACTTTGTTGTCCTTAAGCCATTTTGCCACAACTTTAGATGTTTGCTTGGGGTCATAATCCATTTGGAAGACTCATTTGTGACCAAGCTTTAACTTCCTGACTGATGTTGCTTCAATATATCCACAATTTTCCATCTTCATGATGCCATCTATTTTGTGAAGTGCACTAGTCCCTCCTGCAGCAAAGCACCCCCCCACAACATGATGCTGCCACCCCTGTGCTTCACGGTTGGGATGGTGTTCTTCGGCTTGCAAGCATCCCCTTTTTTCCTCCAAACATAACTATGGTCATTATGGGCGAACGGTTATATTTTTATTTCATCAGACCAGAGGACATTTCTCCAAAAAGTACGATCTTTGTCTCCATGTGCAGTTCTAAACCATAGTCTGGCTTTTTTATGGTGGTTTTGGAGTAGTGGCTTCCTTGCTGAGCGGCCTTTCAGGTTATGTCGATATAGGACTTTTGCATCTTCACACGGTCCTTTGCTGCTGTTCTGGGATTGATTTGTACTTTTCGCGCCAAAGTACGTTCATCTCTACGAGACAGAACGCGTCTCCTTCCTGAGCGATATGACGGCTGCGTGGTCCCATGGTGTTAATACTTGGGTACTAATATTTGTACAGATGAACGTGGTACCTTCAGGCGTTTGGAAATTGCTCCCAAGGATGAACCAGACTTGTGGAGGTCTACCATTTTTTTCTGAGGTCTTGGCTGATTTCTTTTGATTTTCCCATGATGTCAAGCAAAGAGGCACTGAGTTTGAAGGTAGGCCTTGAAATAATTCACAGATACACATTCAATTGACTCAAATGATGGAAATTAGCCTATCAGAAGCTTCTAAAGCCATGACATCATTTTCTGGAATTTTCCAAACTGTTTAAAGGCAGTCAACTTAGTGTATGTAAACTTCTGACCCACTGGAATTGAGATGCAATGGGTTATAAGTTAAATAATCAGTCTGTAAAAAATTGTTGGAATAATTACTTGTCATGCACAAAGTAGATATCCTAACTGAAAGATTAGTGGAATCTGTGTGGGTAGCTGGACAGGTAGGATGACTGACAGTGAAGGTGAACAGGTGGTCATGTGTCAGGTGACAGAGGAATGGATGAGACTGAGGCAGGAATTCCTTTAACCATAAAGTGGTATATTTACTGAGTAGTCTGTGCTGCATCACAAAGGAAACAAATAACATGTATCCAATCAAAGATCAAATCATATCATTCATTATTAACATAATTTAGGGAATTCAACAGTCCAGTTAATTAAGAAGTCAATAGTAATCATCCGCGAGTCATTTAGGCTCGTAACTATTTATCATAAATTATGAAAGAATAAACAGTGAATACAATACAATCTATAATCCCCATTATCAAAGTCAATCAGTTAGCAAACAATGATGTTTCTCATTTCACTCTTTCAATTGTCTTCATGTGTCCATATCATTTATTTCAATACACATCAACCATATCGATTGCATAATTGGCCTATGAGGAGCCGTAGGGCCGTGATCATTGACAATTCACATTACACAATATGTTTGAAGCTGCGCTCCAAGCTGCACTCCGCGGTAATAACTATTAACTGATGGCCCATCTCCGGATCGCAACAGATAGTTCAGAAAGGTAACATGAAAGGTAACTGAGTCTGTGGACTTACATGGATTCATGGACGCACAGAACTTCTGGATCAGATGGAGTTAAGGAAGAGAAAGCAGTGAGATCAGGCGATGGCAATTTCCTCCTTTTATGGAGTTGAGATCTGTCGGACATTTCCACCTGACCTAATTAAACGCCCCTGGCCCAGCTGAGTAAATGGCAATGAATTAAAGGATTATTCCACCAACTCCATGGGCCTTTTCTACACTAACCAACTTGACAAAACTGTAGTTTTGTAACAAGAAATTTGTGGAGTGGTTGAAAAACAAGTTTTAATGACTCCAACCTAACACGGAACCCAAACCGGCTGCGACTGTACGCCATCGTGCATAAATGTATTTTGTCCCCCCCCCACACCAAACGCGGTCACGACACACAGGTTAAAATATCAAACAAACTGAACCAATTATATTAATTTGGGGACAGGTCAAAAAGCATTAAACATTTATGGGTAGTTAGCTTGCACTTGCTAGCTAATTTGTCCTATTTAGCTAGCTTGCTGTTGAGATCTAATTTGTCCTGGGGATATAAACATTGAGTTATTTTACCTGAAATGCACAAGGTCCTCTACTCTGACCGTTTTATGTGGATTAATTGGCAATGAGTCCAGATCTAAATCCCATTAACTTGTGGAGAGATCTGAAAACAGCAGTTAGGAGAAGGCAGTTATTTTGACAAAAGGCTGTGCTACCAAATATTAAGTCTAGGGTGTCAATCATTTTGTCAATGTAATTCCTTACATTTAAATGGATATTAAGTTCTGAATCAAAAACAAATGTTCTGTAATAACAGTGAAATAAAGAATTGTGGAGACCAAATACTTTGTTCAATTTCTTGAGTTACTTGGAAAAAAGTGCAAGGGTGACTATTTTTGGCCATGACTGTAGACAGGTGTGCCTTTCCAAATCATGGCCAATCAATAGAATTGACTCCAAGAAACATCTCAAGGATGGTCATTGAAAACAGGATGCACCTGAGCTCAATTTCATGTCTCCATAGTCTGAATAGTTATTTAAATCGGGTATTTGTTATTTTAATAGATTTGCAAACATTTCGAAAAACCTGTAGATTGATTTTTTTTAAATGAATTTTAGAATAACGCTGTAACGTAACAAAGTGGAAAATGTCAAGGTGTCTGAATACTTTGAGTGCACTGCATATCACACTTTCAAGTATACAATTTAACCATTTTATATCACTAAATCAAGTGAACACCAGGGCCCATATTCACAAACATCTGAGTAGGATCAGTTTTGCCTTTCAGATCATATTGAATTAGACGGGGGATCTGATCCTAGATCAGCACTCCTAGTCAGTGAGGCTTTATTAATCCAGGCACTGCATGTGTACGCCTCCACAATTTAAACATCAGAAGAAGGATCATTATAAAGCAACTATCACCACCACTGATGTTACTAACCATCTCTCTCTCTCCGGTCCCCATGTAGCCAGCTCATATCGTCTGACCAACATGCTGCCCAGTGCTCCAGACATGTCCCAGCTAAAGCTGGGGGTCCGCTCTGCGGCCGGGAGGCTGTCCGTCATGGCCAGCGGAGTAGTCACGTCCCTTCAGGTTTGTGGTTCAGATGGCCCTGTTGGTTGGAGCTTGGTGCTAGCAGCAGATTGACTCCCACATGGGCCACATACTGAATGTGTTATGGGGGCTGTACGCCGGAAGGCAATTTCAACACAGTAAGAACTTGGCCTTCTTTATATCATCATTATTCCAATTGGAAATCCATTTTCTTGATTTAATTACTATGTAAGTGCACAGTAACAATGATATCAGTGACTATTTTGTCAAAGGCATGCTAGATACAACATACTAGTTACCAAAGTACATTGTGTATAAGGGCAACTTTAAGGTTACCTAATTATGCAGCGTCAACACTCACACAACTGGTACGGTGTAAGCAGTAGGTTCTTACGTTGTTGTGCATCTCATTTGTTTCAGGACCACTACAGTGCGTGAGTCCAGTGTGTGTACCTGTGTTATGACACACACACACAACCTCTTAGGTCCCCTGGGTATTGGAGTCGGTAAACATCCTTACGTGCGATGGACAAGTTCAGCCGTGCAGGAGAGGGAGAGATATGGATGGAGAGAGTGAATTAGCGACATTGTGTAGGCCAGCACATAGGCTGTAGCTGTGTGTGTACATAGCAGCTATTTGAATAAAGGATGAATTATCTACATTGGAGTTATGTCGAAACAACATCCTCTATGAGGTAGATGTATGAAGAACACTTATTTACGCAGCTTATTATTTAATCTGTCCAGGCCTTTAGTTTTGATATTTACATCAATTGTATTCAAAATAACATTTTGTTATCATCCATTATGGTTCTAATTGAGGGTGACTTAGGTTTTGGGTTCCTTTTCCCCTGTGCAATTGTTATTGAATCATGTCATCTTGGTCACCTTGGTTTTTATGTAGCTATTTGCAATGAAGACATGTATTTTTCTACATGCGGTATGTAAATAATTTAGTTAAATAATCTGATGGGCATTGTTTTAATTACCTGCCAAATGCAGAGAGATGTTGCCATGTAGGATACAAGTCTTAAATTTTAGGGTGCCTTCAAACCAAAATGCCTGCGACGCGTTGTGCGTGTGCCGATTCACTGAATGTGTGTTTGGAGGTATGGTGAAGTGGAGAACATTCGAGGTGGGAGAAACATTGTTTTACATTGGTTGACAGACCTCTAGTCAGGATGGGCTGCAACACAATGTCCCCATCTCATCTGTTGGACAGTGTAGATCTTCCATTTCATTCACTTCTATCCACCTGTACACTGCTCTCTGAAAAAAAGGTGTTTGCTGTGCTTTTTAAGCATTGTTTGCATTGGTTTGAAAGTGCCCTTAGTCTTGGAAGTGTACGTATGTCTGTCACTCATTTGTCACTTGACTGAAGGACCAAATACTCAACCTTATTTCTTTGTGTAATATATATATGTGTGTATAGACACACTGGTCGGATATGGTCTGCCTCTCAGCAGCCAAACATTCTCCATATTACTATTGACTATCAGTTCAGATGAATGAAGGGAGTAGTATCTTAATGTTCTGTCCTAGTACTCTCAAAGGCTGAATTTAGACAGGCAGCACAATTCTGATCTTTTTATTCTCACTAATAGGTCTTTTGACCAATCAAGTCAGCTTTGTGAAAAGATCTGTGTAAAGAAATAATCAGAATTGGGCTGCCTGTCTAAACGCAGGCAAATAACCGATTCTATTTTCTGTGACCACATTAGTTTGTGAGAGGAACACAGGACACCCATCCAATTATTTTACTGTTCTGTGGCTATGAAGGAAAAGAGATAAGGAAAGGAACTCATGCAAAAGAAATGGGACGTGGCCCTCTGTGATCAAGGACCCATTGGCTGCCCTCCCTAGAGCCTGACTCATTTCAACAACAGTTGTACTATGTGTTTAGTGAAGGGTAAACTCTAACCCTTTGCTGAGCAGATTCATTGTAAATTACCTCTGTGAACTGTGTACCTTGCAGAGACTATTTAGGGTGTTTAGAGTATATTTTCACACTCTGGGTATATGTGGGTTATATTTTGGGTGTTTATGTGTAGTGTGGTTTTGTTATTTTGAGGGGATTGGCTAGAAGTCTTTAACTGGACATTGCCAGAAGTATTTCTGGCTACCTAGTATCACCTACCGAACTCTCATTTAATGCATATTTTTCTCATTTTGATCCTTACTAATTTGAACTCTTGAGTTGAGATTTAACACTGAAGTGAAATATATTTAAGATGCAACGTTACCCATTTGAATCTGGATTTTGTATAGTGTGTAATTCAGTGACCAACCAGGGCTTTTGTTCATTCTCTTTTGACTGTAATCCAAAGAATTAGGATACATGTGCACATGCCCTAAAAATGTCAATTATGGGAAGATCTAGTTTTTGTGTATTTGTATTAGAACCTGCAAGTAAAAAAAATGTTACTTGAATGTACATCTATAGAACAGTACCTGAAGCATTGCATTAGTTTCCAAATGACTGTTTACCAACAAATACATCTATGGACATGAGCTCTTTGGAGATCCATTCAATGTGTAATCAAGGTGTGTATCATTGTTAGCTGCTGTGTATAAGAAACTTTGCTTCAGAATAAAAATTACACTGCACTTGCATGTCCTCAGTGGCAGACTTACCATTAGGCAACTCAGGCAGTTGCCTGGGCCTTGTAAAACTTGTCATGATTCTGTTTAATAAAACATCATTTCTGTTATCTTGTCTTTCTGCTCGTGAGAAACCTCCGATGTGCGCAATTTAGCGGTAGTGACAAACTGAGCGTTTTCATTTTTTATCCTGCGAATTTGGCTCTAGCTTTTGAACAGTTGGGGCTATAAGCTATTATTATACCCCGTGCCTGAAAGCCAAGACTCTCAGGAACGTGTACCTACCTGTCTTCTGTTTCGCTCTAGAACGCTCGCAAGCTGCGCAGGACACGTTAGAAGGTACGGTGACAAACCCGCAATTGAAAACAATGCAGATATTTTATTCTACACACAATTATTTCCTGATTATCTTCCCTGATGTTCTACCGAACTTTCCAATACCTTTCTGATGCATTTCACTCACCTTAGATGCAAGTAATTTGACATTTTCTTAGCCTTATGAACATATGATTGAACTTATGAACATTCCATTTTTCTCTGTTCTGCTATAGGACCGGCCCTACCAATAAGCAACATAAGCGGCCGCTTATGGCCTTGCATCCGTTAGGGAGCTCCCCCACCCAAGAAATATAGTTTAGTTACTCAGTCGGGTCTCAGCTTACTGTTATGAGTTAGAATAGTAGAATACACAAGGTGCAATTTCAAAATGTGGCAGTGCATCATCAGTTTTGTCAGTCGTGTCTGGATTTACACAGGCAGCCCAATTCTGATCTTTACACTACTTCAGCTGAAAAATATCTGATGTGATTGGTCAAAAGACCAATTAGTGGGGGAAAAAAATCAGAATTTGGCTGCCTGCCTAAACGCAGCCTGAGAATCACTGGGTAAATTATTCTAGCCAGCTATCTTAATTAACCTAATCATGGCCGAATATCTGACCGAGCACACGGATCACGTGCTCAGGGTCCCTGACCACCAGGGTGCCCCCATTGATTTTGTTGGTCACTTTTACCAGATGTCGTATGAGCATGTCATAAGTCATGGCAAAATGTTTAGAATTGCAGGAAATTAGCTTTGAAACTGCAACATTTTCCCTCCATCCCATAGCAAAATTTGTAAAATTGCATGAAATTAACTTAAAAAATGCAAATAGTTCTCTCCGTCCTATTGGGAAATGTGTAGAATTGCAGTAAATAAGCTTTAAAACTGCAACGTTTCATGAAATCAAATCAAATTTTATTTGTCACATACACATGGTTAGCAGATGTTAATGTGAGTGTAGCGAAATGCTTGTGCTTCTAGTTACGACAATGCAGTGAAAACCAACAAGTAATCTAACTAACAATTCTAAAACTACTGTCTTATACACAGTGTAAGGGGATAAAGAATATGTACATAAGGATATATGAATGAGTGATGGTACAGAGCAGCATACAGTAGATGGTATCGAGTACAGTATATACATATGAGATGAGTATGTAAACAAAGTGGCATAGTTAAAGTGGCTAGTGATACATGTATTACATAAGGATGCAGTCGATGATGTAGAGTACAGTATATACGTATGCATATGAGATGAATAATGTAGGGTAAGTAACATTATATAAGGTAGCATTGTTTAAAGTGGCTAGTGATATATTTACATCATTTCCCATCAATTCCCATTATTAAAGTGGCTGGAGTTGGGTCAGTGTCAATGACAGTGTGTTGGCAGCAGCCACTCAATGTTAGTGGTGGCTGTTTAGCAGTCTGATGTCCTTGAGATAGAAGCTGTTTTTCAGTCTCTCGGTCCCAGCTTTGATGCACCTGTACTGACCTCGCCTTCTGGATGATAGCGGGGTGAACAGGCAGTGGTTCGGGTGGTTGATGTCCTTGATGATCTTTATGCCCTTCCTGTAACATCGGGTGGTGTAGGTGTCCTGGAGGGCAGGTAGTTTGCCCCCGGTGATGCGTTGTGCAGACCTCACTACCCTTTGGAGAGCCTTACGGTTGAGGGCGGAGCAGTTGCCGTACCAGGCGGTGATACAGCCCGCCAGGATGCTCTCGATTGTGCATCTGTAGAAGTTTGTGAGTGCTTTTGGTGACAAGCCGAATTTCTTCAGCCTCCTGAGGTTGAAGAGGCGCTGCTGCGCCTTCTTCACGACGCTGTCAGTGTGAGTGGACCAATTCAGTTTGTCTGTGATGTGTATGCCGAGGAACTTAAAACTTGCTACCCTCTCCACTACTGTTCCATCGATGTGGATAGGGGGGTGTTCCCTCTGCTGTTTCCTGAAGTCCACAATCATCTCCTTAGTTTTGTTGACGTTGAGTGTGAGGTTATTTTCCTGACACCACACTCCGAGGCCATACAATTACAAAAAAATATTGGTATTGGTCAATATTGAGCCAGCTCCGAACAGCTCTTTTCTCAGCATGATTGTGTTAAATAGACATGGGATGGGACCTCAGACTGGTGTCTGCCTGGGGCCTCCACATCATTAAGAACGCCCCTGCCTGGCCCTTAGCTATGTGTAAAATTCCCACATTATCTTGCATAAGGGTAGACAATTTCTTTGTTGCACCATTCAGGATTATTGTACGGAAAATATAGAAACGCTATTGATAATCAATTCTTGCTATTGGTCACTTTAAAACTACAGTGCCTTCAGAAAGTATTCGTACCCCTTGACTTTTTCCACATTTTTAAAAATTGATTTACATGTCAACGATCTAAACAAAACACTCTACCGTAAAAGTGCAAGAAAAAAATCGAACATTTGTAAAACTTTTTTTTTTAACCTTTATTTAACTAGGCAAGTCAGTGAAGAACAAATTCTTATTTACAATGACGGCCATGATCAAAGGGATATTCAATGTCTGCTTTTTTTAAATGTTTACCCATCCACCAATAGGTGCCCTTCTTTGCGAGCCATTGGAAAACCTCCCTGGTCTTTGGTTGAATCTGTGTTTGACATTCACTGCTCAACTGAGGGACCTTACAGATAACTGTATGTGTGGGGTACAGAGATGAGGTTGTCATTCAAAAATAATATTAAACACTATTATTGCACACAGAGGGAGTCAATGCAACTTATTATGTGACTTGTTAAGCAAATGTTTACTCTGCCAAAACAAAGGGGTTGAATACTTATTCACTCGACTTTTCAGCTTTTCATTTTTTATTAATTTTAAACATTTCGAAAAACATCATTCCAATTTGACATGATGGGGTATTGTGTGTAGGCCAGTGACAAAAATATTAGTTCAATCAATTTTAAATTCAGGCTGTAACACAACAAAATGTGGAGAAAGTCAAGGATGTGAATACTTTCTGAATTCACTGTATGTAAATTGGTGAAATGTAATTTGCTCAATGCCAAATAAACTAAATGTTAGGCTACCTCCCTTTTTGTGTGTATTTTTTGCAGTGGTGTAAAGTACTTAAGTAAAAATACTTTAAAGTACTACTTAAGTTTTTTTTTAAAAATATCTGTACTTTACTTTACTATTTATATTTTTGACCACTTTTACTTCACTACATTCCTAAAGAAAACGGTGTACTTTTTACTCCATACATTTTCCCTGACACCCAAAAGTGCTCGTTACATTTTCAATGCTTAGCAGCACAGAAAATGGTCCAATTCACACACTTATCAAGGTAACATCCCTGGTCATCCCTATTGCCTCTGATCTGACGGACTCACTAAACACAAATGCTTTATTTTTTAAATGTCTTGAGTGTTGGAGTGTGCCCCTGGCTATCCATAAATAAATAAAAACAAGATAATTATGCCGTCTGGTTGGCTTGACATAAGGAATAAGAATTATTTATACTTTTACTTTTAACATTTTAGCAAGTACATTTACTTTCGATACTTACGTATATTTAAAACCAAATACCTTTAGACTTTTACTCACGTATTTTAATGGGTGACTTTCACTTTTACTTGTCATTTTCTATTATGGTATCTTTACTTTTACTCAAGTATGACAATTTAGTACTTTTTTCTCCACAGATTTTTTTGTTCCTTTGCATGAAGGAGGAGCGCTCATAACTGTGTTCTACTCTATTTGAGATTTTTCTTTGTCATCCTCATTTATTCTTATTAATACTAATTAGCCTTTACAAACTTGAAATATCACCGTTTTTCATGTTTCCTCAAACGGTCTATTGGGGAACGTTGAAATCAGAGGGTCTAGGCCTACTCATCATATAACGGGCGGCACGTTGTAATATTTTCAGGCGTCAGCCGTCTACGTGGCTGGCTGACGCATTTAGTTATTTTTCCCAAATTCCAATGAGCGATCAAGTGGTCGATTTTTTTACGGGATATGTAGACTTGTTTCTATGAGTTGGCAAGTAGAATACTTTTATTTAAGGTTTATTTGATTATCTGAAATACCTAAATATTCTTAATTATATTCACATTTTAACTAATGCATTTAACTTGATTTTGGATGGAGTTTCTTGCGCTAGTCTGCTACGAAACTTCTAGAGCTGTGGGCCATTGTCGCTTGCAGTCGCAGCCGCTACTTTGAATCAATTCCTTTTCAAGTAGGCCTAGTAGGCAAAAGGAAGCTGCAAGCCGAAACGTTGCTGCAGGCTACAAAAATGCCAAGTAATGAAGTGAAGCAAAGGAAGAAGACCACGGCTCAGAAACAAAATGACGAACCGGTAGAAACGTCAAAGTACACTTCCGAAGATGAAGCAAAAAAAGCTAAAGCTACCGAAGGAAATAGCTTGGCTGAAACTAAAAGCTCCTCGCCGTCCTCCCTGGATGTGAAAACGATAACTTGTCTATTGTCACTGATAGTTTGCATAGTGCTTACATGGTAAGTAAAAGTAAGCCTATTCATTTGCATAGGGCATAAGCTTTACTTATAAAGGCCCGTGTGTTTATGGATAATTCCTATTTACTTTCATCTCGGCCAAACAAGAGGAAATTAATAATTTTATGTTTGAGTTTTGACGCTATTGTCGCCCCTTACATTACAGGGTGGTATTGCAGCAGAATGCAAGATTCTTCGACGTGGAAGAAAAGTGCAAACTACTGTCTGGGAAGACTGCAAGTCTCCTTGAAATGGAGGAGGAAGTCATCAAGGTGTCCAAGAAGGTATGTTTTGTTTCTATTGGAACTGTCTATCCATCTCTCTCTGGTGAAGAACAAGACACAAAAACATTATGCAGAGACTTCTATGCATTGTTATGTGTGTTTATGTTATTGTGTGTATTGATACTGTCATTGTCTTGCTTGTCACATAATGTAGGCCCCTCCCCCTTATTATTAACCCCTCCAGACATGTCTGCATTATTCATGTACAGCAGTTATTCTTGCGTCTTGGATTGTATAGCCTATCCAGTTGAATTGAATTCTGCGATCAAATCACATTGTCTTCCTTAGAATTGCTATACGCATCTTTTGACTGAATGTGTGCATGTAATTGCATGGATTTGTACTGAGAATACTGAGGATCCCAGAGCCCTCCCCAGAAACAGCCCTCCCTGTTTTGTGTTGTGGCTGCAGCTCGCCGCCTCCGAGGATGACCTGCAGGGGGCTCTCTCCACCTTCTCCCTGGCGACGCGCCTCGAACGTGACCTGTCCTCGCTCCATGCCGTCGTCCTGGCGATGCAGGATGACGAGAACTCCGCCTCTCGCGATCTCCAGACAGTCAACGCCCGCTTCCTGAACGTGACTGAGACGTGGCAGACGGGCCTGGCCTCGGTGACCTCCGACCTGGCCTCTCTGAAGACGGAGTCACGTGAGGCGCACGCTGGCGCCACAGACCGGGTGAACGAGGCCGAGCAGAGGGCCCGGGCGCTGGACGAGAGGCTGGAGGAGCTGGAGGACAGCACCCGGCGGAACACACGCGCCCTTGGCCGCACCGAGGATGAGGATGCCAAGCGGTCTCAGGACCAGCTGGACTGGAACACCAAGCAGCTCCACAAACTGGAGGACCAAGTCCGGAGCCTGCTCCGAGTAGATACCGAGTTAGTCGCCCAGCTAGAGGAGCACATCCCCCGGGCCCAGCAGTGCGAGGCTCACCTCCCGGCTGTGGAGGAGGCAGTGCGATCCATTCTGAGGCTGGGGGGGGACCTGGGGACGGCGGAGCGAAGGCTGGAGGAGCTCACCCTGCAGGTGTTTGGGACAGAGGACAGCATGCTTAAAGCCCTGACGGAGATCCTGGACATCAAGCAGGCTCTGGACGCCCTCCAGGCCCACAACAGCATCCTCAAGATGACGAATGAGTTGGCTGTTGTCAAGGAGACGCTGGGACAGCTCAGCAGGGGGGAGGAGCAACAGGACAACCAGGCTTATTCTGGAACGCTGGATAGGGAAGGGGAGAGGGAGGGGTGAAAGGTCAAGGACCCAGAGCAGGATGAGCCACCCCAGCTGGTACATAATGATGACCTCTGTGTGTGATGTCATTTTTAAACCATGGGAAGGAGTGGTCCTGTCATTTCATTTGTTTTAAAACTGCTGTTAAATCCTCACATAGTTAAACCATTGCTACATTGTGTGATTTGTGCATTTTAACTTGCTATTGCTCAAGTTTAGCAATACGTTTCATCAATAGGTTTTAAGTTCTTGTCTCACAAACATGCTACTATCTCATATGGGAACCAATCAATGTTATCTGCACTGGCTGCTGAAAGTCAGCAACTGAATGTAGCGTTTGCACCCAAACACTGCTCCTGTAATCTGTAAAGGATATTATTGTTGCCTTGTTGGTGTCTGAAAGGAGAACAATTGTGACCGGTACTCCAATATACTCAAATGTTGAGTTTGTATACATTTTTTAATACACATTTTATATTCGAATGAGTTTGACAGTTATGCCAGTATTGCATTTCTAAAAAATGTGCCTTATTATCAGGGTTTCTCTGAATCCTTTAAATGTTCAAATTTTGTTAAATCTATTGTAAAAAAATGTCTTCTCTCTCCTAGCTTGCATCTCTAGTAAATTAAAACCCGTCTCAAATATTTTAGTGTTACCCATTTATTTGCTCTATTTATTTGTACCAAACATCAGCTTTCTGTGTAACTTATGGACTGTCTCCCTGCATGTTTTTCAATGAATCCTATCTACCAGTCTATGACTGCATGGTCTAGCTGGTCGGTCTTTTCCTATGTAAAGCTCTTTTCTAAAATGGCCGCCCTGTTCTGTCTGTCCACCTGTTTCCTGGCGTAGTGCGAGGGTGTCCAGAGCCTGTTGGAGCATCTAGAGAGGGAGCCTGGTGGTATCCTGCCCCACTTGGAGGCCCTGGAGCGGGATGTAAGCCAGCTGAAGGACTGGGCGTCCGGCCTAACGGAGAAACGCGGCCTGCTCCAGGACAGCGTGGCAGCACTGACCGAGGCTGTGGGACAAATCGAGGGACGCACCTCTGCTATCACTAAGGATGTCAACACTAAGGTTTTAAGAGATGATTTAAGCCATCTAGATGCTCTTACTACTTTGGTAACCAGGATGTAATAACTCAGGCAATTACACAGGAACTGCAGATAAGATTCCTGAAACAATCACTGTATTATAATACGCTTTTAAAGTAGTTACACTGCCTTTCTATTCTAATGCTACGCTTCTGTTCAACAAGTTGCCTCTGGTTTTGAGATTTCAACCTTTACATACTTGGAATATACATTTCTTGGTATTCATGTAACTACATATGTCGTTACATGTAATATCTAGTTACATGTATATCTAGTTACATGTAATAATACCAAGAAATGTATATTCCAAGTACGTAAAGGTTGAAGTCTCAAAACCAGAGGCAACTTGTTGAATAGAACCGTGGCATTAGAATAGAAAGGCCGTTCATGTAAAGATTTGCCCATGAATCATCTTCCTCCTCTCCTCTTCCTCCATCTCCTAGGTGGCGTCGGTCCGGACAGACGTGCGTCGGATGGATGGGCTCCAGTCGGAGGTGGAGTCTCTCCTGGAGAAGGTACAGGAGCTGGAGGAGCGGGCCGCCCAGGCCGAACGCAGCATGGTCAAACGTATCGGCGACCTGCTGGCCGGCAGCATCGACCGCATCCAGGGCCTCAAGGGCGCCACGGAGCGCAACGCCCAAGCCCTGGAGCAGCTCAAACATCGCCTACCTGAGCTGTTCGTCAACGACCAGCAGATCTCGGAGCGCCTGAGGGAGCTGGAAAGCGGCCGTGCCCGATTGGTCCGCACGGTGACTTTTGCCGGCGACCTCAAGCCCAAGGTGGCGGCCATCAAGCGGGACTTCGGGGCACTGGCTCCGCAGGTGGATGAGCTGACCCTGAGGATCGGCCGTCTGGCCGAGGATCTGACCAGGAGGGAGGAGGACATCGCAGAGCTACGGCAGACGTTCTCTAACCTCAGCGCTGTGGAGGAGGACCTAGGAGTTGTGACACAGCAGTTGAGTCAGATAGTTGAGCCTGAGATGCCCGTAGTGGGAGGAGAGATGCTTTTGCAGAAAGTCAACGTGAGCGAAGCCCTCCCTCAGACACTGGAAGGAGAGCTGTGAATGAGTGCTTTTCTATATGCTATAGATCTACAGAGTAAATGGCAAACTTTCAGCTTGTCACCAATCATTCCCTTACAATAACTTGCACGTTTTTGTAAATCTCAGTTTGCTGATCCTAGGGGTTAGGTTGAGACTAACTG
This sequence comes from Oncorhynchus nerka, assembly GCF_034236695.1. NCBI lineage: Eukaryota > Metazoa > Chordata > Actinopteri > Salmoniformes > Salmonidae > Oncorhynchus > Oncorhynchus nerka. The sequence continues at coordinate 59,097,732 of NC_088418.1, forward strand.
GGCCTTTTGTCTAGAATGCTGACTAACGTATGTTACTTTACAAATTGTATCCTTGAATGAACCTGTCATATGAGTAGGTTGGCGTTTATTGCGATGAATCTTGTCCTGGAGGCAGAGCTGAGCAATTTCCTCTGTGTCCTAGGAGACTGGAATGTTATTTTATTTTTTTGAAAAATGGCATCAATCATGGTGAATGAGAGGTCTTGCTGGTCCACAGTTTTGGAATGTGAGTAGTCTCTTGAACAGTTTCCCCCTTATCAGTTGTATTCTCAGGCTAAGGGGCCTGTTCAGGAGGAATGTTTTGCTACAATATGATTCTGTACAATAGGGAATGATGATGTCAGCGCTATACATTCTACCTGCAATGTTCTCAATAGTTCACAGTGCTGAATACATGCTCTGGGGTTCCACATGGCTAGCTAGTTCTGCTAGTTTTTGCATCTCTCTGCCATCAATCAAATCGAAATGAGTCTGTGGTTTAAAGGTATAGGGACCTAAAATAGAATACTGAACGCTGCTGGTGTAAACAATCTGTTGCCAGGAGTTTATTCAATGGGGCTGACTGCAGAGCAATGCAGATAGAAATGTGTGCCATAGAGCTGTGATTCATGTCTAAGAGTTGTTTCTGTTCTGTTTAACATTTTTATCTGCAACATTGCTGACGTTGCACTCCTCTGATAAAAAAAAAACAACAACCTTGGGCTTATTCAGTGGGTTACCATATGTTCCGATGGAAAATATATTGTGTAGAACAGACATCACGATCATGTAGGATAGGGAAGCATGCTAATCTATTGATTTATAGGGCTACTCTGCTGTTTTACAGGAAATATACGTCTGAAGGAGGAAGTATGTATCGGAGCTGAACAATGAGCTGCCAATCACCAAAGGCCAATATCCAACCCGAGAGCCAATCACAACTTGTTTAACATGCACATTGGCATGTCATCTCTAAAGATAGAGTTGAACCTACACAGACCTGGAATCGCTCAAATGAAAACCAGACATTAGGACGCAGATTGCAGCTGGTCTTTGGGTAAAGAGTGTGGACACCATACCACTGTTTTAACTAAAGCTAATTACATGTACAGATCACACCACATGTATTTACAGTAGCCATTCCTTCAAACTGTCGCAACCCCATTGTAGTGGTGTTAGGACACTGCAGAGATCGTGTTTTAAAGCCTTGGATATGTTCTTCGTGTGAGGGTTGTGCTTAATAAATTATGTCAATTTGAAGTTTGTGTGTACTCTGTATTCCCTATACATGTTTATGAATTTCCTTGTACATGTTGATGCAATGGCACCTGTTGAATGGAAGGTTTTGTGTGTGTGTGTGTGCGGACTCAAATCAGGTTATGACTGGCCTATCAGGAAATGATTGAATTAGCCTCAAGCAATCTCCTCTCTTCAGATGAAAATTAATTACTTTCAATAAATTCTCACTTGACTGTCCCAGCAGTGTTTCCTAATTAAATACTCCAATAAGCTTTTTATGAAGCATCACAGACTGTATTAAGTCCACTTATATACTCAGTCTGAAGCGCCAGGTTATATGTCAAATGGCATCCCATTCCCTATATATGATGAGCTCCATTAGTATTGGGACAGTGGCATTTTTGTTGTTTTGGCTCTGTACTTTGGATTTGAAATGGTATAAAGTACAGACTGCCAGCTTTAATTTGAGGGTATTTTCATCCATATTGGGTGAAATGTTTAGAAATTACAGCACTTTTTGTTCATAGTCCCCCATTTTAGGGGACTAGATCAAGTATGTGACTACAAATTTGTTGGATGCATTTTCTGTTTGATTATTTTGTGGATGCTACCATGATTACGGATAGTCCCGAATGAATCGTGAATAATGAGTGAGAAAGTTAGAGGCATAAATATCATACTCCCCAAAAATCCCTACCTCTCACCATTACAAAAACCAGGTACTATGTACAAACAGTACTGTAATTTCCAAACTATTCACTCAATATGGATGAAAATAAAAAATGAAAGTTGACAGTCTGCACTTCAACCTCATAGTCATTATATCATTTCAAATCCAAAGTGCAGGAGTACAGAGCCAAAACAACAGAGCCATATGGGCCCTGGTCAAAAGTAGTGCACTATATAGAGGATAGGGAGCCATTTGGAGCACATACCTAGAGTGAGCCTTTAAATGAACTGGGAGTGCTTTAAAATTGTAGCCTGTATCCTATGAAGGATTTTCTATGATCTTTATCCAATGATCTTCTAGAAACAGACCGACCCACTCTCACCTTTCACCTCAATACTCACCTCCAGTGAGATTGATGAAGTGTGGTGGTGTGCAAAATGGCTACCTTGCATCTGTCACGGAGACGGTTGGAGAGAGTTAGCAACATACAATGTACGATGAAGATTTTATAATATACATGTATATCAATTCAAAGCCTTGTCTACACAGAAATGTGGTGGCCCAATTTAATTTTTGTAACAAAACACAATCAGTAAACCATAACACGCTCCTGAACAAGAGCTTATATTGCAAGTTGGGTTTGTGAAACCACCCGTAACAGAATCTGACTAAATGAAAAACTCAAATGAGAAAAAATACAAATAAACAAACAAAAAACTACAGTGCAGTGTTGTGTTAAAATTCACAGCAGTCCACGTTCCCCATTTCTCATTGACCCAACCCAGTATACCCCTCCTGAACACTACCCCCTCCTCCTTCTCTTCTTCCTACGCTCCCCTTACACCTTCTTGCTATTCGGCTGGGGCTTTGGTCAAGGCCTCCAATGAGCTAATGGTCTTCTGTAGTGACCCCTGTAGGGCTTCGATGGCCTTCTCATGGCTCTCCAGCTTGGCAGCTTTCCCCACCAGGCCATCCACAGTGCTCTTCAGCTTCTCCAGCTCTGGTGGGGGGTGGCTGGTTGACTTGGAGACTTCCCTCAAGGCTTCCAGCTTCTGCTCCAGCCCCTCTATCTGCAGCCCCAGGTTAGAGACCCTGGAAGACAGATTGGTCTGAGCGTCACTCAGTGCAACCACGTTGGACTGGAGCTCCCCTAGGCTGCCCTTCAGCTCCTCTAGCTCTCCCTGTAGAGTGGCCCGGGCCTTCTCGGCTGCCGTGCCCTGGGCGGCGAGCGTGCTCTCGTGGGAATCGTACTTGGCAAGAAGAGCCTCAACCTTGGAAGTCAGGTCTGTTAGCGACGCGGCCAGGGAGTCTCCGCCCTCCTCCACCACTTTTAGTCTGACCTCCAGACCGTCGGACCTCTGCTCAGCCCTGGCCGATTCCCCCCGCAGTTCCTTCTCCAGACTGTGCAGAGCTTCGGTGGCCAGCTCCAGGCTGCTCTGCAGGCTCTGGTCCTGATCTGTCAACGCCTGGATGCCTGCCTCTGCCCCCGACACCTGCTGCCGCAGGCTCCCCGCTGTCTCCTGCACCAGCAACCTCACCGCCTCCACTTCCTGCGACATCGAGGCTATTTCCTGGTTACGGGTCTGGAGCTCCGACCCCACCGCGGCGATCTGCTCCCTCAGCGAATAGGCAGACTCATCTGTGGCCTGCTTAGTGGTGCTGAGCCCGGCGACGGTGTCGACAATGGCAGACAGTTCCTGCCTGATCAGCTCCGGGTCCTCCATGTCATCCAGACGGGCTTTGAGGTCAGCCAGCTGACTTTGAGTCTCACCCTGGGTCTCGGTGAACTCAGTCACGCTGTCCGCGATGGAGGCACTCAACTCAGCCAGGCGCTCCTCCACAGTCTTCTCCAGGGAAGAGAAGTCCCGCTCTCTGGCCTCCTTCACCTCCTTGATGCCTTCTGACAGGTCGACCAGCAGTTCGTTCTGGAGCCTCTGAAGAGCCTCCTCCACCCGCCGTGTCTCCGCCTCGCCCTTCCTCACCGCTCGGCTCCCCACCTCCTGCTCTGCCCGCATGGTGCCCAGTGCCGACTCCAACCCGTCTACAGCGCGCCTCACGTTGTCCACCTACACAACCACAGACAGCGAATCATACACTGAGTGTACAAAACATTAAGAACACCTGCTCTTTCCATGACATAGAGACTGACCAGGTGAATCCAGGTGAAAGCTATGAGCCCTTATCACTTGTTAAATCCACTTCAATCAGTGTAGATAAAGGGGAGGAGCCAGGTTAAAGAAGGATTTTTAATCACTGAGACATGGATTGTGTATGTGTGTCATTCAGAGGGTGAATGGGTAAGACAAATACTTAAGTGCCTTTGAACGGGGTATGGTAGTAGGTGCCAGGCGAACTGGCTTGTTACAGGAACTGCAACGCTGCTGGGTTATTCATGCTCAACTGTTTCCTGTGTGTATCAAGAATGGTTCACCACCCAAAGGACATCCAGCCAATTTGACACAACTGTGGGAAGCATTGGAGTCAACATGGGCCAGCATCCCTGTGGAACACTTTCGAAACCTCCAGACAAATTTAGGCTGTTCTGAGGGTAGGGGGGGGGGGGTGCAACTCAATATTAGGAAGGTTTTCTTAATGTTTTGTACACTCAGTGTAGGTCAACCTTTGGTCATCAATACAGATTAGGGCCTTAATGATTATCCGATTAGTCTTTTATTATTAATCTGTCAAATCCTTACAATCTGTCACATCCCTACTATAAATACTGTATGTATGCATAAATAATATAATAGCCACATTATCTAACACTATTACTACTATTCAATTGTATAACACAGGTTTAAAGCTGTACATCTGTATAGTCACACCTGTGTACTGGATGTACAGGAAACACAGGTACAATACATTCCAAGAAAGTTGGAAGAGGGTGGAAGAGCCTATCCCCGACCAGTCATTTGCCTGACAAAATAGTTTTTTGCCTTGGTAGTTATTGAAATAGACTTTATAGCTTGCAGTGGAAGACACAGTTAATCACATACTGTAGCTTTTTACAACAATAGTTGACACAGCCTCACATAGGAAGTTTACATATAGGAGACTGCAATGCATGTTTCAGGATTTACTTGTTGAATGTGTGTTCTTAGAAAATGTTTTTCCCTGAAGGGTTTCTTTACCACGTTTACCTAGTTACAGTAACTCATGAGTAGGTTACGTTGTTTTATTACATAACTCAGCTATTTCTCAGCCTGTGGGATAGATCTACATATGCAGCTTTAAAAAACAACTGTAAGCATCCAGTTCAAACTGGTTTAGTTCAAACTGGTCTGGGAGATCTCAATTTATGCATGACAAGGTAAGTGAAGTTACATGAAGGCTTGAAAATAAGTGAATGAATGAAGGAAGGAATAACTGTTTGACCTAATTAATGAATGCAGGAACTGGATAGCTGGATAATAATGAAAGATAATTTATGGGGTGGCATGTTCACACATTATATCAATGCGTTCCTCAATTCTATAGAAATATAACTTCACTTTTCATTACAAAGGATGTCGTATTTCCATTAACCTGGATTTGTTTTTGTTTCAATGTCAGTACTCTCTCTCTAGGAAAGAATAGCATAGGTTACATCTGTACTTTTCTTGTGCCAGCTCATCAATCTTTTGGAGGAGGGGGAGATGGCCCTCTTCTAGCCATTTCTTCTCTGTAGTCTATATGTTCATCCTATCTACTTTTGGTGTGCGGTCTTCAACGGCCTGCCTTATCTCGTGACCTTGTCATTAAATGGCTAGTCCTATATCGTTTGCATTACTTACCTGTTGAAGAACATTCTCTACTTTGTGCGCAACCTCTGCATTTTTCCTTACGGTGTCTTCATTTCTGCTGCTGATTTGATGGACTTCTTTCAACACTTGTTGTAGATAAATAGCAGCAAATCCCGCAGCTGCTACTAATGCGATATAACATAAAGCAGCTATAACTTTGACCCAACTCCCTGACCCCGACCCCTGGATTGAGGGGCTACCATTACTACTAGGTTTCGGACTTTTCTTCGCCACGTCATCTTGCGTGGATGAAGCAGTCTTTTCGCTTAAATTGTTCTTGTTTCTGTTTCTCGCAGTCATATCTGATGTGGCTTTCTACCAGGGGGTCCGAGGAAGTTTGAGGCTGGTCTCTACAGATGCTGTGTACTGTCTTCACTGTACATTTAGCGTATCAGTGAGCGCGATGTGGCTTTCCTAGAACTCCGTTCGCGTCTAGGTATGCAAAAAAGGGGCGTCTTTCTTATTGTGGGACCTGACTTTCTGACTGCAAAATTGGTCGCTGTACTTGCCTTATGTCTCCAATGGCTATGGAATTATGTAGAAAACACAGTAACTAGTGTTGTTCAGAAACACAGTAACTAGTTCTGATAAAGTTGAGGAAAAAACTAGGCCTCTTTATTTGGAATAATATAATTAGGCCCATTGATGTTTCATGTCTTTCAAACCCTGCTTATATAAGCCAAAATCCTGGTATAGGATAGCCTTAACATGTCTAGAAAAATAATGATCTCAGAAATCAACTGATGTAATTTGTTTCAATACTGTACCAACAGTAAAGAGGAGGGGTTGTTGGGTAGTTTTTTCCCTCTCATTTGCTCCTCCCTTCATACGTGGCAACTAGAGTAGCCTTATTGTGTATGCCTCGACATCCTTTCCTAGAGTTCCCTCAATCCAAGGCATGTTGCTATACCAGACCAGATCAGGAAGTGTTTCGAACAACTATTAATGTACACACATATATATATAAATATATATATTTTTTTACCATTAACAATGCATGTTAATAAATAGGCATATTTTCAATTTCTTCCATTGTGCCGAAGTCATTAGGCTATTGGCATACTATTACCTAATCAGCGTAACCTAATCACTAGCCTATGCTATATAGCTATGTTCCCTCCAAATCATGGTAGGATTGCTGTCACCGATTGCAAACTGCAAACCTGTAGACTTGGACATTTGAATAGTTTCAATAACATTTAGCAAGCACCACAATGCAAATGAAGAAACAAATGCATATTTTACACAAAATGGATAACAAAACGCTCTGTTTTGTATTAATCGGCCACAAAATAATTGTTTTCACGTGTGTTTTTAATGGTTTGATAAAAGTTGCAGAATGATTTAGTTATCTGATGTTTGAACACTCCAAGCACTTTGGCCGTTGTCCAATAGAGTCTAACTGCAGACTCTCAGGCCCATCATCTCTCAGGCCCCGCTGTATACTGCCACCTACTGGTGGGACGAGTACCGGTGGGACATAATATCTCAGGCTCCCCACCAACGCCAGGACCCCTCAGTGAGTACGGTTACATGCACACAATAAAGCGATTATTGTGGCTAGTCATATTAATATAATAGTTAAATTAAAACGTTGACATGCTTTGCAAGAGTAACAATTTCCCTAATAATCCTATGTATATGGACACATCTGAAATCAGGCTACCTGATGGAGCTATGATACATGCAGAAAATCAGCAATCACAGAGACATGTTATTTTTGAGAAGCGGATATGATTCTTAGTTCGGACATATAAAGTTTGTATGTGAAAAATACTTCTAAAACGCATACATTCAGTTGTTCCGAACTCACTTCACTCATGCCATAGACAGAGCCGTGCTCGGCTGGTGCTAGCACATGCACAGATCAAATACACTACTGGAACGTCGATTAAGTTGTTTACATGTCCTAACAATTTGAAAGATTGCTCCGAAAACCGTTTCAATCGGAATATGCATACTTCATTTTTGACCGTACGCTGATTAAGATACCGTAAACAGAGTAAGGTGTTTACATTACTATTTCATAATCTGCCTACTGCAACAGTAAGTTTAATATCTTTGATATAATGGATTTCCCCTGACTGTCGATGCAATAAAAATGTGGGTCAAAAGGGAAATAAAATTATTATCAGAGTTTTTAATTTAGGCTATGCCATCATTGTAGTATAATCATTGTGCAATGTTTTATCTTAAAATTGGTGTGTAATCTGTTGATGTGTTGGATAGCAGATATAAGTGGGGGCGAAGGACACTGCGTACCGTTCATTGTGTATTAGTTTCGACCTAAAGTGGATTGTCGGTCGTTTGAACGCTATCCTCTCTGTGGTAAACAGAAAAAAAATATTCTGCTTAATGTGTCAGACCCGGAAGTGATGGTTCTGGCATTGGAGAAGGGCCTGAGAGGTGGTGGGCCTGATAGATGACAGCTGCAGCTGGACCCATCTCCCTGCCTTTGTCCACCAGAGGTCACTGAATGGCAGTCTTTCGAGAGGAGACTGGAACTGCAACTCACAGGTAGATGGTACCCCCGTCGGCGAAAAAAATCGCAGCAGCCCCACCCCCAAATATCTCCCCGTGCGGATGTACTCTGCCACAGTAAAAACAGGCAATTACGGTTTCACTTCTAAAATATAACCATACATGGGACAATGCTGACGTAATGCCTGAGTCATCCATGCTCTTTGACTTTGGTCGGCGCTGGCCCGCCCATCAGACGTTGTGACAGCCCAGGCCGTGTTTCCAGGTGCTGTTGCAGTGAAGATGGACTTTAGCACTAGTTGTAATGGCTTATTGGCCTTCTGAAGCTAGCTAGCTGTGTCTCGGAGGTTTGTTTTTCCCTGTCAAATCTCCGCGGGAAGGGAGCGAGAACTGGGCTAGCCTCACAAAGAACACAAAAAATGCACCCTGACTCGGAATTGAGAATTTGAACTGCATCGCTGGGATAAATCATTTATGTGGTCATGGCTGGGCTGATCAAGAAACAGATCCTCAAACACCTCTCCAGGTCAGTGTCAATCGATATGAACCAGGCGGAGAGACAAAATACAACTAACTCCCAAAGGGGTTTCATTTGGGAACCAAGCTAGCGCGTTAGCAGCGCTGTACCTTAGCGCGCGGGAGGCCACTGACGGGGCACTCACTATGCTTGCGCAGCTGAACTTGGTTAGCGTAGCTAGCTAGCTAGCCAGTTACGAGCAAGTTTGCTTGTTGTTGGTTGCCAAAAACAGACCGGTGTCTGTCGTGTTTAGTTAGCTAGCTAACTGGCTTGTTTAATAACTGCTTATGGCTAACCTTGCGTATTGTTAACGCAACTAATCTCCATAGCCTAGGCTCCACCAGTACGTTAACATTAGCTGGCTAGCTATGTCCCGTTCATCATTGTTTTAGCCAGATATAGCAAGTTTTCTATTTGTTAGGTTACATCAATGATTGTCATTAGCCATCTAGCTAGCTAGTTAGCCAGGTAAACTACACTGGTTAGCTAGCTAGCAGCATATGCTTCTGGCAGAGACACACGCCACGTACTGACAGCTAGTACTACACCCAACCAGGTCTCAGAACATTTCAAATTATTCTGTTCATTTAGTAACGTTGTTACGTTTCGTATGGTATGTATTACTTTTTGGATGTCCTTCACCCATTTTGGATGTTCAATTACAATTCGTATTAAATGTTACGTATTCCCAAAACACAATATGTTACAAATTTGCCAAACGTATGCTATGTTACACATTCTAGCTAGGTGGCTAACATGATCTATCTCGCTAACTTTAACTAGGCTAGTGGTTAAGGTCAGGGGAAGGGTTAGCTAAGTAGCAAGTAGTTAAAGTTGGTAAAATGCAAAAGATGTTCATGATGATATTCAAACTCACAACCTTTTGGGTCGCTATACGCCCACCCGGACCAACCAACCACCCCACTTTTTAGTTTTTGCCTTCAGTAACCATCTGTCTTATGTTACATTTGGTATGGTTACATATACTAAATGTAGTGTCTCGGGTTTCCGTGCAGAATAATACGAACTGCTCTGAGACCAGGTTGCCACATCGGGGAAAGTTGAGTCATTTTGGGCCATTTAAAAAAAAAAAAAAAATCACCTTTGTTTAACTAGGCAAGTCAGTTAAGAAGAAATTCTTATTTACAATGACAGCCTACACCAGCCAAACCTGGACGACGCTGGGCCAATTGTGCGCAGCCCTATGGGACTCCTAATCACGGCCAGTTGTGATACAGCCTGGATTCGAACCAGGGTGTCTGTAATGACCACCACTCGGGAGCCATTCTGAGTGGAATACACCAACTTTGCTCTCTACTGCAGGGTTTCCCAAACTCGGTACTAATCAATGCTTGATAATGAGTTGATTATTTGAATCAGCAGTGTAGTGCTAGGGCAAAAAACTAAATGTGCCCCAGGACCGAGATTGGGGAACTCTGCTCTATTGCACATTTGTCAAACTCATTCAACGGCGGGGTGAGTGTCAGCAGGTTTTTTCTCCTCTCTTGTACTTGATTGATTAATTAAGATCACTGATTAGTAAGGAAATCCCCTCATCTGGTTGTCTTTATCAAAAATCAGCAGACACTCGGCCCTCCATGGAATGAGTTTGCACTTTCCTCTTTCTAAAGCTACAACACTTGTTTAACTGCATTGTGTGTGACTATAACAAAGCTTACTGTTCTAGGTCAATCCAAAACAGTTTGCAAGTCATCCCTTCTTATCCAGCCGGTAACATGGGAGATTCAACCTACATCTAAAAGTTAAGGTTTTATCTAAGCTTTTAGTTTTATAGGCGTTATGTTGTTTAAAGCCAGTTTTCTAGGAGCTACAGGTGTAAGGACGTGAATGCTCTTGGACCATTATCAGTCAGTTGATGGTAGGTTCAACTGAATGTGATGGGGCAATTTATGTTATTATGGGGAAGTTCTCCATTTAGAAGATAATGGGTAAGGATTTCAATGAACTTCCCTCAGGGCACCAACCTGGAACAATAAATAATGCATGTGCCTAGCTGAAAGCTGTTGATAAAAATGGGTAGGACAACTGATGACTGTGTTGCAAACATAGGGACTATATTGTGTAGACTCAGTCTCAGGTGTAGTCTCTTCTCCCCATGACCCATGAAAAATATTTTACACTTCACTAGCTGATTAAATGTGTCTATTAATCCTTTATCAAATACTTGTGAGAGGAAAAGGTGGCACAAAACTTTGCCTACTACAACAACCAAGGCCTCTATTATAGTCACACACAATGCAGTTAAACAAGTGTTGTAGCTTTAGAAAGAGGAAAGTGCATTGGGCTTTTTAATGCATTGCTTCCTGCCAGCAATGCATTGTGAACAAAAGCCCTTAACTTTCAGTATTGCCAGCGGAGCCCTTGGTATTTATGCAGCAAGGCAGAGGCTTTGATGGCTAGTGGTTGCTGTGCCCTTCATGGTCCCACAAACAGTGGCCACAGCCAAGTTTTACGTACACAGCCTATGACTGTCATTTCCTTTTAAGCCTTGTTCACAACTGTAGGCCTTAATGCTCAAGTCAGTTTTGTTTTTCAAATCCATTTTGGAATACTGACTGTCCAAACAGCAAGTTAAAAATGACCAAATCCGATGTGTGTGTTCAGACAAGACATTTGCTTAAGCTAGTATTCATAGTAAAGATGGTTCTGTGCAGTGGTGTAGACTGACTGGTGGTGGTGCTCATGCTTCCTCACAGCAGTCAGCTAGCTGGCTAGCCACAGCAGTCAGCTAGCTGGCTAGCCACAGCAGTCAGCTAGCTGGCTAGCCACAGCAGTCAGCTAGCTGGCTAGCCACAGCAGTCAGCTAGCTGGCTAGCCACAGCAGTCAGCTAGCTGGCTAGCCACAGCAGTCAGCTAGCTGGCACATTCATTAATTTGTTTGTAAACAATTAACAAGCTAGTTAGCTACCACTTTTTTACTGTCAACATATTAGGCATATCTTGTTCCTAGATGGCTACTAAGTCTGAAAACCACTTGAAGGCAAATACATCGGATTTGACTATTCAGACACAAGTCGCATGGCCAGGAATCAGATTTGTATCTGATTTCAAACCGCCTATGAAGGTGGTTTGAAATGTGGCCTGGAATAACCAATTTCATGTGCTTTTAGCAGAACAGATTTGGATCGGATATTCAACAAGATAGGATTTGAATCACTTCAAACTGGCAATGTGAACAAAGCTTTAGTGTCCTACAACATTGGACTGTGTGTGTGTGCACATTACTGTTAGCGTCAACAGGACCGGGGGAATTATGTCATTATCAGTTCCTAGGGTCGTTACGTGATTGGTCGTGCATTCGAAGCAGACCTGCTTGGAAGAAGCCAAACCCACTGCTCATTATAGTGATGTCAAGCAATGTCAATGCTTGGGGCATATTCACCAGGGTTCCACTCAATGAGGTGCAACATATCAACCTTCTGTCATGTAGAGTAGGATAACATCATGTCTGTGATATACTAGCAGTGTTTCTATCTGCAACGACCCCCTGAAGGCAGGAGAGAAAGTCTGACTCTTGCCTTCGAGGCCTTGTTGTATGTCAAAACATTGGCCTTTGGGAACACACACACACACAAATGCGAGTGTGGCTGGTGGTGTGAGGTGTTTCCACCAACAGTGTGCTGCTGCTCTCAGGTGGTCCCAAGGGTGAGTTGATAAAGATGTCCCTCTCCCCATTAAACCAAGAGAATCAGGTACCGACATGGCCCTGGACCAGGGCCAGACACCGCAGGGTCTGGGGTTATACACACACACGCAGAGACTCTTAAATGTGCACGCATAAACAACACACACACACACACACTGATGTTGGGCCTGTGTGTGTGGTCCAGTCATTATTGAGTGCGTCTGGGAGCCCTGTGCTGTGTTAAATATTCATTCTACTGAGGCTCACTGTGATCAGGTGTCAACATTGTTTTAGTCACATGCTCAGCTCCAGTCCCCTGTCTGTCTTTCTCTCTATGCATCTGCCCATCTCTTTCTCTCTACATCTTACCTTCTCCTCTGTCTAGCAGGCAATGTCAGTTTATTCCTCAACATTTCATTCCTAGGGGACCCTAACTGTTGGTGATTTTTGTTCTAGCGCCGCACTAACACATTTGATTCAACTAGTGGTCTCTGTGGCACGGCTTGATGATGCGTGCAGGAATGTGACTGGACTGATGGGCGGATGATAGATGAAGGGATACCGATACATACAGCCGCTAAATACAAAATAATAACCACAGGGTCAGCGAGAGAAGACCGAGGGGAAAGGGGCTGGCTAAGAAGAGTTTTAATCTAAGAACATTCCAAAAATGACAGTGAGGAACATGCTTTGGGAAAAAGTTTTGGAGTTCAGTTATTTCCTTATTCATTCAAACCTGCTTGGGCTAACCATATTTGCTGGCTCAGTCAAAAGCAACACAGGAAACAAAAGTAACCAATGAAATGAGTTGCTTCTCTAAGGGAAACCGTTTAACACATCCTTTTGGAGTTAGGTATACTTTACTAGCTTAAATACTTGGGCGTCATTTGCAATAAAGAAATGAGGCCTATTTTCTACACAATAACTCATAGAAAATAGTGTATCCAAAATGGATGCTAATGTACTTGATAGTGAAGAAGAAACCAATTGGAACACAAGATATAAGGACATGAACTAGAATACTTAAAGACAGTGTTTTCAAAATGGACACAAACAGAAGGCAGTGTTGTAATAATGGACACATGTTTAATAGAATAAACACACTGTTTGGAGCACACACGCCAACTCAATGAAGACCGTGTTGTCAGATTGGACACAAGCGTTGTACTTAGACCTCATAAAATAAAGGCCATTACTCCAGCACCAGGGCAGGTTTCATTGGTCTGTTTCCAGTGAGCTGTGAGAACAGAAACGGGTCATCTGCAGTTAGATTATAGGTTCATCTAATCAAGTTGATTCTCTAATTTAATCTGAAGAATGGACGCCCACGTACACGTGCACACACTTTCTATCTTTGTAGAGACTACTGAATTGAATACATTCTGCCAGGCGACTGGTTTATCCCTCAAAGAATAACCCAAATGTGTGTCTGTGTATCCTGAGGAAGGTTTTGCTCCAGACAAAGTGACCTTGTCGTCCCTTGTTTAGATTGAGTCAGTCAAGGTTGGGGGATCTCCTGTGGGTCCGACTACAATACACACATCAGCGACAAATCGTGTGGCCATCCGAATGGCACGCACACAGGGGCCCGGAGCATTGTAATATTTATGGCTCTGATGGAGGCAGGGAGAAGGTGAGCCTTACAGACCTCATTTTACACAACCTGTGGAGACCATGGCCAAAAGTTGTGTGTGTGTAATACAGACAGACACACAGCAACACCAGCTATGACGGTGAAGAGGGGGTGAATCATGCTAATATAAATGAGGAGTATCGGTGTTAACCCTGGTGCCTTGGCTTAATTTAACCTGGCCTCGCCTAATACCTCAGCCACCTAATCATCCACCTCAAGCCAGTTAGTCTCCTTCAACTTCTGTTGTAAAATAATTTATTTAATACCTCTACTCTAGGGCAGATTCTAACAATGTTTTAGGGTATTTTTACTAGAGGTCGATGGATTAATCGGAATGGACGATTTTAATTAGGGCCCTTCAAGTTTTCATAACAATCGGAAATCGGTTATTTTGGATGCCCGATTTTGACGATTTGTATCTTTTATAAAAAAGAGAAAAAATTACACTTTAATCTTTATTTAACTAGGCAAGTCAGTTAATAAGAACACATTCTTATTTTCAATGACGGCCTAGGAACGGTGGGTTAACTGCCTTGTTCAGGGGCAGAACGACAGATTTTTACCTTGTCAGCTCAGGGATTCAATCTTGCAACCTTACGGTTAACTAGTCCAACGCTCTAACCACTTGCCTCACGAGGAGCCCACCTGTTACGCGAATGCAGTAAGAAGCCAAGGTAAGTTGCTAGCTAGCATTAAACTTATCTTATAAAAATCAATCAATCATAATCACTAGTTAACTACACATGGTTGATGATATTACTAGTTTATCTAGCGTGTCCTGCGTTGCATATAATCTATGCGGTGCGCATTCGCGAAAAAGGACTGTCGTTGCTCCAATGTGTACCTAACCATAAACACCAATGCCTTTCTTAAAATCAATACACAGAAGTATATATTTTTAAACCTGCATATTTAGCTAAAAGAAATCCAGGTTAGCAGGCAATATTAACCAGGTGAAATTGTCACTTCTCTTGCGTTCATTGCACGCAGAGTCAGTGTATATGCAACAGTTTGGGCCGCCTGGCTCATTGCGAACTAATTTGCCAGAATTTTGCGTAATTATGACATAACATTGAAGGTTGTACAATGTAACAGGAATATTTAGACTGATGGATGCCACCCGTTGGATAAAATACGGAACGGTTCCGTATTTCACTGAAAGAATAAACGTCTTGTTTTCGAGATGATAGTTTCCGGATTTGACCATATTAATGACCTACGGCTCGCATTTCTGTGTGTTATGTTATAATTAAGTCTATCATTTGAAAGAGCAGTCTGAGCGATGGTAGGCACCAGCAGGCTCATAAGCATTCATTCAAACAACACTTTCGTGCGTTTTGCCAGCAGCTCTGCTGTTTATGACTTCAAGCCTATCAACTCCCGAGATTAGGCTGGTGTAACGATGTGAAATGGCTAGCTAGTTAGCGGGGTGCGAGCTAATAGCGTTTCAAACGTCACTCGCTCTGAGACTTGGAGTAGTTGTTCCCCTTGCTCTGCATGGGTAACGCTGCTTCGATGGTGGCTGTTGTCGTTGTGTTCCTGGTTCGAGCCCAGGTAGGAGCAAGGAGAGGGACAGAAGGTATACTGTTACACTGGCAATACTAAAGTGCCTATAAGAACATCCAATAGTCAAAGGTATATGAAATACAAATGATATAGAGAGAAATAGTCCTATAATTCCTATAACTACATCCCAAAACATCTTACCTTGGAATATTGAAGACTCGCGTTAAAAGGAACCACCAGCTTTCATATGTTCTCATGTTCTGAGCAACACTTTGTCTTTGCATTATTTAAACCAAATTGAACATGCTTCATTATTTGAGGCTAAGTGTATTTTATTGATGTATTATATTAAGTTCAAATAAGTGTTCATTCAGTATTGTTGTAATTGTCATTATTACAAATACATTTTTTTTAATCGGCCGATTAATCGGTATCTGCTTTTTTTTGTCCTCCAATAATCGGTATCGGTATAGGCGTTGAAAAATCATAGTCATAGTCTTCTAATCATTTTTTGTCCCATTTGAGACTGAGCAAAACAGCCAACAAAGATCAGCACACAATTTAGTCATGTTACTCTACTAAAACCCAGTTGGCAGAAAGGTAGCCCACATTTTAAAAAGCTCAAAAAGATATCCTAGAAAGGTTAGCCCATATAAGCTCTAGAAAGGTTAGCCCATATAAGGGAACTACTTAAACAAAAGCTTGATCAGGAATGAGATAGGTACAGGGGAAGTTTAGTGAGCTGTTTCCAGTCATTCTGTGTGTGAGTCAGTGCGATAGGCCAGAGAAGCTGATCGGATCTTGCTACTTCCTTATGGCCACAGTCGGCAACACAACTGACCGAAGTACAGGAGTTCACTGTACCAGAGCTCGCTCTCTCTGTGTGGCCTGTTCACACTGCCCCGCTGCCCTTCACGCTGAGAGTGCTGAGAGTCTTGACTAGATGAATAATTTACTAGAATGGGAGTTGCTGCCCCAAACCATAGATCTAGGATCAGCTTACTCTCCCCAATCCTAACCTCAACAGTTGGATGATGAGTGAAAACTGACCTTAGATCAGCATGTAAGGGTTACTTCATCTTATTTTCTTCAATATGGTATAGCCTATGGGTTGTGATGTGGGACAAATGAATCATGCTATATAAGTTACCAGGCCATCGGTTGTATCAGAGTTGTGAATCTGTCTAGCGGTTATTAAAATATGAGTTAAAGGATGTTGGCTGAATGTTGCAGCACAGTTGGGAGCTTTTGATCTGGTCCTATTTAAGAGCATGGTACTTCTATCTGTGTCAGATTAGCTGCCTGCCAACCAGGTAGATAACAAGATTACAGCAGTCAAACCATGGCAGTCTGCTTCATTAACATTTGTCTGTGTGTGTTGACCGTGTGTTGTCGTGCTTGGGTTGTGGTGTAATGTAGATCGATAAAATGAGTTAACGTAGTCAAACAGGCTGTAAATGGACACACACTTGTGCTGTACAAACACACAGGTTGTTGTGTGTTTTGTGGATTGATTAAATCCGGCTGTGAGTTACTGGGAATTCTTTATCTGTAAACAGTAATGACCTTTTGCCTGGTATGTGGGTGTTTGGCTAACTACTAACCACAAACTGTGTTAGGGAGTCTAGGGACTATGGCACAAGGTCATGGGCACAGTGAGTGTTAGAGCTTTGAGCGGGGCCTAGCGATGGAACCCACCCATGCGCACCCATTGGCTGTGCTACCTCCTGATGAAAGATACGAGTTGGGAAACCCTTACAGTTGAGACAGTGTGACACTAAAGTTCACACACCCTTGAGTATGGTTTTAAAAGGCAGCAGACATGTCACTGTCTCCCTCTTTTCCAAGTCTGTAATATGACTTTCAGCAGAACTCTCTGTTTTACTATCTGGCTTCTCCTCGGTACTGGTATTTATTAGGATCCTCATTAGCTGCTGCAAAAGCATCAGCTACTCTTTCTGGGGTCCACATGAAACAATACAGAACATTGTTAGTCAAGGACTGAAATACATACATTTAAAACATCATACATATCAGTACATACAGAATATCTAGGTCTAATACATAGTACAGTGCAAATTACAATAGAAGGGATGTATATAAAATGGTTCTCGCTCCACAGTCCCCTTTGTGCAGTAAGGTGTTCTCTTTATCTGGTTTTAATCCTAGCTTGAGTTACCTGGAGTGGCAGAGTTCCATGTAGTCATGACTATTTAACACTGCGTTTCCCAGCCTCTGTTTTGGACCTGGGGACTGTGAAGAGACCTCCGATTGCATGTCTTGTACCGATGAGTGTCCGAACTGTGTGCCAACTGCACGAAAAGACAGTTCGGTACCTTCAACACATCAACACCTCGCACAAGGACCAATAGTGGTGCAGTCAATCTATCCTCAACTCTGAGGCAGGAGAGATTGACATGCATGCTACTATCATTCACCCTCCATGTACATCTAAGTGCGATACATGCTACTTTGGTCTGAATCAACTGCAATTTACCCATGTCCTTTGCCACACGTTACACACGCCTCTATGAAGAGGGAACGCAACACCCTGCTACAACTCAACTCTCCGTGAAGTGAAAGAGGTATGGACTGTAGGTGCGAGTAAGGATGACAAAAGGCAGAGAATTGTACCGTTTACAAGGAATTTATTCCTCACACAGTAATTTTGGGGAAAAGGGGCTGGACGGAACCAAAGTAAATATCAAAGTCCCCTCCTACCTTACCTGCCTACCCACTACTTACTTAACTTAACACCACCTGGTGCGCTAACCAAAATTCAGGGGATGGTCCGCCCAGGTCTTACCTAGTGTGCCTAGACAGTGAATATACTACGGGTATATGTATGCCCGCGGGCCTCTTGCCTAAGCACTCCCTAGGTGCCTTCCCCCCGGGGAACAAATGAAACAGAATTATTCAAATGTAATTAAACCATTTCAAGAATAAAAAAACACAGTTCTATGGTCATAGACAGACCTTAGTAGGACGGCTACAAAAATACTGGCAACAAATTATACCTCTGTGCAACAATGAAAACACAGGACATACTAATCATCTCCCTCTGAGAACAACCAACACAGTAAATAACACACAGCCATCAGCCTCCTCTCTCAGCAATCATCTCCCTCCTGAACAGAACACTGGCTTTTATATAGCTTCAGAAGGAGTCTAATCGGATACAGCTGTAACTTGACGGAGGTCAGATCTCCAATTAGCCATGGAGTCGACCAATCAGCTGCTTAGGGGGGGATTTCAGGAAGCCATCCTGAAACACACACCTAACAAACCACAACACAGAAACTGGGGAACGTAATACATTACCACACAGCTGGGCAGTAGTCAAGGTGCAACAAAACTAGGGCCTGTAGGATCTGTCTGGACAGACCTCTTCCCATTTTGCAACCATTGAGTCTATATGTTTCGACCATGACAGTCTGCTATCTAGGTTTACACCCAGCAGTTTAGTCTCCTCAACTTGCTCAATGGCCACATTCAATAATAGATTTAAACGAGGTTTAGTGTTGAGTCATTTCTCCCAAAAATTATGCTTTCAGTTTTGATACTGAGCACCAGCCTATTGCTAGTTACCCATTCTAAAACTGACTGGAGATCAATGTTAAGTGTTTCAGTTATTTATTTTACTGTTGTAGCCGACGTGTATACTGTTGAGTCGTCATTGTACATAGACACACAGGCCTTATTCAAGGTCAGTGGAAGGTCATTTGTAATAACAGAAAACAATGGCCCTAGCAGGCTGCCTTACGGTACACCACACTGAACTGAATTTGTATGAGAGAGGCTTCCATTAACGAAAACCATCTGAGTTTTATTAAATGGGCAACTCTCAGTCCATAATATGGCAGATGATGCAAATCCATAACACCTATGTTTTTTTCAGCAATAGGTTATGATCAATGACAGCAAAAGCTGCACTGAAGTCTAACAAAACACTTCCCACTATCTTCTTAATATCAATTTCTTTCAGCCAATTAACAGTCATTTGTCAGTGCCGAGCATGTTGAGTGCCCTTCCCAATAAGCATGCAGAAAGTCTGTTAATTCGTTTTCTGTAAAATAACTTTAATTGATCAAACAATCTTTTCCAAAGGTTTGCTCACCACTTTTAACAGGCTGATTTGGTTGGCTCCCTTGTCTCTCTCTCTTCTGTCTTTCTTTCCTTGTCCATTATATTTCTTGTCTGGCCTCTGCCTTTATTTTTCTCTCTTCTCGTTGGTAAGGGAGAGAGGGGGACTGTACTCTAATGAATTGTGCCAATAAAGACAGGTTAAATGCAATTCTCTCTCCTGTCTTTTGCTTAGTCTCTCCTCCCAAAAGCAGTGGTGTCTTGTATTTGTAGTTATGATGTATGTTAAGGACTTCTTTCCTTGATGTTGAATGAATAACAACAATACTAATTTTCTCCTCTCCCATCCTCTCCTTCCTCTTCCCCCTGCAGGTTTGCTAAGAACCTGTCCCCAGACAAGATCAACCTGAGCACACTGAAGGGTGAGGGTCAGCTCACCAACCTGGAGCTGGATGAGGAGGTACTGCAGAGCATGTTGGACCTGCCCACCTGGCTGGCCATCAACAAAGTGGGCTGCAACAAGGCTGCCATCCGGGTAAGAGAGAGGGAGACATGCGCACACACACCTGCACTCTGGGCGGTGCTTTCGCCCTTTGTCACTCTCCTCAGATGAACCCCACCATCTTAGTCTATATTTCAATTTTACTGTCTGCTACCTCTCATCTCTCTCTCCCCCTGCCCACCCCTCTCTCACTCCCAATCTCACTCTCCCACTCTCATTCTCCCTTCTCTCGTAATGTTAGTGGTGGATATAGAAGTGCACTGAGATGAACTGTGTCTGTATGCGCACATCATCTGACACTCCCTGGAGATGGTGAATGGAGCAGAATAACAACAAACTCTGTTAGTCAGGTCTCTACTACCAGCCTTCTCCTTCCTCTTTATTTTTATACTTTGTTTTTATTGTAGGAACACAAAGGAAGTACAAATAAAGTAAAATAAAAGAACAACAAAAAAGATCTGGCAGTTACAGTGCACTTCATACGTTCATCATCATATTAGTTACATTGACATCTTTGAATTAGACCCTTTTCAAGTACGAAACCCATTTTTCCCAGTATTCCGGACCTCTCACCTCTTGTGTTCTTAAAGCAAAGGTCATACGCTCCATGTGGCGTATTTCTTTACAATGTCTATCTATTGTGTCACTGTGGGAGGGTCTTTTTGTAGCTATTTCCTAGTGATAGCCTCTCCCCCGTCCTCTTCTGAAACACCCTCTGTTTTCTTTGCCCTAATGATTCTCTCTTGTATTTCATCTCTGCTGTCTCAGGACTTCATCTTATCCCTGTCTCATGACCTTCCCTTTTACATAGCAGGCAATATATTCTAACAAGTAGCTGCCCAGCGTTGAAACTGTGAAAGGATAAAGTTTTGTCTTCTGAAATTGTCTTAAGTTATGTCTCGGTGTTTTCTTAGACGAGGCCCATTGAGTGTCACTAACTTAGGTTTATTGAAGTGTCACACTCGCTGTGCATTGTCCTTGGTGTAAGGCTACAGTCGTAATGGCCCTATCATTGAGGTAATGCGTGCTGCATGCGTGTCTGTGTACCTGGTCCTCGGTGGCAATGCTCTTCCTCTGCTGAGCAGACTTGTCCATGGCCTCGCTGAGTGACTTGGCGTACTGGACCATGGCTTTGAGCTGGGAGTCAGTCAGCACCCACAGCAGGTCATCTAGGATCAGGATCAGCTTAGAGGCCACCACATTACAGTCCTTGGACTGGAGATAAACACATTCTACATAGATTATTACATACAAAATACACACATTATACACAATCATTATATATAGACCACACACACACACACAAATACATGCTTTATACATATAGGATACAGACACACACACCACGTTTCAGTCCTTGGAGTTTTGCCAGTGCGTCACATCTAGCCAATAGGAACAGGGAAATAGTGGCCTGGGCCATTTAGCCGGGTGGACCAGTGGGCCCGGGCCATTTAGCCAGGAGGACCAGTGGGCCTGGGTCAAGCAGAACCTATAGCTAATAGCTCCCACTGATCTAGAGAGAAAAAGAGGGTGTGTGGGTCCCCCAACTGCAGTTTAACTCCTGTAACACTTAGGCTATAGAAGATATCACTCTCTGTCTGATTTAGATGCCAACGCATACAGTCGCACACACCATCTTCTGTTACAATACACATGCCCATCCTCATTGGAGAGGACACACAACTCAGGCACCCAAAAACTGTTCCTTTCCTTGTCTACATCTCTGCTCCAACATCACCTACAGGTGCAGGCTCTTTGCTAAACCATTTCAGTTCAATGACTGAAGAAATCAAATACAGTTTTAGTGTAGTAATTCAATTAGCGCCACATATCTAAATGTTTATTTCAGTGTTTATAGCCTTTTAACGGGGTGTCACTTGTTGTGGGGGAAGATGAACATGCCCAAATCTGCAGATTACTCTTTGGTGTAAAAGCTATTTGATTTGACACGGGCATGATTAAGAGGGTCTGCTCAGAGGGATTAGTGTAGTTCGGGGAGGAGTGGAATGTGCTGGCACTGACTGCTTCTCTAGACTGTCTCCTTGATTCATTCTCTCAGCCTGGCTCTCTCATTTCAGCTGATTTACATTCACAGCGATTACATTTATTTCAGGAATAGACACATTCGTATGCATTTCAGAAAAATATGTAAGGAATATGTGACTGTATTTAGCATATAGGTTTAATACAAGAAAATATGATCATATTTTGGCTGTGCCGATGTTGTTGGGCCAACCTAGATTGCAGGTGTATGATATTGAACCAATATTACTGTCACTTATCTGAGCTTGACTGGCTGACTAATTTCTTGTCTTCATTGACAGATCCCATGGACCAAGCTGAAGACCCACCCCATCTCTCTGGTAAGTCCCGCCCTCCTTCCCCCTATTGCTGACACAGTTTTAGCCACTTGCCCCCCACCATCTCCTGCCGTTGTGGCCTTGAGCAAGGCACTTAACTCCCCACAAAGTAAAATACTGCCCTGATAGCCTACTGTACGCGTGGTCCGTCAACCCTCCGTCTGGAGAGCTACTGTATAAGACGCGTGGTCCGTCAACCCTCCGTCTGGAGAGCTACTGTATAAAACACGTGGTGCGTCAACCCTCCGTCTGGAGAGCTACTGTATAAGACACGTGGTCCGTCAACCCTCCGTCTGGAGAGATACTGTATAAGACACGCGGTCCGTCAACCCTCCGTCTGGAGAGATACTGTATAAGACACGTGGTCCGTCAACCCTCCGTCTGGAGAGATACTGTATAAGACACGTGGTCCGTTAACCCTCCGTCTGGAGAGATACTGTATAAGACACGTGGTCCGTCAACCCTCCGTCTGGAGAGCTACTGTATAAGACACGTGGTCCGTCAACCCTCCGTCTGGAGAGCTACTGTATAAGACACGTGGTCCGTCAACCCTCCGTCTGGAGAGCTACTGTATAAGACGCGCGGTCCGTCAACCCTCCGTCTGGAGAGATACTGTATAAGACACGCGGTCCGTCAACCCTCCGTCTGGAGAGATACTGTATAAGACACGTGGTCCGTCAACCCTCCGTCTGGAGAGATACTGTATAAGACACGTGGTCCGTTAACCCTCCGTCTGGAGAGATACTGTATAAGACACGTGGTCCGTCAACCCTCCGTCTGGAGAGCTACTGTATAAGACACGTGGTCCGTTAACCCTCCGTCTGGAGAGCTACTGTATAAGACACGTGGTCCGTCAACCCTCCGTCTGGAGAGCTACTGTATAAGACACGTGGTCTGTCAACCCTCCGAAACATGACCCGGCTAAACCCGAACAACGCTGGGCCAATTGTGCCCCGCCCTATGGGACTCTCGATCACGGCCGGGTTGTAATACAGCCCGTGATTGAACCGGGGTCTCTAGTGACGAACTGCGATGCAGTGCCTTAGACCGCTGCGCCACTCGGGAGGCCGGTGTGCAGGCTTTTGATCCAACCCTGCGCAAACACACCAGTCAGCTTATCACGGTCCCGTTGAGCAGCAATTTTTTTTACACTGTGGTGTGTTCGAGTAGGGCTGGACCAAAAGCCTGCACACCCAGTAGCTCTCCTGGAATCTCCTGGAGGATGGTTGGCACACCCTGCAACATTACAATTATAACCAAATACTTTTTATGTCTTTATAAAATAATATCCTCATTCAATGAACCAGGGATCAAATGGCTGAGATAGGTGAGGTAGTTAACTAACATGTTTATCTATTTGTAAGGCAAAAATATTCCGTAGTGAGGGGAGATCTTGACAGAGTAGTTACTTGTCAATTAGGCTATTCTAAGAATATATATTTTAAATTGTCAGAATTACATGGCCAGTATTGAATAGAGGAGAATCCAAGCCAATTGTGTGCATTTGACTGTTTTACACCTGGAGTATGCAGCATTGGTTTCATCAACTATGCACCTGTATCAACTGTGTGTCGGCCATTTGCGGTTATACACAAGTGCCGGTGGATAGTTATTTTAGGACATCGAACATGACAATGACATTAGTACATGCTAATAGCTAACTAGCGAGATAACCAGACAAACTATAATATGTTTTGAATTGGCCATCTACACTGAACAAAAATATAAACACAACATGTAAAGTGTTGATCCCATGTTTCATGAGCTGGAAAAAAACATATACAATTTACATCCCAATAAGTGAGCATTTCTCCTTTGCATATCAAGAAGCTGATTAACAGCATGCTCATTATACAGGTGCACCTTTTTCTAGGGACAATAAAAGGCCACAGATGTTTTGAGGGAGCGTACAATTGGCATGTTGACTGCAGGAATGTCTACCAGAGCTGTTGGCAGAGAATTGACTGTTCATTTCCATACCACAAGCTGCCTCCAACGTCGTTTTAGAGAATTTGGCAGTACTTCCAACCGGCCTCACAACCTCAGACCACGTGTAACCACGCCAGCCCAGGACCTCCACATCCGGCTTCTTCACCTGCGAGATCGTCTGAGGGGGGGGGAGGGAGTATTTCTGTCTGTAATAAAGCCATTTTGTGGAGAAAACTCATTCTGATTGGCTGGGCCTGGCTCCCCAATGCCCACCCATGGCTGTGCACCTGCCCAGTCACGTGAAATCCATAGATTAGGACCTAATTTATTTATTTCAATGTACAAATGTTCTAATTGTTGCATGCTGCCTTTTTATATTTTTGTTCAGTATAGTTAACCAGACAAACTACACTGTTATTATTTTACCTGCTGCACAAATACCTGTCTCTCTTCCAACTCTGGCAACAGCCCACTGTCACACGCAGGTGATGTGAACACCGTGACTTTTCCAGGATTTGCATTGCTGACCAAAAATGAGCTATAACTGGGCAAATAAATCATTAATTAGCAGTAAATATCAACAAATGTGTGCACGCGGGTATGTTCGCTTTGATCTCAAAAACACATCTCGTGACTGATTGAAAGACTGCACGTGCCTGTCAATAAAGGCCTACAGTAATTATCCTCTGAAGTGCTCTGCAGAGATTGAGGCCAGTGTGCTACACACTAATCTGGATGCCACTCATCCACTTCTGATGGGAGTAGCCTCATTGTGCAAAAATCAAAAACGTTTTTTTTACTTTTCTTGTCCATTCCAATTTAATCCATGATCATATCCGACTATTTTTTATTACTTGCACGGACAAGCAGACAACTGTTAATGTTGAGTCCTGGTGTGTGTGTGTGTGGTAATCGTCTGCATCTCTCTGTCTCCCAGACCCTGGACAAGGTGGTAATGGAGATGAGTACCTGTGATGAGCCCCGCCCTCCCAACGGCCCGTCTCCCATAGCAACAGCCTCGGGGCAAAGGTGGGAGCTGGCGCTCTTTCTCTCTTTCTCCCCCCCCTTTCAGAGGGTAGTTGTGTGTGTGTAAGTGTATGGTGTCTGTCTGCCTGTCCTTGTGCGATGGGGCTGAAATTCTTTATAAAAAAAAACACCTGCATTCAGTTCATCCAAATCCAGCCTTCAATTGCCTACCTCCTCCTCTTCCCCCACTCCCCCAGTGAGTATGGCTTTGCTGAGAAGGTGGTGGAGGGCATCTCTCTGTCCATCAACTCCATCGTGGTGAAGATCAGTGCCAAGGCGTTCAACGCCTCCTTTGAGTTGAGCCAGCTGCAGGTCTACTCTGTCAACACCAGCTGGAGCCTGTCGGACCTCCGCTTCACACGCATACAGGACCCACACAGAGGAGAGGTGGGTGCACTGCATACACGCATGGAAGTGTATGTAACCACCGTAACCCTGTGTGTGTGTGTAACCATGGCTACCTGTGCGCCTCTCAGATCCTGACGTTTAAGGAGATCAGCTGGCAGATGATCCGAATCGAGGCGGACGCCATCCAGAGTGCCCAGAACGAGATGCTGAGTGCCCCCATCCGCCTCATCACCAACCAGTCCAAGATCAGAGTCACCCTGAAGAGACGGGTACAATACGCCACACACATGCAGACATGTGGGCAAGGAAACACAAACACACGCTTAGGTGCAAACACACACACACCTCATCACCAACCAGTCCAAGATTAATGTCACTCAGTCAGTCAGCAGGACGCACACTCACGGAAGCGCGCACACACACAGCACACTGATACACACTGACCCAAAATCAGTGCCACTCTGAAGAGACTGGTAGGACACACACTATACAGTCACACGCACACACATCCGCCTCATCACCAACCAGTCCAAGATCAGTTGCCCTCAAGAGACGGGTACGACACACACACACACTGCGCAGTCACACACGCACTCAGAACAGTCCTTGGTTTAATAGAATAGAGAACAATACAGCCTGCAGAATCAGCTTCAGTAAACAAAGATCTTTATCTCACACACCAGCAAGCCCTGCAGCCAGTGTTTGAACAGATAAAAGCGTGTGGGTTGTATACACACTCCTTCGTCTGTGTGTGTGAAAACAAACAAAGATATGATTTTGAACGACCACAGATTACTGTGTGCTGAGTATGTACTTTATCCAGTCAGACAGTCAGTCATGGATATGGAGTGTGTTTTCAGTCAGTCAGTCAGTCATGGATATGGAGTGTGTGTTTTCAGTCAGTCAGTCAGTCATGGATATGGAGTGTGTGTTTTCAGTCAGTCAGTCAGTCATGGATATGGAGTGTGTGTTTTCAGTCAGTCAGTCATGGATATGGTGTGTGTGTTTTCAGTCAGTCAGTCAGTCATGGATATGGAGTGTGTGTTTTCAGTCAGTCAGTCATGGATATGGAGGGTGTGTGTTTTCAGTCAGTCAGTCATGGATATGGAGGGTGTGTGTGTTTTCAGTCAGTCAGTCATGGATATGGAGGGTGTGTTTTCAGTCAGTCAGTCAGTCATGGATATGGAGTGTGTTTCAGTCAGTCAGTCAGTCATGGATATGGAGTGTGTTTTCAGTCAGTCAGTCAGTCATGGATATGGAGTGTGTGTTGTCAGTCATGGATATGGAGTGTGTGTTGTCAGTCAGTCAGTCAGTCAGTCATGGATATGGAGTGTGTGTTTTCAGTCAGTCAGTCAGTCAGTCAGTCATGGATATGGAGTGTGTTTTCAGTCAGTCAGTCAGTCATGGATATGGAGTGTGTGTTGTCAGTCAGTCAGTCATGGATATAGAGTGTGTGTTTTCAGTCAGTCAGTCATGGATATAGAGTGTGTGTTTTCAGTCAGTCAGTCAGTCATGGATATGGAGTGTGTGTTTTCAGTCAGTCAGTCAGTCATGGATATGGAGTGTGTGTTTTCAGTCAGTCAGTCAGTCATGGATATGGAGTGTGTGTTGTCAGTCAGTCAGTCATGAATATGGAGTGTGTGTTTTCAGTCAGTCAGTCATGGATATGGAGGGTGTGTTTTCAGTCAGTCATGGATATGGAGGGTGTGTTTTCAGTCAGTCAGTCAGTCAGTCATGGATATGGAGTGTGTGTTTTCAGTCAGTCAGTCAGTCATGGATATGGAGGGTGTGTTTTCAGTCAGTCATGGATATGGAGGGTGTGTTTTCAGTCAGTCAGTCATGGATATGGAGGGTGTCTTTTCAGTCAGTCAGTCAGTCATGGATATGGAGTGTGTTTTCAGTCAGTCAGTCAGTCAGTCAGTCATGGATATGGAGGGTGTGTTTTCAGTCAGTCAGTCATGGATATGGAGGGTGTGTTTTCAGTCAGTCAGTCATGGATATGGAGTGTGTGTTTTCAGTCAGTCAGTCAGTCATATGGAGTGTGTGTTTTCAGTCAGTCAGTCAGTCAGTCATGGATATGGAGTGTGTGTTTTCAGTCAGTCAGTCAGTCAGTCAGTCATGGATATGGAGTGTGTGTTTTCAGTCAGTCAGTCAGTCAGTCATGGATATGGAGTGTGTTTTCAGTCAGTCAGTCAGTCAGTCATGGATATGGAGTGTGTGTTTTCAGTCAGTCAGTCAGTCATGGATATGGAGGGTGTGTTTTCAGTCAGTCAGTCATGGATATGGAGGGTGTGTTTTCAGTCAGTCAGTCATGGATATGGAGTGTGTTTTCAGTCAGTCAGTCAGTCAGTCATGGATATGGAGGGTGTGTTTTCAGTCAGTCAGTCAGTCAGTCATGGATATGGAGGGTGTGTTTTCAGTCAGTCAGTCATGGATATGGAGGGTGTGTTTTCAGTCAGTCAGTCATGGATATGGAGGGTGTGTTTTCAGTCAGTCAGTCATGGATATGGAGTGTGTGTTTTCAGTCAGTCAGTCAGTCAGTCATGGATATGGAGTGTGTTTTCAGTCAGTCAGTCAGTCAGTCAGTCATGGATATGGAGTGTGTTTTCAGTCAGTCAGTCAGTCATGGATATGGAGTGTGTGTTTTCAGTCAGTCAGTCATGGATATGGAGTGTGTGTTTTCAGTCAGTCAGTCAGTCATGGATATGGAGTGTGTGTTTTCAGTCAGTCAGTCAGTCATATGGAGTGTGTGTTTTCAGTCAGTCAGTCAGTCAGTCATATGGAGTGTGTGTTTTCAGTCAGTCAGTCAGTCAGTCATGGATATGGAGTGTGTGTTTTCAGTCAGTCAGTCAGTCAGTCAGTCATGGATATGGAGTGTGTGTTTTCAGTCAGTCAGTCAGTCAGTCATGGATATGGAGTGTGTGTTTTCAGTCAGTCAGTCAGTCATATGGAGTGTGTGTTTTCAGTCAGTCAGTCAGTCAGTCATGGATATGGAGTGTGTGTTTTCAGTCAGTCAGTCAGTCAGTCATGGATATGGAGTGTGTGTTTTCAGTCAGTCAGTCATGGATATGGAGTGTGTGTTTTCAGTCAGTCAGTCAGTCAGTCATGGAT
This sequence comes from Oncorhynchus nerka, assembly GCF_034236695.1. Lineage (NCBI taxonomy): Eukaryota > Metazoa > Chordata > Actinopteri > Salmoniformes > Salmonidae > Oncorhynchus > Oncorhynchus nerka. The sequence goes on from NC_088418.1 coordinate 59,126,544, forward strand.
ATGGAGTGTGTTTTCAGTCAGTCAGTCATGCATATGGAGTGTGTGTTTTCAGTCAGTCAGTCATGGATATGGAGTGTGTGTTTTCAGTCAGTCAGTCATGGATATGGAGGGTGTGTTTTCAGTCAGTCAGTCATGGATATGGAGGGTGTGTTTTCAGTCAGTCAGTCAGTCAGTCATGGATATGGAGTGTGTGTTTTCAGTCAGTCAGTCAGTCATGGATATGGAGGGTGTGTTTTCAGTCAGTCATGGATATGGAGGGTGTGTTTTCAGTCAGTCATGGATATGGAGGGTGTGTTTTCAGTCAGTCAGTCATGGATATGGAGGGTGTGTTTTCAGTCAGTCAGTCATGGATATGGAGTGTGTTTTCAGTCAGTCAGTCAGTCAGTCATGGATATGGAGGGTGTGTTTTCAGTCAGTCAGTCAGTCAGTCATGGATATGGAGGGTGTGTTTTCAGTCAGTCAGTCATGGATATGGAGGGTGTGTTTTCAGTCAGTCAGTCATGGATATGGAGGGTGTGTTTTCAGTCAGTCAGTCATGGATATGGAGTGTGTGTTTTCAGTCAGTCAGTCAGTCAGTCATGGATATGGAGTGTGTTTTCAGTCAGTCAGTCAGTCAGTCAGTCAGTCATGGATATGGAGTGTGTTTTCAGTCAGTCAGTCAGTCATGGATATGGAGTGTGTGTTTCAGTCAGTCAGTCAGTCATGGATATGGAGTGTGTGTTTTCAGTCAGTCAGTCAGTCATGGATATGGAGTGTGTGTTTTCAGTCAGTCATGGATATGGAGTGTTTTCTCCAGTCTGACTTATATTACATCTCCCATTGATGAATGCACCTTTTGAATAACACTGTCTTGGTTCAACACGGGAGGTAATGTGTGTGTCTTGAGATGAAAGACTGAAACGTGGTGTGTGTGTCTGTATCCTATATGTATAAAGCATGTATTTGTGTGTGTGTGTGTGGTCTATATATAATGATTGTGTATAATGTGTGTATTTTGTATGTAATAATCTATGTAGAATGTGTTTATCTCCAGTCCAAGGACTGTAACGTGGTGGCCTCTAAGCTGATCCTGATCCTAGATGACCTGCTGTGGGTGCTGACTGACTCCCAGCTCAAAGCCATGGTCCAGTACGCCAAGTCACTCAGCGAGGCCATGGACAAGTCTGCTCAGCAGAGGAAGAGCATGGCCACCGAGGACCAGGTACACACGTATGCAGGCGCACGTAGGCAGGGACACACACACACGCTCACTCACGTAGGCAGGTAGATACGTGTGCGCACACAGGAAACACACACAGATAGGCAGACACTTACTTTTTAAATGTATTTTAAAATGTCACCTTTATTTAACCAGGTAGGCTAGTTGAGAACAAGTTCTCATTTGCAACTGCGACCTGGCCAAGATAAAGCGTAGCAATTCGACACATACAACAACAGAGTTACACATGGAATAAACAAACATACAGTCAATAATACAGCAGAACAAAAGAAAACAAAAAGTCTATATACAGTGAGTGCAAATGAGTTAAGGAAATAAATAGGCCATGGTGGCGAAGTAATTACAATATAGCAATTAAACACTGGAATGGTAGATCGGCAGAAGACGAATGTGCAGGTAGAGATACTGGGGTGCAAAGGAGCAAAATAAATAAAGACCAGTATGGGGATGAGGTAGGTAGATAGATGGGCTTGTTTACAGATGTGCTATGTACAGGTGCAGTGATCTGTAAACTGCTCTGACAGCTGGTGCTTAAAGCTTGTGAGGGAGATGTGAGTCTCCAGCTTCAGAGATTTTTGCAATTTGTTCCAGTCATGGGCAGCAGAGAACTGGAAGGGAAGACGACCAAAGGAGGAATTGGCGTTGGGGGTGACCAGTGAGATATACCTGCTGGAGCGCTTGCTACGAGTGGGTGCTGCTATGGTGACCAGTGAGCTGAGATAAGGCGGGGTTTTACCTAGCAGAGACTTGTAGATAACCTGTAGCCAGTGGGTTTGGCGACGAGTATGAAGCGAGGGCCAACCAACAAGAGCGTACAGGTCACTTAACAACTGAAGCAGCTAGCTATGTGCTCAGTCACTCCTCTGTCAGACAGACCTACAGTGGAGAAATGATTCGCCCCAGTCGTGTACCCTTCTGTCCACACTTCTCTACCTCCCTCCACCCCCCCCATTTCTCTCGCTCTCTTTGTTATGGTCTGATAATTAGTCCTTGTGCTCCAGGAAAGGATGTTTGGTTCTCTCTGTGCGGTCCCTCTGCCATATGACCTCTCTATCCCTGCGCTGCTCTCGCTGTTGCGCTGCTCTCACGCTCCATTATTCATGTACTGACTCAAACTGGGCTTTTAGTATTCTGACCTACATGTGGCAGACTATGCCATCTGCTGGTGAGAATGAGCACTGCACCCCCGTCGCTCCTAAAAATCTTATCAATTTGTGTTTGTGCCAAATACAACAGGTTATTGTGAAATGCTTACTTACAAGCCCTTAACCAACAATGCTGTTCAATAAATAGTTAAGAAAATATTTACTTTTGTTTATTTAGTAACACAATAAAATAACAATACCGAGGGGGTACCGGTGCGGGGGTACAGGTTAGTCGAGTTTGTTTTTACACTAAGGTGGCCATTTGATTAATTGTTTAGCAGTCTTATATCTAGAAGATGTGAAGGAGCCTTTTGTACATAGACTTGGCATTCCTGTACCGCATGCTGTGCGTGTAGCAGAGAACAGTCCATGACTTGGGTGACTGGAGTCTTTGACCATTTTTTTGGACCTTCCTCTGACACCATCGAGTGGCATACTTCATTAGCATCGAATAGCCCCCGCGATATGCAACTTTTCAGGGAAGTTAGGAACCAATATACACAGGCAGTTAGGAAAGCAAAGGCTAGCTTTTTCAAACAGATATTTGCATCCTGTAGCACAAACTCCAAAAAGTTTTGGGACGCTGTAAAGTCCATGGAGAATAAGAGCACCTCCTCCCAGCTGCCCACTGCACTGAGGCTAGGAAACACTGGCACCACTGATAAATCCAAGATAATTGAACATTTCAGTAAGCATTTTTCTACAGTTGGCCATGCTTTCCACCTGGCTACCCCTACCCCGGTCAACAGCCCTGCACCCCCCCACAGCAACTTGCCCAAGCCTCCCCCATTTCTCCTTCACCCAAATCCAGATAGCTGATGTTCTGAAAGAGCTGCAAAATCTGGACTCCGACAAATCAGCTGGGCTAGACAATCTGGACCCTCTTTCTAAAATTATCCGCCGCAAACCCATATTACTATCCTGTTCAAACCTCTCTTTCGTATCGTCTGAGATCCCCAAAGATTGGGAAGCTGCTGCGGTCATCCCCCTCTTCAAAGGGGGAGACACTCTAGACCCTAACTGCTATAGACCTGTATCTATCCTACCCTGCCTTTCAAAGGTCTTCAAAAGCCAAGTTAACGAACAGATCACAGACCATTTAGAATCCCACCGTACCTTCTCCGCTATGCAATCTGGTTTCCGAGCTGGTCATGGGTGCACCTCAGCCACGCTCAAGGTCCTAAATGATATAACCGCCATCGATAAGAGAAAATACTGTGCAGCCGTATTCATCGACCTGGCCAAGGCTTTCAACTCTGTCGATCAACACATTCTTAATCGGCAGATTCAACAGCCTTCGTTTCTCAAATGACTGCCTCGCCTGGTTCACCAACTACTTCTCAGACAGAGTTCAGTGTGTCAAATCAGAGGGCCTGTTGTCCGGACCTCTGGCAGTCTATGGGGGTGCCACAGGGTTCAATCCTCGGGCCGACTCTTCTCAATGATGTTGCTCTTGCTGCTGGTGATCATCTGATCCACCTCTACGCAGACGACACCATTCTGTATACTTCTGGCTCTTCTTTGGACACTGTTAACTAACCTCCAGACGAACTTCAATGCCATACAGCACTCCTTCCGTGGCCTCCAACTGCTCTTAAATGCACGTAAAACTAAATGCATGCTCTTCAACCGATCGCTACCCACCCGTCCAGCATCACTACTCTAGACGGTTCTGACTTAGGTACTTGTAGTTGTCCACATATGTGGTTAGACTCTAACTTAGACTCTAAGTGTCTGGTTAGACTGTAAACTCTCCTTCCAGACTCACATTAAGCATCTCCAATCCAAAATTAAATCTAGAATCAGCTTCCTATTTCTCAACAAAGCATCCTTTGCTCATGCTGCCAAACACCCTCGTAAAACTGACTATCCTACCGACCGTTGACTTCTTTTAAAAATAGCCTCCAACACTCTACTCAACAAATTGGATGCAGTCTATCACAGTGCCATCCGTTTAGTCACCAAAGCCCCATATGCTACCCACCACTACAACCTGTATGCTCTCGTTGGCTGGCCCTCACTTCATATTCGTCACCAAACCCACTGGCTCCAGGTCATCTGTAAGTCTTTGCTAGGTAAAGCCCCACTTTATCTCAACTCACTGGTCACCATAGCAGCACCCACTCGTATCACACGCTCCACGTGCAGGTATATTTCACTGGTCACCCCAAAAGCCAATTCCTCGTTTGGCCGCCTTTCCTTCCAGTTCTCTGCTGCCAATGACTGGAACGAATTGCAAAAATCACTGAAGCTGGAGACTCATATCTCCCTCACTAACTTTAAGCACCAGTTGTCAGAGCAGCTCACATATCACTGCACCTGTACATAGCCCATCTGTAAATAGCCCATCCAACTACCTCATCCCCATACTGTTATTTGTTTTTTTGCACCCCAGTATCTCCACTTGCACATTCATCTTCTGCACATCCATCACTCCAGTGTTTATTGTAATTATTTTGCCACTAGGGCCTATTTATTGCTTTACCTCACTTATCTTACCTCATTTGCACACATTGTATATCGACTTTTCAATTGTGTTATTGACTGTATGTTTGTTTATTCCATGTGTAACTCTGTTGCACTGCTTTGCTTTATCTTGGTCAGGTCGCAGTTGTAAATGAGAACTTGATCTCAACTGGCCTATCTGGTTAAATAAAGGTAAAATATATTTTTTTATAAATAAATATAGGTCTTGGGTGGCAGGAAGCTTGGCCCCAGTGATGTATTTGACCGTACTCACTACCCTCTGTAGTGCCTTACTGTCGGGTGCCAAGCAGTTGCCATACCAGGCAGTGATGCAACCGGGCAGGATGCTCTCGAGGGTGTAGCTGTAGAACTTTTTGAGGAACTAAGGACCCATGCCAAATCTTTTCAGTCTCCTGAGGGGGGAAAGGTGTTGTAATGCCCTCTTCACGACTGTCTTGGTGTGTTTGGACCATGGTAGTTTGTTGGTGATGTGGACACCAAGGAAGTTCTCTCGACCCGCTCCACAACAGCCCCATCGATGAGAATGGGGGCGTGTTTGGCCCTCCTTTTCCTGTAGTCCATGATCATCTCCTTTGTCTTGCTGACGTTGAGGGAGGGGTTGTTGTTCTGGCACCACACTGCCAGGTCTCTGACCTCCTCCCTATAGGTTTTCTCATCGTTGTCGGTGATCAGATCTACCACTCTTGTCATGAGCAAACTTGATGGTGTTGGAGTCGTGCTTGACCACACAGTCGTGTGAATAAGGAGTACAGGAGGGGACTAAGCACACACCCCTGAGGGGCCACCGTGTTGATGATCAGCATGGCAGATGTGTTGTTGCCTACCCTTAACACCTGAGGGTGGCCCGTCAGAAAGTCCAGATTCCAGAGGTGTTTATTCCCAGGGTCCTTAGCTTAGTGATGAGCTTCGTGGGCACTATGGTGTTGAACGCTGAGCTGTAGTCAATGAACATCATTCTCACATATGTGTCTCTTTTGTCCAGGTGGGGAAGGGCAGTGTGATTGAGATTGCGTCATCTGTGAATCTGTTGGGCCGGTATGCGAATTGGAGTGGGTTTAGGGTATCCAAGATGATGCTGTTGATGTGAGCCATGACCAGCCTTTCAAAGCACTTCATGGCTACTGACGTGAGTGCTTCAAGGCGGTAGTCATTTGGGGCTGGTTACCTTCACTTTCTTGGGCACAGGGACTATGGTGGTCTGCTTGAAACATGTAGGTATTACAGATATATTACCCCCTGTATTTCCGTCTGTTCTTCATGCGAATGACAGGGATTTGGGCCTGGCTTCAGAGAAGCAGTATATCCTTCGTGTCGGACTCAAAAAATACTTTTTTTTTTGTTGTCCATTTCGAGGTGAGTAATCCCTGTTCTGATATCCAGAAGCTCTTTTTGGTCATAAGAGATGGTAGCAGCAACATTATGTACGAAACAAGTTACAAACGATGTGAAAAAACCCACACAAGACAGAACAGTTGGTTAGGATCCCGTAAAAATCCCCTCCGGCGCCATTATCTCAAGCAACACTAGTTGGATGCACCAATAAAATTGATGTTCACTTAATTTTATTTGTGTCTGTCTGCTTCTCCATATGTCTCTGTGCCGGTGTCTGCATCTGTGTTTGTATTTTTTACGGTCTCTGGTCTATATCCAGGAGTCGTCGGCGCCCCCTTCAGCCCAGCAGGTGCGTAGCCAGCAGGTGTCGTCAGGCACAGCGGCTGACCAGAGCGCCACCATGGCTAATCTGTTCGCTGCCTTCGACGTGTGTGAGACCTCCCACCACCTGCAGATCACACACCTCGACCTGCACATCTGTGACGACATACACGCCAAGGACAGAGGTACACACACGCACAGACGTATGACACGTGTATACACACACATAGACATAGACATGCCTGCTAATACACACATACATACAAATGTAAAACACACACATGCTTCACACAAACTTCAGACAGATGTTTGACTGATACCTACACATCATGTTGGGCTCTGACACGCATTACCTTATCTTCTGCCTCTGCCTTCTTCCCTCCCTCCATGCAACCCTCCTTCCCTCCATGCAACCCTCCTTCCCTCCATGCAACCCTCCTTCCCTCCATGCAACCCTCTCTCCCTCCCAACCCTCTCTCCCTCCCAACCCTCTCTCCCTCCATGCAACCCTCTCTCCCTCCATGCAACCCTCTCTCCCTCCCAACCCTCTCTCCCTCCCAACCCTCTCTCCCTCCCAACCCTCTCTCCCTCCCAACCCTCTCTCCCTCCCAACCCTCTCTCCCTCCCAACCCTCCCTCCTTCCCAACCCTCTCTCTCTCCCTCCCTCCTTCCCAACCCTCTCTCTCTCCTCCCTCCCTCCCAACCCTCTCTCTCTCCCTCCCAACCCTCTCTCCCTCCCTCCCTCCCAACCCTCTCTCCCTCCCTCCCTCCCAAACCTCTCTCCCTCCCAAACCTCTCTCCCTCCCAAACCTCTCTCCCTCCCAAACCTCTCTCCCTCCCAAACCTCTCTCCCTCCCAAACCTCTCTCCCTCCCAAACCTCTCTCCCTCCCAAACCTCTCTCCCTCCCTCCCTCCCAACCCTCTCTCTCTCCCTCCCTCCCTCCCTCCCAACCCTCCCTCCCAACCCTCTCCCCCCTCCCTCCCAACCCCTCCCTCCCAACCCCTCCCTCCCTCCCAACCCTCCCTCCCTCCCAACCCTCCCTCCCTCCCAACCCTCTCTCCTCCCAACCCTCTCTCCCTCCCAACCCTCTCTCCCTCCCAACCCTCTCTCCCTCCCAACCCTCTCTCCCTCCCAACCCTCTCTCCCTCCCAACCCTCTCTCCCTCCCAACCCTCTCTCCCTCTCCCTCCCTCCCTCCCAACTCTCTCCCTCCCTCTCTCCCTCCCCCTCTCTCTCTCCCTCCCTCCCAACCCTCTCTCTCCCTCCCCTCTCTCTCTCCCTCCCTCCCCCTCTCTCTCTCCCTCCCTCCCAACCCTCTCTCTCTCTCTCCCCCTCTCCCAACCCTCTCTCTCTCTCCCTCTCTCCCTCCCAACCCTCTCTCTCTCTCCCTCTCTCCCTCCCAACCCTCTCTCTCTCCCCTCTCTCCCTCCCAACCCTCTCTCTCTCTCCCCTCTCTCCCTCCCAACCCTCTCTCTCTCTCCCTCTCTCCCTCCCAACCCTCTCTCTCTCTCCCTCTCTCCTCCCAACCCTCTCTCTCTCTCTCTCTCTCTCTCCCTCCCCTCTCTCTCTCCCTCCCCTCCCTCCCAACCCTCTCTCTCTCTCTCCCTCCCTCCCAACCCTCTCTCTCTCTCCCTCCCTCCCAACCCTCTCTCTCTCCCTCCCTCCCAACCCTCTCTCTCTCTCCCTCCCTCCCAACCCTCTCTCTCTCTCCCTCCCTCCCAACCCTCTCTCTCCCTCCTCCCAACTCTCTCTCCCTCCCTCCCTCCCTCCCAACCCTCTCTCCCTCCCTCCCTCCCAACCCTCTCTCCCTCCCTCCCTCCCAACCCTCTCTCCCTCCCTCCCTCCCAACCCTCTCTCCCTCCCTCCCTCCCTCCCAACCCTCTCTCCCTCCCTCCCTCCCTCCCAACCCTCTCTCCCTCCCTCCCTCCCAACCCTCTCTCTCTCCCTCCCTCCCTCCCAACCCTCTCTCTCTCTCTCTCTCCCTCCTTCCCTCCCAACCCTCTCTCTCTCTCCCCTCTCTCCCTCCCAACCCTCTCTCTCTCTCTCCCTCTCTCCCTCCCAACCCTCTCTCCCTCCTTCCCTCCCAACCCTCTCTCTCTCCCTCCCTCCCTCCCAACCCTCTCTCTCTCCTCTCTCCCTCCCAACCCTCTCTCTCTCTCTCTCTCCCTCTCTCTCCCTCCCAACCCTCTCTCTCTCTCTCCCTCTCCCCTCCCAACCCCCTCTCTCTCTCTCCCTCCTTCCCTCCCAACCCCTCTCTCTCTCTCCCTCCTTCCCTCCCAACCCCCTCTCTCTCTCTCCCAACCCCCTCTCTCTCTCCCCAACCCTCTCTCTCTCTCTCTCTCCTCCTCCCAACCCTCTCTCTCTCTCCAGTGATCAATAAGAGGATAACTGGTGGGGCCATGCAGCTCTCCTTCAGTCACATTACCCTGGACTACTACCCCTCCCACAGAGCAGGTAGACACCACCACAACCTTTACACAACCACCCTCCAACATTACTACCCCTCCCACAGAGCAGGTAGACACCACCACAACCTTTACACAACCACCCTCCAACATTACTACCCCTACCACAGAGCAGGTAGACACCACCACAACCTCTACACAACCACCCTCCAACATTACTACCCCTCCCACAGAGCAGGTAGACACCACCACAACCTCTACACAACCACCCTCCAACATTACTACCCCTCCCACAGAGCAGGTAGACACCACCACATCCTCTACACAACCACCCTCTAACATTAATACCCCTCCCACAGAGCAGGTGAACACCACCACATCCTCTACACAACCAACCTACAACATTACTACCCCTTCCACAGAGCAGGTGAACACCACCACAACCTCTACACAACCTCCCTCCAACTGCCACACAGCTGATGGGAGTAATAGTGATCTTTCTGATCTCTCAACACCACAAAACGTGTCTTTCTCTGTCTGTATACCGTCTCTATTAGTGACAAGAGTAGGTACTTAAGACGACGCTTTCTCCCTCGTCTTTTGCTTTCTGTCCTCTCCCCCATTCATCTCTCTGTCTCCAGGTGAGAGTTGTCTCCACTGGATGCAGTACAGTGAGGCCACTAAGGCCAGGGAGGGCTGGGCCAGGAGTCTGCTGGAGGAGTTCAAGTCTAACGTGGAGATGTTGAAGACCGCCAAGAGAGACCGGGAGGGCCCAGCCAACTCTCACACCTCACCACAGCACGGTAAACAAAACGCGCGCACACACACAGAGTACGGTAAACACTCACACAGACACACCTCCCCTCAATGTGATTGAAACATAGTAATCCAATAAAGGTGTGTGTTAGAGCACATGTCCTGATCCACTTTTTATTCAACAACTATAAAAATCTGTCCCAGCAGCCCATGAAGAGTGATGTTGGTTAGACAGCTGACATTCAACTGAACTAGAATACACTTGGTGTAGTGGGTAATTTTTAGATTGGAATTAAGTGAAGTGTTGGTTTCCCTAGCATCACACTGCCTAGTCACTCTGAGTTATGTCCCCTCTCCAGTGTCCAGGTATCCCTCCAGTGTCTCCAGCGTTAGGGACAGTGTGTATGGTCCCGTAGGGCAGAACGAGACAGGAAGAGGAAGAATAGTGGTGGTTAGCGGGCCAGACGACCTACCCCCGGGGTGGGTGCGGGCACGAGCCATGGTACGAGCGAGGGAGAGGGCGAGGGCACGGGGGCGGGCACAGTGCTGCTTCTCATGCCTAGAGCCAGGTACCCCCCTAACCGATGGTGTGCGCACGCGGTGTGCGGTGATACACACCTTTTGAGACGACGTCAGAGTGTGGCAGGAGGTCTGACTGGGTCTCTTTTTCTTTTCTCCTTATCCCCCCCCCCCCTCTCTCTCTCTTCACCTCTCCCTTCTAGGTAAGATCAGTACTAGTTCTACCAGTATTCTCAGTTCTCCCCAGACCCCCAGGACGCAGCTCCTGTCCAGCTCCATTGTCCTCAGGATAGCTGACTTCAGCATCTACCAGGTCAGCACACGCACACAGTTGACGTGCTTATCTGATCCACCCACTTCTCATACTGACCTCATCCCGTGTGTGTGTATCAGGTGTCCACAGCAGACCAGCGTCGCTCCAGCCCTAAGGCCATGATCTCCTGTAATAAGAAGTCCCTGTACCTCCCTCCTGAGATGCCTGCCATCCACGTCGAGTTCACCGAATACTACTTCCCTGACGGAAAAGACTACCCCAGTAAGATTGGTTCCTACTCTCATTCAGTTCCCAGTTTTTGATTCCTAGACCCTCATCCTACAGGGTATACAGGTTTTACTCCAGCCTAGCGCTAACTCACCTGATTGAACTGTTTGAAGTCTTGACTTGATGTTTATGTGAATCGGGTGTGTTAGTGCTGAGGGAAAGTTGAATGCATTAGTGCGTCACCTCTCTTCTCTTCCCCCTCCACTCATTTCTAGTTTCCATCCTCTCTTCTCTTCCCCACCTCCTGCAGTCCCTTGGCGCCCTGTGTTTATTATATAATCTTCTCTTCCCCACCTCCTGCAGTCCCTTGGCGCCCTGTGTTTATTATATCATCTACTCTTCCCCACCTCCTGCAGTCCCTTGGTGCCCTGTGTTTATTATATCATCTACTCTTCCCCACCTCCTGCAGTCCCTTGGCGCCCTGTGTTTATTATATCATCTACTCTTCCCCACCTCCTGCAGTCCCTTGGCGCCCTGTGTTTATTATATCATCTTCTCTTCCCCACCTCCTGCAGTCCCTTAGCGCCCTGTGTTTATTATATCATCTTCTCTTCCCCACCTCCTGCAGTCCCTTGGCGCCCTGTGTTTATTATATCATCTACTCTTCCCCACCTCCTGCAGTCCCTTGGCGCCCTGTGTTTATTATATCATCTTCTCTTCCCCACCTCCTGCAGTCCCTTGGCGCCCTGTGTTTATTATATCATCTTCTCTTCCCCACCTCCTGCAGTCCCTTGGCGCCCTGTGTTTATTATATCATCTACTCTTCCCCACCTCCTGCAGTCCCTTGGCGCCCTGTGTTTATTATATCATCTACTCTTCCCCACCTCCTGCAGTCCCTTGGCGCCCTGTGTTTATTATATCATCTACTCTTCCCCACCTCCTGCAGTCCCTTGGCGCCCTGTGTTTATTATATCATCTTCTCTTCCCCACCTCCTGCAGTCCCTTGGCGCCCTGTGTTTATTATATCATCTTCTCTTCCCCACCTCCTGCAGTCCCTTGGCGCCCTGTGTTTATTATATCATCTACTCTTCCCCACCTCCTGCAGTCCCTTGGCGCCCTCTGTTTATTATATCATCTTCTCTTCCCCACCACCTGCAGTCCCTTGGCGCCCTGTGTTTATTATATCATCTTCTCTTCCCCACCTCCTGCAGTCCCTTGGCGCCCTGTGTTTATTATATCATCTACTCTTCCCCACCTCCTGCAGTCCCTTGGCGCCCTGTGTTTATTATATCATTTTCTCTTCCCCACCTCCTGCAGTCCCTTGGCGCCCTGTGTTTATTATATCATCTACTCTTCCCCACCTCCTGCAGTCCCTTGGCGCCCTGTGTTTATTATATCATCTTCTCTTCCCCACCTCCTGCAGTCCCTTGGCGCCCTGTGTTTATTATATCATCTTCTCTTCCCCACCTCCTGCAGTCCCTTGGTGCCCTGTGTTTATTATATCATCTACTCTTCCCCACCTCCTGCAGTCCCTTGGTGCCCTGTGTTTATTATATCATCTTCTCTTCCCCACCTCCTGCAGTCCCTTGGCGCCCTGTGTTTATTATATCATCTACTCTTCCCCACCTCCTGCAGTCCCTTGGCGCCCTGTGTTTATTATATCATCTTCTCTTCCCCACCTCCTGCAGTCCCTTGGCGCCCTGTGTTTATTATATCATCTTCTCTTCCCCACCTCCTGCAGTCCCTTGGTGCCCTGTGTTTATTATATCATCTACTCTTCCCCACCTCCTGCAGTCCCTTGGTGCCCTGTGTTTATTATATCATCTTCTCTTCCCCACCTCCTGCAGTCCCTTGGCGCCCTGTGTTTATTATATCATCTTCTCTTCCCCACCTCCTGCAGTCCCTTGGCGCCCTGTGTTTATTATATCATCTTCTCTTCCCCACCTCCTGCAGTCCCTTGGCGCCCTGTGTTTATTATATCATCTACTCTTCCCCACCTCCTGCAGTCCCTTGGTGCCCTGTGTTTATTATATCATCTTCTCTTCCCCACCTCCTGCAGTCCCTTGGCGCCCTGTGTTTATTATATCATCTACTCTTCCCCACCTCCTGCAGTCCCTTGGCGCCCTGTGTTTATTATATCATCTACTCTTCCCCACCTCCTGCAGTCCCTTGGCGCCCTGTGTTTATTATATCATCTACTCTTCCCCACCTCCTGCAGTCCCTTGGTGCCCTGTGTTTATTATATCATCTTCTCTTCCCCACCTCCTGCAGTCCCTTGCATTGATTATTATACACTGCTCAAATAGAACACTTAAACAACACAATGCCAAGTCAATCACACTTCTGTGAAATCAAACTGTCCATTTAGGAAGCAACACTGATTGACAATAAATTTCACTTTTTTATTTCACCTTTATTTAACCAGGTAGGCTAGTTGAGAACAAGTTATCATTTGCAACTGCGACCTGGCCAAGATAAAGCATAGCAGTGTGAACAGACAACACAGAGTTACACATGGAGTAAACAATTAACAAGTCAATAACACAGTAGAAAAAAGGGAGTCTATATACATTGTGTGCAAAAGGCATGAGGAGGTAGGCGAATAATTACAATTTTGCAGATTAACACTGGAGTGATAAATGATCAGATGGTCATGTAGAGATATTGGTGTGCAAAAGAGCAGAAAAGTAAAATAAATAAAAACAGTATGGGGATGAGGTAGGTAAAAATGGGTGGGCTATTTACCGATAGACTATGTACAGCTGCAGCGAGCGGTTAGCTGCTCAGATAGCAGATGTTTGAAGTTGGTGAGGGAGATAAAGGTCTCCAACTTTTGCAATTCGTTCCAGTCACAGGCAGCAGAGAACTGGAACGAAAGGCGGCCAAATGAAGTGTTGGCTTTAGGGATGATCAGTGAGATACACCTGCTGGAGCGCGTGCTACGGATGGGTGTTGCCATCGTGACCAGTGAACTGAGATAAGGCGGAGCTTTACCTAGCATGGACTTGTAGATGACTGGAGCCAGCTGTTGTGCAAATGGAATAGACAACAGGTGGAAATTATAGGCAATTAGCAAGACACCCCAATAAAGGAGTGGTTCTGCAGGTGGTGACCACATACCACTTCTCATTTCCTATGCTTCCTGGCTGTTTTGGTCACTTTTGAATGCTGGCGGTGCTTTCACTCTAGTGGTAGCATGAGACGGAGTCTACAACCCACACAAGTGGCTCAGGTAGTGCAGCTCATCCAGGATGGCACATCAATGCAAGCTGTGGCAAGAAGGTTTGCTGTGTCTGTCAGCGTAGTGTCCAGAGCATGGAGGCGCTACCAGGAGACAGGCCAGTACATCAGGAGACGTGGAGGAGGCCGTAGGAGGGCAACAACCCAGCAGCAGGACCGCTACCTCCACCTTTGTGCAAGGAGGAGCACTGCCAGAGCCCTGCAAAATGACCTCCAGCAGGCCACAAATGTGCATGTGTCTGCTCAAACGGTCAGAAACAGACTCCATGAGGGTGGTATGAGGGCCCGACGTCCACAGGTGGGGGTTGTGCTTACAGCCCAACACTGTGCAGGACGTTTGGCATTTTCCAGAGAACACCAAGATTAGCAAATTCGCCACTGGCGCCCTGTGCTCTTCACATATGAAAGCAGGTTCACACTGAGCACATGTGACAGAGTCTGGAGACGCCGTGGAGAACGTTCTGCTGCCTGCAACATCCTCCATCATGACCGGTTTGGCGGTGGGTCAGTCATGGTGTGGGGTGGCATTTCTTTGGGGGGCCGCACAGCCCTCCATGTGCTCGCCAGAGGTAGCCTGACTGCCATTAGGTACCGAGATGAGATCCTCAGACCCAATGTGAGACCATATGCTGGTGCGGTTGGCCCTGGGTTCCTCCTAATGCAAGACAATGCTAGACCTCATGTGGCTGGAGTGTGTCTGCAGTTCCTGCAAGAGGAAGGCATTGATGCTATGGACTGGCCCACCTGTTCCCCAGACCTGAATCCAATTGAGCACATCTGGGACATCATGTCTCGCTCCATCCACCAACACCACGTTGTACCACAGACTGTCCAGGAGTTGGCGGATGCTTTAGTCCAGGTCTGGGAGGAGATCCATCAGGAGACCATCCGCCACCTCATCAGGAGCATGCCCAGGCGTTGTAGGGAGGTCATACAGGCACGTGGAGGCCACACACACTACTGAGCCTCATTTTGACTTGTTTTAAGGACATTACATCAAAGTTGGATCAGCCTGTAGTGTGGTTTTCCACTTTAATTTTGAGTGCGACTCCAAATCCAGACCTCCATGGGTTGATATTTGATTTCTATTGATCATTTTTGTGTGATTTTGAATGTCAGCACATTCAACTATGTAAAGAAAAAAGTATTTAATAAGAATATTTCATTCATTCAGATCTAGGATGTGTTATTTTAGTGTTTCCTGCAGTCCCTTGCATTGATTATTATATCATCTTCTCTTCCCCACCTCCTGTAGTCCCCTGCCCCAACCTGTATGTGCAGCTGAATGCGCTGCAGCTGGTGCTGGACCCCAGGAGTCTGGTGTGGTGCAACCTGTTTACGCTGGACCTGAGGCAGAGCCTGGAACAGTTCATGGAGCTCTACAAGCTCAACGACGAGGAACAGAAGCCTGACGAGCACATTGACATCAGGGTGGACGGACTAATGCTGAAGGTAGAGGGCAGAAAGGATACACAACCACAGGCTCTGTCATGATGTTATGTCGCTGTTCAAATCCCACACTCATTCAGTACTTGGACACTTTGATCCAGTCATTGGAGAAATGCAAACGCTACCATAGCTGTGAAAAAAGTCCTTGAAAAGGTCAACACACTCCATTTCTGTAAGAGTATAGTCTTTACATTTCAACAGATTGGAAATTACTCTCATTAGTCATCTTGTACACATTGATGACCTCTGTATGTATATTTTGTAATACTGTGTTTCTCTTCCTCTCTCCCCCACCACAGTTGGTAGTGCCCACGGACAGGGACCCCTCCTATCCCCAGGACCTCCCCCGCTCCGTCTCCGTCCAATGCTCGGAGATGGTGGCCACCAACACCCGCCACCCCCCCAACTGCTCCCGCTCCCACCTGGAAGCCCTCCTCCTCTCCTTCCAAGAACAACAGTTCTTCTCCACCTCCTTTTCCTCCTTCCCTCGCTCCTCCACCTCCTTCCCGGTGATCCACCCTGTTTTCCAGCGCCATGCGCATGAGCAGGACACTATGTTGCACAATGTGTATAAAGGGTTGGTGTCGCCCTCGTTGGGCGTGGATGCCCTCAAAATGCCAGCTGCCACAGACTTGTGGGCGGTTCACTTTGCCCAGTTCTGGGTGGACTACGAGGGGACGCGCGGCGGGAAGGGGCGGCCCCAGCCCTTCGTTGACGCCTTCCCCCTCACTCTGTGGGCGTGCCAGCCGGTCAGACACGCCCAGCACCAGGAGCGGCTAATGGGCGGGGCTTCGAGAGGGCAGAGAACGCCCCTTGCTGCAGGCCTGGCCAAGTGCGAGCCTGTGGATACCGTAGGACGTCTGCAGAGGAAGAGGCTTTTGAAGGAGTACTATAGTACTGTTACGGATGCCACGGCAACAGAGGCCTCACTGCCACCTAGCAACGGGCTTCACAAGCCACTGTCCCTGGACAACATCCCCCCACCTTCCTCGTCTTCCAGTAAGGAGGCAGACATGCACATGTTAGTGCACGTACAGAAGCATTTGAGTGCACAGGTGAGTGGTGATTCATATCTTTTGGTGTGTCTGTACACTGTAGTGTGTGTGTGTCTACACTAAGTGTAAAAAACATTAGGAACACTCTCTTTTCATAACATAGCTTTCACCTGGTCAGTCTATGATCCCTGATTAATGCCACTTATGTGTGTGTGTGTGCCATTCAGAGGGTGAATGAGCAAGACAAAATATTTAAGTGCCTTTTAATGGGTTTTGGCAGTAGGTGCCAGGTGCACTGGTTTGCGTGTCAAGAACTGCAATGCTGCTGGGTTTTTCACACAACAGTTTCCCCTGTGTATCAACAATGGTCCACCACCAAAAGGACATCCAGCCAACTTGACACAACTGCGGGAAGCATTGGAGTCAACATGGGCCAGCATCCCTGTGGAACGCTTTCCACACCCTGTAGGGTCCATGCCTCGATGAATTGAGGCTGTTCTGAGGACAAAAAGGATGGTGGTGCAACTCAATATTAGGGAAGTGTTCCTAATGTTTTGTACACTTTGTATTAATGTATGAGGTGTGTGTGTATAATGTGAACCAACATGCGTTACACTGTGTTTATTTGAGAATGCTGAAGTGTGTGTAGTTATGAGCATAATGTGTGTGTCCAGGTGAGCCACAGGCAGTACATGTTCCTGATGCGGCTGCAGCGCAGCATCAAAGCCTTGCAGCACACCCTGCAACAGGACCTGGAGGGGATGGGCTCCAAACGAGACAAGGCAAAGACCACATCGGACCCCCCTCCAGACCACCAGCCCTTCAGTGCCTGTGTGGGGATCCTGCTCAAAAGTGCGGAGATAGCTCTCCTCTTGAAGCCGGTCCCCCAGCCCGAGGGTCCTGGTTCCCCCCTAGGGTCGGAGTTGTCCCCCTCGGAGAGTAGATGCACCTTGGAGACTGGGAGTGACGGAGGGGAGGGGGGAGATAGAGGAACCAACGTAGAGGGGGCTGGGACAAAGGGAAGCTGTACAGTGGACCAGCTTATGTGCGGGGGAGGGGTAGAGGGTGGGATAACGCAAGGCCCCGCCCCTCTCATCCCCGCCTCTGCCCCCAACCTGAAGGCGTCTTTTGATGAAAGGACGGGGAGATCGAGTTCAGAGGAGTTGGGAGAGGCTATCCTGGAGGCCCGGACTGGGGGAGAAGAGCCGGGGACCGGAGTTGTTTGTACAGCCCAGCAGGGTGAGTCCTCCAGGGCAGACCCCACTCTCTCAGACCCACTCTCCACCAAAGACTGGAACGAGAAGAACCCTGGGGCCAGACTGCCTGAGTCTATGTCCAGGTATTTCCCTTCCATCATTATCATAATACAGTCTGGTTATTTAGACTGTCCTTACCGTAACAGTCCTTTCCCAGCTAAGTGTTTCCACTGCAGTCATTTAGCTGTGGTGCCACTGCAGTCATTTAGCTGTGGTGCCACTGCAGTCATTTAGCTGTGGTGCCACTGCAGTCATTTAGCTGTGGTGCCACTGCAGTCATTTAGCTGTGGTGCCACTGCAGTCATTTAGCTGTGGTGCCACTGCAGTCATTTAGCTGTGGTGCCACTGCAGTCATTTAGCTGTGGTGCCACTGCAGTCATTTAGCTGTGGTGCCACTGCAGTCATTTAGCTGTGGTGCCACGGCAAAATAATTGCTGCCACTGCAAAAAAATATGGGACATTTAAAAAATGTATACTGAGGTGCACTTTGAAGATGCTGGAACAGTCCACATGTACTTTTCCTCTGCAGACAAAATCAGACAACCCCACAGTATAATAGTTCCTCTATTTACATAATCGGCTTGTGTGTGTTCTATGCCAGATAAATATTCCTCTCGAGGCGACTTCAAGTTAGAGTGTCATAGGGAGGGAATTCCCAGAATCAAAAATCGGCTGCTCACACTTTTACCAGCCGCACCGGTTTACTCTTTATATGGCCTGCGTATGGTCTAATGGAGGAACGCTGAATGAATGGAATAAATAACTTAGAATTAAATGAATGATCGAAAATAGGCCTACCTGCTTGCACTCTGTGCCAGCTGTGTATTCGTCTACTGTGTTGGTCTTCTAAACTGGAGATTTCACTCTCGCAGCACATTTCCACGGCGATGTAGCCTATTCCTTTATCATGACCTTAGTTTTTATTTCTCCGGTTAGGCCTACCGTTAGCCATTTTCACGTAACCTAGGCTACCCAGGAAAAATACGCTTTGTAATGTGTTGTATCACAACCGGCTGTGATTAGGAGTCCCATAGGGCGGCGCACAATTGGTCCATCGTCGTCCGGGTTTGACCGGGGTAGGCGTCATTGTAAATAAGAATTTGTTCTTAACTGACTCGCCTAGTTAAATAAATAAAAATTCTCTGGTGGGGAGAGGGAACATAAGCGCTGCACGTGGACAATTGTAGCACCTCACGAAGAAGGGACAGTTCCCGGCTCCACACACTCTCAATGCGTGCTTGGCTGGTAGCCTTATGTCTGTCTCGCCGTTCACAGAATGGAATTCACAACACCACAAGCGCCTGGGGTTTGAAAGTGTATTAATAACTTGATTTTAAAATATTTCCCCACCCGCAATGTAATTTTTCTGAACCACGAGCCGACCCACGGGTTGAAAAGTGTTTTTTTTTGGCTCACCCATGCGTATCTGACCCGATGCAGGACTCTACTAATGATTAGCCCAACATGGTAAATGCAGATAGGCTACACCATGCTTCAGCCTATTTATTTATAGCCACTATGCTGCATCAGTTGGGATAAAGGTGATAATGCTTATTGCTAATAGCATACCTGATCATAGGAACCATGCATAGGCTATAAATCACATCAAATCAAATTCAAATCAAATTGTATTTGTCACATACACATGGTTAGCAGATGTTAATGCGAGTGTAGCGAAATGCTTGTGCTTCTAGTTCCGACAATGCAGTAATAACCAACAAGTAATCTAACTAACAATTCCTAAACTACTGTCTTATACACAGTGTAAGGGGATAAAGAATATGTACATAAGGATATATGAATGAGTGATGGTACAGAGCAGCATAGGCAAGATACCGTAGATGGTATCGAGTACAGTATATACATATGAGATGAGTATGTAAACAAAGTGGCATAGTTAAAGTGGCTAGTGATACATGTATTACATAAGGATGCAGTAGATGATATAGAGTACAGTATATACGTATACATATGAGATGAATAATGTAGGGTAAGTAACATTATATAAGGTAGCATTGTTTAAAGTGGCTAGTGATATATTTACATCATTTCCCATCAATTCCCATTATTAAAGTGGCTGGAGTTGAGTCAGTGTGTTGGCAGCAGCCACTCAATGTTAGTGGTGGCTGTTTAACAGTCTGATGGCCTTGAGATAGAAGCTGTTTTTCAGTCTCTCGGTCCCAGCTTTGATGCACCTGTACTGACCTCGCCTTCTGGATGATAGCGGGGTGAACAGGCAGTGGCTCAGGTGGTTGATGTCCTTGATGATCTTTATGGCCTTCCTGTAACATCGGGTGGTGTAGGTGTCCTGGAGGGCAGGTAGTTTGCCCCCGGTGATGCGTTGTGCAGACCTCACTACCCTCTGGAGAGCCTTACGGTTGAGGGCGGAGCAGTTGCCGTACCAGGCGGTGATACAGCCCGCCAGGATGCTCTCGATTGTGCATCTGTAGAAGTTTGTGAGTGCTTTTGGTGACAAGCCGAATTTCTTCAGCCTCCTGAGGTTGAAGAGGCGCTGCTGCGCCTTCTTCACGATGCTGTCTGTGTGAGTGGACCAATTCAGTTTGTCTGTGATGTGTATGCCGAGGAACTTAAAACTTGCTACCCTCTCCACTACTGTTCCATCGATGTGGATAGGGGGTGTTCCCTCTGCTGTTTCCTGAAGTCCACAATCATCTCCTTAGTTTTGTTGACGTTGAGTGTGAGGTTATTTTCCTGACACCACACTCCGAGGGCCCTCACCTCCTCCCTGTAGGCCGTCTCGTCGTTGTTGGTAATCAAGCCTACCACTGTTGTGTCGTCCGCAAACTTGATGATTGAGTTGGAGCGTGCGTGGCCACGCAGTCGTGGGTGAACAGGGAGTACAGGAGAGGGCTCAGAACGCACCCTTGTGGGACCCCAGTGTTGAGGATCAGCGGGAGGAGATGTTGTTGCCTACCCTCACCACCTGGGGGCGGCCCGTCAGGAAGTCCAGTACCCAGTTGCACAGGGCGGGGTCGAGACCCAGGGTCTCGAGCTTGATGACGAGCTTGGAGGGTACTATGGTGTTGAATGCCGAGCTGTAGTCGATGAACAGCATTCTCACATAGGTATTCCTCTTGTCCAGATGGGTTAGGGCAGTGTGCAGTGTGGTTGAGATTGCATCGTCTGTGGACCTATTTGGGCGGTAAGCAAATTGGAGTGGGTCTAGGGTGTCAGGTAGGGTGGAGGTGATATGGTCCTTGACTAGTCTCTCAAAGCACTTCATGATGACGGAAGTGAGTGCTACGGGCGGTAATCGTTTAGCTCAGTTACCTTAGCTTTCTTGGGAACAGGAACAATGGTGGCCCTCTTGAAGCATGTGGGAACAGCAGACTGGTATAGGGATTGATTGAATATGTCCGTAAACACACCGGCCAGCTGGTCTGCGCATGCTCTGAGGGCGCGGCTGGGGATGCCGTCTGGGCCTGCAGCCTTGCAAGGGTTAACACGTTTAAATGTCTTACTCACCTCGGCTGCAGTGAAGGAGAGACCGCATGTTTTCGTTGCAGGCCGTGTCAGTGGCACTGTATTGTCCTCAAAGCGGGCAAAAAAGTTATTTAGTCTGCCTGGGAGCAAGACATCCTGGTCCGTGACTGGGCTGGATTTCTTCCTGTAGTCCGTGATTGACCGTAGACCCTGCCACATGCCTCTTGTGTCTGAGCCGTTGAATTGAGAATCTACTTTGTCTCTGTACTGACGCTTAGCTTGTTTGATAGCCTTGCGGAGGGAATAGCTGCACTGTTTGTATTCGGTCATGTTACCAGACACCTTGCCCTGACTAAAAGCAGTGGTTCGCGCTTTCAGTTTCACGCGAATGCTGCCATCAATCCACGGTTTCTGGTTAGTGAATGTTTTAATCGTTGCTATGGGAACGACATCTTCAACGCACGTACTAATGAACTCGCACCCCGAATCAGCGTATTCGTCAATGTTGTTATCTGACGCAATACGAAACATATCCCAGTCCACGTGATGGAAGCAGTCTTGGAGTGTGGAGTCAGCTTGGTCGGACCAGCGTTGGACAGACCTCAGCGTGGGAGCCTCTTGTTTTAGTTTCTGTCTGTAGGCAGGGATCAACAAAATGGAGTCGTGGTCAGCTTTTCCGAAAAGGGGGCGGGGCAGGGCCTTATATGCGTCGCGGAAGTTAGAGTAACAATGATCCAAGGTTTTTCCACCCCTGGTTGCGCAATCGATATGCTGATAAAATTTAGGGAGTCTTGTTTTCAGATTAGCCTTGTTAAAATCCCCAGCTACAATGAATGCAGCCTCCGGATAAATGGTTTCCAGTTTGCAAAGAGTTAAATAAAGTTCGTTCAGAGCCATCGATGTGTCTGCTTGGGGGGGGGGTATATACGGCTGTGATTATAATCGAAGAGAATTCTCTTGGTAGATAATGCGGTCTACATTTGATTGTGAGGAATTCTAAATCAGGTGAACAGAAGGATTTGAGTTCCTGTATGTTTCTTTCATCACACCATGTCTCATTAGCCATAAGGCATACGCCCCCGCCCCTCTTCTTGTTTCTGTCGGCGCGATGCGTGGAGAAACCCGTTGGCTGCACCGCCTCGGATAGCGTCTCTCCAGTGAGCCATGTTTCCGTGAAGCACAGAACGTTACGGTCTCTGATGTCCCTCTGGAATGCTACCCTTGCTCGGATTTCATCAACCTTGTTGTCAAGAGACTGGACATTGGCAAGAAGAATGCTAGGGAGTGGTGCACGGTGTGCCCGTCTCCGGAGTCTGACCAGAAGACCGCCTCGTTTCCCTCTTTTTCGGAGTCGTTTTTTTGGGGCGCTGCATGGGATCCATTCCGTTGTCCTGTTTGAAATGCAGAACACAGGATTCGCGTCGCGAAAAACATATTCCTGGTCGTACTGATGGTGAGTTGACGCTGATCTTACAGTCGAGAAGAACTACTGACTATATGTAATGAAACCTAAGATGACCTGGGGTACTAATGTAAGAAATAACACGTAAAAAAAACAAAAAACTGCATAGTTTCCTAGGAACGCGAAGCGAGGCGGCCATCTCTGTCGGCGCCGGAAGTACGAGTATAAGCATGGTCCACTATGTTACAATTTAAACAAATTTTACCAATATGTTATTTGGCTCATTTCTGGAGGTAGAAATTATATTTTGGTTGGTGTCAACATAATTTTATTTTCATACATTTTTGATAGAATGTCCTTTTAAAAAGTTACCAGAAGTGAGCTTCTCAGTCCTTCTGCATCAAAATTCTCTGGGGGGGACCCCCAAAACAGTGGGGGAGGGAAACCCCCTGACCTGTCCCCGTTACTGCTACCCATTTCTCCAGAGGAACACCGATTCCGTTACTTCCATAACATATTGTTCAGCTATTCAGACGGTCAGACTGTAAAACATTCAGTGATGATTCACTCCAAAGCAAACAATAAGAAGATCTTTACTGTGACTTGGTGCATGTCCTGGTCGCCAGATCAGCAGTGGGAAATGCAGGCCAATCGACAGGCCAATAACACTCATTCAGAGGACTTATGACAAGCTTTAAATAAACAGTCACTCCTATTACTGCAATACTCAGTCACAACAATACTTCCTGCAGATGTCATTACAGTTACTCACTTATTCATGCCGAGCTTAGTAAACCATCATTTAATGTTACTTTACTGTTACTTGGTCAGTCCCATCACATCAGTAGGTGGTTCTACATCATGCCTGTGTAAATACAGTGACCGCACTGTACCTGCCCTATACGTCACAATATCAATGTTGTCACTTAATAAGAGGTGTTTGTTCATTTGTGTGTGTTTCTGCCTTGTCCAATGAGCTCCCATACAAGGTGTGCATCTGTCTTTTTGTGTGCGTGTGTGTGTTTTTCTCACTCTGCTACTCTACTCTGTAGCTCAGTGTGTCCTCTGCTCTGACCCATGCGAGGTGTGTGTGTGTGTTCTCTCTCTACAAAGGAAAGGCAGTCTGTCAGTGGTTTCTGACCGGCTCAGCTCCTCAAACACCCGGTCCACCTCCCTTTATTCTATTTCCAACATGTAAGACACGTCTGTCTGTGTGTGCGTCCGCATTCCTTTAAATATCTGTTCACGGTGTGGTGTGTGTGTGTTGTATCTGTACGTGTGCATGTAGAATTGTCTGTGGTTGGGTGTATATCTGTGGGAGTGTATGTGGGTCTGTATACATTTACACGCTGCAAGTTGGTGTGTACCCGGTGAATAGTGTGTGTAGCCTTTATCTGGTGACTAGTAGCAGATAGCCTTGGCTAGGTCAACGGTCTAGACCTGAGCCCGGTTTCCCAAAAGCATCTTAAGGCTAAGTTCATTGTTAAAATCAGCTCAATGGTTCTGATGATGAACTCAGCCTTAAAATGCTTTTGGGAAACGGGGCGCAGGGCTATTCATATCCAAGCCTTGAGGTCCACAGTACTCCTATTTTTCTTTCCCCTCACCCTTCTCCCCCACTCACACTCACTCTTGTTTGTGTTCCAGTGGGCGTCTGATGAGGGAGCGTTCCCAGTCCAGTTTCTCAGTGTCCTATAAGAACATGAAGAAGACTCCGTCTCTGCAGTCCTTGGACAACCTCTCCATAGACAGCTACCTGATGGAGGACGGAGACACAGACACATACAGCCTGCTGGAGAGGGGTAGGAACCACACACACACACACACACACACAGGGCCCTGGGTCCTAGACTTCCTGATGGGCTGACCCCAGGTGGTGAAGGAAGGCAACATCACCTCCACCACTCTGACCATACATGTTGTTAAGTCGTTTCATCCACTGCTCGCACGTGTCAAGGGGCGTTTGCGTTCCAGGAATATAACTTGGCTCTATTTTAGACGCTTGATTTGCTGCAAGTCCAGCCTCTCCTATCTACTCATTGGTTTTTAGGCACATGTACCCACGTGGGTGATTGAATGTTCATTAAGTATGTTCATGTTCATTAATTGTTTATGGTTCATTGACCAAGCATGGGAAACAGTGTTTAAACCCTTTACAATGAAGATCTGTGACGTTATTTGGATTTTTACGAATTATCTTTGAAAAACAGGGTCCTGAAAAAGGGCTGTTAATGTTTTTGCTGAGTTTTTAGGTTTGTGTCTGGTATTTATCAATGTTTTGGTTGCAGACCACCAATTTTAATTTATTCTATGTCCACAGACGACGTGTCCATCTCAGGCTTTAAGGATGTGGTGAGGGAGCAGAGTGCCACAGAAATTGCCAAGGAGGCAGCAGCAGTAGCGGCCATGGGCACAGGGGAGCAGGACTGTGCTGGCTCACCAGATACTGTTAGTGCCACCTCCCAGAGCATTGACGAACCTACCAAAGACATGGTAATACACACATGCACAGGAAATGTATGCCCACATTCAGGCATGGATCCATGAACACACACACTGCTGTACACACACGCACACTACACTATACAGTGCATTCGGGAAGTATTCCGACCCCTTGACTTTTTCCACAATTTGTTACGTTACAGCCTTATTCTAAAATGGATTAAATAGTTTGTTTCCCTCATCAATCTACACACAATACCCCATAATGACAAAGCCAAAAGTTTGACATTTTTGCAAATGTATTAAAAATAAACTGATATCACATTTACATAAGTATTCAGACCCTTTACTCAGTTGAAGCACCTTTTGGCAGCGATTACAGCCTCGAGTCTTCTTGGGTATGACGCTACAAGCTTGTCACACCTGTCTTTGTGGAGTTTCTGCCGTTCTCTGCAGATCCTCTCAAGCTCTGTCAGGTTGAACAGGGAGTGTCACTGGAATGGACGATTAATTAGGGCCGATTCCAAGTTTTCATAAAAAACGGAAATCAGTATTTTTGGATGCCAATTTTGCAGATTATTATTATTATTTTCCTTTACACCTTTTATTTAACGAGGCAAGTTAGTTAATAACACATTCTTATTTTCAATGACGGCCTAGGAACGGTGGGTTTACTGTCTTGTTCAGGGGCAGAATGACAGATTTATAACTTGTCAGCTCAGGGATTCAATCTTGCAACCTCACAGTTAGTTAACTAGTCAAACGTCTAACCACCTGCCTCACGAGGAGCATGCCTGTTACGTGAATGCAGTAAGAAGCCAAGGTAAATTGCTAGCTAACATTAAACTTATCTTATAAAAATCAATCAATCATAATCACTAGTTAACTACACATGGTTGATGATATTACTAGTTTATCTAGCATGTCCTGCGTTGCATATAATCGATGTGGTGTGCATTCGCGAAAAAGGACTGTCGTTGCTCCAACATGTACCTAACATAAACATCAATGCCTTTCTTAAAATCAATACACAGAAGTATATATTTTTAAACCTGCATATTTAGCTAAAAGAAAGGTTAGCAGGCAATATTAACCAGGTGAAATTGTCACTTCTCTTGCGTTCATTGCACGCAGAGTCAGGGTATATGCAACAGTTTGGGCCGCCTGGCTCATTGCGAACTAATTTGCCAGAATTTTGCGTAATTATGACAACATTGTAGGTTGTGCAATGTAGCAGGAATATTTAGACTGATGGATGCCACCCGTTGGATAAAATACTGAATGGTTCCGTATTTCACTGAAAGAATAAACGTTTTGTTTTCGAAATTGTAGTTTCCGGATTTGACCATATTAATGACCTAAGGCTCGTATTTCTGTGTGTTATTATGTTATAATTAATTATATGATTTGATAGAGCAGTCTGACTGAGCGATGGTAGGCACCAGCAGGCTCGTAAGCATTCATTCAAACAGCACTTTCATGCGTTTTGCCAGCAGCTCTGCGCAATGCTTCAAGCATTGCGCTGTTTATGACTTCAAGCCTATCAACTCCCGAGATTAGGCTGGTGTAACCTATGTGAAATGGCTAGCTAGTTAGCGGGGTGCTCGCTAATAGCGTTTCAAACGTCACTCGCTCTGAGACTTGTTGTAGTTGTTCCCCTTGCTCTGCATGTGGGTAACGCTGCTTCCAGGGTGGCTGTGGTGAGGAGAGGGATGGAAGCTATACTGTTACACTGGCAATACTAAAATGCCTATAAGAACATCCAATAGTCAAAGGTATATGAAATACAAATGGTATAGAGCGAAATAGTCCTATAATTCCTATAATAACTAAAACCTAAAACTTCTTGCCTGGGAATATTGAAGAAAAAAAAAGGAACCACCAGCTTTCTCATGTTCTGAGCAAGGAACTTAAGCGTTAGCTTTCTCATGTTCTGAGCAAGGAACTTAAACGTTAGCTTTCTCATGTTCTGAGCAAGGAACTTAAACGTTAGCTTTCTCATGTTCTGAGCAAGGAACTTAAACGTTAGCTTTCTTACATGGCTCATATTGCACTTTTTCTTTCTTCTCCAACACTTACTATTTAAACCAAATTGAACATGTTTCATTATTTACTTGAGGCTAAATAAATTTTATTGCTGTATTATATTAAGTTAAAATAAGTGTTCATTCAGTATTGTTGTAATTGTCATTATTACAAATAAATAAATAAAAATCGGCCAATTAATTGGTATCGGCTTTTTTTGGTCCAATAATCTGTATCATAATCAGTCGACCTCTACTCCAGAGATGTTCGATCTGGTTCAAGTCCGGGCTCTGGCTGGGCCATTTGAGGACATTGAGACTTGTTCTGAAGCCACTCCTGTGTTTTCTTGGCTGTGTGCTTAAGGTCGTTGTCCTGTTGGAAGGTGAACCTTCGACCCAGTCTGAGGTCCTGAGCGCTCTGGAGCAGGTTTTCATCAAGGATCTCCTTGTACTTTGCTCTGTTCATCTTTGCCTCGATCCTGACTAGTCTCCCAGTCCATGCCGCTGAAAAACATCCACAAAGCATGATGCTGCCACAAACATGCTTCACCGTAGGGATGGTGCCAGACTTCCTCCAGATGTGACGTATGGCAGTCAGGTCAAATAGTTAAATCTTGGTTTCATCAGACCAGAGAAACTTGTTTCTCATGGTCTGAGAGTCTTTAGGAGGCTTTTGGCAAACTCCCAACGGGCTGTCATATGCATTTTACTGAGGAGTGGCTTCCGTCTGGCCACTCAACCAAAAAGGCCTGATTGGTGGAGTGCTGCAGAGATGGTTGTCCTTCTGGAAGGTTCTTCCATCTCCACAGAGGAACTCTGGGTTCTTTGCCACCTCCCTGACCAAGGCCCTTCTTCCCCCTTTTTTTGTTCCAAACTT
This sequence comes from Oncorhynchus nerka, assembly GCF_034236695.1. Lineage (NCBI taxonomy): Eukaryota > Metazoa > Chordata > Actinopteri > Salmoniformes > Salmonidae > Oncorhynchus > Oncorhynchus nerka. The sequence continues at coordinate 59,154,338 of NC_088418.1, forward strand.
CTATTTAAGAATGATGGAGGCCACTGTGTTCTTGGGGACCTTCAATGCTGTAGAACTGTTTTGGTAGCCTTCCCCAGATCTGTGCCTCGACACAGTCCTGTCTCGGAGCTCTACGGACAATCCCTTCGACCTCATGGCTTGGTTTTTGCTCTGACATGCACTGTCAACTGTGGTACCATATATAGACAGGTGTGCCTTTCCAAATCATGTTCAATCAATTGAATTTACTCCAATCAAGTTGTAGAAACATCAAGGATGATCAATGGAAACAGGATGCACCTGAACTCAATTTCGAGTCTCATAGCAAAAGGTCTGAATACTGTATGTAAATAAAGTATTTCTGTTTTTTATGTTTAATACATTTGCAAACATTTCTAAAAACCTTTTTTCTCTTTGTCATTATGAGGTATTGTGTGTGTATTGTTTTATTTAATCAATTTTAGAACAAGGCTGTAGTGTAACTTAATGTGGAAAAAATCAAGAGGTCTGAATACTTTCTGAATGCACTGTACACACACATGCACTGTACACACACATGCACTGTGTACACATATGCACTGTGTACACATATGCACTGTGTACACATATGCACTGTGTACACATATGCACTGTGTACACATATGCACTGTGTACACACATGCACTGTGTACACACATGCACTGTGTACACACATGCACTGTACACACACATGCACTGTACATACATATGCACTGTACACACACATGCATGAGTGTACTTGAGCATTTTTCATTTCCTGAACTGTAATTTTACCCCACTTTCTGAATTGATTCAATTAACTTACATTTTTATTCATTTTAGCTGACTCTCCTATCCAACTTAATGCCTCCCTCCCTCTCTCTCTCTCCCCCCCAGGTGTCGGTGCTGGTGCTGAAGGTGCAGTGTGTGTGTGGGGGGATGGAAGTGCGAGGGGAGAGCACAGCTGTATCTCTGGAGGTGGGCTGCGTCAGACCCACACAGCTGGGAAACGTCAGCCTCCGGCAATACCTCAGCAACCGCAGCCTGGGTGAAGACACACACTACATGCGTAGACACACAAATGAATACATACATACATACTTGTGGGCTAGTACACTACGACATACATTGCAGTTACACATACTGCAGTCTCACTATTCCCCATTCTCTTGGAGTACTATCTATAGCTGGATTAAGGCTACACAACACTCCCAATTGACTTGGTTTACCCTTCCATAACTCTTGCAGGTATGGTACCCACTGCTCAGGGCAGCACTATTGTACCCCCTGCCCCAGGCAGCGAAGGTATGTGTGTGTGGAACAAAAGCATGGGTAGGCAAACGCAAGCTTGCGCACAAGTGCTACTCCCTGTTTGTTTGTTAGTGTTTTAGTGTGTCTCTGATTTCATCATTGGTATGAAATGACAGATAGTAATTAGCATTTTTGCTCCACCAAGCATGCTACACACGTTTGTTTCACTATCCTTGTGGGGACCAAACAATTGATTCCCATTCAAAATCCTATTTTCCTTAACCACAAACCCCTAAGCTCAGCTCTGCCGCCTCCCTCTTTCACAGAAGAGTAATCCCCATCTCTCTCTCTGCTCACAGAAGAGTAATCCCCATCTCTCTCTCCCTCAGCTCGGCTCCGCCTTACTCTTTCACAGAATAATATAATCCCCATCTCTCTCTCAGCTCGGCTCTGCCTCCTCCCTCTTTCACAGAATAATATAATCCCCATCTCTCTCTCAGCTCGGCTCTGCCTCCTCCCTCTTTCACAGAAGAGTAATCCCCATCTCTCTCTCAGCTCACAGAAGAGTAATCCCCATCTCTCTCTCTCTCGGCTCTGCCTCCTCCCTCTTTCACAGAAGAGTAACCCCCATCTCTCTCTCAGCTCACAGAAGAGTAATCCCCATCTCTCTCTCAGCTCGGCTCTGCCTCCTCCCTCTTTCACAGAAGAATAATCCCGATCTCTATCCTTCACTACCCCGCTCTCTCTCGCACGCTCTCTCCTTTCCTACCCCGCTCTATATGTCTCGCTCTCCATCACTTTCTCACTATTTCTGTTTTTACCTCTTACCTTCTCTCACGTCTGCCATTTCCTCCCTCCATATCTCCTTCCTTCCTGACTGAGGCAGTGACCGATGCGTTGTTGTAGTATTAATGTGTGTCTGCGTGGGTGCAGCTGCTGTGACACTTTACTGTCCTTTTAAATAGTTGTATGGGATCAGTACCCCCACCCCCCAGAAGGGCCCTTGCTTTACAAATTAGTCACACCTTAGTAGTGGATTCAAAGACTGGCGTCAGCAGTAAGGCAATGTCTGGTTGTATGCCTGCCGAGCGGCCATCGCTGAGCCTTTTCTTTGAGTTGTGGTTGCAGTGATTCTGTTTGTATTGCAGCCAATCCATGCCTTCTCTTTTTAATGGGAATTAATTGATTACTGATGTTCTCATTTTCTCTTCCACTCCCCACTCCTTCCTCTTTCCCTCGCTAGGTGGTGGTCTGGAGGCCAATACAGACGGGACCACCCATCTCCCGGAGGTCAGGGCTCGGCTGGAGAGCGGGCCCTGTGCCGCCGCCCACTCCCCCCTGGCCGAGACCAACGGTTTCCTCCAGCTGCGTCTCCACGGCTACCGGGCCAGCTTCCTCATGTCGTCGCTAAGGAACCTGGCTCACTTCCTGGAGGATGACTCCGCCCCCCAGGTCCTCCCGATGGAGATCAGCGTCAGGGACACACACATCAACCTGAAGGTGGGGATGAACACACACAGACACATTAACCACAGACACATTAACTACATACACATTAACCTCTGTCCCCCTCTGCAGGATGATGGTCCCCGTGACAACCCGTCTGACCCTGATCCCACCCCCATCACCCTGCACATCTCCAACCTGCTCATCCACAGGACCGACGATGGAGCCTTCTCTATAGGGGGTGAAACACACACACACACTGCCTCACACACACACACTGCCTCTCTCACACACACACACACACACACACACACTGCCTCACACACACTGCCTCACACATTCACTCATATAGAGTTGAAGTCAGAAGTTTACAAACACCTTAGCCAAATACATTTAAACATAGTTTTTCACAATTCCTGACATTTAATCCTACTAAAACTTCCCTGTCTTAGGTCAGTTAGGATCACCACTTTATTTTAAGAATGTGAAATGTCAGAATAATAGTAGAGTGATTTATTTCAGCTTTTATTTCGTTCATCACATTCCCAGTCGGTCAGAAGTTTACATACACTCAATTAGTATTTGGTAGCATTGCCTTTAAAATGTTTAACTTGGGTCAAACATTTTGGGAAGCTTTCCACAATAAATTGGGTGAATTTTGGCCCATTCCTTCTGACAGAGCTGGTGTAACTGAGTCAGGTTTGTAGGCCTCCTTGCTCGCACACACTTTTTCAGTTCTGCCCACAAATTCTCTATAGGATTGAGGTCATGGCTTTGAGATGGCCACTCCAATACCTTGACTTTGTTGTCCTTAAGCCATTTTGCCACAACTTTGGAAGTATGCTTGGGGTCATTGTCCATTTGGAAGACCCATTTGCGACCAAGCTTTAACTTGAGATGTTGCTTCAATATATCCACATAATTTTCCATCCTCATGATGCCATCTATTTTGCGATGATGGCCAAACAGTTCTATTTTTGTTTCATCAGACCAGAGGACATTTCTCCAAAAAGTATGATCTTTGTCCCCATGTGCAGTTACAAACCATAGTCTGGCTTTTTTATGGATGTTTTGGAGCAGTGGCTTCTTCCTTGCTGAGCGGCCTTTCAGGTTATGTCGATATAGGACTCATTTTACTGTGGATATAGATACTTTTGTACCTGTTTCCTCCAGCATCTTCACATGGTCCTTTGCTGTTGTTCTGGGATTGATTTGCATTTTTCGCACCTAAGTTCATTCATCTCTAGGAGACAGAACGCGTCTCCTTCCTGAGCGGCATGACGGCTGCGTGGTCCCATGGTGTTTGTACAGATGAACATGGTACCTTCAGGCGTTTGGAAATTGCTCCCAAGGATGAACCAGACTTGTGGAGGTCTACAATTATTTTTCTGAGGTCTTGGCTGATTTCTTTTGATTTTCCCATTATGTCAAGCAAAGAGGCACTGCCACAGGAAGGTGGTCCTTGAAATACATCCACTGGTAGGCCTTGAAATACATCCACAGGTACACCTCCAATTGACTCAAACTATGTCAATTAGCCAAGAAGCTTCGAAAGCCATGACATCATTTTCTGGAATTTTCCAAGCTCTTTAAAGGCACAGTCAACTTAGTGTATGTAAACTTCTGACCCACTGGAATTGTGATACAGTGAATTATAAGTGAAATAATCTCTTTGTAAACAATTGTTTGAAAGATTATTTGTGTCATGCACAAAGTAGATGTCCTAACAGACTTGCCAAAATTATAGTTTGTTAACAAGAAATTTGTGGAGTGGTTGAAAAACGAGTTTTAATGACTCCAACCTGAGTGTATATAAACTTCCGACTTCAACTGTATACTCACTCACTCACTCACTCACTCACTCACTCACTCACTCACTCACTCACTCACTCACTCACTCACTCACTCACTCACTCACTCACTCATACACAAATACACTGTCACACGCACACACACCCTCCGCCCCATTTCATCATCATACAATGACATAACTTTCAAGTTTATTTCTACTTTCACCCACTCCCCCCACCATCTGTTGTCACAGTGGAAAATACGTCTGAGGCGGGGCCTAAAAAAGAAGTCCAATTGATTGACAGCGGTCTGTCTCCAGTCTCTGAAAGTGTGGTCAACAGCACTCCCAAGGCCACACAGACCCCCAGCCCTCCTAGCCCTAGCACAACCCCCTCCAACAAAGAACAGGTGAGTAGTTCACACACACACCACCCACTCATCCAGGGCCTAAAATGAACACCCGCCACCCGCCAAATGAGGGTGGGTTTTGGAATTGTCAGGTAAGACAATTGGCGGGGGGTCAGGGCTCCACAGAGCGAGCATTTCACTCTCATTTGTGACAAAAAATAGGCAAGTATGATCACATGAAAAATAAATGCTGCAATATTTAAGTTATTTCCACCGTTTTGTTTCATAGCTTGTAAATTAATCGGACAAGTCAAAGAACTGCAAATCCTATGCAGCCTATTCCACTTTGCTCTTAGGACAGTGCGCATGTGAAGAGCTGCACACAGGCATAAAAGTTGGTCTAATTTACTTGAAACAAAAGTCTACTGAAGTGAGACGTTGTGTTTCTCTGCTATTTACATTGTTTTGTTCACTAGCTAGGTTGTTTTTCTATGTTTGAGTTTCAACTGCTCGGCAAGCAAAGATAATGCTTCTACTTGTCAGACTCAATCTCACAGCCACAAACATGACTGGAGTAGTGTTACCATGGTAACCTCCAGCCCTTAAAGGGGCAGGTGAACATGTTTGTCTCATCTGTGATATTTTGTGTGTGTGTGTGTACTCAAGTCACAAATTCAATTAAACAATATACCACATTACCTTTCTAGTAATACATTTGTTTTGGATACATTACAAACCATGCTTTTGTTTTGTTTTTGTCATTTTAGCGGGGGAGAAATATTTTGGCTGGTAAAAAAATCTGACCAAAAATAAAATGTTATGCCATGCACTCTTTCATAGGAATTTAACCACCACGCTCATCAACACCCTCTCTTCTGTTTACTCCTAGCTGCTGATAGAGGAGAATGAGTGTTTGAAACTGGAGCTCTCCAAAGCCAAGATGGCTCTAGCTGAGGCCCAAATGGAGAAGGACTCCCTGTTACACCGCATGAAGAGTCTCAAAGTGAACAGCAGCTAGGGTAGGCCACCAGAGGCCCAGTGACCACCAGTCTGTAGTGCTGCATATCACCACAGGGGGGAAGCAGAGAGGAGAGAGTGGGTGTTGGATACTGGAGCTACTTGATATAGCATCACACAAGTATTATTCAAGCATCAGCCAGGTCATTCAAGCCTGTTCTGATGAAGGGCTGGTCGCCTAAGAACTAAACCACACACACACACACAGTCCATGAAGTCTACTCCTTAACACACACACACACGCAGTCCCTGAGAACTAGAGTGGGGCTACTTTTTCACTACCACCCTCATCTCAGGAACTGGAGAGTGGACAGTGTTAGACTTTCATCCCCTCCTCGATACAGTGCTGCCGTGTCATCCCTGGGCTGGGACTAGGACTGCAGTACACATGCTTGTTTTACATGCTTGTTTTACATGATTGTTGTGCTTGTTTTGAGTTGCTCTCTTTATGCAGTAAGTTAGTGTTCAGTCTCCAGTAATCCGACTCTGCAAGCCAGAGCAGCCTCCTAAATATAGGAGCATAAGGAGGGATGAAGGGGAGAGGAGACTAATCTAAATTAAACAGCCCTCAAGTGGAATGGAGGGGCTAGGGAGGTGGGGTGGGAGTCCTGAATGTTAGGCTTGGGGGAAAAGTTGCCCTCCCTGAATCGTTACCTTAAATAGGAGAAACAATGCAAAAATGGGCAACTTTATCAAGCATCATATTTTTGAGGAGCATATTCTATATGTAATGACCTTTGATGGGAGGGGCTTGCCTGGGTGGGGGGAGACACTGAATGTCATAACTATGGAGGAATGTCTTAAAAATAGACTTATTTTGCACTGCGCTGAAACTGAACATGTAATTTGGTGCTTATGGAAAAGAAAATGTATCTAGCGCTGAACCAATTGTATTTGGTGTGTATATGGTAATGTACTTATGATGGGCAAAGCGTACACAATGTTTTCTACAGAATTCTGAATGGTTGTGCAGTGTGTTTTCAACATGTATTTGTCATGTAACTAAAACAAGCATTTCATTTAATTGAAAAGGAAAATATACAATTATATATTTTCACATGTACTTTTCTTCCATTCCATCTAGTTGATGTCTACAATGCCCATAATGTCCCACTGCACCTGTTTATTCCCCACTATTTTTCTACATGTAAATAGCTAGCTGTGTGTCCAGCACTTTTGAACTACATTCACTGTAAATACGATCCCTGTACGAAAGCATCATCCAATCCAGTTGAGAACACTATCCTGTCATCTCTCGATTATCCAATGAGTGGAGGGAACACTAATATGGAGAACAAGTTACCATCTCTTTTCTCCTATGAGGATAAAGCCTGGGGTGTATTCATTATTTGGATTCCTTTACAGAATGCATTTTCTGTTCAAAACATTTTGCAACTAAAAACATTTACCCAAACAGAAAACGTTTTGCAACGATTGGACAAATTCAGGTAGCCCCCCCATTGGTTCCGTTTGCGTTGTTTGCTTCCGTTTAGTTCCTAGAGTAAATGGTTTCCGTAGCAAAACGTTTTTTTTGCAAAGGTCTGCGACTAATGAATACAGCTTTCGCCTACCCTCTGCCGAGCCCAACACCTACCCTCTGCCGAGCCCAACACCTACCCTCTGCCGAGCCCAACACCTACCCTCTGCCGAGCCCAACACCTACCCTCTGCCGAGCCCAACACCGGACGATCCGGTTTTAAGGGGAAATGGAAAAAGCCTGTGACACGACTTCCACTTTTGATCATTAACAAGGTGACGCTCCATCTTCTCCTCCACATGTACTGGATTGGTTGAATGGTGCAGAAGAGAACCTCCCTTCTTGTCAAGATTTGCTGTAGAAGATCCAGTTTCAGGTGTTTATTTTACTCCTGCTACGTTAGGTAACTCCTCCAAATGCAGGAGGGGAAATGGCATGAGCTTTTCTGTGCGTTCATTCTATATTTGCATAATCCTACATGTAGTTTTTCACCAACGTGACGTCGTGCCCATATCTGCTGCACCATGCTTGTCTGTTGGGGAAGCCTTGGAGTGTTGTAGAATAGAGCTGTATTTCCCCTTTGGAGCATGCTTTTGGCTCACACAGAGTTCAGTCACAAGGCAGTTCTGTCTGAAGCATCACGTCTTACACAGGGACGTTTCCAGTAGTAGCATGAGATTTGCTGACGTATTACAATGGCTTGCCTCTCTTTAAAGGTGCAGTCTGCAGGTTCTCTGTCCCGTATGGCAATGACATCAAGTAAAAACACAACTACTCTAAAACAAAACCGAAGAAGGTAAAGGTAGTTCTGTTTACACCAACGATGGCAACTGGTCTTTCTTTGGTTTTCACTGGCAGGCTCACTCGAATGACCCCATCCTAGTCCTTCAAAAAGGGCAGTTTGGGAATACATACTTTTTCTACTTTAAAGTCCTTAACTATCCAAATGGTGGACCTAGCTCAGCCTAGGCCTAGTTCAGTCCAGCTGAATGTCTTTCCAAGCTGCGCTTCACTTGCTGGTTCACTTACCTGCTCAACACTGACAACATTTGAATGGCAGTTAGGATTTGAATGCTTGATTGTACTTTAAAGGCTGCCCTCTCTGGAGTTTCTAACTTTCTCATCCACTTCCTTGTCCGGATTGACCCGCCCCCTCATTACAATAGCTCCTCCCTTGACCTGCTCAGCTCCTGAAAACCTGTGTACAAAAAGAAAAGGATTTGTAATATTTGTCTGTCAAAGCTGCTGAGCTACTGATGAAAAATAAAAAGGGATCCAATCAAAAATGTCTTTGTTGTCCTACTGTTCTTCCTTTGCACTAACACTTGCACTTGTCTGTTCTTACTAGCAATGATTATGCTAATAGCTTCTCTATTTGGGGGACTTTCACTTACAATGATTGTGATGTGGTTGTTTTACCTATCTATCTTAAGGGGCAATTCCAACCTAATTGTCTTTGTCTCCAGCACAATACCAATGTCTACATATGTGAAAATGGTGCATTTCTATGTTTTATAGAGAGAAAAATATATATAAAATTAAAGTTCTGCCCAATGACATCAAAAGTAAATACATTTTAAAAACAGTGATTTTCATATGTAGACGGCAATAATGAATGAGGTTGAAAAGTGGCGGAATTGCCCTTAAATTGAATTCCCCAAGTCTGGGGGGACAAAAGTATCAGATAAATTATCAACATTTATATCTTATGAAACATGGTGCACACCCAAGGTCATCTGTCTTTCTACTGAATTGTGGGGGGTTTAAACCTGGTGCATCTGGACAAGGGAACTTCCACCAGTCCACTAACGGGACAGAGCAAACACTTCCATGGGAGGAGTGGATAGAGGAAGCTGCTGAAAGTATCAGACATTGACAAGGGATTGAAGACCAATCATCTACCAGTGGAGGGCACCATTGTGAAGGGCACTTAGGATTCTGCACTGAGGAGTATATACATGTTTGCCTTATCACTTATACTAGTCTTGATAGGAATTATGGATCGTTTTAACGATTTTTAAGGAAAATAGTTGTATTGAACGTTGTCAATCTTTGGATGTCATTCGAAAACATGTTAACTTTCACTGCTATGCGGATGACACACCGCTGTACATTTCAATGAAACATGGTGAAGCCCCAAAATTGCCCTCGCTAGAAGCCTGTGTTTCAGACATAAGGAAGTGGATGGCTGCAAACGTTCTACTTTTAAACTTGGAAAAAACAGAGATGCTTGTTCTAGGTCCCAAGAAACAAAGAGATCTTCTGTTGAATCTGACAATTAATCTTGGTTGTACAGTCATCTACAATAAAACTGTGAAGGACCTCTGCTTTACTCTGGACCCTGATCTCTCTTTTGATGAACATATCAAGACTGTTTCAAGGACAGCTTTTTTCCATCTACGTAACGTTGCAAAAATCAGAAAAAAATGCATCCAAAAATGATGCAGAAAAATGTATCCATGCTTTTGTTACTTCTAGGTTAGACTACTGCAATGCTCTACTTTCCGGCTACCCGGATAAAGCACTAAATAAACTTTCAAATACGGGTGCTAGAATCCTGACTAACCTCCCTACACTGGCTTCCTGTTAAGGCAAGGGCTGATTTTAAAGGTTTTACTGCTAACCTACAAAGAATTACATGGGCTTGCTCCTACCTATCTCTCTGATTTGGTCCTGCCGTACATACCTACACGTACGCTACGGTCACAAGACGCAGGCCTCCCAATTGTCCCTAGAATTTCTAAGCAAACAGCTGGAGGCAGGGCTTTCTCCTATAGAGCTCCATTTTTATGGAATGGTCTGCCTACCCATGTGAGAGACGCAGACTCGGTCTCAACCTTTAAGTCTTTATTGAAGATTCATCTCTTCAGTGGGTCATATGATCGAGTGTAGTCTGGCCCAGGAGTGTGAAGGTGAACGGAAAGGCTCTGGAGCAACGAACCGCCCTTGCTGTCTCTGCCTGGTCGGTTCCCCTCTCTCCACTGCGATTCTCTGCCTCTAACCCTATTACAGGGGCTGAGTCACTGTCTTACTGGTGCTCTTTCATGCCGTCCCTAGGAGGGGTGCGTCACTTGAGTGGGTTGAGTCACTGACGTGATCTTCCTGTCTGGGTTGGCGCCCCCCCTTGGGTTGTGCCGTGGCGGAGATATTTGTGGGCAATACTCGGCCTTGTCTCAGGATGGTAAGTTGGTGGTTGAAGATATCCCTCTAGTGGTGTGGGGCCTGTGCTTTGGCAAAGTGGGTGGGGTTATATCCTTCCTGTTTGGCCCTGTCAGGGGTATCATCGGATGGGGCCACAGTGTCTCCTGACCCCTCCTGTCTCAGCCTCCAGTATTTATGCTGCAGTAGTTTGTGTCAGGGGGCTAGGGTCAGTTTGTTATATCTGGAGTACTTCTCCTGTCTTATCCGGTGTCCTGTGTGAATTTAAGTATGCTCTCTCTAATTCTCTCTGAGGACCTGAGCCCTAGGACCATGCCTCAAGACTACCTGGCATGATGACTCCTTGCTGTCCCCAGTCCACCTGGCCGTGCTGCTGCTCCAGTTTCAACTGTTCTGCCTGCGGCTATGGAATCCTGACCTGTTTACCGGACGTGCTACCTGTCCCAGATCTGCTGTTTTCAACTCTCTAAAGACAGCAGGAGTGGTAGAGATACTCTTAATGATCGGCTATGAAAAGCCTACTGACATTTACTCCTGAGGTGCTGACTTGCTGCACCCTTGACAACTACTGTGATTATTATTATTACTTGACCATGCTGGTCATTTGAACATCTTGGCCATGTTCTGTTATAATCTTCACCCGGCACAGCCAGAAGAGAACTTGCCACCCCTCATAGCCTGGTTCCTCTCTAGGTTTCTTCCTAGGTTTTGGCCTTTCTAGGGAGTTTTTCCTAGCCACTGTGCTTCTACACCTGCATTGCTTGCTGTTTGGGGTTGTAGGCTGGGTTTCTGTACAGCACTTTGAGATATCAGCTGATGTACGAAGGGCTATATAAATACATTTGATTTGAGTAAAGGGAACACAGCGAAAGGTCTGCCGCATAGATAGACAGGAGGCAAGGCTCATTCTCAATACGTATTCATGACTCCTCACTTCCTAGGCCAGGAGTAATCAAATCCTACCCTGGTGGTCCAGAGTGCTGCTGGTTTTCTGTTCTACCTGATAATTAATTGCACCACCTGGTGTCCCATGTCGGGAGGAGAAAAAAGCAGTGGAACTGGCTTAGAGGTCCAGATTTAAATGTGAGGGTTCTAGAGTATCGCCTGGCCTCATTCTCAAACATATTGAAGGGGATGGTCCAAGATCCCTCCACTCAGGTATTCTCCAGTGTTTTTTGAAAAGGAATTGAGGAAAGATTAACTGAAAGGGAGCCAGAGAAGGCATCTCAATGGCTCTGGCTTAAGTGGGAGGAGCAGTGGACGAGCCACCTGGCTCAGATCAACACGATGAGCGCACCCTTCAGAATGTGTAGTGAACAACACCTAAACACCTTATGAAGTGGGGACTTCCCCTGATGAGCAACAGAAACCAATGTTTGCTGGTCAAAATAATGGCCCTGTGATGTCGGCCATATGTAATGTGCTAGACTGCTTACAGTTGTTAATTGTGGACATGTCTTTCGGATCTGAGTAGTCAAGGAGATGGCATGGATGGATTGAGACAGAGCCCTTACTGTCCAGTATTGTGTATGCTGCCAACGTCCTTGATGAAGACAGAAAAGCAGTCCAAGTGGGACATCTACTGGTAGGTATGGGTATTGACCTTATTTTCCCCTGTAGTCACCCAGAGGGACGTTCAATGGTCAAATGTTGCAGATAGAAATGCCATTAAAATAGGCAAGGTGATTCCTTATTGTATGTGTCAGAGACAAACTCATATTTTGAGCGCCTGTGTTCCAAAACGTTGCGTCTCGCTGAATGCGCCCCTTGCTGTCGTTTTGTCATATAATCCAGTTAAAAATCAGAAAGGAGAAGAGTAGAAAACAAAAAAATAGACGTATCATTTAATAGGTTTGATTCGTTTTGAAGCACACATTTCTCCTCTCATCTACCAATGAAATGACCGAACGACAGCTAAACAATGGAGTGAAACAAGGACTGTCTTGTATGTGTCTGTGGTTCTGCTATGGAATAGATTTGGTTTATGAGATCAGCTTCGCTGCTCTCCCCCGACAGTCAGATTGTAGTTTCTCTCTCTCTCTCTCGCTCTCTCTCTCTCTCTCTCTCTCTCCTGACAGTCAGATTGTAGTATCTCTATCCAACACCCCATGGGGCTGCAGCTGCTTCTCTCTGGCAAGGAGATTCCTCTCCTCCCTCTCGTTTAGTAGGCTATATGAAGTCCTACTCTCTGTTTTTCTCCATCTCTCTCAATAGGACGTTCTTCTCTTCCCAGCAAGACAGGAAGCAATGCACTGAGCTCACATCAGAGGTCCAGACAGGAGCCAGGGCACAATCACACAGCTGTGTGTGTTCCTATAATTTACAGCATTGTTAGTGAAATAGTGACATCATTCCTAATTAACCAATAGTGAACTAGCGAATAATTGGGTATTATCTGCAGGTCACAGAGTGGCGGTCTAAGACACTGCATCTCAGTGCTAGAAGCGTCACTACAGACCCTGGTTTGATCCTGGGCTGTATCACAACCGGCTGTGATTGGGGGTCCAATTGGCCGGTTTAGGTGAGGGTTTGGCCGGAGTAGGCCTCATTGTAAATAAGAATTTGTTCTTAACTGACTTGCCTAGGTAAATAAAGGTTAAATAACGGTAAAAAAAAAAAAGTTAAAAAAATGTCTGGCAAGGGATGAAGAGATTGACAAAGGGGGTGTGTCTCAATCCAAGCCTGTCAATGGACAGAGCAGACCATTAAAAAACATCGGGCTCTTGCTTGTTTTGTCACACAAACAGGTGGCATAGACCAAGGCTGCTATTATTTTCACTATATGGTCCATATTTTTGTTTTACAGCATCCACTGATTTATGTATTTTGGACGGTTATCTTGATAAACCAATAATAATTAAATGTGCACCCGTTATTCGCTCAATAGTGGAATATACACATCGATATTCCTCCTAAAGCTAACTGCTATCCGAATATAGGAGCATTTTCATATAACCTGTGACTTTTTTAAATGAGCAAATAAATAACAAAGCCTTTTCGCCTCCGGTTGGTACTGTAACCCGCCATCCACGCCCATACTGTACAACGTTGTATTAGGCAGGATACCATTAGGCACTCTGATGAGTGCGGTTCGAAGAAAGTGGAGAACTGGAGAGAAAGAAAGAGGGAGCGATTGGGATGCTACAATAACAGACAGACATAGAACGAGAGGACACCACACAACGTGTTTGTTGGGCAACACCGAGAGAGAAGAGAGGACAAAAAAGCCGAACCGAGAGAGAAGAGCGCGAGTGGCGGTCTGGGTTTGGCAACCGGCTTGTTCGTAGTTCCCTCGAGCCAGCTGCAGCAGGCAGCACCGTGCAAAATGCGCTATTTACGGTTCTTCATTCCTGCGTTCGGTTCGACAATGGACTCGTTCTGCAACTGAGCCTGCCAACCTTGCAGCACACCGCGGACGGTAACCTACCCATTTGAATTTGAGGAAACGCTTACTGCAACATGCAGTAAAAAGAACACACTGAGATGTTTTTTTACACGATACAGTGAAGGGGTGTCCCCACCGCCGTCATTCTCTTTCCACATACCGGTTTTGGATTATACATCCGGGATTATAAGAAATTCGGTCGGGATGGGGAAGGAACAAGAACTACTAGAAGCGGCCCGGACCGGGAATGTGGTCCTGGTGGAGAAATTACTGAGTGGGAAAAGGGGAATCCTGGGGACAGCCTCGGGCTCCATACCTCTGCCAAACCTACTGAGGTAAACGAAGTCGTCAACATACACTTTCATGTCATAAGAAGATTGCCTTGTTGATACTACTATTGACATACTTCTATTGATGGTCTACGTTGAAAAAGACGGGCTGTTGCGCCAAAGTTGGAGCATAGCACTTTTATGCAAACTGACATGAGACCAATTACTTTATGTGAATTCAGGAAAGCCCGAGGCAGCCTCTGCTAAAGCCTGGTTGCCGTCTTTGTGTCCGAGAAGGGGCTTTGCGTTAGATATACATTTGGCGCACAAACTGTGCATAAGATTGGCATCAATCTTGACAGCTGTCAAATTGTTGTGCACTTTTACACTGACTCTGGCTATACATTATAATAATGCATGGTTTTGTCCGAAGGTGGTGTTGCCAGCAGTGACCTGTAGCCTGATCACTTACTACTGCAAATGTTGATGTTTCATTGTAAATATATTTGTTAATTTCCACCTGGTCTCAGGGCAATTAGTATGGTTTGGGACGTTCTTTTGTATCCCTCCATTTAGTTGGATATGTTACGTTCTCCAATCCGTATGATATGTTACAAATCAAATAGCATTCATTTCTGTCATAATGTCTTAAGTAACCAGACCATTCCTACATACAGTATCATACGACTTGGAGGTACCTCAAAATATGTCTACTATGTTACGTCTAGTCGGAGCGACAAGCATGAACATTTGGCATTGATCAGTAGCCTAAACACTCCGTGCCTATTGAGGGCCAGTTGAAGGACTCATGGTGTGTAGACCTATGCCAGTGTGCCGTCATTGATACATTACATAGGCTACTATTAAATCACCATAACATAGTCCGAGTGTTTGTGATATGCTGTAAACTCATAAAAGGATAGTCTTTCAGGCCAAAACGGAACCTTGTAGCCTCGTATAAAGACAACTTTAGACTGTGAGAATAGTCTCTTTCCTCCAGGCCTCTCCTTCCCATCTCTATCAGTAAAGAAGAGAGGACAGATAGGTGATCAGTTAGATCAAAGGACCGGGCGTACGGGAGGAGCATCACCTCAGGCCGTGCAGCAGTGCTTTGCTTTTACAGCCGTATTGAGGTGCACTGATGGGAGGGCGTACGCCTATGAAGCAAGAGGGACGGGGAGCATGGGAACTGTGTGTTTGTGCGCGTGCTTAAACTGCGTGTAAAGAGCTAAAGGATAGGCTTGTACATCACCATGGCAACAGCCTCCAGGAACAATTAAAAACAAAACAATATTTACATCTTACAGTTAAATTAGGAAAAGGAATCAAACAACAATATGTACATATCAACTGCCATGTGGTACAGTATTTGGAAGTGTCATTTTGTACCAGTCCCACAAGACTGCTGGCATCAAATCCAATGTTTGAATAGGCCTGTGCTATGTATTCCTAGCACAAGCTTGCTTTGACAGAAAATTGTGTCCCTGAGGAACTGTTGTGTAGTGTGTGTGTGTGTGTTGTACTGGGTTACACTGAAATGTGGGCTTTTTTTGGGACAAGGCAATGGTCCATGCAGTCAAGTCTGTGAAACAGTGGGTGGACTATAGACCCCCGCAGGCTTAACCCCCGCAGGCGTATTCCCTGACTCATAAAAGTGTGTGTGAGTCAAACGGAAGGTGGAGGGTTCTATTAGGGTAGGTAATGTTTGTGGAGTTTTCTTTGGGAGACAATGATACATATTCTCCCATCTTGAGGCTCAAGTCATTCAGAATATTCCAAAGCTGTGAGGCCATTTTCCAAAACCTCTCAGCACCACATAGTGGGACACACACACACACACACACACAGGAAAATCAATAGCAGATGATTTCATGGCCATGGTTCAGATATATACTAGCTGTACACATACTAGCTGTACACGGTCATAGTTCACATATACTAGCTGTACACATACTAGCTGTACACGGTCATAGTTCACATATACTAGCTGTACACATACTAGCTGTACACGGTCATAGTTCACATATACTAGCTGTACACATACTAGCTGTACACGGTCATAGTTCACATATACTAGCTGTACACATACTAGCTGTACACGGTCATAGTTCACATATACTAGCTGTACACATACTAGCTGTACACGGTCATAGTTCACATATACTAGCTGTACACATACTAGCTGTACACGGTCATAGTTCACATATACTAGCTGTACACATACTAGCTGTACACGGTCATAGTTCACATATACTAGCTGTACACATACTAGCTGTACACGGTCATAGTTCACATATACTAGCTGTACACATACTAGCTGTACACGGTCATAGTTCACATATACTAGCTGTACACATACTAGCTGTACACGGTCATAGTTCACATATACTAGCTGTACACATACTAGCTGTACACGGTCATAGTTCACATATACTAGCTGTACACATACTAGCTGTACACGGTCATAGTTCACATATACTAGCTGTACACATACTAGCTGTACACGGTCATAGTTCACATATACTAGCTGTACACATACTAGCTGTACACGGTCATAGTTCACATATACTAGCTGTACACATACTAGCTGTACACGGTCATAGTTCACATACACTAGCTGTACACATACTAGCTGTACACGGTCGTAGTTCACGTACACTAGCTGTACACGGTCGTAGTTCACGTACACTAGCTGTACACGGTCGTAGTTCAGGTACACTAGCTGTACACGGTCGTAGTTCACGTACACTAGCTGTACACGGTCGTAGTTCACGTACACTAGCTGTACACGGTCGTAGTTCACGTACACTAGCTGTACACGGTCGTAGTTCACGTACACTAGCTGTACACGGTCGTAGTTCACGTACACTAGCTGTACACGGTCGTTGTTGATTATGTTAACTTCTGCATGTATCAGCGCCTGGTTTTATGTAGAGGCACAGTAATGATGATGGGATCTGTGACTGTAGGTCTATTATGTAAACAGGCAGTTATTACAGTGATGACCAGCGTTACCACATGACAATAATGCTCGTCCATTACAATATGTGGGAAATGATGAGGATGATTGTGTGATGAAAGAAGGAACATTTTTAAAAGCCAACACATGCCAGAAATGTTGATCACTCTAGCTACACAGGAGAGTCAAGTACTGGTTGTTGTCGGTGCTTGCTATCGTTACTCCTTGTTCTAGTGGCTACTGTCACTGAAGGGGTTCTACAATTGCACAAACACAGAGAGAACCCCCTTTGATCAGTGTGTGGCTGAGAGTACAGTATGTCATCCTGCTCCACAAACAAACAGTGCTGAAGTGATGTGAGAAGAGGTGGTGATTCTCAGAGGGGACACACACACACACACACACACACACACACAGCAGTGATCTGCTCAAGGCTCCAACACAAGCAGCAGAACACATAAAAAATAAACGCAGGGGAGGCTTGTCTCTGTCGCTCTGTGCCAATTTAAACAGAGATTGATGGGGGGACAGATACTGTGTGCGTGTATTTTCTGTGTTCTGTTGCTTGTGTTGGAATCTTAAGCAGATCACTAACCCAGAATGGAGTGTGTGTGTGTGTGTGTGTGTATACACATTAAGAAATGTCCTTGTTTTTGAAAGAAAAGCAAAAACATTTTTGTCCATTAAAATAACATAAAATTGATCAGAAATACAGTGTAGACATTGTTAATGTTGTAAATGACTATTGTAGCTGGAAACATTTTAATGTAATATCTACATAGGCGTACAGAGGCCCATTATCAGCAACCATCACTCCTGTGTTCCAATGGCACTTTGTGTTAGCTAATCCAAGTTTATCATTTTAAAAGACTAACTGATAATTAGAAAACCCTTTTGCAATTATGTTAGCACAGCTGAAAACTGTTGTTCTTTAGACTAGTTGAGTATCTGGAGAGTCAGCATTTGTGGGTTCGATTGCAGGCTCAAAATGGCCAGAAACAAAGACTTTTATTCTGAAACTCGTCAGTCTATTCTTGTTCTGAGAAATTAAGGCTATTCCATGCGAGAAATTTACAAGACACTGAAGTTCTCGTACAACGCTGTGTACTACTCCCTTCACAGAACAGCGTAAACTGGCTCTAACCAGAATAGAAAGAGGAGCGGGAGGCCCCGGTGCAAGAGGACAAGTACTTTAGTGTCTATTTTGAGAAACAGACGCCTCACAAGTCCTCAAATGGCAGCTTCATTAAAGAGTACACGCACAACACCAGTCTCAATGTCAACAGTGAAGAGGTGACTCCGGGATGCTGGCCTTCTAGGCAGAGTTCCTCTGTCCAGTGTCTGTGTTCTTGTGCCCATCTTGATCTGTCATTTTTATTGGCCAGTCTGAGATATGGCTTTTTCTTTGCAACTCTGCCTAGAAGGCCAGCATCCCGGAGTCCTCTCAACACTGTAATTTCACACACAGAGAGATGGTGATTGGTCCTCGCTCATTTTCCGGTTATGTATCGGTCTATGAAGACCAGAGAGGAAATAACACAAAAAAACTGTTTATTTTCTGTAATAGTTTCTAACCACAATACTCAGAATTGGTCTTATTATAACACTTAGAATCAGTAATAAATGTCACTTTTTTCCACCACAGCAGCACTCATGGTGTAGTGGACCACTAGACTGAACCACTAGCCTTGGCAGGCCAACACAGATATGTGTGTGTGTGTTTCATCAACCGCCTAGTGACTAGACCAACCATATGGGAAGACCACCTCGTGTGTGTGTGTGTGTGTGTAGGAGGGGTGTAACAGACCATCCATAAAGATAGAGGATGGGGAGATGTAAAGGAGTAGTCTGGAGGAGGGGTAGACGTGGGTCAGGGGTTAACTGTGGAGAATGTAAGTGGGATCACACACACACACTCTCTTAATTCAATTTCAATTCAATTTAAGGGCTTTATTGGCATGGGAAATGTATGTTTACATTGCCAAAGCAAGTGAAGTAGATAATAAACAATAAAAAATTAACAGGAAACTAGAGGTCGACCGATTAATCGGAATGGCTGATTAGGGCCGATTTCAAGTTTTCATAACAATCAGTAATCTGAATTTTTGGACACCGATCATGGCCGATTACATTGCACTCTACGAGGGGACTGCATGGCAGGCTGACTACCTGTTATGCGAGTGCAGCAAGGAGCCAAGGTAAGATGCTAGCTAGCATTAAACTTATCTTATAAAAAACAATCAGTCTTAACAAAATCACTAGTTAACAACACATGGTTGATGATATTACTAGTTTATCTAGCTTGTCCTGCGTTGCATATAAATTATGCGGTGCCTGTTAATTTATCATTGAATCATAGCCTACTTCGCCAAACGGGTAACAAGCGCATTCGTGAAAAAGCACTGTCGTTGCACCAATGTGTACCGAACCATAAACATCAATGCCTTTCTTAAAATCAATACACAAGTATATATTTTTAAACCTGAATATTTGGTTAATTCTGCCTGCTAACCTGAATTTATTTTAACTAGGGAAATTGTCACTTCTCTTTCTTTCTGTGCAATAGAGCCAGGGTATATGCAGCAGTTTGAGCCGCCTGGCTCGTTGCGAACTGTGTGAAGACTATTTCTTCCTAACAAAGACAGCCAACTTCTCTAAACGGGGGATGATTTAACAAAAGTGCATTTGCCAAAAAAGCACAATCGTTGCACGAATGTACCTAGCCATAAACATGCCTTTCTTAAAATCAATACACAGAAGTATATTTATTTAAACCTGCATATTTAGTGAACAGAAATCCAGGTTAGCAGGTAATATTAAACTAGGAAAATTGTGTTACTTCTCTTGCGTTCATTGCACGCAGAGTCAGGGTATATGCAACAGTTTGGGCCGCCTGGCTCATTGCGAACTAATTTGCCAGAATTTTACGTTAATTATGACAACATTGAAGGTTGTGCAATGTAACAGGAATATTTAGACTGATGGATGCCACCCGTTGGATAAAATACGGAACGGTTCCGTATTTCACTGAAAGAATAAACGTTTTGTTTTCGAAATTGTAGTTTCCGGATTTGACCATATTAATGACCTAAGGCTCGTATTTCTGTGTGTTATTATGTTATAATTAAGTCTATGATTTGATATTTCAAAGAGCAGTCTGACTGAGCGGTGGTAGGCAGCAGCAGGCTCGTAAACATGCAGCCTCCGACTGCAAGGCACTACAGAGGGTAGTGTGCATGGCCCAGTACATCACGGGGCCAAGCTTGCCATCCAGGACCTCTATACCAGGCGGTGTCAGAGGAAGGCCCTAAAAATTGTCAAAGACTCCAGCCA
Organism: Oncorhynchus nerka; assembly: GCF_034236695.1. NCBI lineage: Eukaryota > Metazoa > Chordata > Actinopteri > Salmoniformes > Salmonidae > Oncorhynchus > Oncorhynchus nerka. The sequence continues at coordinate 59,174,749 of NC_088418.1, forward strand.
CCCTAGTCGTAGATTGTTCTCTCTGCTACCACACGGCAAGTTGTACCAGAACACCAAGTCTATGTCCAAGAGGCTTCTAAACAGCTTCTACCCCCAAGCCATAAGACTCCTGAACATCTAATCAAATGGCTACCCAGACTAGTTGCATAGTCACCTTTCATAGCTCTACCTACATGTACATATTACCTCGAAACCGGTGCCCCCGCACATTCACTCTGTACCGGTACACCCTGTCTATAGCCTCCACATTGACTCTGTACCGGTACACCCTGTCTATAGCCTCCACATTGACTCTGTACCGGTACACCCTGTCTATAGCCTCCACATTGACTCTGTACTGGTACACCCTGTCTATAGCCTCCACATTGACTCTGTACTGGTACTCCCTGTCTATAGCCTCCACATTGACTCTGTACTGGTACACCCTGTCTATAGCCTCCACATTGACTCTGTACTGGTACACCCTGTCTATAGCCTCCACATTGACTCTGTACTGGTACACCCTGTCTATAGCCTCCACATTGACTCTGTACTGGTACACCCTGTCTATAGCCTCCACATTGACTCTGTACTGGTACACCCTGTCTATAGCCTCCACATTGACTCTGTACCGGTACACCCTGTCTATAGCCTCCACATTGACTCTGTACCGGTACACCCTGTATATAGCCTCCACATTGACTCTGTACTGGTACACCCTGTCTATAGCCTCCACATTGACTCTGTACCGGTACACCCTGTCTATAGCCTCCACATTGACTCTGTACCGGTACACCCTGTCTATAGCCTCCACATTGACTCTGTACTGGTACACCCTGTATATAGCCTCCACATTGACTCTGTACTGGTACACCCTGTATATAGCCTCCACATTGACTCTGTACCGGTACACCCTGTCTATAGCCTCCACATTGACTCTGTACTGGTACTCCCTGTCTATAGCCTCCACATTGACTCTGTACCGGTACACCCTGTCTATAGCCTCCACATTGACTCTGTACCGGTACACCCTGTCTATAGCCTCCACATTGACTCTGTACCGGTACACCCTGTCTATAGCCTCCACATTGACTCTGTACCGGTACACCCTGTCTATAGCCTCCACATTGACTCTGTACCGGTACACCCTGTCTATAGCCTCCACATTGACTCTGTACTGGTACTCCCTGTCTATAGCCTCCACATTGACTCTGTACCGGTACCCCCTGTATATAGCCTCCACATTGACTCTGTACTGGTACACCCTGTCTATAGCCTCCACATTGACTCTGTACTGGTACACCCTGTCTATAGCCTCCACATTGACTCTGTACTGGTACACCCTGCCTATAGCCTCCACATTGACTCTGTACCGGTACACCCTGTCTATAGCCTCCACATTGACTCTGTACCGGTACACCCTGTCTATAGCCTCCACATTGACTCTGTACCGGTACACCCTGTCTATAGCCTCCACATTGACTCTGTACCTGTACACCCTGTCTATAGCCTCCACATTGACTCTGTATTGGTACACCCTGTCTATAGCCTCCACATTGACTCTGTACTGGTACACCATGTCTATAGCCTCCACATTGACTCTGTACTGGTACACCCTGTCTATAGCCTCCACATTGACTCTGTACTGGTACACCCTGTCTATAGCCTCCACATTGACTCTGTACTGGTACACCCTGTCTATAGCCTCCACATTGACTCTGTACCGGTACACCCTGTCTATAGCCTCCACATTGACTCTGTACCGGTACACCCTGTATATAGCCTCCACATTGACTCTGTACCGGTACACCCTGTCTATAGCCTCCACATTGACTCTGTACCGGTACACCCTGTATATAGCCTCCACATTGACTCTGTACCGGTACACCCTGTCTATAGCCTCCACATTGACTCTGTACCGGTACACCCTGTATATAGCCTCCACATTGACTCTGTACCGGTACACCCTGTCTATAGCCTCCACATTGACTCTGTACCGGTACACCCTGTCTATAGCCTCCACATTGACTCTGTACTGGTACACCCTGTCTATAGCCTCCACATTGACTCTGTACCGGTACACCCTGTATATAGCCTCCACATTGACTCTGTACCGGTACACCCTGTCTATAGCCTCCACATTGACTCTGTACCGGTACTCCCTGTCTATAGCCTCCACATTGACTCTGTACCGGTACTCCCTGTCTATAGCCTCCACATTGACTCTGTACTGGTACACCCTGTCTATAGCCTCCACATTGACTCTGTACCGGTACACCCTGTCTATAGCCTCCACATTGACTCTGTACTGGTACACCCTGTCTATAGCCTCCACATTGACTCTGTACTGGTACACCCTGTCTATAGCCTCCACATTGACTCTGTACTGGTACACCCTGTCTATAGCCTCCACATTGACTCTGTACTGGTACTCCCTGTCTATAGCCTTCACATTGACTCTGTACTGGTACACCCTGTCTATAGCCTCCACATTGACTCTGTACCGGTACTCCCTGTCTATAGCCTCCACATTGACTCTGTACTGGTACACCCTGTCTATAGCCTCCACATTGACTCTGTACCGGTACACCCTGTCTATAGCCTCCACATTGACTCTGTACTGGTACACCCTGTCTATAGCCTCCACATTGACTCTGTACTGGTACACCCTGTCTATAGCCTCCACATTGACTCTGTACTGGTACACCCTGTCTATAGCCTCCACATTGACTCTGTACTGGTACTCCCTGTCTATAGCCTTCACATTGACTCTGTACTGGTACACCCTGTCTATAGCCTCCACATTGACTCTGTACTGGTACACCCTGTCTATAGCCTCCACATTGACTCTGTACTGGTACACCCTGTCTATAGCCTCCACATTGACTCTGTACTGGTACACCCTGTCTATAGCCTCCACATTGACTCTGTACTGGTACTCCCTGTCTATAGCCTTCACATTGACTCTGTACTGGTACACCCTGTCTATAGCCTCCACATTGACTCTGTACTGGTACACCCTGTCTATAGCCTCCACATTGACTCTGTACTGGTACTCCCTGTCTATAGCCTCCACATTGACTCTGTGTTTCGCCCCGCTATCGTTATTTATTGCGTCTCTTTAATTATTTGTTACTCTTATCTATTTTTTTAAGTATTTTCTTAAAGCTGCACTGTTGGTTAAGGGCTTGTTAGTAAGTGTTTCACTGTTGGTTAAGGGCTTGTTAGTAAGTGTTTCACTGTTGGTTAAGGGCTTGTTAGTAAGTGTTTCACTGTTGGTTAAGGGCTTGTTAGTAAGTGTTTCACTGTTGGTTAAGGGCTTGTTAGTAAGTGTTTCACTGTTGGTTAAGGGCTTGTTAGTAAGTGTTTCACTGTTGGTTAAGGGCTTGTTAGTAAGTGTTTCTTGTTAAAGTAAGTGTTTCACTGTTGGTTAAGGGCTTGTTAGTAAGTGTTTCACTGTTGGTTAAGGGCTTGTTAGTAAGTGTTTCACTGTTGGTTAAAGGCTTTGGTTAGTAAGTGTTTCACTGTTGGTTAAGGGCTTGTTACTGTAAGTGTTTCACTGTTGGTTAAGGGCTTGTTAGTTGTTAGTAAGTGTTTCACTGTTGGTTAAGGGCTTGTTAGTAAGTGTTTCACTGTTGGTTAAAGGCTTGTTAGTAAGTGTTTCACTGTTGGTTAAGGGCTTGGGTGTTTCACTGTTGGTTAAGGGCTTGTTAGTAAGTGTTTCACTGTTGGTTAAGGGCTTGTTAGTAAGTTTCACTGTTGGTTAAGGGCAGTAAGTGTTTCTGTTGGTTAAGGGCTTGTTAGTACTGTTGGTTAAGGGCTTGTTAGTAAGTGTTTCACTGTTGGTTAAGGGCTTGTTAGTAAGTGTTTCACTGTTGGTTAAGGGCTTGTTAGTAAGTGTTTCACTGTTGGTTAAGGGCTTGTTAGTAAGTGTTTCACTGTTGGTTAAGGGCTTGTTAGTAAGCGTTTCACTGTTGGTTAAGGGCTTGTTAGTAAGCGTTTCACTGTTGGTTAAGGGCTTGTTAGTAAGCGTTTCACAAAGGTCTACACCTGTTGTATTCGGCACATGTGACAAATAAAATGAGATTTGATTGTGAGCGTATTTGTGTGATCAGTGGTTCAAGGACTAAAGGAAGGAAGCATTATCACTGTAGCATGTCTACAGCATATACATAGCCCTGTTTTTAATCTCTCTTGTGTTGGCGTCAGTGTGCTTCTGGCTCTGTCTGTAGTGGGGGAGGGATAATCAGTAGTTGATTAAGGTGTGTGTGTGTGTGTGTGTGTGTGTGTGTGTGTGTGTGTGTGAAACACACAAGTCTAGATATTGTTTTCTCTCTCAGTCCATCTCTGTTTGGATCTGTCTTTTTCACGTCTGTCTGTCTTTTCTCTCTTGCTCTGTCTTTTGGTCTTGCTGTCAGTCTCTCTCCATCACTCATTCGTTCACTCCCTCTCTCTCTCTCTCCTCTCTCTCCTCTCTCCAACCCTCTCCCTCTATAGAGACAGACCCAGTCCCTCTGTCACTCTTTATCAATCATTCTCTCTTCCTCCTCAGGCTCTGTCTCTTCCTCCTGTTCTACCTCTTCTTTCCTCCATCTCTTCTTTCACTCCTTAGGTACATGTACACACACACACACACAAGCACGCACACACACTAATACACACACACATACTTCATCACCACCTCATTCCTTGTCTATTCTGCCCTACCAAAAAGCAAAATGGCAGTAACTGCTCGTAGCTTGGAACTGAGAAAAATGGCTTTTATTTACCTTGGTTTTACAATAACTTTGTGCAGTTACTGCTAACATGACCCCCATTTTCTCCAAAACACAATGCAATATAGACAGGATACTTGTCCACATGATTAAGCATGTATTGAATGTAGCAAAAATGACTAACACATTTTTGACCAAATTAGCAGTTGCTGCCTTTTTGCTTGGTAGGGCAGTACGGAGGGAGTGTTTTCTTCTTCTAGTGGTGACGTTGACGGACTCTCCGTTGACAGCAGTGTTTTGGGAATTCTCTGAGTCCATGACCGTGGTCGGGAAAACCTTCAGATTGGATTCATTAGTGCCGCTGGAAATCCCTCTTCAATCAGTATTGTGTCAGGAGCCACAAGGTTGACTTGGGGCCGCTCCACCTTTCCTGCAAATCCATAGAAACCATATCATAGCACATATTATAGGTTATCAGACTACATATACACTTAACACTCGTTTGGAAAACTGAATTGGCAAGGACAAGTACTTCCTGTTAGGAGACCAGCACAGGACATATGGAAAGAGGCCAAGGGAAGAAGGCTGTTTTCAGAGTATTGGGAGGCCAGACTGTCGTTGTAGTTAATGAGGTTCTGACCTGAACACATACACATTCCTTCCTGCCTCCTTTGGCTTGTATACTAGTACTTGTTCCGTGCCACGACGGTGGATAACTAGCACCGTGCCAAGACGGTGGATAACTAGCACCGTGCCACGACGGTGGATAACTAGCACCGTGCCAAGACGGTGGATAGCTAGCACCGTGCCACGACGGTGGATAACTAGCACCGTGCCAAGACGGTGGATAACTAGCACCGTGCCAAGACGGTGGATAACTAGCACTGTGCCACGACGGTGGATAACTAGCACCGTGCCAAGACGGTGGATAACTAGCACCGTGCCAAGACGGTGGATAACTAGCACCGTGCCACGACGGTGGATAACTCGCACCGTGCCAAGACGGTGGATAAATAGCACCGTGCCAAGACGGTGGATAAATAGCACCGTGCCAAGACGGTGGATAAATAGCACCGTGCCAAGACGGTGGATAAATAGCACCGTGCCAAGACGGTGGATAACTAGCACCGTGCCAAGACGGTGGATAACTAGCACCGTGCCAAGACGGTGGATAACTAGCACCGTGCCAAGACGGTGGGTAACTCGCACCGTGCCAAGACGGTGGATAACTCGCACCGTGCCAAGACGGTGGATAACTCGCACCGTGCCAAGACGGTGGATAACTCGCACCGTGCCAAGACGGTGGATAAATAGCACCGTGCCATCTTTTTAAGTGGGAGAACTTGCACAATTGGTGGCTGACTAAATACTTTTTTGCCCCACTGTATATGTATGACTATACTGTATGTCAGGGTTCCCCATCTGATGGCACCGCGGGGGATTTTATTTGGCCACCTAATCTGACTTTGGTGCAGGTCATGTTGTTCTTCACATTACCGTCTCTGGTAAACACACACTATATCAAATCATATCTAAGTTTATTTGTCACATGCACAGGATACAGAAGGTGAAATGGTTACTTGCATAAGTGGAGTCTCTTGTTTAGACATGTAGCTAGCCAGCTAAACAATGAACCATAATCCCAACTCCTACTACAACGCATGAATCTGCGGATAGCTAAAGTTAACCAACTAGGTTCAACGTTAGCTAGCTACATAGCCATTTGCATTGTTAGTTAAAACATAATGTTTTCTGAGATAGAAATAATATCACGACACTGATCATACACATAATGTTAGCTAGCGAGACGGAAACGTAGAAAAACGACTCTTTACCTGTATAGACGGATGAACGCTTCACGGAAGACTGGAACCATTTAACTCTGTCTTGTTTGTAGCTACATCTTGCTTGGCCAGCGTTGGGTCTAGTCACTCCGGTTCACACTGGCCGTGGCGTTTGCAGAAAGTAGCCCAACTGATCTGTCGATTGCGCCTGCTAAATTCAGGTTATCAATGTTGTTGAGAAAAGGAGCACATTTTTTGTAGTTCTCGATTGTTAACCCATACTGAGCAGGTCACGTTATAGACAGAGGCATTCTACATGGCAGACCAATCCAAACTCATCTCCCGGCATGTCCAGCCCATCCATTATTTCAGCCAGCGGGAAGGCTGGCGAATAAACCAACTAGGCTCAACCAACTAACCAACAACTTTATTCATATTTACAGATGGAATACAAGTTTGTTATTAAAACAAATGAAAATTGTGTAGGAATGGTCCAGATGGCATTTCTTCCCCAAAAAAATCACCACAAAACGAAGAATTTCAAATGCCTCTCCTGTGAGATAGTGACGTGTGTGTGCCTAGCTTCCTGAAAAGGGTCACAAATGTAAGCAAGGTTTAAAATGATTGCATTTTAGTCAAATATTATATCTGTTTGGGCTTCTTGCAGTCAATTTGCGGTCTTACCAATAATTTGTAATTATTCTCCGAACCCCTGGCTATCCACTCAAGAAAAACTGGTCCCACGGCTGAATCTAGTTGATGATCCCTGCTGTATGTATTTATAGCTGCAGTATGCCTGAATGTATTTATAGCTGCAGTATGCCTGAATGTATTTATAGCTGCAGTATGCCTGAATGTATTTATAGCTGCAGTATGCCTGAATTTATTTATAGCTGCAGTATGCCTGAATGTATTTATAGCTGCAGTATGCCTGAATGTATTTATAGCTGCAGTATGCCTGAATGTATTTATAGCTGCAGTATGCCTGAATGTATTTATAGCTGCAGTATGCCTGAATGTATTTATAGCTGCAGTATGCCTGAATGTATTTATAGCTGCAGTATGCCTGAATTTATTTATAGCTGCAGTATGCCTGAATGTATTTATAGCTGCAGTATGCCTGAATGTATTTATAGCTGCAGTATGCCTGAATGTATTTATAGCTGCAGTATGCCTGAATGTATTTATAGCTGCAGTATGCCTGAATGTATTGGGTGTGTGAATTGGCATGTGAAATGTGTGTGTGAACAGTTGTGACATCTTTAGTGTTGACAGTGCAGACAGAGGTAGATTGGCGCTCCGATGACATTTGCAGTCTCAAGACAGGCCTCCCATGCACACAATGGAATTGGAGAAGGGGTCAGCAGTTCTGTGTGTGTGTGTGTGTGTGTGTGACAGCTGATCTCAACCCTGTCCTGAAGTACTATTAAGCCTATGACTGAGTACAGTTGCCATTCAGCTTCATTCTATCAAACAACATTGCAATGTGTGTGTGATGGAGAGTTGGTAAATGAATGAATGTGTGTGTGATGGAGAGTTGGTAAATGAATGAATGTGTGTGTGATGGAGAGTTGGTAAATGAATGAATGTGTGTGTGATGGAGAGTTGGTAAATGAATGAATGTGTGTGTGATGGAGAGTTGGTAAATGAATGAATGTGTGTGTGATGGAGAGTTGGTAAATGAATGAATGTGTGTGTGATGGAGAGTTGGTAAATGAATGAATGTGTGTGTGATGGAGAGTTGGTAAATGAATGAATGTGTGTGTGATGGAGAGTTGGTAAATGAATGAATGTGTGTGTGATGGAGAGTTGGTAAATGAATGAATGTGTGTGTGATGGAGAGTTGGTAAATGAATGAATGTGTGTGTGATGGAGAGTTGGTAAATGAATGAGTGTGTGTGTGATGGAGAGTTGGTAAATGAATGTGTGTGTGTGTGATGGAGAGTTGGTAAATGAATGAGTGTGTGTGTGATGGAGAGTTGGTAAATGAATGAGTGTGTGTGTGATGGAGAGTTGGTAAATGAATGAATGTGTGTCTGTCACGAGGTGATGGACAGCGTTTAACCAGCCGGTGCTATGATGCACTCTTAATTTCCACGGTAATTGATTTCCCGTTCGCCCATTTCTCGTTGCCGTGGGAGCCGAGCAGAGAAACCAGGAAGTGAATTACTCTGAGTGACAGCCCCTAATGGCCCATATTTCCCATCAGGCCGAGCTGACGCCAACAGATTGTCCTCCAATTACCAAACACAAACTCTGACACACACTCTTTGAAATTCATAAAGAATGAGAAACACACACACTGATGTGAAAAAATAATCCTCCACTACCTATCACCATAACTCTGCATTGGAGTTTAAACCACTATGTTTGGATAGTGCTCGTATGTCTCAATATGACCAGAACTTTCATTTTCCTTGTGTGACCCAAGGTGGAATACATGACAAATGAGTTCTTTTTAAAACGGATATAAAATATTCAACACTCCCTGACTGCAGTGAAAAATAGAGAATATATCATTCTCTGTCCAGTGCTCCTTCTGTTCAGATCACCAAAAGCGGTTGAATTCTGGAGGAAAAGCCATTGGGAATGATTGATTGTGTGGATTATTTTATTAGTACTTTATGCATTTGTGCAAAATGTTTTATGTCTGATTGATGGAACCGCGAATAGCCTGTCTTCCAAAATCACTGATCGGCTATTGTAACCTTTTTCCTGCTCGGATATTCCATGTGAAATGTCTGGTTGTTGACACTCCAGAAGGAGGGAAATGGAGACCCAGGTGAAATGCACTTTAAATAGATCTGATTTAGAGAGGGAGGAAAGAGTGGAAACGCAAGGTAGGTGTGAGAGAGGGAAGGAGAGAGGGAGGAAGGGAGTGCGAGTAGGAGGTAGTGGATCTAGGCAGGCCGGGGGAGAGAGGAGGAGGAGGGATGTTTGAGGTGAAGGTGTACTGTGTCTCTGCCCAGGAAGGTGGCAGGGGGAAGATCTCATACCAGGCAACCCTAAAGGAAGGAGAGATTACAACACTACCGTCTACTCAACCTCTTCCCATTTCTCCCTGAGGGTTGGTCTCTCCTCAATTCCATTCAATTCAAGGGGCTTTATTGACATGGGAAACATATGTTAATATTACCAAAGCAAGTGAGGTAGATAATATACAAAAGTGAAAAAAAACAATAAAAATTAACAGTAAACATTACACTCACAGAAGTTCTCTCTTTCTTTCTCTCTGAGGATCGGTCTCTCCTTCTGTTTCTTTCTCCCTGAGGATCGGTCTCTCCTTCTCTCTCTCCCTGAGGATTGGTTTCTCCTTCTGTGTCTTTCTCCCTGAGGATCGGTCTCTCTTTCTTTCTCTCTGAGGATCGGTCTCTCCTTCTCTTTCTCCCTGAGGATCGGTCTCTCCTTCTCTGTTTGTTTCTCTCTGAGGATCGGTCTCTCCTTCTCTTTCTCCCTGAGGTTTGGTCTCTCCTTCGGTTTCTTTCTCCCTGAGGATCGGTCTCTTCTCTCTTTCTTTATCCCTGAGGATCGGTCTCTCCTTCTGTTTTGTTCTCCCTGAGGATCGGTCTCTCCTTCTGTTTGTTTCTCCCTGAGGTTCGGTCTCTCCTTCTGTTTCTTTCTCCCTGAGGTTCGGTCTCTCCTTCTCTGTTTCTTTCTCCCTGAGGATCGGTCTCTCCTTCTCTGTTTCTTTCTCCCTGAGGATCGGTCTCTCCTTCTCTGTTTCTTTCTCCCTGAGGATCGGTCTCTCCTTCTCTGTTTCTTTCTACCTGAGGTTCAGTCTCTCCTTCTGTTTCTTTCTCCCTGAGGATCGGTCTCTCCTTCTCTGTTTCTTTCTCTCTGAGGATCGGTCTCTCCTTCTCTCTTTCTTTCTCTCTGAGGATCGGTCTCTTTCTTTCTCTCTGAGGATCGGTCTCTCCTTTCTCTCTGAGGATCGGTCTCTCCTTTCTCTCTGAGGATCGGTCTCTCCTTTCTCTCTGAGGATCGGTCTCTCCTTTCTCTCTGAGGATCGGTCTCTCCTTTCTCTCTGAGGATCGGTCTCTCCTTTCTCTCTGAGGATCGGTCTCTCCTTTCTCTCTGAGGATCGGTCTCTCCTTTCTCTCTGAGGATCGGTCTCTCCTTTCTCTCTGAGGATCGGTCTCTCCTTTCTCTCTGAGGATCGGTCTCTCCTTTCTCTCTGAGGATCGGTCTCTCCTTTCTTTCTGAGGATCGGTCTCTCCTTCTCTTTATTTCTCTCTGAGGATCGGTCTCTCCTTCTCTTTATTTTTCCCTGAGGATCGGTCTCTCCTTTTGTTTCTTTCTCTCTGAGGATCGGTCTCTCCTTCTGTTTCTTTCTCCCTGAGGATCGGTCTCTCCTTCTGTTTATTTCTCCCTGAGGATCGGTCTCTCCTTCTCTTTCTCTCTGAGGATCGGTCTCTCCTTTCTCTCTGAGGATCGGTCTCCTTTCTCTCTGAGGATCGGTCTCCTTTCTCTCTGAGGATCGGTCTCTCCATTTCTCTCTGAGGACCGGTCTCTCCTTTCTCTCTGAGGATCGGTCTCTCCTTTCTCTCTGAGGATCGGTCTCTCCTTTCTCTCTGAGGATCGGTCTCTCCTTTCTCTCTGAGGATCGGTCTCTCCTTTCTCTCTGAGGATCGGTCTCTCCTTTCTCTCTGAGGATCGGTCTCTCCTTTCTCTCTGAGGATCGGTCTCTCCTTTCTCTCTGAGGATCGGTCTCTCCTTCTGTTTATTTCTCTCTGAGGATCGGTCTCTCCTTCTGTTTATTTCTCCCTGAGGATCGGTCTCTCCTTCTGTTTATTTCTCCCTGAGGATCGGTATCTCCTTCTCTTTCTCCCTGAGGATCGGTCTCTCCTTCTGTTTCTTTCTCCCTGAGGATCGGTCTCTCCTTCTCTGTTTCTTTCTACCTGAGGTTCGGTCTCTCCTTCTCTGTTTCTTTCTCCCCGAGGATCGGTCTCTCCTTCTCTTTTTCTTTCTACCTGAGGATCGGTCTCTCCTTCTCTGTTTCTTTCTACCTGAGGTTCGGTCTCCTTCTCTGTTTCTCTTTCCCTGAGGATCGGTCTCTCTGTTTCTTTCTACCTGAGGATCGGTCTCTCCTTCTCTGTTTCTTTCTACCTGAGGTTCGGTCTCCTTCTCTGTTTCTCTTTCCCTGAGGATCGGTCTCTCTGTTTCTTTCTCCCTGAGGATCGGTCTCTCTGTTTCTTTCTCCCTGAGGTTCGGTCTCTCCTTCTCTTTCTTCCTGAGGATCGGTCCCTCCTTCTCTTTCTCCCTGAGGATCGGTCTCTCGCTCTCACCATGTCTCTTTTCTCTCATACATGTTCCCTCCATTTCTTTCTCTAAACATGTTCTATTTTCTTCTAGCTGCGTTTTGATCTCTCTCTCCCCCGTCCCTGTCACTGTCCCTATCCCTGTCTCTCTCCCCTGTCACTGTCCCTGTCCCTGTCACTGTCTCTATCCCTGTCTCTCTCCCTGTCACTGTCACTGTCTCTATCCCTGTCACTGTCTCTATCCCTGTCACTGTCCCTGTCACTGTCCCTATCCCTGTCTCTCTCCCCTGTCACTGTCCCTGTCCCTGTCACTGTCTCTATCCCTGTCTCTCTCCCCTGTCCCTGTCCCTGTCACTGTCTCTATCCCTGTCACTGTCCCTGTCACTGTCTCTATCTCTGTCTCTCTCCCCTGTCTCTGTCTCTGTCCCTGTCTCTATCCCTGTCCCTGTCTCTATCCCTGTCCCTGTCTCTATCCCTGTCCCTGTCTCTGTCACTGTCCCTGTCTCTATCCCTGTCACTGTCTCTATCCCTGTCACTGTCCCTGTCTCTATCCCTGTCCCTGTCTCTATCCCTGTCACTGTCCCTGTCTCTATCCCTGTCCCTGTCTCTGTCCCTGTGTCTATCCCTATCCCTGTCCCTATCTCTGTCCCTGTCTCTATCTCTGTCCCTGTCTCTATCTCTGTCCCTGTCTCTATCTCTGTCCCTATCCCTGTCCCTATCCCTATACCTATCCATGTCCCTATCCATGTCCCTATCCCTGTCCC